>NW_026606096.1:18688333-19312500 GCF_029834395.1 Sorex fumeus | reverse complement strand
TGAATATTTCTTAGCTTAGTGTCTGGCATAGAATAAGTAGTCAATATTTCTTAATTACTACATATTTGGGTATTATACAATAACCACAGTAATTGAACCAAAACTGTAAATGCTGTATAACTTGAAAGTATATAATTGATAAGCTCAGATGTGATTTTATAAATGAAGACTTCATCTATATTAAAGTTTAAAAAAATTGGGGACAGGGTGACACTTATAGCAGATAAAGTTCTTGTGTTGCATGCGTTGATTTGAGTTTGATATCTGGCATCTCATATGGTCCGCTGAGCACAACCAGGAGTGATCCCTGAGTGCAGAGGCAGGTGTAAGTACTGTGCACTACTGAGGCAAAAAAAAAATGTAGTGAATCACTTTAAATTTATAAATATATGTAGAATAAACGTAAATGTAGGGAACACTGATACAACTGTTAAACTGTAGCATTGTACTCGCATTGTTCATCGATTTGCTGGAGTGCACACCAGTGACGTCTCTGTTTGTGAGACTTATTGTTACTGTTTTCGGCATATAGAATAAGTCACAGGGAGCTTGCCAGGCTCTGCTGTGCAGGCATGATACTCTTGCTGGCCTCTCCAAGAGGGATGGAGGAATCGAACCAGGGTTGGCCCTGGTCAGCCGCATGCAAGGCAAATGCCCTATCTGATGTGCTATTGTATTACCTGTATTTCAAGTACATCTCTAGTGTTCTAGGTTCATTTTTTCCTTAATGTTTCGATTTCCCTCTAAATTAAAAACATTGATTTAGCTCTGTGTATTTCTTGTGAAACATTCTGAAGATATTATATTAAGTCAATCTCTAAATTATTTACATTATAGTCTTTTAATAAAATGATAATGCTATGGTTATGTTTTACTTGAATAAATATCATAAAATGTATCCCAAATAGATTTAAATCTTGATAATGTCTTTATGCATTAGAAAAATAAATATAATTTATTTCATTCTGTAGCTCACAGTCCACAAAGGCTTTTAAGAATTGTAAAATAGTAAAAGTAGAGCCAGAGGGAAGGGTTACCTGAGTTTGATCAGCTAACCTGAGTTTGATGCCCAGGAACCCCATATGATCCCCTGGGCAGAGGTATGAGTACAGAGCCAGGAGTAGGCCCTCTGTATGTCAGTTGTGACTAAAAACAAAACAAAAATGAAAAAGCAATAAATTGAGGGTTCTAAACTGTGAGTTTGATGGTGTTCCAGGCCTGTGAGCAGTAGACTGTGAGAACAACTGGGTCAAGCATTATCTGCATCTCTCTCTCAGCTCTCATTCCATTCGAGTGTTCATTGCCCATCTTCTCTCTATTCAGAACACAGCTGGAAGTGCTGGTGTATTGCGGGAGAAAAAGTCTAGACTCGCTGCCCCGGAGTTAATAGGTGACCCTAGGCAAGGAAATACTATTCAGCTGCCTCATTATGATGGTCATCATTATGAGAAGCATGACCTTCATGTTATCCTTTCAAAGGGCTGTAGTGAACTAGTTTTCCAAGACTTGGACCATGCAGTTGAAGAGGTCGCAGGGTTTCTGCAATCTTTTCAGAAGTATATAAATTAAATGGAATTCTCTGATGGAAATGGTGAAACCTTTGCAACTATGTAGAATACAAAATATTTCTAGTGGGGTTATACTAACTGGGGTGAAAGAAAGCCCAGAGGAAGGGGTTTAATACACAAAAGCATGGTGCATATGCAGTTTTTTATGAGTAGATAACTGGCCAAGAGTAATTACTGAATTAAGGACTTTAGGGAAACCAGCAGGATTTTCTGGCCAAGTATTTGCAAGTTGGATTCTCTGAAAACTTTACTGGAGATTATTAAAACAAATAAACAAACACAATTAATCTACTTATTAAAATATCGAGAAGACTGGCAACAAATCGGACACAAAATTTTTCAAAAATGACACTTTTCTCTGTCAGGTGACATGTGGCTGGACTCAGGTTTTACCCCTGGGTTTGTGCTCAAGGATCACTCCAGGCAGTGGTTGGGGGTCCAAATGATTTTTCAGAGGTCAAACGTGAGTCAGTCACATGCAAGGCAAGCACCCTACTCACCATACTATCTATCCTGCCCCAAAATACTGCAATATTTAAAGAAATAATTTGAATGAGTGGGATGCACTGGAGTAGAAAACTGACAGAAAGGAATGACCAACCATAATGCAGACATGCAGAATGAGATGAAGCATGAGAACAGGAACCATGCTGGTCTAAAAGCAGCACCACCAATGCTGCTTTCTACTACAGAAGTTAACTGAGGGACACAGGGGGGCGGGGGTGGGGGGAATGGCTGACTGGGTATTGTTCCACTCTGCCATCTGTTTTCAGTGAACAAACACTGTCTTTGCAATCCTCACTAGAGCTCTTATTTTCTCATCTTCTGTGTGGCTGTGCTGTCCATCAAAAAAACCTACCCAGATGCCACCCCTCGCCTCAGTTTCCCAGCTCTATGATTATTCATTAACCTTTGAGAAAGGTTTATTGTGACACCTCGATTTACAAAACTGTTCATAATAGAATTTTTTCAGTATATACTGGGCTGGAGCGATAGTACAGCGGGTAGGGCGTTTGCCCTACTTCTTGCAAACTCTTCTTGCAAAACTTATTTCAAGGTTATGGATTCCCTAAGATATTCCCTTTCCATTAAGTTCTGTGTAATTACTTCAAATATGAGTCATAATCTAGCTAGATAAATTAATCTAGGTGAGGTGTTTATTTTGTTGAGTTTTTGTACTGTATCATCCATATTCTTCTGGCTTGTAGAGTTGCATTTGATAGGTTTTCTATATACCATTGGCTCTCCTTTATATATAAGTTAAATGCCATATATATTTAATATTTTATATTTTAATATTTTATATTTATATCAATATTTTATATTTAATATTTAACCTTATTTTTCCTTGCTGTATAATATATCCTGTCTCTATCTTTGAATTTTGTCATTTGAATATAATGTATCTTTTAGTTTATCTAACTTGGTTTATGACCCTTCAGGCTCTTGGATTTCAGTGCCTGTAATCGTTAACTCTGGAAGTCCTTATCAACAAGTTAACTGCTGTTTTTTCATTATATTTGCCTTCCTATTCAGGAATCTGCCACTGATTCTTATATCTGTTCTTGAACTCATCCTACAGTTCTCTGGATGCTGTTTAGATGCTCTTTAGACTATTTTCCTACCTTCTGCTGTGTTCTAGAGGTTTCCTTCTTCTCATCTTGATGCTCCTTGATTTTTTGCTCACCTTCTGTTATTTTGCTGTGCAGTTTCTGTTGAGATTTTTAATATCACCAGCAATGTTCTTTATTTCTGTCAGTTTTCCCTTTTGACTCTCATACATGCATTCCTGTGCTTTTCTGACTACTTGTGCTTTTATTTCTTTGAATTCATTGAACATCCTCATCACTGTGTCACTGGTGACATTGTGTCTATGATATAGTTTATGTCTTTGGTGATAGTGCTCTTGCTCATTAAGCTTGGTGGGCTTCTACGTATTATCTCCATTGTATTTTCTAGTGTTTTTCTTTGCTGAGGGGATGGGTAAGTCTTTGTAATTAAGTCCCCTTGGGATGATAGAGCAACAAGCAGGTCAGGCTGGAGCTCTGATGCAGAACCTTAACATGGCAATGCCAGATGCTGAGGCTGCAGGGACCCACTCAGTAGAGAGGGATTTCCTGCTCTGGAAGAGGCCTAGTGATATCAGTTCTACGCAAGTCTTACCTGGCCTGGCAGAGCACTTAGAAGGTCAGCACTGTATGACCTTTGGATACTTTCTTTGCTACTGAACTTTTAGGGGTTAGGATTCTTAGAAATACAATAGTTTCCTATTTATGGTCACCTCTTTTTCAGCTGCATGTGGTCTGCTTGCCTTTACGATGGTAAGACTCATAATGCAACAGTCATGGGGTTGTTATGTCTAGACAGGAGCCTTGGGACTGAGACATTTGTCTTGAGAGTCGTACATGCTCCCTTCATTGTGACTTAACTGTGGAATAACTAAATGTGTTTCAGATTCACAGACCCTATCCTCACTTCCTAGTTACCTTCCTTAGCCTCAGGCCATGAGATTTCAGTGAGCTGTCCATGGGATCTATGACAGGTACTATAGACTGGGAACACCTGCATCACTAATATCTAAAAGGTAAGAACTCAGTGAGGACTTAGTCTCTGCTTGAGATAATGCCAGAGTCACAGCTTCAGAAGGACAGAGAATAGAGCCTGAATGAGTATGGCCAACTGGTGGCGAAAACAACTGTAAATTTCTAAGGTGCTCCTTTCAGAAGTATATGTGCTGATTCCCTGTCTCGGAGAAGTGTATTTCCTTTAAAGCCATTATATGTTTAGTTCCCTCCATTATTTCAAAACGAAATGATTCCTGTGCACACCGGTAGTATCATAGCTTTTTTCCTTTTCTTTTTTCTGGCAGATAAGTTACCAGAAGCAAAGATCTCTCTTTCTGCTTAGTCAAATTGAGAGAGACTTTTCACGTTAGAACTTTGTGGGAATGTTGGGGCAAACCCAGCAGTACCCAGGGTTGACTCCTGGCTCTCTGAACCTGGATAACCCCTGTTGGTGTTAAATAGACCCATGCACAGTGCTGAGGATCAAACTGAGCAAGCACCTAACCCCTCTATTATCTCTCCTGGTCCTGCATACTAGAACTCAAAAACTATTCAGCTGTTCTCATAATCTCCAAAAGTCAGACGTCTGATATAATGCCCTGAGGCGAACCTCACTGAAGTAAGTGCCAGGAATTTGGAACTCTGTGAATGGAACCCAGAACAAGGTGGTAAGGTAGAAGAGCCTCCGCGTTCAGCCTTGTCCCCACAGCCATCATCAGAACAGTTTGGATCTGTCAACTCTTGCATAGTATCTTTGAAACAGTGAGCCACCACTCATGGTTTCTATGTGTTGAATACTATTCTCAGTTCATCAGATGCAGTGATGAGTCATTAATTTACACACAGTCTCAGAGGCTGGCCAACAATGGCATATTGCAGCCACAAAGAGTGTCCATTTTCTAAACTCTACAGGACTCCTTCCAATCTAAAGAAGTTGTTGTATTCCTATAGTCACTCTCTCCCTCTATTTCTTTATTTCTCTCTCTCTCTCCCTCCCTCTTTTTCCTCTTCTTCTATTTACATAACATGTTGGTCTACTTCCTCACTGACCCTCTCCAGTTCAACAGCCACAGAACAACCCAGATGATTATAAAATGTAAACATTATCATACCAGTCCCATGATCAGACTATTGCAGCAGTTTCCAATTATTTGTTTAAGGATGATGACCTCTGCCCTCTGTAGCTCCCAAATTCTCTGAAGTCACTTTCCTACTTACTTTCTATTTTAGCCATTCTGATATTTGTACAGGACCTCCGGTATGTGATATCCTCTTTGTCCTTTTTTTTTATATCCTCTTTGTTCTTAATCTTTTGCTCCCAACAAATCCTTGCCATCATTTCTCTATCCCCATCCCGTTTCCTTCAGAGTTAAACTCAAATATCTCTTCCACAAAGAAATCTCACCAACAGGGGCTGGAGTGATAGCACAGTGGGTAGGGCATTTGCCTTGCACGCGGCCCGACCCGGGTTTGATCCCCAGCATCCCATATGGTCCCCTGAGCACGGCCAGGAGTAGTTCCTGAATGCATGAACCAGGAGTAACCCCTGAGCATCGCTGGGTGTGACCCAAAAAGCAAAAAAAAAAAAAAAAGGCAAAAAAAAAAAAAAGAAATCTCACCAACAGTCTGAGAACGCAGCCAGCCCCGGAGTGGCATCGTCTTACAGTGCTCAGTCATATTTCTTTATGATAAACAAGATGTATCATAAAAGTGGCAAAACCCATTTATTAAAAATTATAATCTAATATATAGGTGCCAGAAATATTTAAAAACATCAATATATATTAATTTAATGTTGATAGAGCACAGATCAGTTCCAGAAAATTAATAAGTATATGTAATAAATAGGTTCATAAAGGTTTTATTTATTATGGTCTCTGATAATGATTCCAAAATGTCCTTAAAATTAAAAAGAATATGCATTTACATACATATTCTTACATATTTAATTTACAAAATACATATGCCTTAAATGACTATTACCAAGTATTACTATGCTACTCTATTTTTTCTTCTTTTTGGGTCATACCCAACAATTCTCAGGGGTTACTCCTGGCTCTGCAATCAGGAATTACTCCTGTAAATGCTAGAGAGACCATATGGGATGCTGGGGATCGAACTCAGGTTGGCCGCGTGCAGGGCAAATACCCTACCCGCTGTACTATCTCTCTGGCCCTATGCCACTCTATTTTTATTTATAAAAAGTTATTTGTGTTCAGCTAAATCACTTTGCATTGCATTTAATTATTTACTTGTATGAATAATAATTTGTGCAAATTAGAAGTTTTTGATAGCAAAAATTATCAAGCAAATTAGACTATATGTAAGAAATCAAGATAGCATGTCTAGCCAATATAAAGAAACATATAGCTAATATAGTAAAGTATTCTGTCTTCACTTTCTGACATTAACTTAACTTTCAAAGCATGTTTCCATTACAATCAAATTGATTTTTCAAGTTTTTTAAATTTTCTAAATATAAATATTTTCATATTTTTTCATATTGAAATTATTGATAGAGTAAGTACCAATATACCTATTAAATTCTCTTTAAAGTTTAAGGAGAATTTTAACAAATTTAATTGGACACATAAGCAATAATCCTTGTCATTGGTAAATAACATTATAGGGGAAAACTCTAGATTATCTTAAAGACTTCGTTGGGTTAATTACATAAATAAACCCATTGTTTCCAAGGCATCTACAAACAATAATTTTTGTTTGTTTCAAAGAAACTAAATTTAAATTTTTTTTTTAGAGAATAAAAATGTTTTATCTTTTTTTTTGTTGTTGTTGCTTTTTTGGGTCATACCCGGCGATGCACAGGGGTTACTCCTGGCTCTGCACTCCAGAATTACTTCTGGCGGTGCTTGAGGCACCATAAGGGATGCTGGGTTGGCCACGTGCAAGGCAAACGCCCTACCCGCTGTGTTATCACTCCAGCCCCATATTTTATCTTTAGAAATGAATTTTGCGATATATGAGAAGTGGGAAAGACAGGATTTCAAGAAAACATGAGCTACTCTTGAAAGGAAAAATACTTCAAGATTCTATTAGTATTTCTAAAATCGTATAAGTGAAAATTAATTTGAGTATCATGATAAGAATGAATTGAAGAGGTTTATCTGAAAATAAGTTTCTGATACAGAAACAAACCATTACATATATCATTATCCCCCTTCAAGTTAAAGGAAAGGGAGATAACCGAGGAAAAGTTTCTATAGTTTGGAAAAATATATTGTTGAAGTCAGAGAGATAGTGTAGTGGGTAGGGCACTTGTCTGGTAGGTGGCTGACCTGGGTTTGATTCAATGTTCCCCAGAGGGTCCACATTCCCTTCCAGGAGTGGTCCCTAAGGGCAGAGCCAGGAGTAAATCCTGAGCATTGCTGGACGTGGCCCCCAAATGATAACAGACAAGTTCAGTTAACCTCGGTGTAGACAAATACAAAGGAAACTTTTAGTATAACTAACATAACTAGAAACTTTAAGAACCATTTAAGGAAACTCTTAATTTCATTTCACCTAAAGTTGACTGTTTCTTTTCATTTTTAAGATATAATAATGCTATATTACATACCTCAGTAGAAACCTTTGACAATTTGATATTTGTGGCTTATGTTCTTTATAAACTCAACATTTCTATTTGTGATTGATTATAGGTTAGACTTCTTCATAAATCTCCTAATTTGCTGGGGTTCTTTTTTAACATTTATCTGACATGCTTTTATGGAGTTCAGTTTTTCTTAAGTGAAATCTTAAGAAATTTAAAAATTTGATATTTTGCTGCAGGATTTTTAAAGCAATAGACACTTTCATAGCAAATAAAATTCTAAGATAAACACTTTTAATTTAATTTTAGCAAAAATTAAGAATACAATTTTCTATTTTTTTGTCAATATAAAAAATACTATTTGTTTTCCCTCAATGGTTAAATATAGTGAGATCAAATCTGTGGATCTACAGCTAAATTAAACAAATACAAAATACTAACACAGGTAAATTCACAGTGAATAGTTTTACACCATCAAATGACTACAAAAAAGTCACCATGCTGATCACATAAAGGCATTCATTACTAATGCCCTCATTCTGTGTTTTAATTAAATTTGCTTTCAAGTTTAAAGTAAAAAATAGAAATATATGTAACAGCACTAGTCAGGCAAATTCTTAGAAATTTTTCAGAATCTGAGTCAAAAAAGATACACAAGGGTATATATGCCTACTTTGCATGTGGCTGGCTATAGTTTTTCCTTTACAAAATATGGACCCCCAGGCACTGTCAGGAGTAATCCCTGAGCAAGAGCATCATCAGTAATAAACTGAGCAAAGAACCAAGACTTAACTTTGAGCACAGCGGTGGACTATCCACAAACCTCATCCCTAAGAATGAAAGAAAAGTTCCAAAAGTTCTGACATTTGTTACTTTTTTTGTGTGTGTGAGGCCACACTTGGCTATGCTCAGGGCTTATTCCTGGCTCTTACTCCTGGATCTAGTTAGGGTTCACTCTTGTTGGGGTTTGGAAGGCCATATGGGTCCTGGAATCAAACTTGGGTCAACCAAGTGCAAGGCAAACACCCTAGCAACTATACTATGACTCTGAGATTTATTATTAAGATATGCATTTTTTTCTGAGATAAAAAATTTATTTAATAGTGTTCCTCTATCAATTCACAACAAGAGTCTTTCTCTCAAAGGAGATGTTTTTGTTGTGTTAGTATAATTATATTTATAGCTCTAGATTTTAATCAAAATAACATCAAGAACATTTTATGGATTCATAAATTTTGATACTGTAATAAAACACATCACTTTCTTCATGAGAAAAATAAGATGTATACCCACTTAAAGATAAAAAGAAACAGAAACCTCAATATATATGACTGCTCTAATGTTTTTTAAGTTGTAAATATATGGGACCAGAGAGTTAGTAGAGTAGATAAAGCATCTGACTTGCATGCAGCTGCTAAATATTTGACCTTGGAAGTCCATAGGGCCTACTGAGCCCAATAGGAGTGATTCCTGGGCATATGAGCAGGAGTAAGTCCTGAGTAATGCCAGCCATGGCAAAAACAAAGAGATCTTATATATGCTTAACTTAAAACAATGATTTTTATATTAATACATTTATTATACGTATATTGCAATGTGTACATTAGATTGGTATAAGAAATGACTTGTGAGCATACATTCTGAACTTCTCAGGAGTATTGCACTGTATCTTAATATCTATTTGTTTATCCACTCTAGTTGTTATGTGTCTGTTCTTACTATTATAACCAAGTAATCTATGTTATCATTTAATTTACTCACTTAGGATACAATAAGTTTAAGTTACCATCTGACAAAGTCCCAAATCATATGTAACAAGAAAATAATACCTAGAAATTTTCAATCTATATACATCACAGTTGTTTCCAAAAGGGAATACTGAGTCCAAATAGATGGTCTTGTGTTTTACTGAATAGTTTGATGAGTTAGTATAAGTTCCTCTGAGAAAAGAAGCAAGAGCTATTTTACTTTGCATAATAAAACTCAAGAGGCAGATCTGTGATGTAGAGTGTTTCTAAATTACATGTTATTAGTGCTTCATTGATTTCTTCAGTTAAAAAAAGTGTAGAATGACTCTATTTAGAGTCCTTATTAAATTCTAGTCTACTAATAATACTCATGCAATTTTTTCTTTAAATAATAAAGAACCCATATGATAAACATAGCCTTATTTTTAAATACAACCTTTTTGATTCATAAAACAAAAATATTCCATAGCCAATTTTGATTAATAATCTAGGAGAATAATCTTTCAAAGATAAGCCCATTTGTTTCATTCACTTTGGGCACTAGCTATGTCTTATTAGGCTCAAGTATAACAGAGTCCCATTAATGTCCTGTCCAAAGTGGGTTAAAAGACAAGTTCTCTAACTGATGCATGATGAAGATAACCACCAAACACTTGCCTCAAGCAGACAGTTGTTTTCCAGCTAAATATTTTACACTTTAATGTGTGGACTGCAGAAATAAGCTAATGAAGGCTGAAAGTATGGTTAAAATAAAAGCAGATTCAGTGCTATAATGTAAAAGAAGGAAAATGATTATAGAACAAATTTAGAAGAGTATATAGAGTGTTTGCATCTTTAAAACTAAGATGAAGTTAGCAAATACCGAGGCAGCAGAGCAACCCCATAAGAATGCTAGAAGGTTTGCCAATAATGATTCAGATATAAATGTTCACATATACATGCAAAAGACTATGTATCTACTCAGTTACTAAATTATTTATTAAAGTCTCCTGTTTTTAGGATAGTGTATTGGGCTCTGAAAATGCAAGAATCCCAAGGGAAAATAGGGTCTAACATGTTGTTTATTTGGAGTGTGTTGGAAGAAAAAGCACAGATAGACTGAAGAGCATGAAAGTCAGTTTAAAAATTTATAAATGAGAGATTCACTGATAGGTTAGATTCAAAAGAATAGAGCAAGTGTGCTGGCTCCTAAGATATTTGGGATAATTATGGTTTGTTAGTTTATTATTTTGTGAGGGGAAATAGCATATAGCAATGAATGAAATAAAAATGAAATTAATGAATTATGATTTTTGAGCTCTTTGAGAATTGCTTAAATGACATTAATTATTCTTTATCACTCTCCTTCTTGCTCATCATTCTTTTCTTTTCTTTCACTAAAATTATTGAATAATTGCTATTTTTCGTTTCTGGTGTAGTAGAATTTCAATGGAACCAGATGATTGTAGTGTTAAAATTGTGTCTTAATACACCTGGGCTGCCCATGAATCAAGTCACAAGTGTGGAACTGTCTTGATATATGGCTACCCATATATATAATTTTGATTTAACAGATTTGATAAAATATGGGAGGAAGTGATATACTTTACTTTAACTTTTACTTTCACAGAATGTTTATTTTTCCCTTGGAGAAGCTTTAAGGGAACATAGATCAACCCAATCTCTCCTTAATCATTTCCTTGCTGTAATTTATACCATAAAAGAAATGTTTGAGACCTCTGTAGAGTATAGAATCTTTCCTGCTGTTTATCCGTGTTTTGGGTTTATTGGTTCAATTCTTTTTTGTCTTGCATATCTGATGGTGAAGTCACAACCATTGGCTGCTCAGGGATTATAGTACATGTAAAATAGCATAAACCTTTAGCCCCTTCTAGCTATATTTGACAGCAAGCACTCTTCATTTCACTTTTAGTACTCAAATGACTTTGGAGAGTTGCAAAATACTATCTTGAAGCTACCCTGCTCTTTTGAAATTAAAGACTAGACAGTAAGGTTCACTATTTTATGTAATTTCTGAGTTACTCAATTTGACAATAACAAAACCTTGTGTGTGCTAAGGGAAATAGAATTATTACAGTAACAATTTTTGAATACTATTTCCTAGTTTTCTTGCTGTTTTTGATTAACAGATCAAGCCTGGAGGAAGAGAAAATTGTAGACAATGCGATTTTCAGGATTTTATATAATTTGCCTTTATTTAAATTTTCCTTCTTGGGCGAGAGCAACAGTACATGGGTTAAGACACTTGCATTCTAGCATTATAATATATGGCATCATATATGGTGCCCTGATCAGTGCCAAGAGTAATCTCTGAGAACAGAGTCAGGAGTAAGTCCTGAGCCCTATCTCTGTATGTGATCACAAAAATAAAAATAAATTTAAAAAAATTGAAATTTTCTCTATCAATATGTTACACATGTATCCATCTTATTTTTATCATAAAATATTGTATTGAAGTTTATGAAAACTTGAACACAAACACATGTAGACAACCCTTAATTCCCTTAATTTTAAGTCAATGCTTTATCAATCTAAAACTGCATTAAGAAAATTAAACTTTGAGTGCTAGGGCAATATTACAGTGGGTATGGCATTTTCTTTGCATGCAGTCAACCCAGGTACAATCCTTGGCACATATATACCCCCACAAACACTGCCAGGAATAATTCCTGAGTGCAGAGCCAATAGTGACCCATGACCATCTCCAGGTGTGACCCCAAAAAGAAAAAGAAAAGAAAGAAAGAAAGAAAGAAAGAAAGAAAGAAAGAAAGAAAGAAAGAAAGAAAGAAAGCAAGCAAGCTAAACTTTGCTCAGTGAGTAGGATATTTGCTTGCCAGGTTTCATTTCTGGTACTATCATTAAGATACCTATTAGGTGATTTATTTTGTCCTTTCCTGTTCTTTGATTAACACTTAGAGCAGAAATCAAAAATACAAAACAAGCAACACATGTGATCATTTTTTGGGGGGTCACTCCTGGCGATGCACAGGGGTTACTCCTGGCTCATGCACTCAGGAGTTACTTCCTGGTAGTGTTCTGGGGGATTATATGGGGTGCTGGGAATTGAACCCGGGTTGGCTGCATGCAAGGCAAATGCCCTACCCGCTGTGCTATAGCACCAGTCCCACAATCATTTATTTTGTAAGCATTTTTTTTCTTTTTGGGTCACACCTGGCTATGCACAAGGGCTTATTCCTGGCTCTTATTCAGGAATTAGCACTGGCATTGCTCAATGGACCATATGGGATGCTGGAAATTGAACCCGAGTCGGCTTCTTGCAAGGCAAATGCCCTACCTGCTGTGCTATTGATCCAGCCCCGCAATCATTTATTTTTAAAAGAATGAACAGGGTTAAGAAACTATCAGTTATCTTTATAAAGAAAATAAATAAAAATCTATTAAGAAAGATCAGACATATAATGGGGGTAATTGTAGCAAATACCATAGAAACTTAATAGTTCACAGAAGCCACGATGAAAAATTTATACCATAAAATTGGAGGACATAAAAGACATTGATAACTTTTTTGGAATTCTGTACATTGAAACAAAGAGGAAGAAGAACACCTGAACAGCCCAATAACTAATTAGGACACTAAAACATTAATCAGGGCTGGAGAGATTAAAAAAACATATTACTGAACCAAGCACAGCAATCCATTAAAATGATAAATACATCATGACTAACACCATATTCAAGTGAGATTTATCCCAAGGATGCATGGATGATTTAATATACCCAAATGAATTAATATTATACATTAATACAAGGAAATATAAAAAATAATATGATCAAAGATTCAGAGAAAGCATTTGATAAGATTCAACATCCACTTATAATAAAGACTCTACAGAAAGGAAAAGGAGGACTTCAACTTCCCCAATATAGTTAAAGTCATTTACCACCAATTCAGAACTAACATCATACTTGGTGAAACACTTAAAGCCCTTTCTCTAAGATATAGCACAAGACAAAGATGTCCCTCTCACAACTATTGTTTAATATAGCACCGGAAGACTCTTTCACTGAAATTAGTCAAGAAAAAGATAACAGGGGCCTGGGCGATTTCCTTGCATTTAGCCTACCTGGGTTCAATCCCCATATCTCATATGGTCCCCTGAACACTGCCTGGAGTACTTCCTGAGTGCAGAGCCAGAACAACCCCTGAGCATAGCCATGTGTGAACCAAAAGAACAAAAAAAAAAAAAAAAAAGAAAAAAAAGAAAGGATAGATATTAAGGAAAATCAAGACTTGAAAAGAAGCAAAATATAACTATTTGCAACTAACATACTATAGACAAAAAAAAAATCCTAAAGACTCTACGAAACACTCCTAGATACAATAATCATTTACAAAAAGTGGAAGACTATAAAATTAACATAAAGAAATCCATGGCATTTTTATATGCAGAAAAATGAAATAGAGAGAGAAATAAAATTTATAAAAATCCTATTCACACTTTGGTCTAAATAAACCATATAAATAAATACTTAAATAAAAATAAGTTATTATCAAAAGAGACAGAAAAATTAAGAAATAGAGAAATACCTTGTATTCATACACTGGAAGAATAACATTGTTAAGGTGACCATTTCTTCAAAGCACTATACATATTCAAAGCAGTTTCCATAAAAATTCTCATAACATTTTTAAGGACATGAATCAAATGCCAATAAACTATTAATAATAGAATGGACTAATTATGGACTCAAAGAAGCAAAATAAATACTGGAAAAAAAGAAGATGGAAGGCTTTTTAAATTTTTACTGTCATATTATAGTAATCAAGAGTGTGTGATACTGGAATAAAGGCAGACTTTCCAGGATAGGGAACAGAACTGAGAGCCCCCCAAACAGACCCTCAAGTATATGGACAGCTACTTTTGATCAAAGAATCTAGGTGTATAAAGTAGAATATGGAAAATCTTTTCAATAAATTGTGGTGAGAAAACCAGTTCATCACAAGCAAAACAAAAGAACTAAAGGTAAACATGGATACCCATCTCATAATATTCACCAAATATAATAATGAATATAAAATTCATACTTTAGTTACAAATCCATAAATTATGCCATGGATACAATAGGCTGACATATAAATCAGACTTAGCAGCCTTTGACTCCACACCATTGGCTAAGCAACCAAAACAAAAAAAATGTAATTGCATCAAATAAAAATTTTTCTGCACTGAAAGAGAAACAATGGCTAGATTAATAAGATATCCTATGAACTGAGAGAAAATGTTTGCTTACCACATATTGAGAGAGGCCAATATCTAGGATATAAAAGCACCTTAAAAACAACATTAGATTAAAAAAAAACACACCCAAAATATTGGGAAGAGAAGCTGAGCAAACATCTCAAAAAAGATATAAACAGATGATGAATGGGTATTTGGAGAAAAAGAAATGCTCTCTCTTACTTTTCTCTGGGAAAATGCAGATCAAAACATCTATGAGATATCAGTTCACACTAGTGAAACTAACATTTATCAAGAGAAGGAGCAGCCACTGCTGGCAGATATTGAAAGGGAAATCTGCTGTGTAAATATTCATCTACTGCTCACAGGGATGTCTTAAGGTTCTGTCTCTATGGAAAATAGAATGGATACTTCAAAGAAAATGAATAGTTGAGTTTCCATAAGACCCAGCAATGCGGCTTCTTGGCACTTGCCTGGTGCCCAGCAATGTTATTTCAAAAAGATATTTGTAGTCCTCTGCTCAGTGCAGCACTATTCATGATATTCAAGATCTGGAAATAGCATAAGTGTCCAAGAACAGGTGGGTGGATAAAGTGACGGTGGTTTATACACACAATGTAATGCTCCACGTCTGTGCTCCCCGAGCACTACCAGGAGTAACGCTGAATGTAGAGACAGGCAGAAGCCCTGAGCACGACCTGGTGTGACTCCAAAAACAAGCAAACAAAAAGTGGAAATCCTAGAATTCACTGCGAAGTTCCTGAAATTCCCTGCTAAATGAACTAGGGCGTGTCCTGCTGACTGTAGCTTGTCAGAAGGAGAGAGACAAATATATAATGATCTTCCATATATATATATATATAATATATTAGAGAGTAATAAGTGACCAATGGCAACAAATTCCGAGTCAGCCTACATATTCTGAAATTTTGAAGGGGGTAGTGTGAGGAAAGAGATGGCTGGAGAAGACTTAGAGATTCTTGGTGGGTGGCTTGGGTGGGGGTGGGGAGGTAGGGGGTGGGGTGGGGGAAATCCTGGCATTCAGATAATTGTGTGTGACTTTGGTACATTTTATACCTGAAAAACTATTACTAAGAATACTGTAAACCATGGTGTTTAAATGAATTTTTAAAAAAAAACTCCAAAAGAGGCTTGGAAAAAAAATTATACATCAGGAAGTTTCTTGTCTTATTTGCAGCTAACACAGGTCAGTACCCGGCACTGAATATAGTCCCTGAATCCTGCCAGGAGCGATCCCTGAGCATGGAGCCAGGCATAAACCCTGTGCACAGTTACTGTGGACCAGAAGCCCAAATAAATCATTTAAGATTAAAATATAAATAAGTCGGGGATATTTAAAGATAGCACAGCGGGTAGGGCGTTCGCCTTACAAGCGGCCAACATGGCCAACCCGAGTTCGATTCCTCCGCCCCTCTCAGAGAGCCCGGCAAGCTACCGAGAGTACTCGATATGCCAGACACAGTAACAACAAAGTCTCCAATGGAGACGTTACTGGGCCCGCTCGAGCAAATCGACGATCAACGGGAGGGCCTTTACCTTACCTTTACCTTACAAGATAAACATAACACAAACATATATGAGTCCCTTCAAATTTTAGGTGGTGTGTTCAAAGGGTAGTGTTGGAGTGGATTCTCAGGAAGGTATTTCCAGATACCTCAAAAAGTATCACCTTCCTTTTCTACTTATAAGAGTAGGCGATTTTTTTCTTGTAATTATACTGAGGGTTCTCCCACTGTGATTAACATTGTCATGCTTGACTAGATGGTAATAAATTTATTGTTAGTCATTCACTATGAAGACAAGAGATGGGAGAAGCATGATTTGCAGATTTTACTAAAGATAAGCTCTAAATGAATATTTTGTCAAGTGACTTCTGCTTTATATGTATCAAGATTAATTTTTAAATATTGGAAAATTAAAAATAAATATACAACCATGACTCTTAAAAATAAAATTTTAGTTGTACCCTTATAATCTAGTTCAAAATATTTTACCTTCTTTTTTTTTACCTCCCCACCTACCTTTATTCATGACCAATCATAAATAAAAGCTGTAAGAAACAAAGTAAATAGAAGGGGGTGGAGCAATAAGTTCAGTGAGTAAGGCATGAAGCTGACCTGGATACAATTTCCAACACCCCCATATATACCCCTAGACTAACAGGGGTGATCCCTGAGCACAAGGCCAGGATTAAGTCCTGGGACCTCTTGGGTGTGCCCCCCAAAACAAATGAAGGAACATTTAAAAAAAAAACTAAGAAAGTTGAATTATTGTATGCCTAAAATACAACTATTAGTATCATTGTAAATCATGGTTCTTTAATAAAAGCTAGAGGGAAAAAAAAAAGAAGAAAAACTCTCTGTATTTGTTTTAGTTTATAATTTTTGGTCTGTGGAAACTGCATACACTTTATCCAAGAATACATATCCAGTTTCCAAGTACTAAAAATAAAGAATTTTTTTTTATGAAAGAATAAAAACAAGATTCAATAGAGCTTGTGTGAAAAGTTTCCTCATGTACTGTTTGGATATCTACTTTCTCATTAACTTTTCATATTCTCTCAAGTCTTTTAACCACTCTTAATCTTTACATAGACATTTAAAAGGACACACTAATATAAATTTCTTAATGTCTTTTTAAAATCTTTTTGCATGCAAATTCTAGTACCACCTGCACAGTAAATTATAACATATACACGTAGCATAACTTGAAATTGAAATTGAAATTTTTAACTCTCCAGTACAGTACCAAATCTAAAACACAGTCAATTATGTGATTAAACCAATGTCCTTCCTTCTATTTAATTTCTGGGGCATTATCATAATCCTATTTAGTTGCTGGAATGTAATCACAATTATTAATCTGGTTCGAAAATAATTTATTTTTAGGTTTGTTCTTAATTTCTAGTTTATTAAAATTATATGACATAAACCACTCAATCTCCCATTATTTTGTTATACTATTAATCATACAAAAGAGCAGAGAATTTTTTTTCATATGTATTTGCTCTTCAGTGCTTCTGGTTCAAGCTCCCCAATGTGTGATTATCAGTATGTTTTATGTGATGTGAATAAAGTGACTTTTGGCTATCACCTAAGGACAGGGACTGATAGTCTTGAGAATATAATGTGTTTATAGAGGATTGAGCTTCCACTCCTAACCCCCGTTCCCGTTCAACTCTTCCATCTGGATGTTTTTTAGTTATATTCTTCAATGATAAGTTGGAAATTTAGTCAAACTGATTTTCTAAACTCTGCAAAATGTTGTACCAAATTAGTATGGGCTCTAATCTCTATCCAGCTGGTCATGCACACCGATGTCAGATTAAACTAGTGATGGGAATCTAAATTTTTGTAGACAAAGGCCTTAAACTGTACAATCTCATGCAATTCCTGCAGTGGAGACAGTGACCCTGGTTATGGGATATGGCACTTTAATGGTACTGTAAACATTTATATTCTTGAAAACCATTTGCTACCACAATGAAAAGTAAACTAAAAAACATAGAAGAAAAAATTAAATTCTCAAATACTCTCCTGGAGTCTAAGAATTTCTTGTTGATGTGAAAAATATCCACATATATTAAAATTAGATCCAAGGACTCTACACACTTATGCATTAGGAGCATCATATAAAATTTAAGACCAGTAGATCTATACTAACATTTGAACATAATTTGCATTGTTATGATGTGATTTAGTTCATTCAATACAAAGTATGTGTAATAATGAAGTATGTCACATTTCATACATATAGAGAAATCGATTTAAAGAGATATGGAATTATTCTAATTTTTATAAGAGTAAATCTATATCTATATCTATATGTAATTCTTGAGTGAATTGTGCATGCATTTTAATCATAGCAGTCTTTTAAAATTTTACCTATCTGTATAATTTTGCATTGGAGATACAATTAAAAAATTTTTATTTGGGGGGGAAGGATCACACCTCGCAGTGCTCAAGGGTCACTCCTGGCTCTGCACTCAGGAATCACTACTGGTGGTGCTTAGGGGACTATTTAAAATGTTGGGGACCAAACTTTTTGGAATGTCTAGAAGGCCTCACCATTAAGGTTTTTTTGTTGTTGCTTTTATTTGTTTTGCTCTATGTGGGGGGCCACATCCAGTGGTACTCAGGTATTACTCCAGGCTCTGCACTCAGGTATCATTTCTGGCAGGCTCAGTGACCACACAGGATTCTGGGAAAAGAAACTGGGTCAGTTGCGAGGAGAAGCACCATTCTAGTACTTAGTCTCTATGCTTTGATTATTTAAATCAACAGGATTATGTAGGAACAATTGTAATTAGACTAGTAGGTATGCTGCTCAGGAATGGAATGTGACTCCTCAGAGGAGCTGAATGGTGAATGGCACATAGATCTAGTTCTTAGATTGTGTGTGTCACACACATATCTCTGAGGAACTGAGTCGAGGGCCCAGTACTTATGAATCAAGTGTTCTACTGCTGAATTATATATGACCCTTCAGATTCTTTAAAATAAAACTTGATTTGTAGTAATCTAACTTACTCAGGATATTAAAAA
Source organism: Sorex fumeus (assembly GCF_029834395.1). NCBI lineage: Eukaryota > Metazoa > Chordata > Mammalia > Eulipotyphla > Soricidae > Sorex > Sorex fumeus. The sequence continues at coordinate 19,293,304 of NW_026606096.1, read as the reverse complement.
TTGGAACTAATTGAGAATTTCAAGAATTTGTAAGTTCTAATAAGTTTTTGGTAATTTGGATCATACACAGTAGAACTAGGGCTCTGCACTCAGGGACCACTCTTGGCAGGGTTCTGGGAATGACCTGGAGTGATGGGGTTCAAATCTGGTAAGCCACATGTAAGGCAAGGATCCTACCAACTTGTACTATTGCTCAGGCCCAAAAGTTCTAACAATTTTAAACTATATTAAAAAGAGAGTAATTTCTGAAATTTTATTATGTATTCTATTTATTTAAACTGTACATTTACCATTTGATTGAATTTATAAAATAACTGAGTCTCTTAAGTTGAGATGCTCAATTTAGTTTATAGAAATAGTCAATAAATCAAGGAATTATAGACAGAGAAAAAACAGAGGAAAAGGTAGGCTTAAAACTAGATTTTATCAAATTATAAAAATTCAGTTTCTGTGTAAATATAGAAGACAGGTTAATTATACATGAATTATTTCACTATTACTCAAATGTTATATTATTCTTGTTCTTTGAAAGGACTGAAGTAAAAAGGCTAAATTCACATACTCAATGGTGAGTCATTTAATTGAGTCACTCAGGCTTAGTTCTTTCTTAGAAAGAAATTACTACTACTGCTATTGACTATGTCATACAATTCAGATATTTAAGACAACATATGCTTAAGACAACAGTCTCAATACTGTTTTAGGAACTAAGAAAACAAATTCAAAAGAAATAACATTTTTGGACTATACAGATGGTACAGCAGGTAAGGCGCTGTCTTCTATGCAGTCAACCAGAGTTAAATCTCCAGCACAATTTCCTAAACCTTGTCAGGATTGATTCCAGAGTACAGAACCAGGAGTAAGCTCCAAGTGTTACTTGGTGTGACCATAACAGCATGCATGCCTGCCCTCCAAACACAAAAAACAAACAAACAAGCAAGTCCTCCCTCTAAATAATATGGTATAATTCTATACAGCACTGTGGTTTAGGAAAGAGTATAGCACTTTCTTCATCACTTATGGTTCTATGAAATAGAAATTAAGTCCCTACCATTTTTAAGTAGTAAGAACATAAAATCTTGACACTTATCAAGGAGTTTTTCAGACACTAGAGATATAAATTATTGGAATTTAAAGGGTTGAAATCAGAAAGAACAGAAAACTAGGGTGGAATGGGGTTAGAGGAAAAGAGCTGATGCTAATTAAACACATATTATTTGTCAGAAGCTTTTGTCTAAAATGAAAATATTTGCCAAACAAAATAGAAAATAATTTCAAACACACAAAAGTACAATTGATAAAAACATTAAATGTTAGTAACACATACTAAAACCCATGCCAAATACTGTTAGTGATATGTTACATGAAAATGGTAGGAGAAATCACTGTATATATATTATATGTAATATATAATATATATATCCACAGGTTTTTCTGATGTGAAACACAACTTCATTATGTATAAATATGCTTTACATATTTAACAATTTATTTTTGGAATGGCTGCTAATCTTCACTCTTACTGTTCAATTTAGTAATCGGAATAATTGCTTTGAAATGCAATAGGAATTTTGATGATCATGCGTGTTCATTAAAATGGAACTCCATATGCAGTAAGGGTTGCTGTAATTTAATCTGGAACTTGTACTAATATTAGTCAAAAATTATGAATTTCATTATATCTCTTTAAAGGAAACACACTGTTTAAATATATTTTCAAGCACACCTTCCAGTATAAATCATTAATGTGAAGAAGTAACTAAAATAAAATTTTCCCTATAATTGCTTACATTATTTGAATGGTTTTGCAAAGGTCATTATTGCTAATGTTGTCTTTGTAGTAGTTACTAAAATCTTTTATACATATAAAATACTTGGTATATATAAACAAAGATAAACCCTTGACCTTGCTATTTAAACACAATAAAACAATTTACTTGTTATGAGAGAATATAATATCCTAAACTAATCCTATTTACACATTAGTATAAGATACATGGAATTATATCCCCCAAATTAATAACACATTTTAAAATCTAAAAAAATGATAATAGTGTTGTATATCATATAATTATTATATATCTCACCCTCATGGCAAAGCCTGGCAAGCTACCCGTGACATATTCGATATGCCAAAAACAGTAACAACAAGTCTCACAAAGGAGACATTACTGGGCTGCTTGAGCAAATTGATGAACAACGGGAGGACAGTGACAGTGACAGTTTTTAACTAATTACTAATAATTTTGTTTAATTTTATTATGCTACTATTCTAATAGTGGCATAATAGTTAAATGCAGTGATAAAAATAGAATAAATAACTATTAAAAGCTCAAATATTTATTAGTAATAATTCATATAAAACTAAAAAAAGGAATATTTATTAAGCGATATTTTGTATTCATTAAGACATTATGTAATCTTTACTTTCCATCTCAACTGGTACTATTTTGAGTTCTTTGCTTCAGTCCTCAATTACATTATTTTTTGCTGAGAGAGATTTTTTTGTTTTAGTGGTTTTGGTGAGGATAATTCTCAAATACTCAGAATTTTCAATAGATGCTACTTTTTCCACAAAAACATTCAATGATCGTGACAAACTATTGTTTTCGAATCAGTTTATTGCCAAGCACATAAAAGATATTCTTAGAATATTGCTCAATTCTTTAACAAATATATTAAATACCTTTAAAACATATATGACATCACAAACAAGCATATAAATACATATGTGAATATATATGTGTGTATGTGCTTCTATATGTGTATATAAAAGTATGTTTATGTGGTTATACATACATATATAACATCTTGACTGAGATAAATATTTCAGTAATTGATTCCCCTTATTATATTTGCATGGGGAATTTTGCACATGCAAATATAAATGCAAACAAAATTACAAATGAAAATTTCAGACCTGAAAAACCTGGTAGGCAAATTGAAAAACTCAGCAGCAGAGTAACAGCTGCTGAGGACAGAATCAGTGAGCTCAAAGACAAAGTCCAGAGACTCTCCAGAAAAGAGCAGAAAATTGACAACAGGCTCACAATCCAGGAACAGAAGGCAAGAGAAGATCGTGATGAAGCCAAGAGGAGTAATATAAGAATTATTGGAGTCCCAGAGAAAAAGGAAGAAAACCCTGATGAAGAAACTGTCAAAGACATCATTGCTATGACATTTCCAGAGCTGAAGAAAACATGCAACCACATTCAGGAGGCCGGAAGGATACCAGCTAGAAGAAATCTGAATAAAAATACCCCAAGACACATTGTGATCAAAATGACCAAAACCTTACATAGAGACAAAATTCTGACAGCAGAAAAATCAAAGAAAGAAATTTCCTATAAAGGGGCATCCTTAAGAATCACAGCCAATTTGTCTGATTGGAACCCTCACAGCCCCAAAACAGTGGTGGGATATAGTGAAAAAACTCAATGAAATAAATGCCTCACCAAAAATACTTTACCCAGCTAGACTCTAATTCATAACAGATGGAACAACACACAGTTTCACAGACAAAAAACAGCCCAGGAACTTCATAGACTCAAAACCATGATTACAAGAAAAACTAAGTGGGCTACTTTAAGACAAGACAGGCCCCTCAAATACATCAAATTTCAACATAAAAATGGGACAAAATCCCATAACAATAATCTCTCTCAATGTCAATGGGCTAAACACACCAATTAAAAGACACAGAGTCGCAGGGATGGATTAGACAATTGAAACCAAAATTCTGCTGCCTGCAAGAAACATATCTCAATAGTCAGAGCAAACACAGGCTCAACGTCAAAAGCTGGAAAACAATCCTATAGGCAAACAACTCCCATAAAAAAACTGGGGCAGTCATTCTAATATCAGACCACATTGATTTCAGAGTGAAGAAGGTAACAAGAGACAGTGAAGGCCATTTATTATTGATTAAGGGATCTGTACAACAGGAAGAACTTACAATACTAAATGTATATGCACCTAATGAGGGACCAGCAAAGTACTTAAAACAACTACTCATAAACTTGGAGAAAGACATTGATAGCAACATAATACTAGTGGGAGACTTCAACACCACTTTATCACCTCTTGATAGATCAACCAGACTCAAGCTTAGCAAGGGCATACTTCATCTGAGGGAAAAAATGAAAGAAAGGGACTTAGTGAATATATATAGGACACGTTATCCTCAAAATGCTGAATACACATTCTTCTCAAGTGTGCATGGAACTTCTCCAAGACAGACCACATGCTGAGCCACAAAACATGCCTCCAGAAAATTAAGAAGATAGAGGTTGTATCAACAATCTTCTAGAACCACAATGTACTGAAATTAGAAGTAAATCACACACACACACACACACACACACACACACACACACACACACAGAAAACTAAATCAAACACCTGAAATTCAACAGCTCTCTATTGGACAACGAGTGGCTTAGACAGAAAATCAAAAGATTCCTGGAAACGAACGAAAATGAGAACACGAGTTAGCAAAACTTATGGCACACAGCAAAAGCTGTGTTAAGAGGAAAGTTTATAGCTCTACAAGCAATCCTCAGGAAGGAGGACAGAGCCCACACAAATAATCTAACCTCACAGCTTAAGAGCTTGGGGAATGACCAACAAAAGGAGCCCAATATGAACAGGAGGAAGGAAATAATAAAACTCAGCAGATAATAACGAGATGGAAACCCAAAAAACAATTCAAAAGATCAATGAAACCAAGAGCTGTTTCTTCGAGAAAATAAACAAGATCGATAAGCCACTAGCAAGACTCACAAAGAAAGGGGGAGAAAAAAAACCTAATCAACTGAATCAGAAATGAAAAGGGGGTCATTACAACAGAAACTACAGAAATTCAAAGGATCCTCAGGGAGTACTTTGAGAAGCTTTATGCCACGGAACACAAAAACCTCAAGGAAATGGATAACTTCCTAGATTCCTATAGCCTCCCAAGGCTGAACCAAGAACACCTGGAATACCCGAACAGACATATTACCACCAAAAAATTTGAAACAGTAATAAAAAGTCTCCCCAAGCACAAAAGTCCTGACCTAGATGGATTCACTAGTGAATTCTTCCAAGTCTTTAAAGAGGACTTACTTCCAATCCTCTTTAAAGCTTTTCCATGAAACTGAACTATCAAAAACACTTCCTAACAGTTCCTATGAAGCAAATATCACCCTGATACCAAAAGCATACAGGGATACCACAAAGAAAAAGAATTACAGGCTTATATCCCTGATGAACACAGACACAAAGATCCTCAACAAACTATTAGCAAATAGAATCCAATGACTCATCAAAAAGATCATACACCATGACCAAGAAGGATTCATCTCAGGGATGCAAGGATAGTTTACCATTAGGAACTAGATAAACATAATTCATCACATCAACAAAATAAAAGATAAAACCATATGATCCTATCAATAGACACAGGGAAAGCATTTTACAAGATCCAGCACCCGTTTATGATGAAAACTGTCAGCAAAATGGGCATTGAAGGAACTTCCCTCAATGTAGTCAAAGTCATCTACCACAAGCCCACTACAAGTATCATTCTCAGTGGGGAAAGACTAAAAGCCTTCCCTCTAAGATTGAGCACAAGACAAGGTTGCCCACTTTCACCACTCCTATTAAATGTAGTACTGGAAGTCCTGGCCACTGCAGCTAGGCAAGAGAAAGGTGTCAAAGGAATACAGGTAGGAAAGGAAGAGGTCAAACTATCACTATTTACAGACAATATGATACTACACTCAGAAAACCCTAAAGATTCTACAGAAAAGCTCCTAGAAACAATAAGTCGGTTTAGTAAAGTGGTAGGGTAAAAAATTAACACCCAAAAGTCCATGGTTTTCTTGAATACAAATAATAAAAGAGAAAAAGAGACATTTAAAAAATCCCGTTCACAATTCAGAAAATCAAGTACCTCAGAATTAGCTTAACCAAAGAGGTGAAGGATATATACAAGGGAAATTAGAAACACTACTTCAAGAAATAAAAGAGGACACTAAGAAATGGAGACACATCCCTTGCTCATGGATAGGGAGGATTAACAAAGACATCAAAATGGCAAAACTGCCCAAACCACTATACAAATTCAATGCGGTCCCTATCAGGACACTCATGACATTTTTCAAAGAAATAGACAAAACACTCCTGAAATTCATATGGAACAATAAACCCCCACAAATAGCTAAAACAATCCTTGGGAAAAAGCAAATGGGAGACATCACCCTCCCCAATTTCAAACTGTACTACAAAGCAGTAGTAATTAAGACAGCATGGTACTGACCTAGAAACAGACCTGCAGACCAATGGAACAGAGTTGAATATTCTGTCACAGACCCCCAAATATATGACCACCTAATCTTTGACAAAGGAGCAAGAAATGTGAAGTGGAATAAGAAAAGCCCCTTCAACAAGTGGTGCTGGGAAAACTGGATAGCTACCTGCAAAAAAAAATGAACTCTGACCTTTGTCTAATGCCAGGTACAACTGTCAGATCAAAGTGGATTAAAGATGTCAATATCATACATGCATCCATAAGGTACAAAGAGGAAAATGTAGGCAGAACTCTCCACTACATTGAAGACAAAAACATTTTTAAGGATGATACAACACTGACCATGCAAGTGGAAGCCAACATAAACAAATGGGACTACATCCAACTAAGAAACTTTTGCACTTCAAAAGAAACAGTGACCAAAATACAGAAAGAGCCCACAGAATTGGAAAGAATATTTACCCAATACCCATCTGATAAGGGATTAATATCCAGGATATACAAGACACTAGTAGAATTGTACAAGAAAAAAAAACTCCAACCCCATCAAAAAATGGGGAGAAGAAATGAACAGAAGTTTCCTCAAAAAAGAAATACAAATGGCCAAAAGGCACATGAAAAAATGTTCCACATCGCTAGCCGTCAGGGAGATGAAATCAAAATAACAATGAGATATCTCACACCACAGAGACTGGCACACATTCAAAAAAACAAAAGCAACCAGTGCTGGTGTGGATGTGGGGAGAAAGGGATGCTCTTTCGTTGTTGGTGGAAATGCCCACTATTCCAGCCTATCTGGAAAACAATATGGACAGTCCTTCAAAACTAGAAATTGAGCTTCCATAGGACCCCACAGTACCACTTCTGGAAATATATCCCAAGGATGCAAAAAAAAGCACAGTAGAAATGACATCTGTACCTATATGTTCATTGCAGCACTGTTCACAATAGCCAAAATCTGGAAATAACCCAAGTGCCCTAGAATAGATAACTGGTAGAAGAAACTTTGGTCTATCTACACAATGGAATACTATGCAACTCTCAGGAGAGATGAAGTCATGAACTTTGCTTATAAATGGATAGACATGGAGAGGCTCCATAGCTGGAAGCCTGCCTCATGAGCAAAGGGGAGAATAAAGAAGGGATCACTAAGAAAAAGATGGCTGGAGGAATCTGTTGGGTTGGGAGTTGTGTGCAGAAAGGACCAAACATGATAACCTCTCAGGGTCTGTATTGCAAACTATAATGCCCAAAAGTAGAGAGAGATTATGGGGAATCATGTCTGCCATGGAGGCAGGGGGAGGGTGGAATAGGAGGGGCATACCGGGGATATTGCAATGGTGGAGGGATGGGTGCACTGGTGGATGGATGGGTGTTTGATCATTGTGTGATTGTAACCCAAACATGAAAGCTTTTAACTATCTCATGGGGATTCAATAAAATTTTTTAAAAAATCCAAATTAACCACCATGCTACTACAATTATATATTGATTTTCATATGGGAAATAATTTAAGACATTGTTATAATATATTAAGTGGATAGAAGCCAGAGAGATAGGGCAGCAGGCAATGTGCTTGCTTTGCAAGCAGCTGACCCAGAAATCAATCCCATTACTACATATAGCCTCCTGAGTCCCCATAGGACAAGTCCCTGTGTGAAGAGCCAAGAACAAGACCGGAGCACTGCTGGGTCTTCCCCTGCACAAATCAAATCACACACACATTCACACACAGAATAGATTTCTAAAAGAGTAACATACTATTCTAAGCATAGTATAGTAGCAAGCTATGCTAATTCTCCTCTTTTGAAAAGTGATTTGATCATTTAAATAATTTGTGTTCCAGAAATTTCAGTATTTTACAGAAGATTAATGAGAAAAAACCCTAATGAGAACTTGCAAAAGCATTAACCTGTTAACTAAAATTTATAATTTCACTTCCCTATCATATATAAGAATTAGATGCTTGGAAAATTAACCCATACTAATATACTTAAATAGATAAAGATAAAAGTTAAATCATATGCAATTATATGTTCATCGCTTTATATATAAAAATTGCTTTTAGTGCTTTACTATAGTTTAATGTCAAAATCAAAGAAAAATCTAGGTGGATGACATATCTTAGTACTTACCTTATATGGGTAATGATCAATGTTGTTGTGGGGATGAAAAAATCATCCACTCTGTCAAATTGTTTTCCCACAGGTTGTGTGTGGATGGTATGATGAGGCACGTTTCCACTGGCCTGTGTTATTACCTAGAGAGAAAAAATTATTTTTGGATATTTGCAATGCATTCCCTTTGTACACAGGTGGTTTCAAAGCTATATCAACTTTCTTCCTCTTTATAACAGCATTATTCATATGTAATCAATACAAAAATATCCTCTCCTATGGAACCAAACTTGAAACATAGAACAAAAATTTCCAAAACAGATCATTTGAGACACTGAGCTTTAGGAAATTTTAAGATAAAACAATGTTTTAAAACTGTTTTTCCTGCTACAAATTGAAAAAAAAACTGATATCAGCAAGAGCATTATTATTATTATCAAAGAGCATTATTTTTGTTTTTTGTTATTTTTAAAAATCATAGTTATTACAGGAATAGATCACAATATTTGAACTTTTTTAGTCTTAATATCATATTATATTTATTATACTTCAAGTCCTATCTTGTTCCTTCAGATTTCTCAAACTCCCCCCATGCATCGTTTGTCATTTAGTCTTTCAAACTGCTCATCTGCCTTTGTTTCTCCATTTTCCAATCCTTTGTCCATCTGGCAAGCATATTAGACTTCTTCACTACTGACTGACTCTTAAGTAAAATAGATTTTTCTTCTCTCTGAACTGTTTCTTTTGCTTTATCATGACAGCAGTAAATAGCATTATTATTATTATTTTTGAGGCACAGAGTAAATTGCCACATTTATTAATGCAGATAAACAGGCATGGCAGGCTTAGTTATGCTATAATTAAAAAAAAAAAGAAAAGTGAAAAGAAATACTAACAGCTTAGTGTTTAGGAAATAAAGATTCCTTCTATTTATGTAATATTCCCAGAGTGATCTGGCAGAATGTCTATGGTCTGTTTCAGTTAGATTTTTTAGATAGAGCAGCCAAAAATCTTGATTTTTTTCATTCCCAACAGACCTCATTGGCAGAATTTTATGGTCCCACTTATCTGAAAGGACTTCACCTAGTACCCAGGGGAATTAAAAACAAATTATTTGATAGGACTTTAAAAACCATATACCTATTTCATTATAAACATATGCACATAGTCAGTACTAGGTATAAATTAGTCATAATAGTGATTATAAGAATTTAATACAAATCCCCAAAAGATAAGAGGAGTGGAATTTTCATTCTTTTAGATAGTATAGAAGTGTATCCCTCTGAAAATATTACACACTATTACATTTAAATTACTAATAAAACTACTAATAATAGTCAAATGACAGCAAAAATAGCTTTACTGAGAGCTTGCCATATGCCACTATGTATAGTAAATAATTTGTAAGTATCCAATGATTTAATATTCAAACAGAACTGAAATGCAGTGTATTCCAACCTTGCTGATGCAAAACTTTTCACTCCAAATAAACCAAAGATTTATTTACTGAGCATCTTTTTTATGCTGGCCACTGTCAGAAGTTAGAACAAATATGATGCCATTTCTCTAGTGTAATTCAATATAAACTTTGCTCTCTGATGGCTCTAGGTCCTTCTCCCTATGAAAACTGAGCTGGGAGTGGTGGACTGTCAGACTCAAGACAGAGTCCAGGAACAGCAAGCACACACAAATTGATCCATGTTGATGCGGAGCCCTAGGACCAACCTTGCTGCAGCACCTGTTCATTCCTACTGGCACCCTGCCACAGGTTCTATGTAAAGAGCTTCCACAAGTCCATAGTTGCTACCCCCTACTGTCACCCCATCTGGCTGGGGCCCACTTCCTTGCCAAAAGCGAAATGTAAGAACTTTATTCCAAGTTGTTTCCTGGGGATATTTTCTTCTCTAATTATTGTGCATTTGAAAAGACATTACAAACAAATTGTAAAACTATGCAGATGACAGATGCATGATTATTAGGACAGCATTTCCTAAATTTCATTGAGCATAAATGTGTTTTTAAGAGAATAAAATAAGTATGATAATCTTTGAGTAGTCGTCTGAGAATAAAAATAGGAAAATTGCTGCTTTAATACCTAACATCATAAGTTTATGGGTTTTATTAATTGCACATATCAGAGAAAATAATGTATTTTTACTTCATAATAGGCAGAAATATGTACATTAAATTCTAATAAAATTAAAAGAAAAATATAAAATAATATGAATTGCTTTCAGAACCCTAATAAAATGCTTTTGTACCCTCAAGAGTCAGCAGGAACCCATGTATTGTATTTTGTACTAGGGAAAAAGAAGAATCTAGGTAACTTAAATCTTAGCATCGATCTCATTTTTCAGCATAACCCTTTAACATTATAAAACAAGAATGCTACATTCAAAATAAGAGACTATATGACATGATGAATTCAGTTTTATTAGTGGAAAATATTTTCCTTTTTTTCAAACTTTGTTTTTTATCTTAGGGGTGTTTCCTAATAATACTTTTAGGTAATAATTACTCATGAATACACATTTTCATATTTTGCTTTTGGGCAACACCAGGCAGTGTTCAGGGCTTACCCCTAGCTCTCAGCTCAGGGGTTATTGGGACCATACACAATGCTGGGACTTGAACTAAGGTCATCCACATGCAAGGCAAATGCTTTACCTGCTATACTAAGTCTCACACCATTTGTTTTGACATTTCTGAAGTAAGTCTTCTAAGAAAAAGGTACTGGCATACTGGAGTACTTATAATTTGTATGTTATGGTGTGAAATCTACCTTACTTCCAATCCAACAAATACTTTAAACTTTCGTTAAATCTTAGCTTATCGAAAGATATTTAAATCAAAATAATCAACTTCTAAAATACACAACAATGTGTGGGAAGTTACCATCTCTTCAAAACCATTTTCTTCTATTTTTGTATGCTATCTAATGAGTTTGCCTAAACTACATTGTGCACATAATGATACACTGGGGAGATGATTGATCTATGCAACACATGGGAGGAAAAAATAAAAAAAAAATTTACAAACTCAACTTACTTTTATGAAAATGATTCCTAAGAATAAAATATTTTTAAAAATCATACACATTCATTTGATTTCATCCATCTTGTTGTATTATACTTCAATGCAAACTATAAATCATCTAGAATCTATGAATTATTAAGAACTTTTAATTGCCACAATTGACTGTAAATATAAAGACTTACTTAAATAGACATACTGAAAAGTGGTGAAAGGTAAATAACTTAGAACTTTGTTAAAACAGATATATTCTAGTTATGTATTACAATCACAAAGCGGTTTCATAAATAAATAAAATTCATTTCCAAGGGCCAAAATTTTCTCATTTTTCTCATCATCTATATCCTCTTTCTCTCTGTTTTGTTTTAAATGTGTTTTAAAAATCTGAAACTGTGCCAAAAATTCATTGCCAAAATGTTTATGTGTATACATAGAGATTTATGCATATGTTTGCTCCATTAAATTCTCATGTAGATAATTTCAAAACAGAAACAAACTCCACAAAATGGCATCAATGCACATATTCATAATTAGAAATAAATCTGTTAGATAATAAATACCACTTATCTGGAGAAATTGTAGATCCTCTTTGAGCAACTATTGAATACTTTGAGTCTGTTAATCATAGACCCACCCTCCAGGTCCTATTCTGAATAATGAGATATAAACAAGAAAAATATCCTGAACGCTACAAAGGCAGGAATTTGTTGAAAAATAAATTATGACATTTCCCCCTTAAGATATCAGCCTTGTCATTATAGATTATTCTTTTTTTTCTGGTTTGCATAAGAATCTAATATTGGGGGCACATACTAGATTTTTCCAATCCAACTAAATAAAATAAAAAAAAAAATTCCAGTTTCTATTTCTTTAGTGTATAGGAAAAAAATGTGATTAAGGACAGGTCTGTACTGGAAGAATTGTTAAATGACTATGAATATCCAGTTAGCAATGCAAGACTTCAGGTAATTACTTCATCAAATATTCTGAAAGGTACTTACCTGTAATGTTGGAGAAGTCTTTTCCATAGTTCCCCAACTTAGCACCCAGACTTGATCATGTGATTTGTCATAGTGTAATTTAACTGGGACAGGATCAGTGCTTACTGCCTAAAATAAAAGGAGTAGAAAAATATATATATATTTTAGATTTAAACATCCTTTTAAAATCAAGTCGGGGGACCTGGAAAGAAAATGCATAGGGTAAAGCTTTTACTTCACATACAGCCAACCCCATTTCAATCTTTGGCAAGTGCACAGGATCCCTGAGCACCACCAGGAGTGATCCTTAAGAGAGAGAGAGATAGGTGTACTGACCCCTGGCAGGTGTGGCCCCCAAACAACCAAAGAAAAAAATAAAATCATGCATGGTATCATAGAAAAATCTGAAAGTTTAAGTGTCATATACAAAACAAAACCTCTGTTGTAAATCTCCTTGTATCACTTGTATCACTTGTCATTTCGTTGATCATTGATTTGCTTGAGTGGGCACTAGTAATGTCTCCATTCGTCCCAGTCGCATGTTAGTGTAACCCAATGGCATCTGCTCATTCTAGGAGCACGGAGATCTCCTAATTTTTTAAATTCATATTCGAATAACAGATATATACACAGCCATACAACTATTACCAGTAGGGTTGGGGCTTGGTAGTAGATTTTCTTTTCCAATGTGAAAGTGACCACATAAAAGAGTCTATACTTGTTGTTATCAAGTTATGTAATAAATAAGGTATTTCAGGTGTATTTGGTGAATAATGAGCGCCATAAGAAATGTACTGGAATTAATACTAAAATTCAATAATAAAAATTAGCATTTGTCACTGTCACTGTCCTCCCGTTGTTCATCGATTTGCTCGAGCGGGCCCAGTAATGTTTCCATTGGAGACTTTGTTGTTACTGTGTCTGGCATATCGAATACCTCACGGGGAGCTTGCCAGGCTCTGCCGTGGGGGCGAGATACTCTCAGTAGCTTGCCGGGCTACCCGAGAGGGGCAGAGGAATTGAACTCGGGTCGACCATGTTGGCTGCGTGCAAGACAAACACCCTGCCGCTGTGCTATTGCTCCAGCCCTGATACAATGTCCTGCTTAATAAAATTTTGCAAAGACCTGAAAGAGAAATCAATAGTATTTTTTGTCTAAAAAATAGTGGAATAGAGGGTAAAAGAATCTAAACTAACTGGCTTATTGTAACAATATAATGCACACCACAAAATAAAATGCAGAAAAAGAATATGAAATATCATTAGAAATACAATGTATAATAAGGAAAAGTCAAGATAGTGAATGCTTTAATTGAGTTTTCAGGCAGAGATTTGTTTTATTTTTATTTGGGGATGGGAGTGGGCCACACTCAGCCTTCTGCTGACTTTATGTTCAAGGATCATTCCTGGCAATTCTTCAGGGACCATGCAATGAGCTGGGGATAGAATGGGGTTCACTACATGGAAGGCAAGATTCTTAAACCCCGTGCTATCTCTCTGGTCCAGATGCCATCAATATTTTTTTCTATTTCTTGGTAAAACTGTACTTATATTCACTTTACACCCCTTTATAAAGATACTGATAAAATATTTTTTTTAATTTTAGAATTATTTTATTTATTTTATTTTTTAAATTTTTATTAGCGAGACACCATACGGTACAGTTGTATACTTACAAATTTTTGTGCTTGGGTTTCAATTATACAATAATCAAATACCCATCCCTCCACCAGTGCCCATTTCCCACCACCACGGATCCCAGTATCCCTCCTACCCCCTATACCCCCCATCCCACCTTGCCTCTGTGGCAGGGCCTTCCCTTTTGTTCTCTCTCTTCTCTTGAGTGACGTGGTTTGCAAAAGAGGAATTTTTAAAAATGTTTTTAAACACTGTAGGGGCTTTTTAAAAATTTCTAGCACCCCATATGGTCCTCTGAGCCTTCCGGGAGTGATCCTTGAGAAAGGGGCCAGGAGTAAGTCCTAATCAGAGTAAGTCCTAATCATCAGAGGGTATGACCCCAGTACAAAAGAACAAGAACTACACACTCATGCACACACACACACACACACACACACACACACACACACACACATGTATATGCAATTCTAAACTAGTCAGGAACTAGTAAAGTATGGGTAACAGCGACATAGATCTGGGCGTTTAATCTTGACAAGAAGAACAGTGAACACAGCCTGTTTATCCGTCTGACAAGGAAAGGACCAGCTGGCTAATTAAGTGAACCTAATTTAAACTAATGATGTAGATTCTCAGGATAATGTGCTAATGGCTAGAGGAGACTGCTGATGACACTTAAGAATACTCCCGTGGTGTTACAATAAGCCACTTCTGCATCCAAGCAGAACCTGATTTTGCTTCACAGAAGACAAAATGAGGTCAGATGTTTACAAGTTAATCCTTTCTACAGCAAAACATCACCTGTTCACCGTTCTCACACAAATTTTAGTAGTAATAAAAGCAGTCATTGAAACTCTGTGATGTTGAAAGCAGCACTGAGGTCATAGATTCCATTCAAACATTGTGACTTTTGACTTTTGAAACATTCAGAAATTATGCTGATGCATCCGGTGACAGAAAACATATCATTGATCTATTCTGAATAATATTATTTATCATAAATGGTATACAGTTTTATGCTGTCAAGAAGTTAAAATTGGAAAAATTAAAATTGAAAATTAAATGGAATTGAAATGTGGAATACATGTTTCTCTTCATTTATTTCTTTTAAGAGTAAGACAGTTAAATTTTGGAAATAATTTCATTGCAAAATCTACATTAGAAAATTATGTTGCATTTTCTATAATTTTGTAAATTGATTACATTTTCATCATTGTTAATATAATTAGCTCCTTCTTTTATTTATTCATGAGATACATAGAGACACAAAGGTTTTTTTTCATGATATAAGGAAATACGATTGCATTTGGATACAAAATGCATCAAATTCAGTCTCAGGTGAAAGGATGGTCAAGTTGAGAAAAGTGCTGTATTTTTAGAAAATCTGCACCAGGACGCTGAATTTAAAAGTTTAGTATCCTTTTCCACATCCAACAGTGACCATCAATGTAAATCTATTGGCTCAGCTCTGCAGATTAAGGACTGAATTCAGGAAAATATAACAATTCAGGATGCTAAAACTCACAGGTACACTGGGCTACAAGCCAACTCGGGGGCCCCTCTGGGCAGGCCCAATCCCTTCCCTTCCAGGCCAGAGAAGTCCAGGCAGCTGCACACAGACTTTACACTGGTTGCCATGCAATAGACCCAACACAGGTTTTTAAGATTGAACACTCTGGGGTCTTCTTGGAGTCGAAGTGGGAAGACTTTCCCCACTCACATCCCTGTACTTCTGCAAGTCGTAGTAGTCACACGCACATCCCAGAACAGACTGTTAAATCACCAGCCCTGTTTTACAGATCTTGGAGTCACCGGAGCCATGGCCAATGCCTTCAGATTCCAAATACAATCCCCTAGGCACATACCAAATGAGATAGCAAAGCAGCATAGAAACCAACTAAGCTCAATACACGAAAAAAATAGCACAGTAGGTGCAGTTAGAAACAAACAGCTTAGTAACTCTCAGAAAATTACTTTAATGACTCCATGGTGAGATATAACAATTTTCAAAAATTTTCTTTTACTGAAGTACTTTTCTTTTTGATAAATACATAGGCCATTTAGCTACAACAAGCAATATGATTTATTTTGTACTTGGAAAGGGGGCAGGTTTGGAGGGGGAATGGGAAGGTGGGGACAATGGTGGAGGGAAGGTCATACTGTTGGTGGAATTCATGTAAACAAATTTAAAAATACAATAAAAGGATTGTTTTATTCTTGAATATAGTCTCACTTGACTATTTTAAAATTTAAGGGGTTTTTGTTTCTTTTGGCACGGGGTGACACCTGGCAGTACTCATAACTTTGTGCTCAGTGATCACTCCTGGCAGTATTCAGTGCACCATATTTGTTCCCAGCAATCTAAACAGAGTTGATGATATGGAAGGGAAGTGCCTTAACCCCTGTAATATATCTTCAGCACCAATTTATTTGTAAGTACCGAGAAATATCTTTTAATTTTTAAATAGCTTAATTTTTTCAACTTTAAATAGACTGGGTTATTAATCATAAAACAGAGGGTTTAACATGCAAATCTGCAAAAGCTATAATTCACATATTCATTTTTTCATTTGTTTTTTAAAGACATAGCAGTGCTCAGGACTTATTCCTGGCTCTGTACTCTGGGATCACTTCTACCAGGCTTGGTGGATCCTATGGGGTGCGGGGGCTTGAACATGGGTTGGCCACTGCAAGACAAATGCCTACCCACTGTACTAGCACTTTAGCCCCACACATACTGTATTTAAATTAAGAAGAATGTTTTGGAAATTTAAAATTCTAAGTAATGGATATTTTCAAATACAAAAACAGAGTTAGAATATTAATTTTAAGCATTTATTTTTGAGGATTAAAGTTCACGTGCTCTGAAGTTGAAACAAATATAAGAATATGTTATTTCACCGAGAGGGTAGAAAATTTATTGAACTAAACAGGTTAACAGACTGATATAATGCATGTTTCTAAAGAAGAGAGAAAGCATAGATTTGGAAAAAAATGAATTCTAGATGACATATCCCTAAATTTTAGATGTATTCAGTAAAAAATAGATCTTAGGGAGAATCACGCTGAAAGTAGTCTATAGACCAAACATGATTGCCACTCAATGCCTCTCTTGCAAAACACAGTACCCAAAAGAAGAGAGAGAGAACAAGGGGGAATACCCTGCCACAGAGGCAGGACGGGAGGGGGGGGGGGATGAGGGGGAGGGGTGCTGGGACCCGTGGGGATGGATGACGGGCACTGGTGGAGGGATGGGCACTTGATCATTGTATAACTGAAACCCAAGCACAAAATTTGTGGGCCTATAAAAAAAATAAAAAAATAAAATAAAATGAAAAAAATATATATATTTATAAGCAATGTTAGAGTGAATATATCCAATACGAAAACGTTTAGTTCATATTACTAATGTGATCTCTAAATTTCCGCAGAACAATTTACTGAAGAGTGGCTCCAATTAGTACAGCTGCCACTTTACTCTCCTCTCCAGGAAAGTATTTGGAAAGTTCTACAGCTCAGAATCCTTTATTTCTCTTGACTGAAAGATGACACTCAGCTCCATCAAACCAGGCTAAAGGTTGCTCTGAAGCTGTGTGGGTGACCCCCTAACATTCGTTAGCTCCTCCCACTTGATCCAGTGATTAATTTTTCACATTTTCCTGACAATATTATGTTCTCTGTTATTCTCAACTCTTACTGTTTTCTAAAGATTTGAGAATGCCAGAAAGTGAAGCAGTAGAATAAGAAACAGTGCCAAGTTAGAGAAACTACAAGCATCCAGAGCAACTAAAGGAAGCTCAATAGAAAGTGAATTGCCAAATAATAAAAGCACACAATTTAAGGTTACAAGAGTACTATCATGTTTCTTCAAAGTTTGGTGAAGTTTTACCTATAAAAATGTCTGGAAAAAATATCCTCTTTTTCCTTCTATTTTTAATCTGTTACTTTAATTAAAACATTTAATAAAAATATCCACTTTTAATTTCTCCTTAGGCTTCATGCAATTAACTTAATTTTCCTTTACGTTTCTTCCTTTCCACTATGTTTTCAGAATTTATTAACATGACTTTTACTTTAACATTTCTGTAGTTCTTCTTGCAATCTGCTAAAGTATATTTTCTTGTATGCAATTCTAATAGTGGTACTAGGGGCTTTTATACTTTTTTACTTTCAGTTGTCGAAATTCCCAAAGAGTTATACTTTCAATTAGTCTCATTAAATACTTTCAACCTTTGTTCATTAATTAAGGTTGTTATCCTATTTATAACCTTTTTAGCTCATTCAATTTTTTTTGTTAAAAGGTAAAGGCCCTCCCGTTGATCATCGATTTGCTCGAGCGGGCCCAGTAACGTCTCCATTGGAGACTTTGTTGTTACTGTGTTTGGCATATCGAATACTCTCGGTAGCTTGCCGGGCTCTCCGATTCTGAAATTATCTTGTTATCCCAGCAAGCTACCTAGAGTATCTTGCTCACATGGTAAAGCCTGGCAAGCTACCTGTGATGTATTTGATATGCCCAAAACAGTAACAACAAGTCTCATAATGGAGACGTTACTAGTGCCCTCTCGAGGAAATCGATGAACAATGGGGGGACAGTGCTACAGAGCTATTATTTATTTCTTAACTTAAAGCTTAATAGTTAAAGTAGTTAAGGTAAGGTAAGGTAAGGTAAAGGCCCTCCCGTTGATCATCGATTTGCTTGAGCGGGCCCAGTAACGTCTCCATTGGAGACTTTGTGGTTACTGTGTTTGGCATATCGAATACGTCATGGGGAGCTTGCCAGGCTCTGCCGTGCGGGTGAAATACTCTCTGTAGCTTGCTGGGCTCTCCGAGAGGGGCGGAGGAATCGAACTCGGGTCGGCCATGTTGGCTGCGTGCAAGGCAAACGCCCTACCGCTGTGCTATCGCTCCAGTTAAGTTAAAATTCCCTCAAAATACAACCTTATGTAATAGATAGTGCACAGAGTAAAAGTGCTCTTCTTGTATATATTCATCTAGAATTCTTTCCCTGGTACCACATATGGTCCCTGAGCACTGCCAGGAGTAATACCTGAGCACTTAAGAAAGGATTAATCCCTGAGCACAGCTTGGGTTTCAGCCACACTGACACAATACTAAATAAGGAAATTAAATCAAACCTGTCAGAGGCCTTTCTCCATCTAGAATATTTTTTTTCTCTGCTTTATTTAAACTTCAAGCACAGTGGGTAGGGCATTTGCCTTGCACACGGCTCACTGGGCTGACCCAGGTTCAATTCCTCCACCTCTCTCAGAGAGCCTGGCAAGCTACTGAGAGTATCTCTTCTGCACAGCACAGATTCGATATACCAAACACAGTAACAACAAGTCTCACAATGGAGATGTTACTGGACCCGCTCGAGCAAATCGATGAACAACAGGAGGACAATTCTATTTAAACTTCATGGTTTACAGAGCTGTTCATGATTATTTAATCCAGGCATTCATTATTCCAGCACCAATCCCACCACCACTGTCACCTTTCCTCCACCGTTGTCTCCATTTTCCCAACCACCCCTCCAGCCTGGCGCCATAGTAGGCCAACAGCAATTTATATTGTATTGCTTGTTACCAATAAATTGCTAGCAGAATGAACAAAAAATATTTCCATAGAAGAAACTTTGTGAAGATGGTGGTACCTCACCATGAGTACCTTAAATCCATGTCTGAGGGTTTACTAAACTGTTGCTTCACGTTAATTCTACTGTGTTAATGTTTTAGTGGAGACTCTCTGGCTTCTATGTTGCATCACCATCCAATCTGGTGCACTACTACTGGGTTGTCAATGTAGTAGAGTTCAGAGATATCTGTTTGCTCCAGAAAATTCAGAATACTTAACTTGAGAGAATACTTAACTGGGCAGAATTTAACTGGGTGTGGATATCAAAACTGGGGATGTACAGGGAGGTTTCTAGAGAGGGGTTTGGGGAGGAGGGGGTGGTCATCCTGACCCCAAAATGGCCTGGAGCTTTCTCCAGCTGGAATCTTGATCATAATATGATGAATAAATTCGTGTTGTTTGCAAGCAACAAAGTTTTTTGTATATTCTTATGACATCCTGAAGGCATAGGTAACACTTTTAGTAGTACTATTTTAGCATTTGTCTGTTGATTTGCCACATACTGAAAGTATCAAATATTAAAATGCTTCTCATTTTGATTACAGGTCAATTTCTTGTAGCATTATGAACACAATCACTTTTTTAAAATTCTGGGAAATCTTACAAATGTATTTTCTCTTGTGTTTGTGTAATTTTCATCTCTATCTGGTCATTTGGAGCAATAGCACAGCGGTGCGGCGTTTGCCTTGCACACAGCCAACATGGCCGACCCGAGTTCTATTCCTCCGCCCCTCTCGGAGAGCCCGGCAAGCTACTGAGAGTATTCGATATGCCAAACACAGTAACAACAAAGTCTCCAATGGAGACATTACTGGGCCCGCTCGAGCAAATCAACGATCAACAGGGGGGCCTTTACTTACTTACTACTTACTTACTATCTGGTCATTTGATTTAATACTTTTTGCCTCTTTAAAGTCTGTTTCTTATATAACTATTAAACTATATAGTTAATATAGTTTGTTTATTTGTTAGGATAATTTATCTGTGTTATCTGCAGTTGCTCTTAAATGCCAATTTTCTTTTGATTTCTCAGTTGGTACTGCTCCTTCCTTCCTTCCTTCCTTCCTTCCTTCCTTCCTTCCTTCCTTCCTTCCATCTTTCATTCCTTCCTTCCTCTATCTCAGTATCCATAGTCAGTATAGGTCTCCAATTTGAAAGTTTAATTCAAATACTGTATTATTCAAAAAATATTTTTCTGTAGTTTAGGTAATATAGCTACAATATTGCTAGAATTTATGTTATTGAGAAGCTGACCCCTGCCCCCGCGCCTGGCTGTCCTTGCCGGGGCCCCTTGAAGGGGAGCGGGTCGAGCTTTCCTCCCCGCCCCAACCAGGGCTCCAGCAGCCGAAGACCCCCAGGACCAGCCACTACCATGCTGAGACCACTCTCCGCACACCTGAAGATACTGGCAGAGGAACAAAGGCAAGCGGTTTCCCGGGGCTGAGATCTCCAAGCCTCCTCAGATCGGGGCTGAGCATCCTCCACCCAGATCCTCCGAATTCCAGTAGGCCTGGGTCACACCCACCAACTGGCCCCCTGGCGCCGTGTAATCCCATCAATGGCCAAGACTCAGAGACTATAAAAACCAGCTCCCGGAAGAGAACAGTGCAGTCTCCTGCCCCTGCGCCTGGCTGTCCTCGCCATCTTATTTTCTTATTATGACATCTTATTATGACATCTTATTATCTCATTTCTACTTTGGACAAACTGGCAGGCTACCGAATGTAACCTGCCCACACGGCAGAGTCTGGCAAACTCCCCGTGGCGTACCCAATATGCCAAATACCAGTAACAATGATGGGACTCATTATCCTAAAGAGCCTTGAATATGGCACTTAAAAATCTCAGGGCTAGGATGAAGGAGACATTATTGGGGCCTGTTCGAGGCAATCGACGAATAACAGGATGGTCGTGATTCATGAGAAGCTGACAATACAGTACGGTGCACTGGGTGCTTGCCTTGCATCCAGCCTACCTGGGTTTGATCCCCAGCACCTGATTTTGTTCCCTGAGATGTATCCAGGGTGATTCCTGAGAATAGATCCAGAAAAAAACCCTGAGAACTGCTAGGGATGGCCCCAAAACCCCCAATAAAAATAATGAAATCAAGTTAGAGGTATTGAGATAAAAAGTTATTATAACCCCTCCTGCCAGTAAAGTTTCCCTTACCCCACAACATTGTCCTCATATCACCTCTGGTCTGAAATGCTATTCAGTATCCGCCCCCCCTTTGCCCCCAACACATACATGCACACTTCTAGTTAATCAGTTTTTGAGTTTTGCTTGACTCACACCCAGTGGCGCTCAGGGCTTAACTACTGTCTCAGCGTTCAGGGGTCATTCCTGGCAGGGAGTGAGTGGGGTCCATATGGAGTGTCAAGAAACGAAGCAAAGCCAAGTCAGTCACATGCAAGCCAAGCACCCTGCCTGCTGCATTATCTCTCCATCCCTAGTAAATCAGTTTTGTAACACAAGTTTAAGAGTCTGTCATAACTTTATACTGTAAGTTTCCTTGTTTTGTCTCTGTATTCCACAGAAGAATGGAATTCACTAGTATTTGTCCCTTCCTTCTAACTTCTTTCACCTGAAAATGTCCTGCAGTTCCAGCCACAGTGCAGCAAACCACATGCTTTCATCTTATAGCTGCATTCTATCCCTTCAATTATAAATGTTACACAGTCTTTATCCATTTGCCCATCTTTGGACAGTTGTTTAAGCGGCCAACATGGCCGACCCGAGTTCGATTCCTCCGCCCCTCTCGGAGAGCCCGGCAAGCTACCGAGAGTATCTCACCCGCACGGCAGAGCCTGGCAAGCCACCCGTGATGTATTCAATATGCCAAACACAGTAACAACAAAATCTCCAATGGAGATGTTACTGGGCCCGCTTGAGCAAATCGATGAACAACGGGAGGGCCTTCTTCTTCTTCTTCTTCTTCTTCATGCATATATATATTCACACATACATATATGTACATACATACATATATATATATATATGTGTCTGTGTGTGTGTTGGGGAAAAATGCCAAGAAATGAAATACATGAGTCACATGGAAATTAGTAGTTCTGATTTTTTAGAAATCTCCGTATTCTATTCATTAGAGGGTGAACTGGATGATATTTCCACTAGCAGTGAATGAGGGTTTCTTTATCACTGTATCCCCACCAAAACAGGTTGTTTCAAGTGTTTTATGAAAAAAAGTGTTTACTGCTATGCAATACCAAAGAAATATGAATCAAAACAATAAGATGCCATCCAATATCAGCGGGAATCATGTAAATTGTTCTATTTTAAAAAGTAATTATAATTTTGGTCTATTTGAAAAAGGAATTTTGATTATCTCACACTGAATGCTTGTGAATGATGGTCTATGTTGCATCTGAAATCAAATTAAATTCAATCTAGTTAAAATTCAGCAATATCTAGGACAGAAACATGTGGTAAATATGTAAAAGCAAATATATTATGTATTAAAAGTGGAACCATCATATTTATTTGTTATGCATGAGAAATTTGTAACATTAGAGACCTTAGGATTATGTAATAGAACATCTATTCAATTTTTGCCATGATAGTACTTATTCTAACATTAGAAATCAAATCATATTCACTGCAATCTTGTAATCATGTAAATAATAGATTTCTAATAAAACACTTTTTAATTTAACTTGTGATACCATGCCCATCTTCTAATAATTAGCAAAAATAGAAAGGACAGACAGATGAATAGATGCATTGCTGACTAAACTAATCTAAATTTGCTAAGAACACTTTGAGTGAGAAGCTGAACTTTAAATTACCTAACAACTTTCAATATTCTACTCAGAAATAAATGATAGCTTTTAACCTAAAATTTCTGGCTAAAAACATTTTTAAAAGCAATATAAAAATAATCTACAATGTGTCTCAGAAACTTTGATAGTAAGTTGGTAGATAGCACTGTAGCACTGTAGCACTATCCTGTTGTTCATTGATTTGCTCGAGCGGGCACCAGTAACGTCTCCATTGTGAGACTTCTTGTTACTGTTTTTGGTATATCAAATATGTCCTGGGGAAGTTGCCAGGTTCTCTGAGAGGGATGGAGGAATTGAACCCAGGTTGGCAGCATGCAAGGCAAATGCCCTACCAGCTGTGTTATCGCCCCAGCCTATAGTTGATAGATAGCACTTCCATATAATTGGCCTGACCTGTTTTAAAAATTGTACATTAATTGATAGAATTATTTTGGTTTTGGCTCACATGCTGCAGTTCCCAGGATTTACTCATGGCTTTGTGCTCAGGGTTCATTCCTGGCAATACTCAGATGACTATATATTATGCAGTTGATCTAACCCAGGTGCAAGGTGAACACCCTACTCACTGTTCAATCCCCAACATCACAGATAATCTCCCAAATACTATCAGCAGTAATTCCAACACTCAGGAATTAGTCCTGAGTACTCATAAGTATGGCCATAAAATCATAAAAAGAAAAATCAGACTGGAAACCACCAGTGTTTTTAGAAATCTAGTAAAAAAAGGAGCCCTCATTCACCATCAGTGGGATGTTCTCTGTGTTAGCCTTTATGAAAAACAGTAGGAGATTTTTCAAAAGAGTGATAATCGTTCTCCGAAATGATCTAGTAATTCCATATCTTGACATCTCCACCACCTCACTCCCTGCCCCAAACACAAAACCATGAATTCAAAAGATAGATAGACATCTTAGCTCATTGCAGCATGTAGTACAATAACCAGGATATGGAACAATAGATCAAATTTCCAAAGACAGATGAATGGATAAAGGAATTGTGGCATATATGCACAAATTCCTATGTGAGAAAAGATGAACTCAAACAGGTCTGTGCTATGTGGATGAAATTGAAGGATATCATGCTGAGCAAAATAAGTTAGAAAAAAAAAACAAATACCAGATAAGCTCACTCATCTGTGGAATATACAAGGACAAAACAAGAAAAAAGACAGTTTGAAATGGACAAAGGCTTGATACTGTATTGCAAAACTTATTAACAAGAAGTGGGGACAATAATAGAAGGGGGAGATATGAAGAATGGACTGGGGTAACATAGTAAGTTAGTATCTGAGGCTCCTAGATAGTTTATTGTTCCTGATGTAAACTGAGTGAATCAATACCACAAAATTTAACACTATTTTATCTATAAAAATAACATAAAAATATTAAGAGGACCAGAGCATTAGTGCAGGGACTAAAGAGTTTGCATTACACGCAATCTACCCAGATTCAATCCCTGGCATTGCACTGACTACTATCAGGAATGAACGATGCCTGAGAACAGAGCCACGATTAATCATTGGGCACCACTGGATGTGGCTCCAAAGCAAAAAACATAAGTAGCATTGTTTCTAAAGTTGTAACTAGCTATAACATGGCTAATCTGAAAGTGAGACTATTACCCGTATCTAAACACAGCCTTGTTCTGAATGTCATTTTTTGCACTATTACTTCTGTTAATTTTGAAGTGCTCAGACTATGGACAACCTGTTAGATCCCCAGCACTGTATATAGTCCTACATATAGCCAGAGTCATTCTTGAGTACAGAGCCAAAAGTAAACTGTGAGCACACCTGGGTGTAACCTCAAAACCCAAATCATCATTCCATATTATGAAGTGTTCATAAAATCATAAATTTTAAATAAAATATATTTCTGCATATGTTACATTACAATCAAGGAGAAAAATAATAGTAAACGTTTTAGAAAAATTCGTATTTTATTTTCTAGTTGATTTTATAATTATTAACAATTATACATTTTGATAGTAATGTGCAAGTTGGCTTTTAAATAGGGCTATTATGTTTAATTAAATGTTTGCTAAATAACTTTAGAATGCAGAAAGGTTCCTACCTGAATAACTTTTTGGGACTGCACATCAACAATAAGGACTCTGTCCAATGTTGGCTGAGCAACATATATAAACTTGTCTTTGACATTCACAGCTGAAGCCCAAACACATCTCTGAACTTCATTGCTGTCTAGTTTAGGACATACTTCATCCTGTAATGTAGAAAATAGAAATATTAATGATAGGCTTAAATTGTAACATGAACATAATCATATCAAAAGCAAAATAAATATCAGATATACTACTTTAAACACAAAATTTAAATATTTACACAAATGCATATATATGTATAAAGCTTCCGTATAAACTAGCCTATCTACAACATATATGATGAAAATCTATGTAGAAGTTTAAATTAAATATAACTATATAGGGCACACATTTCTTTTTTAATGTATGTACAAAGCTCTGTAAATTATATCCCTCTAAAATAAATTTTACCAAGTCTTTAAATACTTGGATTGAGATATAGGGTATGACATTATTAACGGTTCAAATTGAGAAACTTCTGGAATATATAAAAAAATTCCAATATTTTACTCAAATGCCCCACACGCAAACTACTGTACAAGAGATTAAATTTCCCTCAAAGCATATATAGTTTCTCAAGCTTGCATCGAACATCAATGTAATTATCAAAAATCTACAATGTTACTAATGAAATCTTTTAATTTGTTAGTAATCAGAAGCTTAAAAAATATGACATAACTATTCAAAATGGTTGTTTTACTATTTAACTTCATTTAAAGTTTAAATTTTGCAAAATCCTTCTATCTGCCCAAAATACTTTATTATGGTCCTTCATCCTAGATCTGCCTTTTGATTGGACAATAATATATAGCTTGTGCTATATGGTCATAAATGAGATAAATAAACCATCTATTTCCTCCTTTCTTGAATTTTGTGAATAAACATTGAACAAGCTTTTGTGATTTAGAGGGTATTGGAAGTAAATAATAATATATAATAATATATAAATTAATATAAAAGTATATAATATATGCTGCAAGATGCATCACAGAAGACCGTGTTAAGCTTAGAATCTTTTTTCAGATTTTTTTATTAACAATTGTATTGGTTTTGTAGTTCTCTTAATTTATATATAGTTTGAATAAATTAGTATATATTTTTGGAATCAGATGTAAGGGGTAAATTAATTAGTACATATGAAAGTTGGTTGTAAAGACATACACCTGAAACATAGAATAGTTTGGTGCAATGCTAATTCAATACAAATAAAATATATTTGCTAGATTTGTATCTGTGATAATAGACTTACTTACATAATAATCATATAGCAATAAACATTGATTCAACTATTTGTTTTATGATTTAAGTCAAAGTATTGATTGCTAATATCTAACATATTGATTTTTTTCCTCTAGTGGATAATAAGCTAAATTAGAATATGTTTTGTTTTACAATTCAAATAAAATTGCATTTCTTAGCTAAAATTCTACTAACCATTAATGTTTAATAATAATATAACAAGTATTCATTATCTTCCCATTAAGCATTTCTTTAATTATAATATTATAAAACAAGAAGCTATATTTAGAATTGAGTCACTGAAATAAATAGTTCCATATCATAACTTTTTTCCCTTGGTACAACCATAATAATTTAAAGTTTTCATAAAATCTGTAAAAATAATGTGAAACCATAGTCTTGTGAGTGAGAACAAATCTAATATTAATCAAGGGGAAACAGAATTGTTCACTGTTTTGCTTTCTACATTTTGATTTTTGTGTTTTGGGAGAGAAGGATCTTCCAAACAGTTATCAGGGGACCCAGGGCTCACTTCCATGATACTCAGCCAACAAGGACAAATAGTTCAATGCTCAGTATAGGTGGTGTGGTGCCACCTGGTCCAGCCATGCTAAGGCTACTACACCAAGCCCAGCAATATTTTAGAAGCCTCTAAGACTATAGCCTGTAATGATCAAGGGATCATGCAGTCCCGGGGATAGAGCTTGAGTCCATGTACGGCGAAGGCATATATTCCTGACCACTGACATACACCACACTATTTTTTTTTCTTTTTGGGTCGCAGCCTGCTGTGCACAGGTGTTACTCCTCGCTCTGCACTCAGGAATTATTTCTGGCGGTGCTCGGGGGACCATAGAGGATGCTGGGAATCAAACGTGGGCTGGACGCATGCAAGGAAAATGCCCTACCCGCCGTGCTATCCAGCCCTCCACTTCACTAATTTTTAAGAACCAATGTTTAACTTGCTGGGATTAAACCAAAACAACAGAATCACATAATGGGTAGTTTTCTCCTCCGAACTGGACAC
Source organism: Sorex fumeus (assembly GCF_029834395.1). Taxonomy (NCBI): domain Eukaryota; kingdom Metazoa; phylum Chordata; class Mammalia; order Eulipotyphla; family Soricidae; genus Sorex; species Sorex fumeus. Next base: position 19,265,447 of record NW_026606096.1, on the reverse strand, counting down.
ACCTTCAGTCTTCTAGTACATTAAAGCAAAACAAAACAAAAAACCACAAGAAACTGAAAATGAAGGATACAGTGTATTTTTTGGTAAATCTGGAGGAAGGAAATTAACTCCATTACACACATGTCCAACAGTCATGAAAAAATGAAGGCACACAATTGTGGTCCTTGTGAGGAATATGCATGACATCTTAAGCAGGCAGAACAAATGTGAAGGTAAAAATAAAGTCCCCAGGACATGGCCAGAATATTCTATTTCCATGGTCAGTTCCTACTAAAACATTATTTTCTACATGAAGGTTTTCTTTTTGTTGTTATAAGTACACTGAATATCTTTGACAAGAACCTATTTTGTGAGAATCAAACAGGATGAAAATACAAACTTGAGAGGCAAAAAAAGGTGGTGGGGAAAGTGGGACCCAAAGTTGACAAAAGATGCTGAATACAGGGAAATTGTTTATAAATTATGCACTGTTGTGTTAAAGCTATCAACAAAACTTGCCAAAATAACAGGAAAGTGTGAGCCACCTGACACCTAACTGTCAACCAAACAACTGCTGAACCAAGAGTAACTCCCAGCCCTTTGTTTGCTACAAAGCTATTCAGCAGTAAAATAAACTGCTCTGCTGGGAATGATTTCCCATTTGTATGCTTTTCCCATAAGAAATCCCTGAACAAACTCACAATCATTTTTACAAAGCCATTAAAAGTTTCCTGACAGTAACCCTGAATTTTCTTTGCTTCACTTCATGCCATTATTTCTTATTATAGTCTATTAGTTCCCGTTTTACAATCGCAATCTTATTTTTTTTCAGATTACATAGATTAATTTTTATTTCTGTGGATAGGGATTGTAGTGGAATGGTTTTCACATGCATTAGGCATTTAATGGAATAAACTGAAGTAAAAAAAATACCAGACATGCAAAATAAGATTATGGTAATACATACTGATAAAGAGAGCTGTCAGGAATTGTATTAAAAGTATCTTTAAATCACTTTATGTAGAAATGCATGCCACCATATAGAACAGAAGGAATTAATGAGCTATTAAACGTAACAAGGACAAAAATCAATAAAAGGATAATAGTATGTTATAATTATAACTTATCAATTTAGCTCCCTTTGTGTCATTTCATATTTTCTCATGTGTTATCCTCTCCTAAATTATTTAAAAGTTTTTAGATATCTCATTAGCAATGACAGCAATGTAAATTAGCAATTAAATTAATGTTGACATCTGATTTGCTAAATGTAAATAAACCAAATAATCAAATGTACACATCCTCTATAGGTTTCATTATTATTATATATACTTTTTATTTAGGAGGCTGAACCTGGAGTTGCTCAGTGCTTACACAGTATCTTTACTCAAGGCTCATTTACCATATGAAGTGCAGGGGATTGAACCTGGCCAACCAATAAGTGTCTTACTTGCTGTACTGTCTTTCTGACCCCAAGAATTTCGTAGTTTCCTTCTTTAATGCATCCTGTTTTATGGGTAATACAAATTTATAGGGCTGGAGCGATAGCACAGCAGGTAGGGCGTTCGCCTTACAAGCGGCCAACATGGCCGACCCGAGTTCGATTCCTCCGCCCCTCTCGGAGAGCCCGGCAAGCTACCGAGAGTATTTGATATGCCAGACACAGTAACAACAAAGTCTCCAATGGAGACGTTACTGGGCCCGCTCGAGCAAATCGACGATCAACGGGAGGGCCTTTACTTACTTTACTTACAAATTTATAGCAAATCTCCATTGTCCTTGTATATAATTCCAAAAATTTTTATCATAATCTTCATCCTTTAATCTAATTGTAGATTTAGCATTATTTTTGGCCAGTAAAAGGATCTACCCTTTATTTAAAACTTTTCTTAATATTGTGCCATAGTGATGTTGCTTGGGAGTTCTCCTGCTAGGTGCTCAGGTTAGACTCCTGATGTTATTTATGGGATCAAGAAGTGGTGGAAATCTATTCTGAGGTGCCTACATGCAAAGGATGTTCTTCAGTTCTTTATACTATTGCCTCATCACTACATTTTGTTTTATTTATAGTTATGCGTCATATATTAAACATGTACATTTCCAAAAATATTGAGAAAAAAAACAGTAATTTGTTTGTTCCTTTCTAGTCACACTTTAAATTATCTCCTACTTTCAAAGAAGCTGTCAAAAGCTGTACTTCAATTTTCTGACTTTTCACATGAAAGTTTGCATGCTTCAAAATGAATTTCAGGAAGTCTTACAATAGAGAGAGGTCTTGAAAAGTATCTAGTAATCTTAAAATTTCTCATCATTTATCTTTAAACAAATTATGAAGAATTGTGTTATGCTTTGCTCTTAGGTTTTGGGGCACACAGATTGTGCTCAGAGCTTACTCCTGACTTTGCACTCAGGGGTCACTCCTGATGGGGCTCAGGGAACATATGTAGTGCAGGTAATCAAAGCCAGCAAGGAAAGTGCCCTACCTATTGCACAATTTCTCTGCCCCTTATGAAGAATTTTTGAATACTTCATCTGTAAAATATTGCATGTTATGTTTTAAAATCACTGTATCTCTGCATCACTGTCATCCCGTTGTTCAACAATTTACACGAGCGGGCACCAGTAACGTCTCCTTTCATCCCAACCCTGAGGTTTTATCAGCCTCTCCTTACTCATCTTTCCCAATGCTTCCATATTGGAAGCTTTTACAGGATCAGGGGACTGGGACCCGTTATTGTTACTGTTTTTGGCATATCAAATATGCCATGGGACACTTGCCTGGCTCTGCTCTGCAGATGGGATACTTTCGGTAGCTTGCCGGGCTCTCTGAGAGGTATATACATTCTAAAAACTAAAAATTATATATATATGTATATAATTCATACTATTAGTTCTTAGAAAGCATGTACCTGAAAAAAAGTGTTTGAAAATAGAAACATTATTATGGAAGAATGAAAGAATGCCTTATTTTAAATTACCTGTTATTTCTCCTATACTGGGCTACCACTATTTCTTTCTTAAATGTTTTCATTCTTATAGACAGTTAATTCTTGTAAACAGGTATCAATTAACCATCACAGGTCAAATCAGATTAGTCTATATTTCTATTTGAACAAGGAGTAGATGGTATTCCTATGTTTTAATTATTTTCCTTTTTTATCACATTTTTTGGTGGTTAGTGGTAATTCATAACAGTTTTTTGACCCTATGAAATGCCGGGGATTTAGTTTGGTCTTTTTGAATGCAAAGCACATATTCCAGCCCATTAAGTTATCTCAACTGTTTTATTTTTCAATTTTTAATATATGCAAACAATGAAAGACAAATTAACTCTATTTTGTTGCATAAAACAACTGAAACTGAAATTAACTGGTGGCTACAGGTATTCACATTAAAAAGATTTTTTTCACGATTATTTCCTTACTGTAATGGCAGGAAAAAAAATTAAATTGAAAAATCTATGATGCTTCCTTTCAAGAGTGTTGTGGAATCAAATGTCTTGATTCCTGCTCAATGATATACCTCTAGCCTGTTATCATTTAATCCTGTTAAGGTCAGTATGTTGGTAGTATTTTTAAAATACCTTAGCACTTAATTGGAACTTAAAACAAGCTAAGGCTCAGACTCATGTTCCATTTCCTTTACATAGTTTTTTTCTGAAAACTCAGTCATTCTTATTGCAGTATTATTTAGTGATGAGATGGCACTCAGATAAATCTCTGCACTTGCCATTCACAAATTTTTCTAATTTAGAGTCCTTCCAGAAAGTTAATTTAAGGTCTGAGAAATAGTGTAGTGATTAAAGCATTTGTCTTTCACTCAGCCAACTGGGGTTTGATCCCTGGTAGCACTTATGGTCCTCTAAGAACAACCAGGTATGGCCCACTAACCAAGACAAAGCCAGAAAATGTACCTATGTTCAATGATTAATTTGAAATAAATATATCTGAGAAAAATATATCAAATTAACCACTAAAGGTAATAGGTTTGTACTTATATTACCTTTTGTATCAAGTATTAAAGATAATACTCAAGCCCTAAAACATATTGTCTTACAATTTCTTCTCAATGAAACTTAAAAATATCAAAAAATATTTTCAGATAAAATAAGAAATTTTATTTAAAAAGTAGATTGAATAAATTCAAAGTTATATTTTTCCTCAAATAATTTAAGACATACTAATTTTAAGTCCCTGTATTTAAAAAAAATCCAAATGGAGTCTATTGAAAAAATGTGTGTATCACAGAAGGCCCAGGGATATAGTAAAGGGTTAAGACAGTTGTATTATAGGGACTGCCCTGGATTCAACCTATATTACTACCTGGTATCCTAATTGCTATCAGATATGGCCAAGTCCCCCCCAAAAAAGAAAAATGAATAATTCAAATACTAAAGTTTATCGGATTTCATCAAATTTTAATAGGTATTATCAATGATTACATGCATATGTTTTACATTAAGGAGGCAAATAAAACAAGGTTTCTTTTGATTAATTAGAATATTTAGATTCTGAGTGCAAGGATGTTTTTTATGGTTCTGTGGAAACCTAGATAACTGAGTTTGAGAGAAGCGTGGATACTCTAAAAATTATGCAGCATTTTATTTTCTAATTTTAAAGAAACTATATATAACAATAATGTTTTATACAGATATCAGTGGAAATCTATATTAAACTATTTTAATGGCAATGAGTTTTAAGTATTTTCATCTATTTTAATTGAGATCATTGCATATAATCAAAATGAAACAATTGCTTTCTTCTATAATTTCACCTGTTTAATCTTTTGAATTCTTTGTGCCATTTAATTTATTAAAATGTCACAAACAGAATAGTTCATATTACTCAAAACACGTTGTCATGGAAACTCAAAAGCCAATTTTTCTTAATTTGACCTAAGAAAATGCTTATACCAAGATTTTGATTCTGTGTTGAAGATAAAATTGCCATATTATGTAAAATTTTATCCTTTATTTGAATAGAAAAACAAATTTACGTGTTTTAGCCTTATAATAAACTTATTCTAGTATAAAATGATGATTGGGGTTTGTTGTATGGGTTAAATGAAATCATGTTTGAAAAGGTGAGTTGATTCGTAAATGTTACCTGTTATTTTCATACAAATTTTGATTTATATTTTATGAAATTCTATTAGCTTGCAAATTTTTCCACCCAAGTATTAAACATGGTTTGGAGGAAGTTCACCTTGGATTTTTAATTGCTTATTGTATATGAGCTTAGAAGATGTGCTTTCCCTTTGATCATTTTATCATTTCTGTGGCATTGAACATTTCCTCACTTGGGAAATTAGGGGATTAAGTTAGGATTGTGTTTATTATTTCCATAAAAGATAACAATGCTTGAGATTCAGAATTATTATTTTGGGGGGGACCACAGTGAGATGTTCTCAGGGTTTACTCTTGGCTCTGCACTCAGAAATCACTCCTGGTGGGACTCAGGGGACCATGAGAAATGCCGAGGGTTGAACCAGGTTTGGCTACAAACAAGGTAAGTGTTCCACCTGCTGAACTGTCATTCTGGACCTAACATTCAGAATTATTTATCCAATGTTTAAATAAAATAATTTAACAGTCTGATTATAGATTATTATTGTTATATTATTATTAAATAATATTATTATTATTTTATCTTTTGTTGTCATTGCTGATTGTTTGGTGGTCACATGCAGTGATGCTCAGGGCTTATTCCTGGCACTCAGGGATCTTTCCTGGTAGTGCTGGGGATTGAATACTTGGCAGCAGTGTGCAAGTTAAGCAATGTGCCTGCAGTCCTATTATTCCAGTCCCCTAAATATAGCTGATTTAAACAATGTTACTAGAGTTTCTAATATAAAATATTTATAGATCCTAAGTGATAACGCTAGACATTTTTTAAAAAATATAGAACTAGAAGTCTGATGTCATTTCTCTTTTTGCTCTTATAATTTTACAAGATCACAGTCCTGACTAGTAATTGGTCTAGTTGACACTGATGTTGCCATTTCATTAGATTTAACTGGCGCTGAGAATTTGAGAGGTGGAATTTGCTACCTTTCAAGAAAGTGATGAATTTGAGTAATAAGGCCAAATTAAATACCAATATTGAATATCTCAGTAAAGTCAATGGACCAGTGAATAGAATATGACAAGAGGATGTCTGAGTTGAAAATTCATATTAAGAAAAATTGACCTGAAAATATAATGAACAAAGTAGAACTTTCATAGTAAGGAACAATAAGATAACAGCCAGAGATTAGACTGAAAGAAACCATCCCAAGAAAGAAACCATATCATGGACTCTCCAGTTGAAATTGGTGAAATACTTTGAAGGTACAGAATTTTTACCTTGGGGTATAGGGCAAGATGCTATGCAGAACATCTGACATTAGACGTCTATGATGTCAATGATGCTATACTAACAAGAAGATACTACATTTTAGAACAGGGCCAGCTACAAACTTGGCCTTTTCTCAAAATATTCTCATAGCAGTGCAAAAACGAACACCATGCTGGATATTGCACTTCTTAATATTTTCCTCAAGGACAAATTTTCGAGGAGAGCTCTACCTACTATTAGCAGACAGGTGAGTTAGCTTGGGACTGGGACAAAATTTTCCAGCCCAGACAGTACAGTGACTTAAAGACAAAAACACTCAACCCCTACATATCCACAGAGAAGTATTAGTAAGCAAGTTACACCTTGAGAGACAGGAAGCACCATAAAATCTCTCTCAAAGAATATCCAGTTAGTTATCAAGGGAGCCCCACTGAAAATTTTGTATTTGGTTGGGCAGATAAATATTATAGCAGAATAGAGACATAGAAATGGAAATGGAAAGTTTTACTCTTCCTGGAGGAAGAAGGGAAGAATTTCGAGAAAAATTTGGCCCCCTCAAAAGGGTTTGAAGATTTGTATGTGAAGAACAGAAAAGGAGGCAAGCTAATCAAAGGGATTTTTATTACAAAAGCATTTCTTCCAGATGATTATTTGTCAATGGTTAGAAATTGATCAGGGCTATTGATCATTGGAACTTCAATTTGTGCTTGTCGACACTTGGAAGAGTGTTTTTGTCACTTGCGGTATGCGAACATTATTAGAAGGGCATTCAGCTTACATTCACATGAGAATGTCTTTTGGCCTTTACAAGAGGTTTTGTTTTTTGTTTTTTCCTGCCAAGAGCAGAGACTCAACCCATGATACTTAATCTTATATTGGTTCTTTTTCTTCTTTTCCCACACCCCCAGGTCTGACTCTGTCCCTTAGCAATCCGTCACCAGCTATAACAAGGCCTAATAACCCCTCAGACTTCCTTTACCAGGAGTGGTCCAATTACGACCCTGTTTGTTTAAGGATGGCAACCTACTAGCTCTAAAGCACTAGAGACCTCGTAACCCTGACTATTACTCAGGCCCGTTCAAACTCAGAGGCAAAGAAAATTGCAAAACTGAAGGCCCATCCTATACCACTTTCTCCTCTAAGTTGTGATATCCTTCAAAACTCTGCCTGAATTTCTGTATACACAGAAATTCAGGAAATATTTTGTTTTGTTTCTGGTTGTATAGTTCAGATTTGCTCTAAAAGAATACATTTATGTACTGATTTCAATATAGAGATGTCACTCTCAAAATGCTCATTTATAATCAGATATAAGAGCTATCAAAAATGCATTCTACCTACCTCCAATATCATCTCTTGTTCCATTCTCTTATGTGATTATAAGTCACTAGTTACAATAGCTATCCACAAATATTCCAAACTTGTTATACTTTAGGATATTTTTGTATACATTTTTTAGAAAATCTGATATTTATAATCCTAATTACATGGGTGTTCATTTTCATTACATTTTCATTATATTGTAATTCTATAAGTAAAGAAAAATCATCAAGAATTAAAAAAAAAGAATAACAAATTAAACAGGGAAACAGGAGGGACTGATAACATAGAGGTAGAGCTTCTGTTTTGCACACAGCTACCTTGTGTGTTCCAGCCCATGCAGAGTATATGGCACCACAAGTCAAGTCAGGCATCAAGCCTGAATAAAAAGTCAGGATTAAGGACTGAGCAGTACTGGATATGGACTCCAAAAAAAAAGATTAAAAAGTATGTTTGTGTTTGCTATAGGTAGCTTCATAAAACGCAATTTAAACATTTGAGCTGACAATTTTTTTAAATTCAAAAGAGTATTATGCTTAAATAAAAAGCATCCTACCTCAATTTACTAGTCTTCTGGTGGGGGGGGGAGTGGTTGCTTTGAGATCACACCTGACATTATTCAGTGGACATATGTGATGCTGGGCATCGCACCCAAGTCTGTAATGTACAAGGCAAGTGCCCTTCCTGCTAAACAATTACTCGAACCCTTAATCACTTAATCACTTAACTTCCCGTTAGTTGTCAATTTGCTTGAGCGGGCGCCAGTAACGTCTCCATTTGTCCCTGTCGCGTGCTAGTGTAGCCCAATGGAATCTGTTCAGTCCGGGAACATGAAGGGCCTCAAACCGATCGTTCATGATCTTGACGAAGAAGTCTGACCATCTGAAAGGTGGGCGGCCATGCGGTCTTTGGACGTTCCGTGGAATCCAGTCAGTAACCACTCTAGTCCAGCGGTCATCTTTAAATCTCATTAGGTGACCAGCCCATCTGATTTTCGACACCTTGGCAAATGAGACAGCGTCCCTGATTCTTGATCGTCAACGGATGTCAGAACTCCGGATTCTTTCTCTCATTTGAGTGAAACGTGATATTCCAAGCACAGCTCTTTCTATTGTTCTTTGGGAGACCTGAATAGCGTTCTCATCTTGTTTGCGTAGGGCCCAGGTCTCTGAGGCATATGTTAATGCAGGAAGAACAGTGGAATCAAAGAGATGTGCCCGGAGCCGGAGGTTCTTCGTCCTCTTAGCTATTTCTTCGACGTTCTTGAAGGCGTTCCAAGCCACTCTCTTCCTCCTGCGCAGCTCGGGTGCCAGGTCATTTGTCATGTTGACCTCTCGACCTAGGTAAACATACCTGATGCATTTGGAGATGGTCGTTCCATTGAGAGCGAATGGGGCATCAGGAACAAGGCTGTTTCTCATAAACATTGTCTTCGTAAGATTCAGCTGTAGTCCTACCTTTCCACACTCACAGTCAATGTCGGCCAGCATTTGTGCCGCTTGGCTGATGTTTGGTGTTATTAAAACAATGTCATCAGCAAAGCGGAGGTGGTGTAGTTGCCGACCATCTATCTTCACTCCCATTCCTTCCCATTCCAGTCATCGCATGATGTTCTCGAGGGTGGCACTGAAGAGTTGCGGTGAAATGGTATCACCCTGCCGCACCTCACTCTTGACATCAACGATCACTTCTTTGTAGAATGGTGAGATCCTGGTAGTGAATCCGCAATACAGCTCACGGAGGATCCTGATGTATTGGGCTTGAATGCTCTGATTGGCTAGGGCTTCAATGCCCGCTTCCATCTCAACAGAATCAAAGGCTTTCTTTAAATCAATGAACGTTAAACAGAGTGGCATCTTGAACTCCCGAGAAACCTCAATGTGCTTGGTTATTGTGTGGATATGTTCGATGGTGCTGAATCCTTTGCGGAACCCTGCTTCCTCGCATGGTTGTCCTTCATCTAGTGTTCTGCCAATCCTATTTAGGATGACTCGAGTGAACAACTTGTAGATAACAGACAATAGGCAGATTGGGCGATAGTTGCCAATGTCATGGATGTCTCCCTTCTTGAACAGTAGTACGGTCCTGCTGGTTTTCCATTGGGACGGAACCTTGCATTCAGACAGGTAGCGAGTGAAGAGCCGAGCCAGTGTATTGATGACTACTGACGGCAGGTTCTTCAGGTGTTCAGGTCTGACCTTGTCTGGGCCGGGTGCTGTTTGTTTCTTTACTGAAGAAATGGCGTGTCGGATTTCGGAAGGGAGAATGTTGGGAACGACATATCTATCCTGTGGAATTTGGTATGTCAGCAAGTGGACATGGCTATCAAAGAGATTTGAGTAGTAGTCATGGATAATCTTCTCCATTGCCGTTCTGGAGGATGTGATGGATCCATCAGGACGTCAGAGGGCAGTCATCTTGGTCTTATAGTTGGCGAAGGACAGGCGGGCGTTACAAATACTTTTCCTGGCTTCTTCCGCATCTACCAGTACTTCTGCTCTTCTCTCTTTGAGGTCTTCCTTGATCGTATCTCTGCACAGCTTTGCGAGCTCGGACTTTAGCTTGCAGTTGCCTGAGGCATGCGTCAAACCACACTGGCAAATTAGCTCAAGAGTTTTCGAAGATAGGCGATTTTTTGTGGCTATCTCTCTCTTGGCGTTCCTCGCACATTCATGGAGGTGCTGAACCAGTCGATCGTATTCCTCGTCAATGTTGTCAACAATGGCATCCTCCCATGTTGCCACAACAGTACCAAAGAGTTCCCAGTTGGTGGTCATTCTGGGAGTTCTCTTTTTGAACTTTGCAGCCCTTTCTCCCCGCTCTGTGAAGTAGAATTTTGCATGAAGGAGATGGTGGTCCGATCCCGTTCGAAATTTTGGGACAACAGCGACATCAGTCAGGCAAAACCATCAATTGAATATGATGTGGTCTATTTCGTTGTGGAATCATCCACCGGGAGACTCCCATGTCCATCGTTTAGATTCTGCCTTCTGGAACTGTGAGTTACCATGAATGGTTTGGTCGACATGATGAACTCAGACAGTCTCTCACCCTGTTCGTTCCATTCTAGGGCATGGGTCCCGATGTGAAGTTCTTCAGCTGGACACTACTTCCACTACCCAGCCATCGCCACACTCCAGGACGCTTTCCGGACCCACGCGGCAGCTCTGGCAGAGACCCACGCACGACTGAAGACCCACAGAACAAGATAAGCGGAACTCTCTGAGACCTTGGTCTCCAGGCTAGGCGGACCCAGGGACAGAGCTTCTCCGCTTGCTCCCACCACCACAGGTGACAAAGGGATTCTAATCAGGAGCCCCACCCTGTCTGCTTCCATCAACCACCCAGGGATCGAATTGTGCACAGGAGACACACCCTACCCAGATAAATACCCCACTGGCAGACTTCCACTCTCGACACTACTTCCACTACCCAGCTGTCGCCACACTCCAGGATGCTTTCCGGACCCGTGCGACACATCATAAGACACTAAATACCCATCTTCCAGAATTGTCGTACCATATTTGATAGGGTTCAAATATGGTAACACCTACAAGGGTGATTAGAGGTCGCCCCAAAAGCCTCTATTCCTCTCGGAAAGACTGGCAAGCTACCGAGAGTATTCCAGCCGCATGGAAGAGCCTGGCAAGCTATCCACTGTGTATTCGATATGCCAAAACCAGTAACTACAACTGGTCTCATTCACCTGACCCTGAAGGCTTCACCGACATGGCAGCACTGAGAAGGATGAGAAAGGAGAGGCCGACAAAATCTCAAGGCCGACGTAGGCTGCCACAACAAAGGAAGACAAAAATGATCGTCTGTACTTTCAATGCACGTACGCTAGCATCAGATGCATCCATCGAGGACCTGATGGTACAAGCGCGAAGGATCAAGTACGACATCATTGGTCTGACCGAGACAAGAAGGCACGAATCTCACCATGCCGTTTTCGACACTGGAGAAGAATTGTTCCTCGGAACATGCGATAAAAGAGGTGTTGGAGGCGTCGGTGTCCTTGTCAACACAAACTTGGCCAAGAGCATTGATTCATTCGAATGCCTAACAACCAGAATCGGACGTTTACATTTGAATAGATGTGGCTCATTGCCTGCAGTTTCTATCTTCGTTGTCTACGCACCAACATCTCATTATGATGAAAGAGAAATCGAGAAGTTCTACATGGAGCTGGAGAAGTTCTATAAAGAAGACCACACCTTCTACAAGATCATTGTGGGTGATTTTAATGCCAAGATAGGACCGAGAAGATCAGCTGAAGAACTTCACATCGGGACTCAAACCCTAATCACTAAATATTTTAGACTATGATTAGCAATATCACATATGCAGAAAACATTTTGGATTGTAGGTAAAATTAATAATTTATATAAAAACAATCAATATAAAATAAAGTCAACTATATATAGGTTGAACCTGATTGGGAAAGAAGGATTAGTATGTTCTTCAATTAAAACTATCTGACCTTTGTGCTTAATTTATAGTTTTTGCCAAATTTTAGTTAGGAACAAACCAATCAAATGTATATTTTTTAGTCATTTTCCTTTACACCTGTGTCTTTATATAGTTTACTTGTGATGGAATTGTATTTTGTATTATGTTAGTAGTAAACTATATTGGGGTTTGCTACACTAGTTAATTCAAGAAAATTTCAGAGTAATAACTTGAAAACAAAAATTGAATTAGATTCTTCACGATTGCCTCTATGATTTGATTCAATATAAGTTCTTTGAAATGCGTAGACTGTTTAATCAGAGACATTTTTATTTTGTCCGATCTTGTTTCTAAATAACTTCAAAAGACAGATACCAAATAATTTTAAAATTACTTTAGCAAATAAATATGCTGAGTTTCACATTAAAATTGGTTTTAAATGTAAATATTTTATTACATAGATTTTTTTAATACAACAATCTCAGTTTCTTCTACCTTTACAGAATTTCATTGCTTCTTACAATAGATGTGAAGTAGGGTTGGTTTACTCTCTTTTTTAAGGATGGTGTTAAGAACATCTAAAAGTGAGTTAGCAAATTGATCTTGTTGATGAAAAGAAAACATTTGTTATGATGCCTTCCTGAAATTTAGCTGTATTTCCAGATTATGCCACTCCATAGTGCCTTATATTATATTTTCTTTAAAGGGTTGCAGATGAAATTTAAAATAGAATAGAAATGGACTTGTTGTTTGGAAAATCAAATCTTAGATTAACTTTGTATCCATAGACTTGCTAAGTTATTCATCATGCACAATGAAAAAGAATGGCTAAATATTGTCAATTAGTAAAATATAAGAGAGAAGTTTTGATTGCAAATAAATAAAGTTTAAATAGTTAATAGAGAAATAAGAATTTTAAAGTTTTTCCTTATATATTTGTAACCATCAATTTTCCTCTAGAAAGTTATAATTTTTTATATAGAAATAAACATAAAAGATAGGCCTGTGGCAATACTACATGCAGATAGGATGCATGCCTTGCAAACAGCTGATCTGGGTTTGATTCCCAGCATCTTGTACGATCACCTGAGAATACTAGGCATGATTCCTAACTGCAGAGCTTGGAATAACCCCTAAACACCATAAGGCGTGGCCTACACACCAAAAAATAAATAAATAAATAAATACATGATGTCATTTTAAACATTCAGCAATGTTATTTTTGGCGATGCAAACAATTACTAAAATGCTACCCACTATTATATTGCTTTACTTCCAAAATGACCTCTAATGTTATCAAATCACATGTATTGCATAAATGATATATGAAAATAATATTAAATATATGGATGTCCTCCTGAATTACATTGCAACTTTAACAATTATTAAAGTTATACAAGGTAAAGAATAAATCAAAAATAGTTCAGAAAAGATATGCTAAATATAAAAGCAAAGAAAACTAAAAACATGAAATAAAACTATATCTAAACTACAGCAAATTGTTTTCGTGCTTTTATATATTTATATATTTTGGTTTGAGGGTCAGACCCAGTGATGTTCAGCTGTTACTCCTGGCTCTGCACTCCTGCTGATGCTCAGGAGATCATATATGATGCTGGGAATGAACCTGGGTCACTGGCGTGAAATCAAATGCCTTACAGGATGCATGTTTATCCCAGCCCCATCTAAATTATAATAAGCTTTTTAAACATATACAGAAACATTTAAGTGAACCATTAAAATTATTTCAATTTCAAAAATCAATAATTTTCCATATATTTCAGAAAATTAAAAGGTAAAAACTAAAATCATCCTTGTAAGTTTTTATCTTTTATCAAGAAGTAATATTAGGAAATATCTAATAGCAATTCAAATGATACTATATACACCCCCGTATCTGCTGCCATGCCAGTGACCCTAATCTACTGCTTCACCATTAATTTCTGCAGAAATGCTAAACTGCCAAAAACTTTAGGTACACTTGTTTCCAGACTGAGAATTTTAAGGTTTTCTTGGAAAGGAGTGAGAAGTTGCCAGAAACTATCCTGAACTTCCAGAAGCCCTGGCAACCAAACCTACATCACACAACCAAGCCCTATAAGCCCATTGCCCAGTCAAATATTCTGGTGTTTCTGGAGTGTGCAGCTGTGAGTGCTCCAGAAGTGGAGCTGAACACCGCCAAACTCTACAATGCTCATGTCCCGGTAGAAGCACATCAGATTACAGGGAAAAGCAATATAGATGTCAAAGAAGCTCAATAAATGAAAACATTAACACAGAAGGTTTAACTAGCAGCAGCTTAGTAAACCCTCAGGCAAGAACTAAATCTCCCCATGGTATAATATAACAATTTACAGAAATTTTCTTTCACTTACATTTTTTTAAATCATTGCATTAGCTACTTAGTTATAATCATCATTATAAAAAAATTTTGTCTGCTAAGGGGCCAGATTAGAAAAATGGGGACAACGGTGGAGGGAAGGTCACAGTGGTGTTGGGATTGCTGTTGGAATATTAAAGGTCTATGATAAATGTATCCTGAACAATTTTGTAAACCATGGTGTTTAAATAATGGGAGAAATAAAATTATACTACAGAATACCACATTTATAACAATCACATGTAATTTTTATATAAAATATGTTTAAGAAGAGGGCAAAAAAATAAACCATTATATTATCATAGATTTTTTCAGTTTCATTTTATTTTTATCATGGAAATCTATTATTAAGAAAAAATAAAATGATGCTTTTATTTGAATAAAGATTAATCTTGGGCAAGAAAAATAGTTTAATATTTATGCAAACTATGTCTTGAGTCAATTTCTAAATTGCAATTAAAGATAATTCATGTTTGAAAGTCTTTTTATAAATACATTTTATAAGTTAATTTTTTATTTTATTATAGGAAGTTACTATTGAAAAGTGTAAATTAATGTAAATACATTTATCCTTTAGAAACTATAGAATGAAAAGCTTAAGACATGGTACTGTGGGTAGAGATCTTGCCTTACACAATAGTCCTGGGAGAACCACCAGCAGTGATCTCTGAGAGCAGAGCCAAAAGTAACTCCTGAGCGTGGCTGAGTATGGCCTCAAACCAAAAACACCAAGATCCAAAAAGATTAAAGACTCTAGAACTTGTGAAGTGAATCATCATTATTCATATAACAATGATTTTAAAGATAATAATAAACTAAGACATGTACATTCTGGACACATTCATACAAATAAATTGCTGGTTCTTGTAGTAATAATCTTATGAAGATTGAAATATGTTATCTTAGATAAAAATATCTAAATTAATTAATATGTTTTGCAACACTATTTTAATGCTGCTGTACAATGCATGTGCTTTCCACTGTTGCTCTCAAAATGCTAAGCTTACATATTTAGAGTCTAATAGAAACACAACATGAGCATTTTAAAACAGTGGGAATTTTAATGAAGGATTAGAAAGGTCTCTAAGTTTAGGGCTTCAAAAACCAATTTATAAATTTCTTTAAAAATCTACAGAACAATCTTCTAAGTATATAGTTAGAGGGAGTTTATATAACTCTCTCTGGAAAGCTCTTTGCAGGATATCATTGTAACCACAAAGCACAAAAGCTTAAATTTTTATCATTTTATAACCCTTTGTAACTTAAACCACGTTTGAATAAAGACCCACTGAGAGAAGAATAAATGGGGAAATATTATGATTATATTTTTAAAACATACAATGATACTGAATTCAAAAGGTTGCTCAATGACTTTGTGGGGAAAATTAATTGTCTGCATCAGATAAAAGAGATGGTATTTTAACAAGTATAATTGTGAACAGAGTTTAGAGAAATAGAAGTTGGATTAGAAATCCAATGAAATGCTTCAAAGAGAAATTTGGCATTATAACTAAGGGAACTGATGGTGAATGTCTGAAGACTGAACTGCTTAAGTGAGATGGGATACCAGCAGCGAGAACCATGTTTCCCATTTCTAAAAATTCTGTTGGAAACATACTTGAACACTATGGGAATCCTCTCATTATGAACACGTACCATTTTTAAATACTAATACTATTTATTTATGAAGGTAAAGTAGTATTAGTACATGGAGATGCCGAACCATAAAAAGAGAAATAAAGGTGATTCATATGAGACTTCCAGTAGAAAGGGTTTAAAGCCAGGGATAGAGACTTCAGGTCCCAAAATAAAAGACCTATTCCTGACAAGGTGTGTGATCTTTCTCTAAAATTCTTCTAGTGTTTGTGAAGAAATAAATAGCACCATGATCTATATGAAGAGAAGCTACTAGAATTAGAACAATCACAGATGTAACTGAACTGAATGAGTAGTAAATATTTTAAAAGTAGTAAATGACACAACAATCAAAAACCAGAAGATTTAAAGAGATGATAATGTTTATCCCAAGGTCCCTAACTTAAATATTGACTAGAACTATTTTAGTTTTAATCTATAGTCAAAATTCTAATTGTTTAAAGTTCACACTATAGACGATAAGAGATAAGATGAAATCATATATATAATTAGGACAAACATAGGAAGATATGTCTATAGAAAGATTATATTTCAAAAAGGGAAAATTATGAAAATACAATTAGCATCATGGTGTATGAATCCTCACTGACTATCAATTTTTTAAACTTTAAGAGCCAATGAGTTATTTTATAATCTCTCCCTACTATTTTCATAAGTCTTTGAAAAATAATGTACCTATGTTACATATACATAAAATTTTATTTATAAAAATTTTTATTTGCAAATGATTTATTTCTAGCACTCCCACTCAGATTATATTCAAAAATGATATAAAATAACTCTCCCCTACTTTTCATCACTATCTATATAGGGTACCTATCTGCACAGTATAATTTGACTATGTTATCCTGAATTAAACTCTTGGGCTTATTAATTGAAAGTAAGTGTATAAAAATATTATATAAATATATTAAAATATATTTTATATAAAATATATTTATAATATATTATATAAATATATTAAAATACACTAATAAATTATTCTATGAAATATTTTTCACAAACATATTAAAAGAACACTGGTGTATGAAACTTGTAAATTAGGAATAAATATCAAGGTGAAGAGAAAATTAAACACATATATTTGAACTCAGAGAATGTACAAAAGATCGTATAGTCTAGGCTCTAAGTAATAACATTTTCAATAAATTTATTTCAAAAAATGTTATAAAACATTTTTATATGGCCCCTAACATGCCATAATATTAAGGATGCTACACATTCTATTGGGACTACAGATTTACAATGACTAATTTAAAGTTGTCAGAAGTGATGGCAAACTTTCAATGTCAAGGAAACTATAGATTCAGTTGTTAACACAATCACTGGTAAAGAAGTGGTCACAAATATCTGAAATTTTTTGACTTTTTTTTTCATTTACTGTGTCATACCTGGTTGTGTCCAAGGTTTACTCCTGAGTCTGCATTCAGTACTCCTGGCTCTATATTCAGAAATCACTCCTGGAAGGGTTCAGGATGCCGAGGGTCCAACCTCACTGAGCTGTGTGCTGGGAACCTTTCCTACTGCATCATCTCTGACAATAGTTGACTTTACAGAAAATGGATCGCCTTTTGTTATATGTGTATGCTTTATTCAACCAGGTCAAATTCTTAGGACTTCACAAGTTTTCTAATTAGGAGGAATTTTATGTCAAGACTTCCAGAAAAAAACTGTGAATAATTTCAGATTGAAGATAACAATACCATTTGTGTCTGGGTTTCTGGTTGCCTGGCCAATCTGAGAATTCTTCATTTAAGGTTGTAATGTGCACCCCTGTCTAGATTTCTTGCTGTTGGAGTAGCTCTAAAGATTTCCAACTTATCATCAAGCATCAAATGAACTGATTCATTTCCTCATAATAAATAAGAGACGTCCCAAGAGATGGTAGAGGGGTTAAGGCTCTTGCCTTCCTTGCAATGAACCCTGTTCCATCCTTGGCTCCACATATGGTCTCCTCTCCCCTACCTTCACCCCAGCACAACCAGGAGTGATCTCTGAGCACTCAGCCAGGAGGATTCCCTGAGCATCACCACGTGAGGCACAAAGAATAAAATATTTTTGAAAAAAAATAAAATAAGAATTGGGTAAAACTAAAAATTTAAAAAAATAAAAAATAAAAAACAAAAAAAAATGAGAAATGGGATACATATATTAAGTTATAAATATTAATCTTATTGTGTTTTCCTGTAGTGTTTTCCATCCATAATTCTATATAAAAGATCATGAAGAAAAATTTAAAAATATATATATTTTGAATACTTGCCTGAAATCCAAGGAGTTTTTCACTAGGCTTAATGTGCCTCTGAAATTCACATTCTATAGGTTGTATCACTTTGATTCCATCTTCATAAAAAACGTAGAACATATTACCAATCCCCAGACCTTAGGAATAAAACAAAAGAAAAGGTCCAAATTAAAATTGTCAGACACCTTTGCATCCAAAATTCAGTGTCCAGTTATTATTTGCAGGAGAGCAATTCGTGAACTCATGTAATGTTAGGAAAGCCAGCCATATGGGGCAGGAGTGACAGTACAGTGAGAATTAAGAACTTGCCTTGCTGGTAGCTAACAGGGTCTCTATACCTAGTATCTTGATGGTTTCTTGAACTCATCTCCCCTCCCCCCAAGAGTTTGCCTTGAGTGGAAAAGCCGGGATTAAAAACTCTGAGAACTGGTGAGTATAACATTAAATCCCAAAAAACAACTCAGTAAAACAAACAAAAACCAGGACTGGAATGAAAGTACAGTCAGCAGGTACTCACCTTGTACACTGTCAGTCAACCAGGTTCTATTCCAAAACCCCAATGGTCTTCAGAGCCCACTAGGAGTAACCCCTGAACACTGGCAGATTGCCATCCATCCCCAAAAATAATCAACTGCAAATCATATGAGACTTCATCATATGCCTAAGTCAGTAGTGGGTGTCATGCAAATATTTTTCTTTATTTCCTGTCTATAAATCAGTGATATTTTAATATGATTCAGCAGATTTTTTAATTTATTTTAATTACAAGTGGAAACATAGTCTTCAAGAAGTTACACTGAATCAGATAACTTCCTCATTTAAGTGTTAATTACAAGTGGATTAATTTTTTAAATCATGTATATTCACGACTCATATTCAAGTTTCATAGAAAAAAATGTCATTCTCTGTATATATTTAGTTTATAAAAATAAAAAGTTAGAAGCAAATTGGACAACAAAGCCCAGATCTTGGGTACACTATTTTCTGAAAAGAACTTTTGTAAATGTAATCATAGGTAGAGATTCTGCTATCAGTTTTCATTTTGACAAAAATAGGAAAAGCCCGGCAATCTACCAAGAGTATCTCGCCCTCATGGCAAAGCCTGGCAAGCTACCCGTAACGTATTTGATATGCCAAACACAGTAACAAAAAGTCTCACAATGGAGACATTACTGGGCCTGCTCGAGCAACTCGATGAACAATGGGAGACAGTGCTACAGTGCTAGAGTGCAATATGTATGTATATAAATATATATAGTATACATATACATATATGTATATATATGCATATCTACATGTGTATATATATGTGTATATGTATACATGTATATATGTATTTTAAATCAATACTTTAAGGGTACAAGATACATATAAGTATAATAATTTACATGACACTTTTAATTCTTGTCACACTACAGCTTTGGGTTTATAGCAACGCATTCACTCAATAATTTGATATAGTCAAACCTAATAGACACAGGGTCAATTTTATAAATTATCTGAAATCTGGAATATAGCTGGGGCTAAC
This sequence comes from Sorex fumeus, assembly GCF_029834395.1. Lineage (NCBI taxonomy): Eukaryota > Metazoa > Chordata > Mammalia > Eulipotyphla > Soricidae > Sorex > Sorex fumeus. Next base: position 19,245,552 of record NW_026606096.1, on the reverse strand, counting down.
AGAAGCCTGTGGCTGGGATTCTTTCATGTCTATTTTCTGTTTTGTCTGCTTTGCCTTGTTACAGAGTGACTAGATCTAAAGACAAGTAATTCTCATTAGAGATTGTTTCTAGAGTACGGACATTGTACCACTTGCTCTAACCATATTTTATAATTCAGTGATAACAACTGTACTAAAGTATTTTTATTTTTAAAAACTAAAGGTAAAGATAGCTCACTCTCTTGACTGAAGTGATAGTACAGTATGTCATGAACTCACTTTGCATAGCCATACCGGGTTCAATCCCTGGCACCCCATATGGTCCCGGGAGCCCTGCCAGGAGTAAGTCCTGATTGAAGAGTCAGGAGTAAGGCCCGAGCACCACAGGATATAGCCCCAGAAAAATACAAGCAAAAAAGATAGTAAAATCCTGGTAGTTGGAAATTATGTTATCCATAATTAGAATATTCGCATTCTAAAAGCATTTATAAAACAGATAATTTACTCAAATTCAAAAATTCCCAAGTATATTTTAATCATTTGAAAACATTTTCAAGATCTATTCTTAGATTGAGAAACACAGAACAAGTATACTGGTTAGTAAAAAAATCTATATATATATATATTTACTTAATAAGCTGAGGTCATATTTATTCACCTCAAATATGTTAAAATTAGTTTAAAAGCACCTGTATTTGAATCTGGAAAAAACCTGAGCGCCCTAGAACAGATGACTGGTTAAAGAAACTTTGGTACATTTACACAATGGAGTACTATATAGCTGTTAGAAAAGATGAAGTTATGAAATTTACATACAAGTGGTACTACATGGAAAGTATCATGTTAAGCGAAATGAATCAGAAAGACTGGGATAGACACAGAAAGATTGCATTCATCTGGGGAACATAAAGCAGCAAAACGGGAGACTAACACCCAGGAATGGCTGAGATTAGTACCAGGAATTTTGCTCCATGACTTAAAGGCCAGCCACATGTGCTAGGTGAAAAGGAAGCTCAGATAGAGAAGAGAGCACCAAATAAAGGGTGTTGTGAGACCCTCCCAGGGTGGGAGAAGCATGCTAAAAGTAGTCTATAGACCAACCATTATTGCCACTCAAGGCCTCTGTTGCAAAACACAGTACCCAAAAGAAGAGAGAGAAAACAAGGGGGAATGCCCTGCCCAAGAGGCAGGGTGGGACGGGGGGGGGATGGGAGGTGGGAGGGATGCTGAGACCCATGGTGGTGGAGGATGGGCACTGGTGGAGGGATGGGTACTTGATCATTGTATAACTGAAACCCAAGTACAAAAGTTTATAAGTCTATAACTGTACCTCATGGGGTTTCACTAATAAAAAAAAAATAAATAAAAAAATAAAATAAAATTATTATGGTCAAAAAAAAGCACTTGTATTTTTCATAGATATTAATCCGTCTATTCTTAAAATTTTTACCTTCTTTATATTTTATATTATTTTTTAAAAATACAAATTCATTTGATACTTATTTGATACTTATACATCGTGTATATATTGTGTATTTTTGACACAGATCTTTTTATATGTAGATAGATATATGTACAAATATTTCAATGATTCTAGTTTATTCTGAGCTACATTGTTATTATTATTATTGTTATTATTATTATTATCAGACCATACCTGCAAGACCTCAAGACTTACTCCTGTCAGTTCACTCCTGTGAACCCTAAGTGATGCTGGGGATAAAACTGGGTTAGCAAAATGTAAGGCATGTGCTGTAACCCTTATACCATCTCTTCAGCAAATAGCTTATTCTATTTAAAAATAATTTACAGTTTTTTGTATTAACATATAATTTTAATATTTAATTATTCAATGTAATTCTAGGGAGCACTACATTACAATGTCATCAAATAGCAGAATAGTAAGAAGTCAATTTATGTTAAATTTTTATTAAACAGTTTAGTAGGTATCAATGTTTAGTAGCTATTAAAATAAGGCTAGTATGTACATTAAATTAATGACTTAATTTTTCATTATTGGTTGCTGAAACTTATGAGCATAAGTTATAATGAGGTGTCTGGCTTTTGGTGTTGTCACTTATATAAAATACTCGTGGTTTAGTACAAATATATGCAAAGCATATGCAAAATTTTGCTTATGTTTTTGCATACAACCACCAGTAATTTGATTGTGTTTCACTGTGACACCTACACTAATTTCAGAATATTTGCAAACTCTTTTGAACTGATCTGAACCATTATTCTCTTAAATTATTTACCAAACTCTAATCATCAAACAGTAAATCAAATTTCATTTGATTTTTGCATTGATGAAAATTTGAGTTACGACACGTTGTTTTCCTGGCTTATTAAACTACAAATTACACATCAAATATTTTATAAGTCATTAAATAGTTTCCAAACTGCAAGATCTTGAAAAAATGTGGTCAACATTTATCAATATTTGGTTAAGCTTTGCATTTAATTGGCTTCAGTATAGCACAGCGGTAGGGCGTTTGCCTTGCACGCAGCCAACATGGCCGACCCGAGTTCGATTCCTCCGCCCCTCTCGGAAAGCCCGGCAAGCTACCGAGAGTATCTCGCCCGCACGGCAGAGCCTGGCAAGCTCCCCGTGACGTATTCGATATGCCAAACACAGTAACAACAAAGTCTCCAATGGAGACGTTACTGGGCCCGCTCGAGCAAATTGATGATCAACGGGAGGGCCTTTACCTTTTACCTTTTAATGTCCAGAAAATATAATTTTTATATTGCTTAAAGCTATAATTATGAAATGTAAACCCACATATCATTGTCTCTGCTGTGAAATTAAACTTTTAACTTTAAAACCATCTATGAGTTTCTCCTTTTGCACCTATTGGGGATGTATTTTGATATGTTTTGTCTAGTGCCATATTGTTTACCAAAACAAAAATAAATTTACTTAATATTAGCAGCAAGCTTTATTATATGAGTGTGTAATGTAGATTTGAAATTTATAAGTAATAAATAATGTAGATTTGGATCTTTTAAATTTTATTCATGTACTCACTTGTCATAAACATATGGGGCATAAAATATAAATTATCTGATGCTGAGATGTTGGAAAAGTAAAGTTATATAGGAATAATTTCATTCAAGTAATTCAGTTTTATTTGTGAAGGAAGCAGTGATAGCTATTATCATTGTGTGCAGATTTGCTATACTATTAAGTTTCAGTACTGGTAAGGAAAATATAGATTTTAAAACCATGTGCTATTTGGGGTTACCTATAATGTATTCATCATGTTTTTAAATAATTCATATTTTAAATTGTTCTTACTTTTAATTTCTAATATGATAGATATAACTGGGTAGAAGCAATACATAAGCAAGTCTTTGAGAATCCAGAGAGATTGCTCAAAGGGCTAGAGCACATGCTGTTAAGGCCAAGGCCTGAAGTTTAATTCCTGGCATTGTATGGACCTCTCAAACATTACTGGGTTTAGTTGTAGCACCTCTGGGCCTACGAATTACTGCATTTCCAGCAGAAAATTTAACTATGTGATCTGAGCCAAGTTCAGCTAGGACTGACCCTGGGCTCCAAGCATAGTTGGAGAGGATTCTTCACACTAGTCGCATCTTTGAATTCTATAAAATATTGTAGAGTGTAAAAGAGCTTCCAAGTTCATAAAAGTTTGCTACCGATGTACATTTTATTCACAATTCTCTCCATTAAAACTCTGCAGTGTAGTATATTATCTAAGTTCTTGACTTCTATGGGCTTTTCACTATCACAAGAAACAATGCGAATATATGCAGGACATTTTCTTTTGTTTTATGTTTTGCTTTCCCTGGCAAAGACAGGCAAATAGAGCTTTTCCTTCCAAGACTGATTGCTAATCTAAAGGAGTATAGTTTAATATATAACCTTATATATAGTTTATATATAACCTAAAGTCACCCATAGTTTATTTGTTTCCTATGAAGCTTTGTAATTTTATTTTAAGTTTTTTTTAATGTACAAAAGACATGAGTAAGATATACCTGAAGCATAATTAAAGCCAAGTTTTTTCTAAAAGATTTTCTGATTCATATTGAACTTTTCTGTTTGTTTTTGGTTGCTTTCTGGGGTCGAAATCACCTCTGGCGATGCTCAGTGGTTACTCCTGATTCTGCTCTCAGTGCTCAGGGTACCATATGGGATGCTGGAGATCAAACTGGTATCTGCTATAAGCAATCAGATGCCTTATCAGCTATACTATTGTACTGATACCCATCAGTATTAAATTTTTAAATATATCAAAGGGAAATAAAAATTAGATATAATGCATATCTCTTTTCCATTCTGTAGAGTATAGGAAACTGCTAAAATATTGGCGCAATATGAGAATATAATCATTTCTTGCTTATAGTGAGAATTATAATGAAGTTGCATACAGAGTTCTAATTTAGAGTATGAAGACCTTAGTGCAGAGCCAGGAGTTAGCCCTAAGCACTGTTGGTTATCTCCCACCAAAATTAAACAAAGCCCCCAAAATCCCAAACAAAATCAGAGTTCTAACTTGGATTTACTTGTGAAATACCATTTTCCATATTGTGTTGTATTTGCCTATTCCTCTATGAGTCTTAGGTTCAGGAATAAAAAAGAACATGGAACAAATGACTGAAGAATTAATTACTATCAATGCCAGGAATATCTTATTAGGTGAATCTTATATTTGTGAGAATCTGTTTAATAAACACCCTTTTTGTTGTTGCTGTTTTGGGGCCACCCCCACTCTTTTTAGGGCTTACTCTGGGTTCTTGCTCAGGGATCACTCCTGGCAGGCTCAAGGGACCATATGGGATGTCAGGGATTGAACCTAGACCAGTCTCATGCAAGGCAAGCACTCTGCCCACTGTATTATCACTTTGGCCCTAAATCTTTGTTTTTAACCGTCCTGTAAATTATTTTCATTACTTAAGATGAGTGGGCTAGAGTGATAGCACAGCGGGTAAGCCATTTGTCTTGCATGTGGCCGTCCGGGTTTTTATTCCTCCACCCTCTTGAAGAGCCTGGCAAGCTACTGAGAGTATCTCGCCTCCACAGCAGTGCCTGGCAAGCTCCCTGTGACACATTCGATATGCAAAAACAGTAACAAGTTTCACAATTTGTTGTGAGATGTTACTGGTGCCCACTCGAGCAAACCTATGAACAATGGAACAATGAAGTACAGTGCTACAGTGCGTGTTTATAATATATATGTGTATATATATATATATACATATATATAAAGTTTATAAAATCAATAAAAAATGATTTCCTGTAAGAGAGTTCCTGGTGATGTCTTCTTCTGCCTTAAATTAATCAAACTGTGATTAGCAGCAAAACAGCACTGTGACTTGTTAGTCCAAAATGACTCAATACTTTTTGATGCTAAAGAAATTTCCTTATTGCCCGATTTTATAGCTGATCTTCAAAACAACATCATTTTCTTCAAGATTATTTCATTATGACACTGGTGAGAAAAACTTTGTTCCTAGAACTGCCCTCTTCATAACATTTATACATTTTTCTGATGTCATTATAGGTTTCCTTCCATATTCCAAAGACATGCAGGTTATGGTCCCTGGTATGTTTCAATTGCTCATGTCAGTGCTATGTCTTTCCGAATCTTATATGCTAATTGACCTGTACTATGAAAATTCTTATTTTTTTGGAAAAATATTCCTTTAATACTTTTGTGAGGCAATAATATGGTCAGAAATCCAGTATATTTTCCTCTAAAAATAATTTTTAACAGCTTTATCGAACTCAGAATGTAGTCGTATATTATACACTTCCAACTTCTTTTTCAGTGTGTCATATACAACTAATTTCAGGATAAAAAAAATAAGAACTGACAAGTTTTCTTATAATCTTCCACCAAATTTGAAAACATTGAAGGCTGCATATAACAGATGACAAGGTTAATCAGATCATGTGGAAGCATGATGAGCTAATTGTAAATGTTAACTGCAATTTAATATATATATTTGGATAGTAGTATCAATTATTCTAAGTAATTCAGTGTGTTTCCTTTCAATGCTTCTATTTTATATGTAAATATATTTAAAATAATCTGAAATAGAAATATTTTTCATAAATATGGACAATATAAGGTAAAGGTAAAGACCCTCCCATTGATCATCGATTTGCTCGAGCGGGCCCAGTAACGTCTCCATTGGAGACTTTGTTGTTACTGTGTCTGGCATATCGAATACTCTCGGTAGCTTGCCGGGCTCTCCGAGAGGGGCGGAGGAATCGAACTCGGGTCGGCCATGTTGGCTGCTTATAAGGCGAACGCCCTACCTGCTGTGCTATCACTTTAAAATAAATGTCACATTAAGCCACCATTTCCCCAAATTTGTTCTATTAGTTTCTTATTCTAGAAATTTTCATGAAATTAATTTTACCCTCTAATACATTTAGAAAATTGCATGCGACATAGTGAACTACCATTTCTCTGTTCTGGAGTTTAAAATTGGTGCACTTGCAGTTCAGATTAATCTTTGAGAGAATAAGATGATTATGTTTTTTAATTCAATATTATAGAAGGCAAAACATGTTATTAAGTTAAACCAAATTATATACACCCAACCTGTTTATTTTTATTTTTTTTATTAATTATTTTTTTAAATTTTTTTTTATTAGTGAAACACCATGAGGTACAGTTGTAGATTTACAATTTTTTGTGCTTGGGTTTGATTATACAATGATCAGATACCCATCCCTCCACCAGTGCCCATTTTCCACCACCATGGATAATATCCCCCCACCCCGATCCCCCCATCCCCCCAGCCTCTGTGGCAGGGCAATCCCCTGTGTTCTCTCTCTCCTTTTGGGTGTTGTGGTCTGCAAAAGAGGCATTGAGTGGCAAACATGTTCAGTCCATAGTCCACTTTCGACATGCATCTCCCCTCCTGGGAGGGTCCTCCAAACACCCTTTATTTGGTGTTCCCTTCTCTATCTGAGCTGCCCTTTCCTCTAGAATACCTCCATGACATTTTTTTTAATTTATTTTTTATTAGTGAAACACCATGAGGTACAGTTGTAGATATACAAATTTTTGTGCTTGGATTTCGGTCACACCATGATCAAATACCCATCCCTCCACCGGTGCCCATTTTCCACCACCATGGATAATATCCCTCGCCCCCATTCTCCCCATTCCCCCCTGCCACTGTGGCAGGGCATTCACTTTTGTTACCTCTCTCCTTTTGGGTGTTGTGATCAGCAAAAGAGGCATTGAGTGGCAAACATGTTCAGTCTAGTCTACTTTCAACCAGCGTCTCTGCTCCTGGGAGGATCCTGCAAACACCCTCCATTTGGTGCTCCCTTCTATATCTGAACTGTCCTTTCCCCTAGAATACCTGGCTGGCCTCTAAGCTATGGAGTAATCCTCCTGGTGTTGATCTCAGCTATCCTTGGGTATTAATCTCATATTTTGTTTCCTTATATTCCCCAGATGAATGCAATCTTTCTATGTCTATCCCTCTCTTTCTGACTCATTTCGCTTAGCATGATACTTTCCATATTGTACCACTTGTATGTAAATTTCATGACTTCATCTTTTCTAAGAGCTACATAGTACTCCATTGTGTAGATGTACCAAAGTTTCTTTAACCAGTCATCTGTTCTTGGGCACTCAGGTTTCTTCCAGTTTCTGGCTACTGTAAAGAGTGCTGCAATGAACAAACAAGTGCAGATGTCACTTCAACTACACATTTTTGCCTCTCTGGGATATATTCCCAGGAGTGGTATTGCTGGGTCAAATGGGAGCTCAATTTCTAATTTTTTGAGAATCGTCCATACTGTTTTCCAAAAGAACTGAACCAGTCGGCATTCCCACCAACAGTGAAGGAGTGTCCCTTTCTCCCCACATCCGTGCCAGGAATGGTTGCTTTTGTTCTTTTGAATGTGGGCCAGTCTCTGTGGTCTGAGATGGTATCTCATTGTGGTTTTGATCTGTATCTCCCTGATGATTAATGATATAGAGCATTTTCTCATGTGCTTTTTTGCCATTCGGATTTCTTCTTTGAGAAAGTTTCTGTTCATTTCATTGCCCCATTGTTTGATGGGGTTGGATGTTTTCTTCTTGTGGAGTTCAACCAGTATTTTGTATATCCTTGATATCAACCCCTTGTCAGATGTGTATTCGGTGAATATCCTTTCCCATTCTGTAGACTGTCTTTGTATTTTGGTCACTGTTTCTTTGGAGGTGCAGAAGCTTCTTAGTTTAAGATAATCCCATTTATCTATCTCTGTTTTCACTTGCTCGGCTAGTGGGGTGGCATCATGGAAAATTCCATTAGCTTCAATGTCATGGAGGGTTTTGCCAACTTTGTCTTCAATGTACCTTATGGTTTCTGGTCTGATGTTGAGGTCTTTAATCCATTTTGATCTTACTTTTGTACATGGTGTTAGACAGAGTTATGAGCCCACTTTTTTGCATGTAGCCATCCAGTGATGTCAGCACAATTTGTTAAAGAGACTTTCCTTACTCCACTTCACATTACTTGCACCTTTATCCAAGATAAGATGACCATATGATTGAGGGGAGATGTCAGTGTATTCAACTCTGTTCCATTGGTCTGCAGTTCTGCCTTTGTTCCAGTACCATGCTGTTTTGATTATTACCGCTTTGTAGTAAAGTTTGAAGTTAGGGAGGTTGATTCCTCCCATTTTCTTTTTCCCAAGAATTGCTTTAGCAATTCGTGGGGGCTTATTGTTTCATATAAATTTCAGGAGTGTTTGCTCCATTTCTTTGAAGAATATCATGGGTATCCTTATAGGGATTGCATTGAATTTATACAATGCTTTTGGTAGTATTGCCATTTTGACAATGTTAAGTCTCCCGACCCATGAGCAGGGGATATCTTTCCATTTCCTCATGTCCTCTTTTATTTCCTGAAGTAGCATTTTGTATTTTTCTTTGTACAGGTCCTTTACTTCCTTAGTTAAGCTGATTCCTAGGTACTTGATTTTCTGGGACACAATTGTGAACGGGATTGATTTTTTCATGTAGCTTTCCTCTCTCTCACTGTTTGCGTATAGGAAAGCCATGGACTTTTGGGTATTGATTTTATAGCCTGCAACTTTTCTATACAAGTCTATAGTTTCTAGGAGTTTTTTGGTGGAAGTTATTGGGTTCTCTAAGTATAGTATCATATCATCTGCGAATAGTGAGAGCTTGATTTCTTCCTTTCCTATCTGAATGCCCTTAATATCTTTTTCTTGCCTAATTGCTATTGCAAGTATTTCCAGTACTATATTGAACAGCAGTGGAGAGAGTGGGCATCCTTGTCTCGTCCCTGATCTTAGAGGGAAGGCTCTCAGTTTTTCCCCATTGAGGATGATGCTTGCTGTAGGCTTGTGGTAGATGGCTTTAACTATGTTGAGGAAAGTCCCCTCTATACCCATTTTGGCTAGGGTTTTCATCATAAAGGCATACTGGATCTTGTCAAATGCTTTCTCTGCATCTATTGATATGATCATATGCTTTTTATCTTTTCTTTTGTTGATATGATGGATTATGTTGATTGATTTCCGAATGTTAATCCATCCTTGCATCCCTGGGATGAATCCTACTTGGTCATGGTGTATGATCTTTTTGATGAGTAGTTGGATTCTATTTGCTAGTAGTTTGTTGAGGATCTTTGCATCTGTGTTCATCAGGGATATCGGCCTGTAGTTCTCTTTCTTTGTGTTATCTCTGTCTGCTTTTGGTATCAGTGTGATATTTGCTTCGTAGAAACTGTTCGGAAGTGTATTTGATATTTCAATTTTGTGGAAAAGCTTAAAGAGGATTGAGAGTAAGTCTTCTTTAAAGATTTGGAAGAATTCACTAGTGAATCCATCCGGGACAGGTCTTTTGTGCTTGGGGAGACTTTTTATTACCATTTCAATTTCCTTGATGGTGATAGTTCTGTTCAGGTATTCCAGGTCTTCTTGGTTCAGCCTTGGGAGTCTGTAGGAGTCTAGGAATTTATCCATTTCCTCAAGGTTTTGATGTTTCATGGCATAAAGCTTCTCAAAGTATTCCCTGAGGATCCTTTGAATTTCTGTGGTTTCTGTTGTAATGACCCCCTTTTCATTTCTGATTCGGTTTATTAGGGTTTTCTCTCTCCCTTTCTTTTTGAGTTTTGCTAGGGGCTTATCATTCTTGTAAATTTTCTCGAAGAACCAGCTCTTGGTTTCATTGATCTTTCGGATTGTTTTTTGGGTTTCCATCTCATTGATCTCTGCTCTGAGTTTTATTATTTCCTTCCTCCTGTTAGGGTTGTGCTCCTTTTGTTGGTCCTTCTCCAAGTTCTTAAGCTGTGAGGTTAGATTATTTATGTGGGCTCACTCCTCCTTTCTGAGAAATGCTTGTAGAGCTATAAACTTTCTTCTTAAGACAGCTTTTGCTGTGTCCCATAAGTTTTGGTAACTTGTGTCCTCATTTTCATTCGTTTCTAGGAATCTTTTGATTTCCTCTTTAATTTCCTGTCTAAGCCACTTGTTGTTCAGTAGCGCACTGTTTAATTTCCAGGTGTTTGATTTTGTTTTCTGTTTTTGTGTGTGATTTACTTCTAATTTAGTGCATTATGGTCTGAGAAGATTGTTGATATAATCTCTATCTTCTTAATTTTATGGAGGCATGTTTTGTGGCTCAGCATGTGGTCTATCTTGGAGAATGTTCCATGTACACTTGAGAAGAATGTGTCTTCAGCTTTTTGTGGATGAAGTGTCCTGTATATATCTACTAAGTCCCTTTCTTCCATCATTTCCCTCAGATGAAGTATGTCCTTGCTACGATTGAGTCTGGTTGATCTATATACACTCAACCTTTCGTCCATCAAATGAACACTAAGGAATACTATGTTTGATTGCATGTGATTACAAGATTATATAAAATAATATATATAAAAAACTATGTTAAATGCTCTATGTTCACTTTAAAACCAGTAGTAAAATTAGTATGTCTGATGTATGCTTTAAGATGCAAGATTAGAAGCTTCTTAAGAATAGATATTACATTACGGCTCTTTAAAATTACTGAGATATTTTCTCTTTTTAACATTGTCTCTGACACTCATATAAAACTCAATCATGACTAGAAATAATTAAAAATACAACACATGTTAGTAAGAATAAATCTATATCATATTTAATTTTACATAAGTAGTTATAGGATAATTGATTTCTGGCTAAATTGGACTCTCATTCATTTTTTAAATAGTTTTTCTTATCAATTTGCTTGAGCGGGCCCAGTAATGTGTCCATTATGAGACTTGTTGCTACTGTGTTTGGCATATTGAATACATCACGGGTAGCTTGCCAGGCTTTGCAGTGCGGGTTAGATACTCTCAGTAGCTTGCTGGGATCTCTGAGAGGGGCAGAGGAATTGAACCCAGCTTGGCCAGGCTGGCTGTGCGAAAGGCAAACGCCCTACCACTGTGGGAAATGTATTAAGAGTTATTTTTTTATTTTAACTCCATTTCATTTTTTTTTTTTTGCTGTATACTAACATGTATACTAATATGTATATCGGGCGGGGGGGGTGCACTTCTGGCAGGAAATAAGTCTTATTGCTGGGCTCTGTGCTCAGATACCACTCCTTGTGTGGTCCAAGGACTACATGTGGTGCCAAGCATCAAACCCAGAACATCTGAGTGGAAGGCAAGCACCCTACTCACTGTAATATTGCTAAAGCCCCCACCATTTATTTTTCAGAGGTAACATTCTATTGGTCATTATAGTCATTCATACAAACAGAAAACACCAACATAGTGGACAAAAAATACATCTCAGAACTATATTTATTTTATTCTTGCTTCAAAAACAGTGAGAGGGGCTAAGTGATAGCACAGCAGATAGGGCATTTGCCTTGCATGCTGCCAACCTGGGTTTGATTGCCAACATCCCATTTGGTCCCCTGAGCATCGCCGAGAGTAATTCCTTAGTGCATGAACCAGGAGTAATTCCTGTGCATCACCAGGTATGACACCCCCCCCCCCCAAAAAAAAAAAAACAGAGAGAAATTTGTTTTGGAAGCTTGAGTTAGTTAACCTTTTTAACTATGTTAATGATATAATTGTTCCATACTGTTGAGGTTCGGTGGCTTCTCAAGGTGTTTTATATCTCTTGACACCAAACTGTTATATGCAATCATTTATAATTACAATGCTTTCCCCATAACTATCGAATCATAAAAAGAAATGTTCAAATGTCTATTTTTTATAAATCTAAATCAATATTATTGTTTTATAAATCAATATAGCGGTTTTCTAAGAAAAAGCTGTATCTATATATGTAGATATAATTTGGGGTCAAATCTGACAGTTCTCAAGGCTTATTCATGGCTCTCCACTTAAGGATCATTCCTGGAAGAGCCTGAGGGATAATATATATAGTTCTGTATAGAAGATCCTGGTTAGCTGTGAGCAAGGTAAACACCCTACACACTTTACGATCACTTCAATCCCTCAACTGTGCTATTTTAAGTATTTTATAAATAACGAAAGGTTCTAGTGGTGATAATACTTTAAGTCAAGCATTAAAAAAATGCCAAAAGACATTCTTCGAGTATGTTCATAAACATACTTTGGGTGGTCTGCAAATTTTAACAAATGACTATTATTTCTCAGTCACAGATTAGATGAAAAAATTAGGAAAAGTAAAAAGATCATTGATCAATGAAGAAATATTATTGAGATCATATAATTGAACAAACTTTTAAATGCACAATTTTTTTCTATAATTCACCAAAGTGAGATATTGGAGATTTTAATATTCTGCTATTATTACATGTAAATGATATTATAAAAATAATGTTCATAGTGGTTACCAGACTGTACCAAATTCTAGACGATATTTGCTTCACAAAGTTAAAAGAGGTTTTTATATCACAGATTAGCCAGTAGACCCCAACTGTTATTGAGCACTGTATTAAAATAAACTGACTCACTGAGGTAAAATAACCCATCCAATGTTTTCTAGAAATTAATCAACAAAGACAGATTTCTGGTGGTTGACTTCTGACTTTCAGTATTTATCCATTCATTACATTGATAAAAGGAAATCAATTTCTTAAATGCCCACAGAAATATTTATTTGATCTCAAGAGGGAAATAACATAAAGAAATGCCTAACAGATATGTCAATGCTAGTTTCAATAGTAATTAAATTTGTACATTAAAATGTGAACTCTTTAGGTTGAATAGGAGAGTATAGTTACACCAGAACCCTGTTAATAAAATATTTTAAATAAATTTAAACAAAAATTTAAAGAGAAAATTTTTCCAAAAGTACAACATAGAGCATGATTAAACATTGATTAATCATGCTAAATTAAGATTAAGTGATTAAGACTGCTAAATTATTAATATTATTTGCAGCTTCTGACAATAGCCCTTTGAGCTATCAGTGACTCCATGCAATATAAGAAAATGTAAGTGAGGGAAAAGGGTTTTGTCTACAGTGAATTGCAAAGGCAACACATCTGGTCATATCTTACTAAGAAAATTACAATGCTGAACTGTACCCATTTTTCTCTTAAAAATTTAAGTAAGACACAGTGAGCTATTTGAGGAACTGATGGAATGCTAATAAAAACAATAACAGCAACAATAAAATGACAGTGCCATCATTTTCTCGTTATGAACTATATTTAAGGAGTTGATAGTTCCAATAACTATTAATAGCTTCCTTTTGAGGAAAGAAAATTGTGAGGCAGATGATCTCATCATGTAAGTGATAGAGACTAGATTTTAATCAGGATCTTTATGTCTATAAGACATTTTCAGACATTATTATACATTATTATTATATATAATCAATTTACTATTATATCTAACAGATATTAACTATTATATCTATTTGATTGACTATTATGTCTAATCAATTGACTATTTGGGAGTTTAGAACACAGCCTGAAGTGCTTAGGGATTTTTGAAATATTTTAATTAAAACATATCCTAAGTTCCATATTGAAACATTCACCATATTGAATTTTCAATATACTTTAATTTCCTACTTATATTTTATAATAAGATGGTGAAAAAATGATAAATAAAAAAGTGATACATATTTTAAATCATAGATGTTTAAAATGTAAAAAAGATGTAAAAAGATGTAAAACAGACAGTTTAAAAAGAATCAAAGGAAATATATATGAAAAGTATTAAAACAATTGATAAATCTACTAATATTTAAGGAAAATGAGCACAGGAAAAGTAATGAAATTTATACCTTCTTCTCTCCATAATATGTTAGCTACTGCAGCATGTTAAGAAGAAAAAGAAGAGGAAAAAAATGAGTAAAGAGAAATTTAATTACATAATAATATAAATAACTATTACAGAGGTCACAATCTCTAGGATAGAGCATTTGTAAAACATAAGGAAAGTAATTTGACAAATGACTCTGAATTAGCAATTCAATATAATTCTGGGACTAGTTAATACCATTCTGCATATTCCTTTTTGCAACCAATTCTTTGGAATAATATTATGTTATTAAACAAAAAGCATTTTATGCATCACTGAAAAGGACAGTAAATTTAGGTTAATTTTCTTGGAATACACATTTAGAACAAGCATCAGCAGTCAAAACAATTTATTTGGCAATATAGTTAAAAGTAGTTCTAGAAAAGCTATGCTTTTAAATCCTGAATAACCATAATACATAATGTTGCTACATATTATGCAATATTCCTAAGCAAGAAATGGTTTTAGAAAAATAAAATTCTACTGAAAAATATTCTGTTTTTAAGTACTAAATATTTTTATTTTAAAACCAGAAAGAATGAAAACACATGTAAATAAATCTTGCTAATTTCAGTGTACAATACTAGTTTAAACTTTATTTTTCTAGTCATAGACATGTTCATTAAAATTACTTAAGGATCAAATCAATAAACATTAAAATAATGAGAAAATTTGAAGATTTAGTGATCACCACAATGAAAGAACACACATTACACAAAAATGGATGGATAAAGGTAGTGATAAATGTGAATAAGGGAATACTATGCAGTTATACATTAAGATTATATTATGCAGTTTTCTAAAACATAGGTGAAAACTTAGGGTGTCATGGTAAGGAAAATAAGTCAGAGGGAATAAAGATACAGAATTGTATCACTCATTTATGGTATATAGGGGGAAAATGAGAAGGTAGTATCAAACAATGACAAATTCTTGACCTTGGATTAAAAAACTTACATTAACAAGAAATTTGGGCAGGAAGAAGGGGAAAGAACAGAAAAACTTCAGAGCCTCTTTACAGAAACAGCATAATGACTTGGTGGGTGGTATTTTGGTACTTTGGTGAATAAGTTTGTAAATAAATACCAGAAGCATTAACCATATTGTAATCATGCAGTCTAAATTATTATAAAAGATATATTTACAAAGCCAATCAGAAATACTCTTGAGGACATGTCCCTACAGATTGAGAGTTTTCCAAATTCTGATGCGGAAACAAAATAATACAATATTGAAAAAAGAAGTGTGAGTAGACAGGAAATACCATCATATATAATTACTTCCTTATTATTTTAAACATGTGCTGGAGCGATAGCACAGTGGTAAGGTGTTTGCCTAACAAGCGGCCAACATGTCCAACTGGAGTTCGATTCCTCTGCCCCTCTCAGAGAGCCTGGCAAGCTACCGAGAGTATCTCGCCCGCACGGCAGAGCCTGGCAAGCTACCCGTGACGTATTCGATAAGCCAAACACAGGAACAACAAGTCTCATGATGGAGACGTTACTGGGCCCGCTCGAGCAAATCGATGAACAATGGGAGGACCGTGATCTTCTGTGATCTATTTTAAACATAGAAATACATAGTTGTCTTCTAAAGCTAACCCTCCAGTGTTTTAATATCAGTGCCAAGAGAAAACTCTGTCATTTCTAACTGAAGGTTTACTTCTAAGTCATGCAGTTTTCAATGTTTTTTCTATATAAATAAAATATATGAATTTTATTATTTGTATGGTATAGATTGTAAATTTTATGTGAATGTTGGTGTCATGGGCTGGAGCAATAGCAGGGCTGGAGCAATAGCACAGCGGTAGAGCGTTTGCCTTGGGCGCAGCCAACCTGGCCGAGCTGGGTTTGATTCCTCTGCCCCTCTCGGATAGCCTGGCATGGTACTGAGAGAATCTTGCCCATGGGGCAAAGCCTGGGAAGCAGCCTGTGAGTATTCAATATGCTAAACACAGTAACAACAAGTCTCAAAAAGGAGACGTTACTGGGCCCGCTTGAGCAAATCGGTGAATGACGGGAGGACAACGTTTTGACAGTGTTGCTTTCATAATTTCATACCTATTTTAGGGGGTGAAACAAAAACACCACTGGGACTCACATATTCAAGGCAAGAACTCTACTAATGAACCAAATTCCTGGACCTTGGGTATTACTTCTCAAACTGGAGAGTTCCAGGAGTCAAGGCACTTGTCTTGTACACAGTTAAACATGGTTTGCTGCAATGTATATGATGTCCTGAGCATAGAGCCAAGATTGAACCTTAATATCTGTATGGTGTGACACCCCAACATTACTTTACATACACACGTGTGTATATGTGTGTGTGTTGTGTGTATCTATATATCTTTGAAAACAATCTTATTACCTAACTTGAAACTACACTATAAAGCTATATTCACAAAACAGCGCAATACTCATCTAATCTCTGACCAATGAGTCGGAATCAAGTACCTCAACAAAAATCTCCATACGTATGTTCAACTATTTTTTGACAAAGAAGCTGGGTATATGAAGGGAATAATGATAGCTTCTTCAACAAATGGTGTTGGAAAACTGGTTAGTCACATGTAATATACTAAAGCTTTGTCCTTATGTTTCACTATACACAAAGACCAAGACCAATTCAAAGTGGATCAAAGATCTTGAGATTAGGCCAGAATACATTTAATACATTGGGGAAATCTGAGCAGAACTCTCCAAGGTTTGGACTTCAAAGGTGTTTTTCAATGATATAGCTTCAATGAGAAAGGCAACAGAAAGAAAAATAAAGCAATGGGACTTCATTAATCTAAAAAGTTTCTGCACAGCTAAAGAAACATGGACTAACTTTACCAGACTACCAACTCAATGGGAAAATAAAATATTTGCATTCAACAAATCAGATAAAGGACAAATAGCCAAGATATATAAAGCATTTACAAAAATTAAAAAAAAAAGTAAAACAAATCCAGAAACTCTGAAAAAGTGAGGAGAGGAAATAAAGGGACACTCTCTGAAGACATACAGTAAATAGACATTTATCCCCATGGAAAAATGCACATCACTGAGGTCGGAAGGATAATGTAGTGGTGGCATGCTTGCCTTGCACTCAGCAGACCAGGTTCAGTCCCAGTTTCCCATGTGGTCCCTTGATATCCCCATCCTTCTAGGAGTGAGCTCTGAGCAGAGAGCCAGGAATAATCTCTGAGCACTGACAGATGCCTAGTCAAAGTATCTATCATCATTTATTTTCAGGGAAACTCAAATCAAGACTACATTAGAATTCATCTTACACCAAAAATATTGGCACACATTAAAAATAAAACAAACTCGGAGCAATCTACATTGGGGAGGATATGATGAAAAAGGAACTCTAATGTATTGCTGGTGGAAATGTTGTCTGGCCTGACATCTATAGAAAACAGTGTGGAGGTTTCTTGAAGTACAAATAGAGCTGCTTTATAAAACTAAACCCAGCAATGCCACTTTTTGGTATATATCCCCAATACAATAATATTCATTCAAAGATATATGCATAATACCATTTATTGCAGCACTCAGCACAATAGCTAGGGTGTGATATTGACCTAGATGCTCAATAATGGATGAGTGGATAATAAAAGTATGGAACATATACACAATGGAAAACTATGCAGCTACAAAGAATGTTGAAATTATACAATTTGCTGTAACCTGGATATCACTCAAGGCTATCAAGTGGATTTAGATGAAAGATAAACATTGGGGCACTTCGCTATGTGCTTTATATATTAATTTTATTATATTATATATCCCTCATGGCAAAGCCTGGCATGCTATCTGTGGCATATCTGATATGACAAAAACAGTAACAATAACAGATCTCATTCCCCTGACCCTGACAGAGCCTCCAATACGGCAGTGTTGGAAAAGACGAGTAAGGAGAGGCTGTTAAAATCTCAGGGCTGGGATGAATAGAGACAGTACTGGCACACACTCTAGTAAATCGATTAATAATGGGATGACAGTGATGCAGTGATATTATATATATGTATATATATTGCATATATATAATAGAAGGAGGAAATGCAAGGCAACAAAGAGATGCCCAGATTATCATTGACCTCAGATCATAGAAATGAGGACATGGAAGAACTGAAACTCTGGGGGCCAAGGAATATAAAGAAAGGGTCAGGAGATAATAAGGCAAAGATTCAGGGGCCTTGAGACCTGAAATAAAAATCAAAATGCACTCTGTAGCTAGTGACAGAACAAAAGTGCTGTGGACATGTGGTACATGTATATGTCTAAACTATAGTAGCAATGATACTATAAGTAGGAAATCCATCTAAAACAACCAAATTTTAAAATGTGCCTGTTAAAGAGGCAAAGTTGGGAATGAAGGGCAACTTGGGGCCACCAGTGAAGGGAAGATAACACTAGTGATGTGTTGGTGTTGGAACTTTGTACAAATGAAACTGAACTAAGAACAACAATGCAAATCATGGTGTATTAATATCAAATTATATGAGTTTATAAAACAGAATATTTCTTATGAAGTACTGAGAGAGATCAAAATGCCAGAGTACACATGTGGGAGCTCAATCTTTAACCCCTGTTACCACATGGACCCCCAAGTACTGCTAGCACAACCTCTATTTACATTTTGTGAAAAAGACCCAAATTATCACCAGTGCACTCCCAAATCAATGATAATAAAGTTTGTGGTATGTGCACATGCTTCCTTACAGCACAATCCATAATATAGCTCGTGTTGCTCTTGGAAAGAATATAAAAGGGACTGATCTTATTCCTCAGGGCAGGACACAGACTAAGAAATTGTCACACCACGCTATAGATAACAGCAGCCATGTGTTAAAGGCAATGAAATAAAAATCAAAATGCACTCTGTAGCTAGAGACAGAACAAAATGATAATATTTGTTCAGATATTGAATCTCACAGGAACCCTTACTAAAATTCAATCTAGTTTCCCTTGATTGTCTTTTGAGATTCAGTTAAGTTTTCTGTCTATTTTGGGCCAACCCTGGCTCTGTGCTCGGGAACCACTTTTGGTAGGGATAGGAAAACCATATAGGGTGACAAAAAGTCTGCTGCTTGCAAAGCAAATGCCTACCTATTGTACTATCTCTCTGGCTCCCCCTCAGCTTAGTTTTCCATGTTAGTGCTTCCCGAGGCGGGAAAATCAACTCTACCCTAAGGAGGTCTAGGACAACTGAGAGAGGAAGAGTTACAAGTATGTTGTGGGACTGTTTCTAACTTTAAGTAAGGCAGATTTTCAGAGGACAATGGAAATTTTTTGAAAAGTGTATAAGAGGGCTGGAGTGACAGCACATCAGGTAGGGTGTTTGCCTTGCACGAGGCCCTACCTGGGTTAGATTCCCAGCATCCCATATGGTCCCCCGAGCATGGCTGGGAGTAAATCCTGAGTGTATAAGCCAGGAGTAACCCCTGAGCATCGCTGGGTGTGACCCAAAAAGAAAAAAAAAGTGTATAATAGGCCAAATGAAGCACAGCATTAGGGCGTTTGCCTTGCGCACAGCCGGTCTGCTGAGCCGGGTTCCTCTGCCCCTCTCAGAAAGCCCGGCAAGCTACCGAGAGTATCTTGCTTGCACAGCAAAGCCTGGCAAGCCACCCGTGAGGTATTCCATATGCCAAACACAGTAACAACAAGTCTCACGATGGAGACATTACTGGGCCCACTCGAGCAAATCAATGAACAACGGGGGTACTGTGACAGTGACAGTGAACTTGTAAACATTTGATCTAATTTGTCTTTACCACAAGTTTGGACTAAACCACTTTTTTATGCTTTGTATGAATACTATGGGAAAATTTACTGCATTCCTTAATATACAATAAAGTTTCTCTTCTGAAATTTTAAATTTATAATTGAATAATAAACAATTCAATAAAACCATCTAGTAATTCAATACTTATTCATGATTTAACCAAATGTAGCATTCTTTCTGAAGCTGATCCATGTCCTATAATGAAAATGTCCTCTCTCTTTCCTTTTCAGTTTTTACGGTTTGCATTTCAGGTACTGAAACATTACCACGTAAAACTCTTTACCTACTTTCACTATTTAACTCTTTGGTGCCACACTGGGTGTGGGCAGAGTGGAAGGGGAGAAACAGGTTTTGGGAAACATACACTGGTGAAGGGAAGGGTGTTGGAAATTGTATGAACAAAACCCAATCATGAACAACTTTATAACTGTGTATCTCACAGTGACTTAAATTAAAAAAAAAAAAAGGTAAGGAGCTGGAGCGATAGCACAGCAGGTAGGGCATTTGTCTTGCACGTGGCTGACCTGGGTTTGATCCCCAGCATCCTATATGGTCTCCCGAGTACTACCAGGAGTAATTCCTGAGTGCAGAGCCAGGAATAACCCCTGAACATTGCAAGTGAGACTCAAAAAGGAAAAAAAAAGAAAAGAAAATGTCCATTTAGTGACCAGATGCTGAATAGAAGTTTATTCACATAATTTTTACCAATTTCCTGGATTTGTTTAAGAGACTTGAAATTCTATTCAAAATTATGGATGCATTATCAAATAAGCTGTCTTCATGTAGAAATACAAGTGTAAATACTTGTGTAACTATACATTAAAAAGTATTATTTCTACTTGGAAATGCATATGTGAAATAGATTTTAAGTATTATAAAAGTAGCAGCAATATGTCCATAACTATAAGGCAGTATACTATGTTATTCAATAGCTCTTCTCTTATACATGTGTATAAACACATTGAATTTTGAACTAAATAGATTGTTTTTTGCTGTCCTTGCTTTTATAAGATTAGATTTCAATAGTGTAAAATGTTTTTTGATAAACTGCCTATAATGAAAAGATAACATTTTAACTTTATGCATTATTGACGGGCTTTCCTTTTGGATTTAAAATATTGACTTAATTTAACCAGGCAAATGAAAAGGGCAATGTTAAAAGAAAATGTAGATACAATTTTAATGTGTCTGCTAAAATTGTATGGTTAGTATTCTTTTAGTTGAAATTCCTTCAAAGAAGAATGAAAGGAGACATTTAAAACATGCTACATTTTAGACAAAAAGCTATATATGTCACACACAATGTTTGACATTAGCCAGCCTAAAAGATATGTTAAGGTGAAACCTATTATTTCAGCTCTGATTGAAGACAATTCACCCCTGTGATGGCACAGATTGCGGGCCTGTTCTCAGCATTTGCTGGTGAATCTAGAGCACCCAACATTCCTTAGAGAGCATCACTCAGAAACTGGTCAGGAATCCATAGTGTTAATTTTATAAAAGGGTGAGATCGCATAGTCTTATCATGTGGGTAACAGAATAGAATATTTATGAAAAAATGGATAATGCAGAGTATCAAAACTGTGGCACTACACAGCAAAAGGCACCATGAATATGATTACTTGTGATAATTCATCACTGAGGTACGTGGAAGGAAAGAGGAGATGATGCAATACAGCAGAGAGGCAAGGGAGCTGTTGACTGGTTACCTTAAATACCAATGGTATGCCTGGGTTTGTAGCATGATATATACCTGACTGCTTCACATTGCCTGTTAACTGTGCAGATATTTTGAAATACCCTACTCTCAACCAAATAAAATGCATTCCCGGAAGCCCAACCAGTGTAACATCAACACAGTTCTTGTGTTGAAAAATATATGAAAAATAAATCTATGTTTCTTGTCATATCAAACCAAGTAATTATGCCATCTCCAATGGTTGTTGCACAACATGTTGTACTGTATCACTGTCCTCCCATTGTTCATCGATTTGCTCAAGCAGGCACCAGTAACATCTCCATTGTTAGACTTATTACTGTTTTTGGTCTACGAATACGTAACGAGGAGCTTGCAAGGCTCTGCTGGGTGTGCAGGATATACTCAGTAGCTTGCCAGGATCTTTGAGAGGGGCAGAGGAATTGAACCCGGGTCAGTCGGGTGCAAAACAAATGCCCTACCCACTGTGCTATCGCTCTAACTCAGTGGCGCAATTGGTTAGCACACAGTACTTATATGGCAGTGTACAATACGTTAAAAAGCAAAAAATATGAAAGAGATTTAAAATACAGAAAAATATTGGTGGTATTTGGAGGAATGAGATAGCGGAGAGAGTTCTGTCTTGGATAGTCTAGTCTTAATCCGTCTATTCTTAATGAAAGCTGAATGATTTACCAGATCATTTTTTTTTCAGGGGTGGGGTTGATTCTTCCTATTGGTTCTAAGGAGGTTCAGAGGCCCCCCTCCCCTGGTGGTTTACAAGGGCCAGAGGAGGCAAGGTGGGACCGGGAATTAAACCATAGTTGGGAGCATGCTTGGCCTGTGCTGATGTAAATCATTCAGGACCTGAAAAGTTTCATCTCAAAGTGACTCACAAACTGGTAATTTCATACAAGCTCTGATCATCTTTATGTTAAGTTTTTAAATTGTTTCTTCCCCTTCCTGCCCTTGAATTCTAAAGATCACTCTTCATAGGACATTTGCTCAATGATAGTTGTTAGCATCCCCAAAAAAGTGATTCAGGAGAATCGGATAGAAGCTGCAAGGTCAATTGTACACTACTTCAGAATTCAAGCTATTTTACCCACACTGATTTACTTATATTTAGGTGTGATAGAGGCTAGGCATGCTTCAGGATGGGAATACTGTGCAAGAGTGTGCATAAAGGAGAGAAGAGGCAAACATACAATCTATAATACCATATTTTGTCCGGGTTAAAGAATTATACTAAGCAAGCATATGTCAAAAAACAAAACAACAACAACAAAAAAAGATAGTATCTTCTTAGCCAGATAATCAACTCAATAGGGAATGTTAGTCTACTACTTGCAAAAAGTAAGTATCAATAATATACACAGAAAACCCTAAATATTTAATAACAAATGTTCTTAAACCAATAAAGTAGCACAGAAAAGGGGCAGATTTCAAAATTAATCCACAGAAGCCATTACATTTTTATCCTTAATGAGATCAAAGAGATTATCCTTAATGAGATTAAAGCCCATTTGTAATTTTAGGCAAAAATAAATAAATAAATAAAAATCAAGTACCTAGAGATCAAACCTAACAAAGGAAATAAAAGACTTATTTAATACAAACTATTAATATCAAAAAGAAATGAAGACAAAAGTAAAGGGAAGCATGGTCATGATTTGGAGGAAATAACAAAGCTAACATGGTCTGTTGGACAGAAGGGGAGCACATCGGAGAATGTAGTTGCCTGGAATATGGTTGACCCTGGTTCAATTTCTTGCTCCTTTTCTGGTCCCTTGAGCCCCTCTAGGAGTGATCTCTGAATGCTGAGTCAGGGTAAAGTCCTGTTCACTGCCAGGTGTGACCTGACACTCACCCCCCACTCCCACCCCAATGATCACCTTATCCAGAGCACAAAGCATCGCCTTCAAAATCTGTCCAAAGGCATTCTTCAAGGGCGAGGAACCAATACCGTTAACATTTTTATGGAGCTGTAAAACTCTCCTGGAAAGTCAAAGCAATTCCGAAGGGGAAAGTAGATGGGGAGAATTGCATTCCCTGACTTTAAATTATACTATTAATTTATAATAATCAAAAGTGTATTGTATTGGGATAAAGGCAAACACTCAGACCAATGCGGGGGGGGGGGGGGGGGGAACGGACAGTAGAGATAAGTCCTTAGGTGTACTGACAACTAATTTCTGACAAAAGAGCTATATTCATGATATGGAACTTATACTTTACAAACCATATAATAGTACATTCTCAGCATCTTAAATCACATTGTTATAAAACAATTTTACCTATAGATCAATTTAAGGGATAAGACTAGAATTGAAATTTTGTAATCTAAATACTTTAAATACAGGTTCATTCTTATGCAAATTCATGTTCAAGAACCCGACTATTTGTATAAAGTCACATTTTTATGAAAACAATGTCACCTACAGATCAATTTAAGGAATAAGACTAGAATTGAAATTTTGTAGTCTAATTTTGTAGCTTTTCCTCGGTAAAGAAACGAACAGCACCCAGCACAGACAAGGTCAGACCTGAACACCTGAAGAACCTGCAGTCAGTACTCATCAATACACTGGCTCGGCTCTTCACACGCTACCTGTCTGAATGCAAGGTTCTGTCCCAATGGAAAACCAGCAGGACCGTACTACTGTTCAAGAAGGGAGACATCCATGACATTGGCAACTATCGCCCGATCTTCCTACTGTCTGTCATCTACCAGTTGTTCACTCTAGTCATCCTAAATAGGATTGGCAGAACACTAGATGAAGGACAACCATGCGAGCAAGCTGGGTTACGCAAAGGATTCAGCACCATTGACCATATCCACACGATAACCAATTTCATTGAGGTTTCTCGGGAGTTCAAGATGCCGCTCTGTTTAATGTTCATTGATTTAAAGAAGGCCTCTGATTCTGTTGAGACGGAAGCGGTCATTGAAGCCCTAGCCAATCAGGGCATTCAAGCCCAATACATCAAGATCCTCCGTGAGTTGTATTGCGGATTCACTACCAGGATCTCACCATTCTACAAAGAAATGATCATTGATGTCAAGAGAGGGGTGCGGCAGGGTGATACCATTTCACTGAAACTCTTCAGTGCCACCCTCGAGAACATCATGCGACGACTGGAATGGGAAGGAATGGGAGTGAAGATAGATGGTCGGCAACTACACCACCTCCGCTTTGCTGATGACATTGTTTTAATAACACCAAACATCAGCCAAGTGGTACAAATGCTGGCTGACTTTGACCGTGAGTGTGGAAAGGTAGGACTACAGCTGAATCTTACGAAGACAATGTTTATGAGAAACAGCCTCGTTCCTGATGCCCCATTCGCTCTCAACGGAACGACCATCTCCAAATGCAACAGCTATGTGTACCTAGGTCGAGAAGTCAACATGAAAAATGACCTGGCACCCGAGCTGCACAGGAGGAAGAGAGCGGCTTGGAACACCTTCAAGAAAGTCAAAGAAATAGTTAAGAGGATGAAGAACCTCCGGCTCCGGGCACATCTCTTTGATTCCACTGTCTTTCCTGCATTAACATATACCTCAGAGACCTGGGCCCTACGTAAACAGGATGAGAACGCTATTCAGGTCTCCCAAAGAGGAATTGAAAGAGCTATGCTTGGAATATCATGTTTCACTCAAATGAGAGAAAGAATCCGGAGTTCCTACATCTGTGCACGATCAAGAATCAGGGACGCTGTCTCGTTTGCCAAGGTGTCAAAAATCAAATGGCTGGTCACGTAATGAGATTTAGACGACCACTGGACCAGAGCTGTTACAGACTGGATTCCACATGATTTCAAAAGACCGCGTGGCCGCCCACCTATCAGATGGTCAGACTTCTTCATCAAGATCATGAACGATCGGTTTGAGGCTCTTCATGTTCCCAGAGCGAACAGATGCCATTGGGCTACACTAGCATGCGACAGGGACAAATGGAGACGTTACTGGCGCGCACTCAAGCAAATCTACGACTAACGGGAAGTTAATTGAATAACTGATTAAGTGATTAAGTGTAGTCTAAATACTTTAAATATGGGCTAATTCTTATTCATATTCATGTTCAAGAACACTTCTATTTGTAAAAAACAGTCAAAAAAGCCTGATTGAATTAAGAAATTCCATCAGGTACTAGCGGCCGCGCGACACATCATAAGACACTAAATACCCATCTTCTGGAATTGTCGTACCATATTTGATAGGGTTCAAATATGGTAACACCTACAAGGGTGATTAGAGGTCACCCCAAAAGCCTCTATACCTCTCGGAAAGACTGGCAAGCTACCGAGAGTATTCCGCCCGCACGGAAGAGCCTGGCAAGCTATCCGCTGTGTATTCGATATGCCAAAACCAGTAACTACAACTGGTCTCATTCACCTGACCCTGAAGGCTTCACCGACATGGCAGCACTGAGAAGGATGAGAAAGGAGAGGCCGACAAAATCTCAAGGCCGACCTAGGCTGCCACAACAAAGGAAGACAAAAATGATCGTCTGTACTTTCAATGCACGTACGCTAGCATCAGATGCATCCATCGAGGACCTGATGGTACAAGCGCGAATGATCAAGTATGACATCATTGGTCTGACCGAGACAAGAAGACACGAATCTCACCATGCCGTTTTCGACACTGGAGAAGAATTGTTCCTCGGAACATGCGATAAAAGAGGTGTTGGAGGCGTCGGTGTCCTTGTCAACACAAACTTGGCCAAGAGCATTGATTCATTCGAATGCCTAACAACCAGAATCGGACGTTTACATTTGAATAGATGTGGCTCACTGCCTGCAGTTTCTATCTTCGTTGTCTATGCACCAACATCACATTATGATGAAAGAGAAATTGAGAAGTTCTACATGGAGCTAGAGAAGTTCTATAAAGAAGACCACACCTTCTACAAGATCATTGTGGGTGATTTTAATGCCAAGATAGGACCGAGAAGATCAGCTGAAGAACTTCACATCGGAACCCATGGCCTAGAATGGAACGAACAGGGTGAGAGACTGTCTGACTTCATCATGTCGACCAAGACCATCCATGGTAACTCACAGTTCCAGAAGGCAGAATCTAAACGATGGACATGGGAGTCTCCCGGTGGACGATTCCACAACGAAATAGACCACATCATATTCAATCGACGGTTTTGCCTGACTGATGTCGCTGTTGTCCCAAAATTTCGAACGGGATCGGACCACCGTCTCCTTCGTGCAAAATTCTACTTCACAGAGCGGGGAGAAAGGGCTGCAAAGTTCAAAAAGAGAACTCCCAGAACGACCACCAACTGGGAACTCTTTGGTACTATTGCGGCAACATGGGAAGATGCCATTGTTGACAACATTGATGAGGAATACGATCGACTGGTTCAGCACCTCCATGAATGTGCGAGGAACGCCAAGAGAGAGATAGCCACAAAAAGTCGCATATCTTCGAAAACTCTTGAGCTAATTCGCCAGCGTGGTTTGGCGCATGCCTCAGGCAACCGCAAGCTAACATCCGAGCTCGCAAAGCAGTGCAGAGATGCGATCAAGGAAGACCTCAAAGAGAGAAGAGCAGAAGTACTGGTAGATGCGGCAGAAGCCGGGAAAAGTATTCGTAATGCCCACCTGTCCTTCGCCAACTATAAGACCAAGATGACTGCCCTCCGACGTCCTGATGGATCCACCACATCCTCCAGAACGGCAATGGAGAAGATTATCCATGACTTCTACTCAAATCTCTTCGATAGCCATGTCCACTTGCCGACATACCAAATTCCACAGGATGGGTATGTCGTTCCCAACGTTCTCCCTTCCGAAATCCGACACGCCATTTCGTCAGTAAAGAAGCAAACAGCACCCGGCCCAGACAAGGTCAGACCTGAACACCTGAAGAACCTGCAGTCAGTACTCATCAATACACTGACTCGGCTCTTCACTCGCTACCTGTCTGAATGCAAGGTTCCATCTCAATGGAAAACCAGCAGGACCATACTACTGTTCAAGAAGGGAGACATCCATGACATTGGCAACTATCGTCCGATCTGCCTATTGTCTGTCATCTACAAGTTGTTCACTCGAGTCATCCTGAATAGGATTGGCAGAACACTAGATGAAGGACAACCATGTGAGCAAGCAGAGTTCCGCAAAGGATTCAGCACCATCGACCACATCCACACGATAACCGAGCTCATTGAGGTTTCTCGGGAGTTCAAGATGCTGCTCTGCTTAACGTTCATTGATTTAAAGAAGGCCTTTGATTCTGTTGAGACGGAAGCGGTCATTGAAGCCCTAGCCAATCAGGGCATTTAAGCCCAATACATCAGGATCCTCCGTGAGCTGTATTGCGGATTCACTACCAGGATCTCACCATTCTACAAAGAAGTTATCGTTGATGTCAAGAGAGGGGTGCGGCAGGGTGATACCATTTCACCAAAACTCTTCAGTGCCACCCTCGAGAACATCATGCGACGACTGGAATGGGAAGGAATGGGAGTGAAGATAGATGGTCGGCAACTACACCACCTCCGCTTTGCTGATGACATTGTTTTAATAACACCAAACATCAGCCAAGCGGCAAAAATGCTGGCGGACTTTCACCGTGAGTGTGGAAAGGTAGGACTACAGCTGAATCTTACGAAGACAATGTTTATGAGAAACAGCCTTGTTCCTGACGCCCCATTCGCTCTCAATGGAACGACCATCTCCGAATGCAACAGCTATGTGTACCTAGGTCGAGAGGTCAACATGACAAATGACCTGGCACCCGAGCTGTGCAGGAGGAAGAGAGCGGCTTGGAACGCCTTCAAGAACGTCGAAGAAATAGCTAAGAGGACGAAGAACCTCCGGCTCCGGGCACATCTCTTTGATTCCACTGTTCTTCCTGCATTAACATATGCCTCAGAGACCTGGGCCCTACGCAAACAAGATGAGAACACCATTCAGGTCTCCCAAAGAAGAATAGAAAGAGCTATGCTTGGAATATCACGTTTCACTCAAATGAGAGAACGAATCCGGAGTTCTGACATCCATCGACGATCAAGGATCAGGGACGCTGTCTCATTTGCCAAGGTGTCGAAAATCAGATGGGCTGGTCACGTAATGAGATTTAAAGACGACCGTTGGACTAGAGCTGTTACTGATTGGATTCCACGGGATGTCAAGAGACCGCGTGGCCGCCCACCTACCAGATGGTCAGACTTCTTTGTCAAGATCATGAACGATCGGTTTGAGGCCCTCCATGTTCCCGGAGCGAAGAGATGCCATTGGGCTACACTAGCACGCGACAGGGACAAATGGAGACGTTACTGGCGCCCGCTCGAGCAAATCGACGACTAACGGGAAGTTAAGTGATTAAGTGATTAAGTGATCAGGTACTAGGTATATAATACTGTTTAGTTGGGGGCGGGGGCTATAACCATCAGTGCTCAGAGCTATTCCTGTTTATGTGGCCAGGGGTGGTTCCTTGGGGTGCTTAGGTGAACAAAATATGGAGCTGGGATTGATTGTGGGCTAACCCTTTGCAAAGCATGCATCCTAACCACAGTAGTATTTCATTGGCCCAATAGAAGTTCATCCCAATAGTTCACGGACGATGAGTTAAATTTGCACAGCAAGTTGAAGTTGTTAGCTGAGTAGTCCTTCTGAACACATTAGACAACTGATGATTGCCTGAGGTGTCTTTTACTATTTTTTTTTCTGGAAGAGTTTCCCTCAGTCTAATATAATTATGACAATAGTAAACACTCCAAACCCATTGCTCTATCTGTTTCTTTTGCATTAATGAAACAGAAATGACTGGTTTTGCTTAAAATGACATCATATATTCTAGATGTTCTAGATGTTTTTATCTCAACTATTCATGGTATTGTCACTAGTAATGTTTTCTAATATTTCTGCATGAAAATGATACGACTTGTTGTAATTGACTTGTTTAGTTTTCAAAATATCATTTAAATGTACTGAGAGAAACTTACGGGTTTTTTAGCAAAAAAAAAAAATCATCGCCTATTCAGAGAAAACACAAACACTTTGCTCCCGTTGTTCATCGATTTACTTGAGTGGGCCAAGTAACGTTTCCATTTTTGAGACTTGTTGTTTCTGTGTTTTGGCAAATTAAATATGTCACAGGTAGCTTGCAAGGCCTTGCCGTGCGGGCGAGATACTCACAGTTGCTTGCTGGGCTCTATGAGAGGGGCGGAGGAATGGAACCCAGCTCGGCTGGGCTGGCTGCGCGGAAGGTGAACGCCCTACCACTGTCCTATCTCTCCAGCCCCATTCAAAGAAAATACAGAAAATAATAAAATATCCCAAAACATTTTTCTATTACAACTAATTTAATCTAATACATCTAATATTGCTTATCAAAGCTATTGTGAAATTGCTTATATTTGAATATATATTCTCCAGCCTTCTCTGGTAAGACACTATCATTAATATTTTTAAATACCTACAAGTGAGTTTGAGAGTCACAATTATTTACCACCATTTTAAAAGGGGGAAAAAAAAGCATAAAGAAAAGGCATTGATGTCTAGCTTAATAGATATTGACAGAAATAATAAAGATATCCTACTAGTTCAAAATCAGGATTTGAAGTTACCACCATATTGTCTTCTTTATTTCAAATATTAATCAAGGTACAGCATTATTTCAAACTGTTACATTAGAGAAACCAATGCTGGAAAATTTCATAGCATGAAGAAACTGCTCCTTTCTCCTCCAGTGCGCAGTTCCCACTCCCACATATAAGGATATAGTATAAATAATGCCAGTTGCTCTTCTTCCTTCCATTGCAAACACTGACTAAAAAGGCAGAACACAGAAGTGCTGCTCCAGTAGCTGCAATCACTGGCAAGGTGAGCAAGACAATGGGGTCAAAGATGCTCAGTGAGAAGAGATAGGGAGAGAAATGAAATTAGGCCAAGTAGCAGCAGTGCAGCCAACCATGGCTATGGTAAGAATGACTACTGGCACCAAAATGCCAAAGTGTTTTTTTAGCTGAACTTCTCTAATATCATCTCAATTCTGCACATATATGATCTTTCACTAATGATCTCTAGAAAAAAATGCTGTCAGACTTTATAATTATTTAAAGCCCATACATAAAAGTGAGTCTGGAATGGACTGAAGGTTTGGATGTAAGACGCTGAACCATACCAAACAAGGAATAAAACAAAAGAGATAGATGTATAGACAATGACCTCACTGATTTCTTGGGAGACTTGACTCCAAGGCACACAAAGAAAATGGGACTGCATCAATTGTTAAAGGTTTTGTTCAACAACAACTAAAACAATACAAAAACAAAATGACACCCTTCTAGTTAGAAGATGATGGTTACACCAATTAAGAGGTTAATTTTATAAATATATGAAGAATTTCTGCAAATAAACAACAAACAATTTTTACAACCAGCTAATGACTTGCACAGAAGTTTATCCAAAGAGAAATCACTTTAGAACAACACACAATTATATGCCACCTATATTAAAAATTAAGTGGAAACTTCTTTTAAAAATAAATTAAGCTTGTTTTATAATCCACCATACTTCTATGAGGCATTTATATGAAATTAAAAAAAAAAGTAACTCAAAATATATAGACACCCTTATGTTAATATTATATTAAAGAGAAGACATTAAAAATACCCTATAACCTATTCATAGTCAAATGGATAAATAAGATATATCATATATACTGAATGGAATATTACTTAGCTACTAATAAATGAAATCATGCTTTTTTGTAATAGTATGGATAATTTGGAAATTATGCTAAGTTTAACTGGCCAGATGGTAAAAGACAATGACAAGATTTCTATCATATGTGGAATATAAATAAAAGTAAGCAAACAGAAATCAAATAAAAGATAATTTTGTGGAGAAATGTACACAAAAACTTATTTATATTTCTCCCTTTAAACCAACTAGAAATTCCAATGCGCAAAGCTTCCAGCACAAGGAACAAGCAGATGCATGCAGATAAATATATGGGAGAGGACCGTCCTCACTGAGTGAGAACCTCCATTTCAGGTGCCATATTGTTCTCTGAAAGAGATCACAAAGATGCAGAACTCTATTCTAGGGGCTGCTGGAATTGGGGATACACCAAACCCTTGCATTTTTATTTCTGAGAGCCTGAATTCACAATATAGAAATAAGAGGAGACAAAGGAGTGTTTCCTATACTGATTTGTGTATTCAACATGGGTATGGGTACTTACTGGGGTCATCTGAAGGAATTTGATGCATGTTGCTGTCCGGAATGCAGTCAGATACCATTTTGGATATCACTCATCATGGGAATAAACCCCAGGGGAAAATATTGAAGAGAGTTTTGTATCTGGGGGCTTGGCAATGTTGAGTACTTACTTCTGTATCTGGGGGCTATGGCAATGTTGAGTACTTACTTCTGACATACAAATAAACCTATTCCACATCTGACTGCTAGAAAGAAAGTCACGCTTTCCTATCCAGTAAGCAACCTGTGCTGCTCCCAAAGCATCATCAGTTACTTATCCAAGAGGCCTTACTGCCAACTGTGTTCCCTTACGGATTCAAGCAAAATACACTGCTTCTTGCAAACACCAGCATGTATACCATGTTTCTAGCTAGGAGGCACAAACCTCTTCTCAAAACCACCACAGTACAGGTTTCCCATTTATCACACAGGGCTGTGCACCCACGGGCCTCTAGTGGGGTCTGGACAGTGGTGACCGTGGACAAACAAAAATAGCAATGAACTTGGGGAGAAATGAAATCGAGAAATTCTATTTACAATCACATAAAAATTAATAAGTATGTAGGGATAAATTTAGCAAAGTATATTACAGACTTGTATGCTGAAAAATATTACTTGTTAAAATCTAAGATTATTGGCACCATTCTGTATTATGAGTGTATTTTTCGTTTTCTTTTAATTTGAGGTGGGGTTTACACTCAGGGATGCTCAGGAATTATCCCTGGCTCTGTGCTCAGGGATCACTCCTGGAAGGATTTATGAACTATAGATGATGTGAGGGATTAAATCTAGGTCAGTCAAGTTCAAGGCGAGTGTCCTATCTGCTGTACTATCTCTCCAAACCCGCAAATTACATTGTTAAAATGACCTATTCAAAGTATTAATCAATAAAATATCTATTAAAATTCTATCTGTTTTTTTTAAACTAAAAAAAATATCTTTAATTTCTCTAGAACAGTAAAAGCCCCCTAATATCCAAAGCCAATCTAGGGTTTTTACCTAAAATCAATATAAAAAGCTTATTATAAAAGCAAGCATGTTCCAGATTGTAAACATTGCAAGGTTATAGCAATGAAGCGCTAGCATTTGAATAAAAATAATAACAGAGAACAATGGTCTAGAGCCCAAAGGAACAGATAACTAATTGATGACAGAAGAGTTAAGAGTATAAAATGGGGCAAGTCTCTTTCACAAAATGGCCTTAGGCATAGTAATACTTACATGAAAATTAATGATTTTAAGCAAATATACCAGCTATAAAAGTTAACTTGAAATAGGTAAGTGAAGGACTTGGATATTAAACATGAAAGCATAAAATGTTTATAGTAGGATGTTGGGGAAATAATGCAAGGATGAGGACTTATGCAAGGACCCTAGTTAAATCCCTGGCACCATATGGCCTCTGATCACTTCTAGGTATAACCTTGAGGGCATAGTTACTCTTCAATTAAAGTTTTTAATTGGAATTAAAAAATAAAATCTCAGTCCCTGGCAGTATAGTGTCAAGCAGCACTGCATTTTCAAGTTCTTACATTAAATTTCTGGCCAGTTGGCCGGGAATCAGCAGATGAGGCCCCAAGGATCCTTTAATAGTACTTTGAATACCCCTCAAAAACAGATAAAGAAGAAGCACGGAAGGGGATATAGGAAAATTACTCCATGAGAATGTCTTCAGTAGAGTCTTAGGGTTTCTACTCCATTGGCAAAGGAAGCAAAATTGGATTAAAAACTACACAGGGGTTGCATCAAAGAAAACAAAAATCCAAAACAGTGGTACATAGATAGTTATTGAAACAAAAGACACCCTGTTGGATTGGAGAAAATATATTGCAAAGTAAGAGACAATATTCATATACATGTGCAGCTAATGCATACAAAGAAAAAAGGGCTAGGGAGGAGGTGAAGCTATAAACATATCTTGTATGTGTGAGACTGGGTTTGACTCCTAGAACCACAAAAACAATCGACATGAATACTTAATCCATCATACTTGGAATAATTGAAAAGACATCTCAAGTAAAGTCAAGTAGAGGGATAAAACTTACTGTAAAACTTTCTCATTATTGTTTTTTATACCAAGGAAAGGCAAATTGAAATGACAATGAGATGTCATCTCTGAAAATGATTATACATAGCTTGTATTAAAAAAAAGCAGGTACAAACAAGCCCTGGTTGTATGGAGAGATAAAGGACCCTTCATATATTAGTAGCACTGTAGCACTGTCCTCTCATTGTTCATTGATTTGCTTGAGCAGGCACCAGTAATGTCTCCATTGTGAGACTTCTTACTGTTTTTTCGCATATCAAATACAACACAGGGAGCTTGCTAGGCTCTACTGGGCCTGTGAGATATTCTTGGTAGCTTGCCAGGCTCTCTGAGAGGGACATAGGAATCAAACCTGGGTCAACCGTGTGGGAGGCAAACACACTACCCACTGTGCTATCACTCTAGACCCAATAACATGATTTAATATGAGAATATTCTTTTTTTTCTCTTTAAAGATTGTGATACACCTAACAATTTGAACTGTAACAAGGAATATCTGAAATCACAGATGAAGGGAACAACTGCATAAACATTTCATTTATTTAACATTCCCTGTGAAACATACCTTTCCTCATCTCCACAAGAATGAATAAAAAAGGAAACAAAGATTGTCTTAAAGCTGTCTCAGGAGCGTAAGCTTTTTTTGTGACTATGTAATCTAAAAGTGAAACTATCTTCATTCAATAACAATACTATACATACAAGTATGATTCCCATAACAACTAACAAAAGTAAAAACAATTTGTACATGTAGCTGAACCTTAAATATTTGTTATATCAAATATAAATGTAAGTTACATTATTTACACTTGATATCTGAGAAATGTAAATTCAAAATGACAATGAGACATCATCTCTCACCAGTGAGAATGATAGTTATCAAAAAGACTTAAAACAACCAGTGTTAGATCTTTGAAGCCTTAAGCATAAGAGAAAGAACACATGGAGCGTGCGGGATCCCGGAGGAAAAAAAAAAAGAAAAAACAGGTTCCAAAAAGAGCCAAGTTCACCCGCAAGTTCCAGATGGAGTAGGCGCCGCATCTCGCCTTCCCCAGATGGAACCCCGGTGACCAGAAGCCTCTACAAACACAGCTCGAGTATGCGGGAACGAGGACTTTTTCTCAAAACCGCGCGGCCGCGTAAGCGGCCGCGCGACATCTCTCTATATACAAAGTGATCAATGAGAAGTAAACCACCCAATCTTTCTCCCTGAAAGTCAGAGTTAAGTTTGGAGCACGGCCACAGCCCCAGAAACACAAGGACTTAATGCAGAACCCAGCAGCTTAGAGCAGAAAAGTGAAAGGACTATGCGTTAATCCAGGCCATCAAGTCTGCCGGAGGGGAAAGGGTGTTGCCCCATTCGCCCTCTCTTCTCTGGAAAGAAGGATGGCGGCCGCATGGGAGCCGTGTGGACAGCAGGTATGAGCCGGGGGTGTGGGGGCGACTAAAACCTCATGGGAAGGGGGGCGTTCCGGTCCGTCCTTCACGCCCTACCGAGGTCACCAGTTGCCCCCCACGAGCGGCTCTCCAGCACGGCCACAGCCCCAGAAGCACAAGGGCTTAATGCAGAACCCAGCAGCTTGGAGCAGAAAAGTGAAAGGACTATGCGTTAATCCAGGCAATCATTTCTGCCCAGAGGGGAAAGGGTGTTGCTCCCTTCCGCCCTCCTCCCTCTGGAAAGAAAGATGGCGGCCACATGGGAGCCTTGTGGACAGCAGGTATGAGCCGGGGGTGTGGGGGCGACAAAAACCTCATGGGAAGGGGGGCGTTCCGGTCCGTCCTTCACGCCCTACCGAGGTCACCAGTCACCCCCCACGAGCGGCTCTCCAGCACAGCCACGGCCCCAGAAGCACAAGGACTTAATGCAGAACCCAGCAGCTTGGAGCAGAAAAGTGAACGGACTATGCATTGACCCAGGCCATCAAGTCTGCCGGAGGGGAAAGGGTGTTGCCCCATTCGCCCTCTCCTCTCTGGAAAGAAAGATGGCGGCCACATGGGAGCCTTGTGGACAGCAGGTATGAGCCGGGGGTGTGGGGGCGACTAAAACCTCATGGGAAGGGGGGCGTTCCGGTCCGTCCTTCACGCCCTACCGAGGTCACCAGTTGCCCCCCACGAGCGGCTCTCCAGCACGGCCACAGCCCCAGAAGCACAAGGGCTTAATGCAGAACCCAGCAGCTTGGAGCAGAAAAGTGAAAGGACTATGCGTTAATCCAGGCAATCATTTCTGCCCGGAGGGGAAAGGGTGTTGCTCCCTTCCGCCCTCCTCCCTCTGGAAAGAAAGATGGCGGCCACATGGGAGCCTTGTGGACAGCAGGTATGAGCCGGGGGTGTGGGGGCGACTAAAACTTCATGGGAAGGGGGGCGTTCCGGTCCGTCCTTCACGCCCTACCGAGGTCACCAGTTGCCCCCCACGAGCGGCTCTCCAGCACAGCCACGGCCCCAGAAGCACAAGGACTTAATGCAGAACCCAGCAGCTTGGAGCAGAAAAGTGAACGGACTATGCATTGATCCAGGCCATCAAGTCTGCCGGAGGGGAAAGGGTGTTGCCCCATTCGCCCTCTCCTCTCTGGAAAGAAAGATGGTGGCCACATGGGAGCCTTGTGGACAGCAGGTATGAGCCGGGGGAGTGGGGGCGACTAAAACCTCATGGGTCGGGGGGCGTTCCGGTCCGTCCTTCACGCCCTACCGAGGTCACCAGTTGCCCCCCACGAGCGGCTCTCCAGCACGGCCATGGCCCCAGAAGCACAAGGACTTAATGCAGAACCCAGCAGCTTGGAGCAGAAAAGTGAATGGACTATGCATTGATCCAGCCCATCAAGTCTGCCGGAGGGGAAAGGGTGTTGCCCCATTCGCCCTCTCCTCTCTGGAAAGAAAGATGGCGGCCACATGGGAGCCTTGTGGACAGCAGGTATGAGCCGGGAGTGTGGGGGCGACTAAAACCTCATGGGAAGGGGGGCGTTTCGCTCCGCCCTTCACGCCCTACCGAGGCCACCAGTTGCCCCCCACGAGCGGCTCTCCAGCACGGCCACGACTCCAGAACACAGAAACCAATTTCTTAACTATCTGACTTTCAGTAGAAATACTTCCAGGGTCAATAAGTAAAATAGCAGAAATCCAAAACCAACATTTAATTCTTGAACCCAGCTGGAGAAAGCAAATCACTTCACAATGCTTTTTCAGCATGTCTGAT
Organism: Sorex fumeus; assembly: GCF_029834395.1. NCBI lineage: Eukaryota > Metazoa > Chordata > Mammalia > Eulipotyphla > Soricidae > Sorex > Sorex fumeus. The sequence goes on along the minus strand of NW_026606096.1, from coordinate 19,208,403 downwards.
TTGGGGGGGGGGGGGGTAAACTCTAAATAATAGTGGTGAATCTTTTATTGAAACAATCTAATCAAAGCGGATAGAGTGTTAACTAGAATTCATCTGCCTCACAGGGACGGGGAGGGGTGGGGGGTGGGGTTTTATTGGGGTTCTTCATGGGAAAAAATAAGTATTGGTAAAGGGAAATGTGTTTGATATTTGCATGACTGAGACATAAACCTGAAAGCTTTGTAACCTTTCCCACAGTGATTCAATAAATAAAAAAAAAAAAAAAAAAAAAAAAAAAACAACCAGTGTTAGTGGGGATGTGGTGAAAAAAAGAACCTTCATTCACTATTGGTGGAAATGTTATCTGGTCCAGCCTTTACAAAAAATAACACAGATTACTCAAAAAAATTAGACTAGAGTTTCCAAATACCCCATGATTCAAACTCCTTGATATCTACTAGAAGATTACAAAAGCAGTTGTTCAGAATGACTCATGAACACTCATGTTCATTGTGTCTTTTAGTATATGTTCCCAGGATCTATAAATGTTTAACAGCAGATAAAGATATGGAATGCTCTGCAGAAATAAGAAAAGATGCATTCCATTCACTTCAATCTTGATGTAACTGAAAGGAATCTCATTTAGTGTTATATGTGAGATTCCTCTTTCTCTTTTTTCCAAAGAACTAACTGAGCATGCATTATGTGTTAAAAATAAACACACATTATGTGTTAAAAATTAGGTGGGGAACTGGCAAGATAGAGCTGGCAGGATGCTTTCCTGCACACAGTCAACTTAGGTCAACTTGGGCGACGTATCTTTCCTCTAGCCCCACCAGGAGTGATCCTCGTCAGGAGTGATACAAGTCAGGAGTAAAGCTCCCAATTTTTTTTTTTTTACAACAGCAAATTCTTTCAATAGTTTCATGTGTTCCTCACTTTTAGTGATTTTGTAGCCCCATCATTTTATCTATTTTTCAACCTGTTTAAGAAAATTTTAACACTCACAATTATTGACCCAGAATAACAATGATAATCAGAACACTTACTGATCCCACATTAAGTGCTAGCTAAGGTGTCAAGTACTTTTATTACTTTGGATCCACTAAAATTTTTTTCTCTGAAAGTCTATAATTGAGCTAATTTATACCATCTATGATAGTAAAATAAGACAAACGTGTATTAAAAATGTGAAGTTAAGCAAATGATTTGATGAACAGAGTATCAATTTGTGGATCACAAGGCATACTTTTAGATTAGGTTTTGTTAAAAATAAATGTATCTCTGGCAAAAATCGTACCAATCATAGGTAGATAGATAGATTGATAGATAGATTGATTGACAGATATATAAGCACATATACACAATATTTCCTTACTACACTCTGAATGCCCTCAATAATAAACTCAACACATCAAAAAAAACTAAGTATTACTACTTTTTGGGAATTGCCATTATATCAAATATTCATCAAAAGTTGAATAAAGGAAAACTATTCAACCTGACCTTGAAGCCAGAATAACAAGCCTCACATAATTGTGTACCTTTAGTATGTTATAATGAATTTTCTCATTGTATATTCCATTTTAGGATTAAGTAGTAGGCATACAAAACTTATTGTCTTATATACTATATTAGAAATTGAAATTTGGTTAATCCTGTCAAGTAAAATGAAAACATACTAAATAACTGTATGCTAGCAACAAAATCCAGAAAAAATCCTAGTAGCTCATATCTAGACAGCATATTAAATTAATACAGATTTAGAAAATACTTTTTGCAGAATAAAATATGTAAATCTCTCTGAATTTGACTTTTAAATTCAGTAGTTCATACCTCCCTTAATCTTATCTTTCAAAGAGTTTATTTTCATTCTTTTATGGCAGGGCCTGGCAAGCTCCCCGTGACGTATTCGATATGTCAAACACAGTAACAACAAAGTCTCCAATGGAGACGTTACTGGGCCCGCTCAAGCAAATCAACGATCAACGGGAGGGCCTTTCTTCCTTTCTTTCCTTTATGCAAATTGTATGGAAAGACTTTTAATAACAGATTACAAAAAAATAAAAGAAATCGCCATCTACTTCACAACTATAACCATTGGACATGCTTTTAACTCTTAGGCTATAAAAATATCAATAAATATCTGTTGTGAACTCTAATTACCTCTACAAAAATTTTGCTATACATCTCAGTTTGGATGTGCTGCTTCTTTGTCTGCAATAATATCATATATGAATATCTACTATAGCAATTTTAATTTTTATAACTTTAATTGACTCACAATAAAAAAGTTATTTATGATTGGTTTTCAGTCATACAACGTTCCAAAACCCATCTCTACACCAGTGCACATTTCACTACTACCAAAGTCCCCAGTTTCCCTCCCACCTATCATGACCCCCCTGCCTGTCACTATGGCAGGCATCTTACCTCTCTCTCTTTCTCTCTCCCTCTCTCTTTCTCTCTCTCCCTCTCTTTTTCACTCTCTTTCGTTTTATGCATCATGATTTGTAATAAAGGTGCCAAAGGTTTATCATGTATACTACTTTACTCCTTCATACCAGTTTATTTTCCAGTTATCATTGTCATAGTTGTTTGTTTTCTGTTCTAACTGCCCTCTCCCCTACCTCCAGTAGTGGAAAGCAAAGCATTTTAAACTTACTATCCATTGTAGTCATTCTTTATTTGTACCTTCACTTACACTATAGAAATTTTGAAAAATTGGGGGCTGTTTTATTAATTGTGAACTATATGCTGCAACATAACTTGTGTTTGCTTTAATTTAATATTTATTAGAGGAAAGTACAAAGAATCAAATCTATTATTTCCTATATAGTATTTTTAGTCTATGATCAACATACAGTTACTGCTAGCATTTCATAATTCTATTTTTCCAGACTTTATCAAAGCTTGGTATAAACAGCACTTTTATTTTTGATATCCAGGTGAATAAAGTAGTTCTTTGTTATAAGCTGTGTTTCCATCATAACTAATGGGTATCAATATCTTTATATAATGATATTTACACTTGCTTTTCCTTTTATCTGAAAAGACTTTTAAAACTATAAGCTGTTTTTTCTTTTGTGTTGATTGGCTCTTATCTGTCATTCTATAAGAGTGATAATAAGTTCTTACTTATCACATTGGCAATTTAGGGAAAATTTAGGATTAGAATTTATTTTACTTTATTTTATTTTATGTTTGAGTTTTGGGCCACAGTAGCTATGCTCAGTGCTTATTCCTGTCTCTGTGTACAAAAACCACTCCTGGAGTTGCACTGGGAACCATATGCAGTGCTAGGGATCATACAGTACTGGCTGTGTGCAAGGCAATTCTTTCTTTCAGGCCCCAAGAATTTCTTCATTTTAACTTAATAATTTTCCCCTTTGATGTTTGTTCTGGCTTTGAAATTTCCATTTAAACTATATACATTATGAAGGCAAGAGAGTATTCTGGAGCAACATAGTGTTCAATTTGGAGGCACGTGAGCATCACTGGGGTGGCCTTAGTATCCCGCATACCACAAGGCCCAAGCAGCAAAGCATCCTCAGTCTCTTGCAGTCAACTCGTGGCCTCATTGGCCACAATTTACTGGGAAAGGCCTGTGGACCTCCTGAACCAGGTAGAAGAGACACGTACAATAGAGTATTCTGCTACTGGTGATATAATCAAAATGGGTTGCACAATCTATGTTTCATTGTTTTATTGAAAAATGCAATAGATAACTTATTTTAATAATATATCAACCTTTTTAATTCAAGCAGATTCTAAAGGTCAAATTGTGACCATATTATGGTACATTTGACATTAAATTAATATATTTATTCAAAGATAATTTTCTTTCCACAATAGCCAGACCCAGGCTATCTTCACTGGGGGAACTTTGAGGATGGTGGGTTGAGTTTCCCATCTCACTCCAACAGTGCTCCAGCAGCTGAAAACCTCCAGAACCCAACTACCACCATGCTCATGGTCACTCTCCACAGGCTTGGACTGGCTTCACCTATGGGGGAACATGCAGAAAAACCCAGGTACACGGGATCCGTGACTGGAGTCTCCACACTCGCTCAGAGCAGGAATGGGTCTCCTCCCCCCATCTCCCACTTTTTCCAGTAGCTTGGCAGTCACATCCACAAACTGTCACTGGCACCATGTGATCTCATGGTGATCTCATGTGATCTCATGGCTATGATCCGGAGACTCAAAAATAAAGCTCCCGAAAGAGAGCAACATAGGCCTCACCCATGAGTGAATCTGCTGTATAATCATATTGTAAATTTTATAATTCCTGGAGAGTGCAGCCACATTTGCGGGCATGCAACCTCTCATATTCTACACCACTGATGTACCAAGCTCTTAGGGGCATGATTAGGAATTTGGGGTTGAAGCATCCAAAATACAGTGGTGGGAGGTGCAATAGTTGTGGGGTTGTTGTTTGAATATTAATTGTAATTAATTATTGTGCACAACTTCATAAAGATAAAAATAAACTAAAAAATTAAAAACAAATAGAACAAATAGAAAGTGTAGTAACTGGTTATAGAAAATTAATACATTCTCAATATTAAGAATTGATGAAGGGGTATTATTGCTTATGTCATGGATAAGTAAAGTAAAGTAAGTAAAGGCCCTCCCGTTGATCATCGATTTGCTCGAGTGGGCCCAGTAACATCTCCATTGGAGACTTTGATGTTACTGTGTCTGGCATATCGAATACATCATGGGGAGCTTGCCAGGCTCTGCCGTGCAGGCGAGATACTCTCGGTAGCTTGTCGGGCTCTCCGAGAGGGGTGGAGGAATCGAACTCGGGTCGGCCATGTTGGCTGCGTGCAAGGCAAATGCCCTACCGCTGTGCTATCGCTCCAGCCCTATGTCATGGATATTAAAGTTAAAGATAGTAATTTCCTTTCTATTCAAATTTTATACTTTCAATTTCCCTTGAAATATTTTTCAATTTAATTATACCACAGAAGTAAAGATATGTAAGATTAGGCAAGCAGGAGGTATATGCAGAGGGGAAATATTTAAACAGGCACACAACTTTGCATAAAATAGAAAGTACCTTTAAGAAATTTCACATTTGATAAAATTCCATATGTGATACCACATTTCATGGGTAACAGGAATATTAAAATGCACACGAGTTATAAAGTTAATCACATAAGGGAAGAACAATCAAACCATGTAATTGTTCTTTTTGGCTTGCTCAGTGCACACAGTCATCTCTGATAAGAGTTCAGATACTTCAATAGGGAACTAGAGGTTGCACAGAGTATAATATTCGTTCTTTACAATCAGTTGATAAAAATGTGTGTCATAATGTATACTTCATAAAACTTTTCAGAAGAAAATTCACCTCACCCTCACCTGAGAATCTCAAGAGTAGATTTATCTTTAAAATTCACATCTTTAATTTTTTTCTAAATATCTCTACCAGAAGACAATGAGAAAAATTAGTGAGTGATTAAAATGCTAACTATAATTAGAATCTGTGTATATGGTCTATTTGAAAAAAATTCTGGAACTATACATTCTCACAGAGAGTTTCAGTTGCTTTTATTTCCCTGAAAACAACAAAGCAATGTGTAGATTTTTTTAAGTTTCATATCAATTTTACACTGAGCACTATATAAACTTATTTAGTCTACATGCCTGAGGTAATATGCATAAAATGTCATCAAAGTGATCATAAAGTGAATTAGAAAAGCTGGAATTGTAATATAGAAGATGATGTAGATAAGAGGATGAGATATTCACTGAAAGTTTATCAGACAAAAATTACAGACAAAATTTAGGTAATAAATCAAAATAAGAAAACTTTAAGTTTTGGCTTGGAATCAAGAAAGAGTTCCAACTGCTAGTGATTGCTATAAATATGTCAATTCAGTGACTTTCATATCATGAAGCATCTTTATTTTAATAACATATCTCTGATACTTTGCAAAAAGCACAATAGATTTTAAATATATTTAATGACTTTAAAATACGTATTATTTTTTTTCCCTTTATTTTATTTTATTTTTTTTTAAGTTGTAGATTTACAATTTTTTGTGCTTTGGTTTCAATTATACAATGATCAGATACCCATCCCTCCACCAGTGCCCATTTTCCACCACCATGGATAATATCCCTCCCACCCCCATCCCCCCATCCCCCCATCCCCCCTGTCTCTGTGGCAGGGCAATCCCCTGTGTTCTCTCTCTCCTTTTGGGTGTTGTGGTCTGCAAAAGAGGCATTGAGTGGCAAACATGTTCAGTCCATAGTCTACTTTCGACATGCATCTCCCCTCCTAGGAGGATCCTCCAAACATCCTTTATTTGGTGCTCCCTTCTCTATCTGAACAGCCCTTTCCTCTAGGATACCTGGCTGGCCTCTAAGTTATGGAGTAATCCTCCTGGTGCTGATCTCAGCTATTCTTGGGTATTAATCTCATACTTTGTTACTTTATATCCCCCAGATGAATGCAATCTTTCTATGTCTATCCCTCTCTTTCTGACTCATTTCGCTTAGCATGATACTTTCCATATTGTACCACTTGTATGTAAATTTCATGACTTCATCTTTTCTAAGAGCTACATAGTACTCCATTGTGTAGATGTACCAAAGTTTCTTTAACCAGTCATCTGTTCTTGGGCATTCAGGTTTCTTCCAGTTTCTGGCTATTGTAAAGAGTGCTGCAATGAACAAACAAGTGCAGATGTCACTTCGACTATACATTTTTGCCTCTCTGGGATATATTCCCCGGAGTGGTATTGCTGGGTCAAATGGGAGCTCAATTTCTAATTTTTTGAGAATCGTCCATACTGTTTTCCAGAAGGGCTGAACCAGTGGACATTCCCACCAACAGTGAAGGAGTGTCCCTTTCTCGCCACATCCACGCCAGCATCGGTTGCTTTTGTTCTTTTGAATGTGGGCCAGTCTCTGAGGTGTGAGATGGTATCTCATTGTGGTTTTGATCTGCATCTCCCTGATGATTAATGATGTAGAGCATTTTCTCATGTGCTTTTTTGCCATTCGGATTTCTTCTTTGAGAAAGTTTCTGTTCATTTCATTGCCCCATTTTTGGATGGGGTTGGATGTTTTCTTCTTGTGGAGTTCAACCAGTACTTTGTATATCCTGGATATCAACCCCTTGTCAGATGTGTATTCGGTGAATATCCTTTCCCATTCTGTAGACTGTCTTTGTATTTTGGTCACTGTTTCTTTGGAGGTGCAGAAGCTTCTTAGTTTAAGATAGTCCCATTTATCTATGTCTGTTTTCACTTGCTCGGCCAGTGCCGTGGCATCTTTGAAGATACCATTAGCTTCAATGTCATGGAGGGTTTTGCCAACTTTATCTTCAATGTACCTTATGGTTTCTGGTCTGATGTTGAGGTCTTTAATCCATTTTGATCTTACTTTTGTACATGGTGTTAGGCAGAGTTCTGAGCCTATTTTTTTGCATGTAGCCGTCCAGTGATGCCAACACAATTTATTAAAGAGGCTTTCCTTACTCCACTTCACATTACTTGCACCTTTATCAAAGATTAGATGAGCATATGATTGAGGAGAGATGTCAGTGTATTCAACCCTGTTCCATTGGTCTGCAGTTCTGCCTTTGTTCCAGTACCATGCTGTTTTAATTATTACTGCTTTGTAGTACAGTTTGAAGTTCGGGAGGTTGATTCCTCCCATTTTCTTTTTCCCAAGAATTGCTTTAGCTATTCGTGGGGGCTTATTGTTCCATATAAATTTCAAGAGTGTTTGCTCCATTTCTTTGAAGAATGTCATGGGTATCCTTATAGGGATTGCATTGAATTTATACAATGCTTTCGGTAGTATTGCCATTTTGACAATGTTAAGTCTCCCGACCCATGAGCAGGGGATATCTTTCCATTTCCTCATGTCCTCTTTTATTTCCTGAAGTAGCGTTTTGTAGTTTTCTTTGTACAGGTCCTTTACTTCCTTAGTTAAGCTGATTCCTAGGTACTTGATTTTCTGGGGCACAATTGTGAATGGGATTGTTTTTTTCATGTTGCTTTCTTCTCTCTCACTGTTTGCGTATAGGAAAGCCATGGACTTTTGGGTATTGATTTTATAACCTGCAACTTTACTATACGAGTCTATTGTTTCTAGGAGTTTTTTGGTGGAAGTTATTGGGTTCTCTAAGTAGAGTATCATATCATCTGCGAATAGTGAGAGCTTGATTTCTTCCTTTCCTACCTGAATGCCCTTAATATCTTTTTCCTGCCTAATCGCTATTGCAAGTACTTCCAGTACTATATTGAACAGCAGTGGAGAGAGTGGGCATCCCTGTCTCGTCCCTGATCTTAGAGGGAAGGCTTTCAGTTTTTCCCCATTGAGGATGATGCTTGCCGTAGGCTTGTGGTAGATGGCTTTAATTATGTTGAGGAAGGTCCCCTCTATACCCATTTTGGCTAGGGTTTTCATCATAAAGGGGTGCTGGATCTTATCAAATGCTTTCTCTGCATCTATTGATATGATCATATGCTTTTTATCTTTTCTTTTGTTGATATGGTGGATTATGTTGATTGATTTCCGGATGTTAAACCATCCTTGCATCCCTGGGATGAATCCTACTTGGTCATGGTGTATGATCTTTTTAATGAGTAGTTGGATTCTATTTGCTAGTAGTTTGTTGAGGATCTTTGCATCTGTGTTCATCAGGGATATCGGCCTGTAATTCTCTTTCTTTGTGGTATCTCTGTCTGCTTTTGGTATCAGTGTGATATTTGCTTCGTAGAAACTGTTTGGAAGTGTTTTTGATATTTCAATTTCGTGGAAAAGCTTAAAGAGCATTGGGAGTAAGTCCTCTTTAAAGATTTGGAAGAATTCACTAGTGAATCCATCCGGGCCAGGACTTTTGTGCTTGGGGAGACTTTTTATTACCATTTCAATTTCCTTGATGGTGATAGGTCTGTTCAGGTATTCCAGGTCTTCTTGGTTCAGCCTTGGGAGTCTGTAGGGGTCTAGGAATTTATCCATTTCCTCGAGGTTTTGATGTTCCGTGGCATAAAGCTTCTCAAAGTATTCCCTGAGGATCCTCTGAATTTCTGTGGTTTCTGTTGTAATGACCCCCTTTTCATTTCTGATTCGGTTTATTAGGGTTTTCTCTCTCCCTTTCTTTGTGAGTTTTGCTAGAGGCTTATCGATCTTGTTAATTTTCTCGAAGAACCAGCTCTTGGTTTCATTGATCTTTCGGATTGTTTTTTGGGTTTCCATCTCGTTAATCTCTGCTCTGAGTTTTATTATTTCCTTTCTCCTGTTCGGGTTGTGCTCCTTTTTTTTGGTCCTTCTCCAAGCTCTTAAGCTGTGAGGTTAGGTTACTTATGTGTGCTCGCTCCTCCTTTCTGAGGAATGCTTGTAGAGCTATAAACTTTCCTCTTAACACAGCCTTTGCTGTGTCCCATAAGTTTTGGTAACTCGTGTTCTCATTTTCATTCGTTTCTAGGAATCTTTTGATTTCCTCTTTGATTTCCTGTCTAATCCACTCGTTGTTCAATAGTTCACTGTTTAATTTCCAGGTGTTTGATTTAGTTTTCTGTTTTTGTGTGTGATTTACTTCTAATTTCAGCGCATTATGGTCTGAGAAGATTGTTGATACAATCTCTACCTTCTTAATTTTATGGAGGCATGTTTTGTGGCTCAGCATGTGGTCTATCTTGGAGAATGTTCCATGTACGCTTGAGAAGAATGTGTATTCAGCTTTTTGTGGATGAAGTGTCCTGTATATATCTACTAAGTCCCTTTCTTCCATTGTTTCCCTCAAATGAAGTATGTCCTTGCTAAGCTTGAGTCTGGTTGATCTATCAAGAGGTGACAAAGCAGTGTTGAAGTCTCCCACTAGTATTGTGTTGCTATTGATGTCTTTTTCCAAATCTATGAGTAGTTGTTTTAAGTACTTTGCTGGTCTCTCATTAGGTGCATATACATTTATTATTGTAAGTTCTTCCTGTTGTACAGATCCTCTGATCAATAAGAAATGGCCTTCACTGTCTCTTATGACCTTCCTCACTCTGAAATCGATGTGGTCTGATATAAGGATGGCTACCCCAGCTTTTTTATGGGAGCTGTTTGCCTGTAGGATTGTTTTCCAGCCTTTGACTCTGAGTCTATGTTTGCTTTGACTATTGAGATGCGTTTCTTGCAGGCAGCAGAATGTTGGGTTCAATTTTCTAATCCATCCTTCCACTCTATGTCTTTTAATTGGTGTGTTTAGCCCATTGACATTGAGAGAGATTATTGTTATGGGATTTTGTCCCATTGTTATGTTAAAATTTGGTGTATTTGAGGGGCCTTTCTTGCCTTAAAGTAGCCCATTTAGTTGTTCTTGTAACCATGGTTTTGAGTCTATGAAGTTCCTGAGCTGTTGTTTGTCTGTGAAACTGTGTGTTGTTCCTTCTATTATGAATGAGAGTCTTGCTGGGAAAAGTATTTTGGGGGAGGCATTTATTTCATTGAGTTTTTTTACTATGTCCCACCACTGTTTTCGGGCCATGAGGGTTTCATCAGAAAAATCAGCTGTGAATTTTAAGGATGCTCCTTTGTAAGAGATTTCTTTCTTCGATCTTGCTGCTTTCAGAATTTTGTCTCTGTCTAAGGTTTTGGTCATTTTGATCAGAATGTGTATTGGGGTATTTTTATTCGGATTTCTTCTAGCTGGTACCCTTCGGGCCTCCTGAATGTGGTCACAAGTTTTCTTCAGCTCTGGAAATGTTGTAGCAATGATGTCTTTGACAGTTTCTTCTTTATCGAGGTTTTCTTCCTGTCCCTCTGGGACTCCAATAATTCTTATGTTACCCCTCTTGGCTTCATCACGATCTTCTCTTGCCATCTGTTCCCGAATTGTGAGTCTCTTTTCCATTTTCTGCTCTTTTCTGGAGAGTCTCTGAACTTCATCTTCGAGCTCACTGATTCTGTTCTCAGCCGCTGTTACTCTGCTGCTGAGGCCTTCCACTGAGCTTTTCAATTCGCCTACGAGATTTTTCAGGTCTGACATTTCTGATTGCATTTTCCTCATTTCTGCCTTCAGATCCTCTTGTCTTTTATTGGCATTGCTTTCCATTGTTTCTTTTAATTCCCTAAGCATCCTAAGTAGCTCCCTTCTGAATTCCTTGTCAGAGAGGTTGTCTAACACTACAGTACTGTAGGTGTCATCTGGGTTAGACTCTTCAATATGAATGTTTGGTGGGCTTTTGCGTTGCTTTACCATTGTGAGTGGTGTGGTTTAGTCCTTCACGTTCAGTGTTACTATTCTGCTTGATATGCAGTGTGAGTTAAGATAGGCTTATGAGTTATTGGCAACTGTGTTTCTAGTGGCTGAGCTAAAATAGAGAAGTTTCCATCTAAGAAGTTAGCTTATGGTTCCTATGGCATATGTAGTGGGAAAATATTTCGCGGCCGCTAACGCGGCCGCGGCTCCGGAAAGAGTCCCTGGCACTGGGCGAGGAGTTGGGAATGTCTCCTGTTTGGAATTGGAGCCGTTCAGCTTTGTTGCCCAGAGCTGGGCCTCTGTGCCCATCCCACGCAGATCAGGGGTTGAAAACCGGCTGTCTAGGGGCTGTTTCTAGCTGCGCGTGCCCAGAGAGGAACCCAGGCCCTTGGGGGCGGGCTGTACCTGTTGGAATTGGAGCCGTTCAGCTTTGTTGCCCAGAGCTGGGCCTCTGTGCCCGTCCCACGCAGATCAGGGGTTGAAAACAGGCTGTCTAGGGGCTGTTTCTAGCTGCGCGTGCCCAGAGAGCAACCCAGGCCCTTGGGGGCAGGCCGAACCTGTTGGAATTGGAGCCGTTCAGCTTTGTTGCCCAGAGCTGGGCCTCTGTGCCCATCCCACGCAGATCAGGGGTTGATAACCGGCTGTCTAGGGGCTGTTTCTAGCTGCGCGTGCCCAGAGAGGAACCCAGGCCCTTGGGGGCGGGCTGTACCTGTTGGAATTGGAGCCGTTCAGCTTTGTTGCCCAGAGCTGGGCCTCTGTGCCCGTCCCACGCAGATCAGGGGTTGAAAACCGGTTGTCTAGAGGCTGTTTTTTCCTGCGCGTGCCCAGAGAGGAACCCAGGCCTTTGGGGGCAGGCCGAACCTGTTGGAATTGGAGCCGTTCAGCTTTGTTGCCCAGAGCTGGGCCTCTGTGCCTGTCCCACGCAGATCAGGGGTTGATAACCGGCTGTCTAGGGGCTGTTTCTAGCTGCGCGTGCCCAGAGAGGAACCCAGGCCCTTGGGGGCGGGCTGTACCTGTTGGAATTGGAGCCGTTCAGCTTTGTTGCCCAGAGCTGGGCCTCTGTGCCCGTCCCACGCAGATCAGGGGTTGAAAAACAAAATACGTATTATTTTTATATGTAGCTTTGAAATATGAAAATCACAGTTCAGTCACTTAATACATTCAGGGTCAATAGACGAAAATGCTTATGGCACACTTCACTGTGCTAGATGCGACAATGCTACTGGCCAAATTAAGAGCAGACATAGTAGAATCTGTAATAAATAATATAATTTCGCAAAGCAATCAATGCTTATCAAACATTAATCTTGAGATCAATTCTATCCTACTATGTGCATAAGCTTTGGGTGGTATAGACAGGGTGGTCCTCCAGGCTTGCTCCTGGCTCTCTGCTCAGGGATCACTCCTGGAAGGGCTCAAGGGACAATATGCGGAAATGGAGTTCTGAATTGTGATCAAAGTTGAATGAGTGCAAATCAAGAGCGCTACCTGTTGTAAGATCTCCTCAGCCCATAGCAAGTATATTTGATTTCCAATGTCTCCTAATATTTAAATGCCTATCACACATACAAGTTTATTGTTTTTAAATGAAATATAAATTTCTCATACTGAAATATTTCAGTATAGCACTCTACTGAAAATACTGCATATTAGATTAAATTCATTAGTATTTTATATGTCAATTTATTTTATTTTTCCAAAGTAATAATCTAATTTGGGCTGGAGTGATAGCACAGCGGTAGGGCATTTGCCTTGCATGCAGACAACATTGCCGACCCAAGTTCGATTCCTCTGTCCCTCTTGGAGAGCCTGGCAAGCTGCCTAGAGTATCTCGCCTGCACGGCAAAGCCTGGCAAGCTCCCCGTGACGTACTCGATATGCCAAAACACAGTAATAAGTGTCACAATGGAGACATTACTGGGCCCGCTCAACCAAATCAATGAACAACTGGAGGACCGTGAATAATCTAATTTAGTTATGTTTGATCATATCATTATCATCTACTAGAATTAAAATCTTATCCTAGCTAGGATATATAACTAATCTTTAATTATGTATTTTATATTCATAGCAATTTTACATATCTCAATTTTTTTGTGTGTAAGAAATACTTGTTATTTGAGGATATGACTCAAAATGGAAAAACAACAACAACAACAACAACAACACACCCTAATTTGAGTATCGCATTTGACTTCACCAATACCCATTTATAGACAATACTATTCAATTATTTTACATTCCTAGTTTCTGTATGCATTAATAAAAACTTTATCACGATGTCATTAACTCTATAAATTGCTTCTTTGAGCATCTCTATTCTTTAAAATTCAGAAGCAAACTAAGATGAACTCATTAAAAATTCTATATTATTTTGTGATTCTGTGATTGCCCATGCTTATTGATTTTCATTGGTTCTCAATATTACAGCATTTGAAGAGTACAAAATCCCCCTTCAGTACGCAATTCACTTCAACCACTGCCAAAATCCTATTCCATCCTACCGCCAAAATGATCTACTGAGTCTTGAAGAGATTCATCACTGTTACTGTCACTGTCTTCTCGTTGCTCATCAATTTGCTCAAGCGGGCCCAGTAACGTCTACAAGACTTGCTGTTACTGTGTTTGGCAGATCAAATACGTCACCGGTAGCTTACCAGACTTTGCCGAGCGGGTAAGATACTCTCAGTAGCTTCCTGGGCTCTCTGAGAGCAGCAGAGGAATCGAACCCGGGTCAGCCGGGTCAGCTGCGTAGGCCGCATGCAAAGCAAACACCCTACCCACTGTGCTATCGCTCTAGCCCAAGAGATTCATGTGCTTTATTTATTTATTCGATATGTTGTGAAATTGTCTTTCACTTGCTTATTTATGTCACTTAGTATAATTATATTAAATCCTATCCATTTTTCCCAGCAACAGAACTCCATGCTATTAATGACACAGAGATATTCCACTTATATTAATGTTTCTTCATTTACCTTTGGTGGCTATTTTTTTGCCCGTTGTGAATAATGTTGCTATGGATTTAGTTCTACAAATATCTTTTGTATAACACTGGTTTTCTATAATTCAGAAAAATTCTTAGAATATTTCTAAAAATGGTATCAATGAGTCAACTGGTAATTCAAATTTTATTTTTTCTAAAGGGAACCTCATTCTACTTTTTATAGAATAATTTATATCTTGATAGTTTGCACAAATACAGTCAAAATTCCAACATATAAAAAGGTCATCTTTTATCTTCTGTAAGATTCTTTACTTATAAAATAGATGCTTTTGGCATTTATATAATTTTTAATATGTAGGCACAAGTGGATACACTTTACTATGGTTCAAATTCTTTTTGAATTATACTCATTGCATTTTATAATGTCAACATTTTGTATTTACATAATGTTTATTACAGTGATCCTGTATATTTTGTCAATTTAAATTCTGTTATGTAATATTATTGTGGCTTTTAGTTCATAACAAGCAACTAATTTTAACTTACTAAGTTAATTCTAAGGTGAGAATTATTACAATAGAAAATTTCAAACACTACATTGCCTATGCCAATGGAAAAATATGCACATGCTATTATAATATCTCAAACATTATATCCCATTATTTGCAAGCAGCTAGATTAATCATAGTCTTTACTAAAGTCTTGACAATGTGATTTAATCTATTCTCATTGCTCCATGCAGTCAGTAGCTTAAAAGCTTTCTATAGCATCTTGTATTCACACTGCTTTTCATTTGCCTTAATCCTGAAGATAAATTATTATTATCTGGAAACTGATTCCTCTTGAGAATGACAATGCAATGAGTGCTTTTTCTACGGTCAAGATATTTTCAAATGAATAACCTTCTATCTTTACCTAATCCTCCCACACCAAATTTCCCATTATTTTCTACTCCGTGTTATAAGCACCACATCTTCCCCTATGGCCCATTTCTGCTCTTCTCTGCATTTAAATCTTCTCTGTATACTACACCATTAAATCTTAGCTATCAAACTCTACCTTTACCATAACTGCAAAGTATATTATTTTGAAGAACTTTTCTGTGGTTCAATTTGTCACAAGAAAAAACATCTAGTGAGGTTCATTGAGAGTTGGGCATTGTAACTTAAAGCTTACAATTCAAAGATTAGGGTGTAAGCAAAACATAAACTCCTTACATACGATGTTTTGCATGAATTGTTACCACAGCAGTGCAAACTTCTGGAAAGTGTAGTTTGTAAGAAAAAATAGCACTTAGTTACAACCCTAAGTGCTGCATTATGAGGAAAATAGCTAGATGATTACTCTGATGCTGAAGCTAAACAAAGTGTTGTGTCATTTAACACAGAAGTTGTAAATCTTTCTCCATTTTTCTCGCTGTCTTCATGGAATTCAATACCTCTCTTCCCTGAATCTTTCAAAAATACAGCAAAAGAATCGTGCATTTTAGGTTAGAGAAAATGAACAGACACTTCTCAGAGAAAGATAGGTGTATGGCTAGTAGGCGCATAGAAAAAAAATGCTCAGCATCACTCATTAGAGAAATTCAAATCAAGACAACAACGCGATACCATCTCACACCAGCGAGAGTGCACATATCAAAAACAGTAGGAACAATCTCTGTTGGTGGAGATGTGGTGAGAAAAGAATTCTCATCCACTGCTGGTAGGAATTGTATCTAGTACAACTTCTGTGGGAAAACAATATGGAAAGAGAGTGTGTGGGGGGGGAGGAGGGTAGGTAAATATAGAAGGTTATTTATTTGAAAATATCTTGACCATAGCAAAAGCACTCAGTAAACTTCGAACTAAACTGCCATATGACTCAGCAATCCTACTTTTGGGAATATAGCCCCAGGACATGAAACACTCATTCAAAAGGACAGATGCACACCATTATCTATTGCAGCACTCAGTGCAATGTGTAATGACAAATGAATGGAGCATGAAGCTGTGGTATGCAATATTATGCAACTGCAAGGAATGACAGAATCATGCAATATCCTGCAACCTAGTTGGAACTGCAAGATACGTTGAGTGAAGTAAGCCAGAGGACAAACTGGATGATCTCACCTAAATGTGATACATGGATGCCTAGATGAGGGACTGTACTGTCATAAAGAGGGGGGTGAATAGATCACGCTTGATCCCAGAGTTTAGAGAGAAGGACAGGAAAAAAAAGAAACAGAGGGGAGGAAAGAATAAGTAGCCTTGGACAAACAGGTGACAGGGCTTTAGTTATACCGGTGATATAGTGGAGTGTTATAGCCATATATCTAAAACACAGACTCAACAAAACTGAAAAAATGTGATCTAAGCTGCAACCACTGGAACTTCGTAATGTGCTTCTCAAGTTGACAATCGGGAAATGGGGCAGGGTTTCAGGACAGGGATGGATTGTGGGAACACTGGTTGGAGGTAAGCTAACACTAGTGGTGAGATTGATGTTGAAATGTTATATGCCTATCAATAACTGGACATCACAGTTCTTAAATTAAAATTTTAGAAATAAAGGAATAGTGCATTTTAGAGAAAAATCCATTTCATTATGAATTGGTGAAAATAAAGATCAAAATTATGGCTTTTGTTTTGACTCTGTGGCAAACGTGAATTCTTTTCCCTCAAAGAAAAATATTCTTTCTTTAAAATAATAATAGTTGTATTAAAAGGAAAATGCAAACTTCAAGACTTTGAATTAAATTTTTAAACACCAAAAATGTTGCATATTTGGGCATATAAAAATTGAGTTCAATATTAATTTATCTTTCTCTCTGCCTTTCTTTCTCTCTCTCCCTCCCTCTCTCTTATTTCTCCATCTACCTTTATCTCCATTATTATCTAAAACTATGTTTATCTCTATGTGTGTGGTTCATTGTAGAAACTCTCATTTCTATTACTGGTTTCTCTGGACTTTTTCAAAATTAATTTTTAATGCTTCTAGCAAGTAATTATTTTAAGAATATTGCACTAGGCACAGTAAGATCTACTTTACATCTAAAACTATGCTGTTTTACATAAAATATCTGCAAAGAAATACCTAGGGATTTAGTATTTATTCCATATTACAAATCATAAAATTAAAGCTCAGTGGGAATAGGAAATAGCCCCAAATCACAGGGCTATTATGTGGTAGAATAATGCTTCTAACTTCCATCTTACTCCAAAGTTCATGGTCTTCTATGATACTAGTCTGATTTTCAGATATCCATTGTGTTCTATCACTATTAAAAGGAAAAATTGGGACACCTGAAATTACTTTTGAAAAACATAGGCAAATCATTTTTAATATCTGCAAACAAACAGATCAAAGCTTCCACTGATATATATGTGACTGGTTCTCCATTTATTCTTTTAAAAACATCTATCTATAAAAGTACAAATGTGCCTGATAGAATCAATCATGGTCTTTGCCTATAGAATTATAAAAGAGAACATAGAGTTGCTCCTAAAGTTGCAATTTACAGAAAACTGCATCTTCACGTAATGTTATTACCACCAATGTTTGGTGCTGCTGTTGTTTTATGTACAGAATTAAGTTAATGCCATATAATAAACCCAAAGAAAAAAATAGTTTAAGAAATACACATTATTTTCTTTATATGGCATAATATTCATGCCAATATTTCCCCTGATTTATCCCATTTTAAACTGTACAGTAACTAAAATATAATTTAAAAATGTACATAGTTTAGTTTTAGTATAATTTAGTTTAATTACCTAAGCTATAATTTTAAAAAAATATCAGAACTATAATGAAATAGGAATCAAGTTTCTGGTATTGTACAATGTTACAGCCCCCACCCCAAACACTGTCACTAAAGGTCCCAAGTCCAGCAATGTATTCTGCTACTTCTACACCAGCTCTTCATTTCTTGTTACCTTCTCCCCACTTTCTGATAATTATAATTTTGTAATTCAAGACCAGATGTTTATCACTGGTCTTATTTTGTCTTTTTCCTTATTTTGTCTCTTTTAATGCCACAGATTATTAAGCTCATCTAGTATTTGTCCTTTTCCCTCTATTTCCCTTACTATACTAATAATTTTCAGTTCTATATCCTGTTGCAGGAAAAAATGCATGGTTTCATGTCTTCTTACAGCTGCAGAGTGCTCAATTGAGTACATATACCACAACTTCTTTATCTGTTTATGGATATCTGCTTCCTGGCTATTATTCTGAGTGCCACAATGAACACAGGTGTGCACATATATTTTCAAATTTAGGTTTTTGTGTTTAGGGAGGGGTAAAGGTAAGGTAAAGGTAAAGGCCCTCCCGTTGATCGTCGATTTGCTCGAGCGGGCCCAGTAACGTCTCCATTGGAGACTTTGTTGTTACTGTGTCTGGCATATCCAATACTCTCGGTAGCTTGCCGGGCTCTCCGAAGGTGCCAGTAATTTCAATATATGCAATCCTTAAGAAGGAGGGTAGAGAATGAACTTATCAGAAGAAGACATAGATGTTGATGTTAGGTATATGAAAAAAGCGGTTTTGCTACAATTGTTAGAGAACTTTAAATGTTTGAATGAAATATTATTTCATACCAGTAAGAATAGAATACATGAACAAGATTGGAAGGAATCAGAGTAGCTGGGGATGTGGTGAATAAGGAACATGCATTCATTGTTGACCATCTGGGGAGATAGTAAAGAGAGGTAGACATTCATCTTGCACCTGATTCAGCCCTCAGTAACATACGTGGTTCCCCAAACTCTGCAAGAGTGAGCCCTGAGCACTTCCAGTTGTGCCCAAACTGCCCTCCCACCCAAATGATAATCTAAAATCCTTGTGTGATTAAAAACAAAATCTATTATGATTTCATGCAGTTAGGATGTTAATAAGAGGGTAGATATTATTTTATAATTTTAATTATCTAATTAATTATAGAATTGTATATGTTAATTTTTATCCATATTAATGTTAGGCAATTTAAATATTTAAGTAGTACTTTTATTTGATATTCTAACTTAAGAACAAAAGTACTCTTTAAATTTTGTAATTGTATTGAAGGGAATATCATTTGCCTTAACTTGGATAGGAGTGGAGAAAATCACACCAAGTAAAGTAAGTCAGAGATAAAAAGACAAACACTGAGTGATCTTATTCATATGCGGAACAAAAAAGACACAAATAAAAGGATTAGCCAGTCTCTAAAGGAAACAATCTCTATGATCCGATTAAAATAAATATGATCCCAGGAGTCCAAATGTATAGATGCTGGGGAGCAAGAAAGACTGGGACAATGTTGGATCTTGTATTGTTTTTGCAACCCTGAAAATTTCATATAAACAAATGTAGTAATACCTTAAATTCTATATCATAAAATAACTTACCTTTGATAGTAATAGCATAATTAAAATTGTTTAAATTTTATTATTTTATCTTACATTTTGTATGATGTCTACATTTTGGTCTCATTGTCTGTTTTTGTTGTTGGCAGTGGTGGTTTCTGTTTGATTTGGGGGTCTGGTGCTCCTCTAGTGCTCAGGGTAACTAATGATGACAGGGATCAAACCCATGCTGAGAAAATACTCCAGGACTTTATGAATACATTTTATTTTTCTTTTTGGGTCTAACTGGCGATGCTCAGGGGTTATTCTTGGCTTTGCACTAAGGAATTACTCCTGGCAGTGTTCAGGGGACCATAAGGGATGCTGGGAATCGAACCCAGGTTGGCTGCATGCAAGGCAAACACCCTACCCACTGCGCTATCACTCCACCTCCATGAATACATGTTTTTTAAGCTACAAGTTAAATATGATAACATGATTTTAAAGTGTTAATTATTAAATAAATGCATTTTGTTACTATATGTGAATAGAATTGCATTTACCTGTTCTCCAAAAATTTTCCTCAAAATTTAATTATTATATAAGGATTCCTTTAATACTTTAATAATGGAAGTACAAAAATTATAAATGATCAAAATTAAAAATATACTGCTTAGATGACAGTGTTTTAAAAATGGCATCACCATGGACAAACTGAAGAGTTTTATTATTTCAGCCATATAAAAAATATTTTAACAGAAAGTGAATTGTAAATTTCTATTTTGAAGAAGTACATCAGTATAGCAAAGATAAAATGATGCACTCTATATAAACAAAACTATATATCTATTTATATATTAATAATATTTTAATAACATCATTAAAATATTAATAATATTAATAATTAATAATAGTAATAATTAATGATTAATAATATTAATTATAATAATTAATAATAATAATTAATAATATTATATGATATTTAATAAATATTATAATAATAATATTTGGGCTGGAGCAATAGCACAGCGGTAGGGCGTTCACCTTACAAGCAGCCAACATGGCTGACCCGAGTTCAATTCCTCCGCCCCTCTTGGAGAAGCCCGGCAAGCTACCGAGAGTATTCGATATGCCAGACACAGTAACAACAAAGTCTCCAATGGAGACGTTACTGGGCCAGCTCGAGCAAATCGACGATCAACGGGAGGGCCTTTTTTTTTTTTTTAAGGGCCTTTTTTAATATTTTAATAATAACTTGTAAAAGTTATTATCTTAGCATAAAATATAGTGAGATACTGGCAATTAAGACTTGCCTTTCTGATCCACTCATATGATATATATATAAATATATATGTTTATATATATTTCTTTATATCACTGTATCACTGTCACTGTTCATCGATTTCTTCGAGCAGGCACCAGTAATGTCTCCTTCGTCCTAGCCCTGAGATTTTAGAAAGTACCACATTCAAGGCTCTTTCAGGGTCAAGAGAATGAGACCCATCATTGTTAAAGGTTTTTGGCATACTGAATACACCATGGGGATTTTGCCAGACCCTGCCATGTGGTCAGGATACTCTCGGTAGCCTGCCAGGTTCTCTAGAGTAAGAATTAGATAATAAGATGTCTGGGAGCTGGGTTTTATTGTCTCTGGGTCTTGGCCATTGATGGCATTACACAGCGCTGGGGGTAGTTGGTGGATGTAACACCTACGTACTGGATGATTTATATATATACAAAATCATGGATTTAGGATAGATCAAATTCCTAGGGAGAATCCTTTAACTTTGTTCCAAAAAATAAGTTTAGAGAAATGAATGAACCAATAAGAAGACCTTCAAAATTGTAGAATCTCCTAAAAAATTCGTAACGAAAAGCATAAATAATTATAATAAATCAGACCAAGCAGTAAAATAGTCATTTTAAACGCATCTTAACACACCCCCAAAATCATTTGGAGAGTTTTGTACTAGAGGAAAATACTTGCATTTGACATAGAAATAAACTGATAAATACTATTACCATCTGCTGAATTCCAAGCAATTTGTCTATAAGCATATATTCACCTTGAACATCTTCATCTACATCTGCATCCATCCTGGGCATGTTCCCGTTATTACAGCTTTTTACCATGTCGACCATTTTTTTTAAAGAAAAATACATTTTCTTTAATCTTGTTCTTCAAAATATCATCAGAATTGATTTTATCAAGGTAATAAAGTGCCACGGAAGTAATATCACATGGTGAACGCAATATGCCACAGCAAAGTGGAGCACATAGCAATGGTGTACAATGCAATTTACACACATATCAATCTATTAAACCTATGGGATGTTAATTGACTATTTTGGTACTGTGTCACAATCACTGTCACTGTCCTCCCGTTGTTCATCGATTTCTCGAGCAGGCCCAGTAACGTCTCCATTTTGAGACTTGTTGTTACTGTGTTTGGAACATTGAATATGTCACGGGGAGCTTGCCAGGCTTTGCTGTGCGGGTGAGATGCTCTCGGTAGCTTGCCGGGCTCTCCGAGAGGGGCAGAGGAATTGAACCCGGCTTGGCTGGGCTGGCTGTGCACAAAGCAAACGCCCTACCCCTGTGTTATCACTCCAGCCCTTGGTACTGTGAATTAATCAAATTGTGTGGGAGTGGGACTTCACAAGGAATTAAAATTTTTGCAAATTAAATGGGATAATCTTTTAATATGAACTACAGTTAATTTTTTTAATGTAAAAGCCTTTAATGCACAAGATTTTACAAAAAATAAAATCACATGTTGTGTGAAATCTTCTACAACTCACTTGCAATTCCTAAACCTGTAGGATAACATTGATTGGTCCTTCCTGCATAGTCTCAGGTAGTTTAGGTTTATTGGGATGCTCCCATCACAGTGTTTCCATTCCTTTGTGTTTATTTGTAACTTCTTTCTTTGTGCTCTGTTGACTTGTAAATACTGTTTTTCTCTTCTCCCTAAGTCCTTTGCATAGTTTATTCAGAGCAATGTCCTTTTTGTATAGACATAAGAAGACAGTAAATACTAAGCTTTTGTAATGTGAGAGTTAATTGACTCTCAGTGATATTTTCTTCCTGGACATCTGTTCTCTCACCTAAGCCTCAGCTGCCCTTACTTCCTAGGCCTCCCAAAAGCAGGGTCCTGAAGGGACTGGATGGAACCATGGCAAGCGGTAAGCTATGTGCTACAATGGCATAGAGATGGGCCTGGCCAAAGTGCCATAATGCTTAACTATAAGTTAAGAGCTTGGTCATGGACAAATGCTGTCATGATCCAAAAAGTAATAACTAGATTCGTACCTTGCTAGGGTTAGGAATGATTAATCTGGCCTGAGTGCTGTAGTCTGAGTATGTGGCAAGATGTTCCCAGGAGAGCTGCCCTACAAGCTTCAGTGTATCTCTTACCATGTCCATACAAAAATAATTAATATTAAGATATTGATAGAGTTATTGACTGAGGAAATGAGAAAAACACCTTAAGAGGTATTTTGCTCTTGGGCAGTCAGGGAGGGCTTTGGCATATCTCCTAGGTGGTGTTTCCTTTGAACCTGGTGGGATGTCAGGCAGGGCTTTTTTATGTTGATTTGGCTACTGGATTGGGTGCAGTGTCAGCCAAGAGGGCTAGGGAGTTGGAAAGACAGGAGAGCTTGAAAGAGTAAAACAGGGCAGCAAGATGGAGTGACCAGAGACTAGCAAGGGGGACAGAGGGAGAAGGATGTAGAAGAAGAATACAGGAGCAGACACGTGGAGAAAGAGAGCCTAGACTGCAAGATGGAGCTTGGAGAGATGAGCGGAGAGACGGGAGGAAACGGGAATGAGGGGCAGTGAGACTAGAATGGGAGGCTCAGAGAGACTGGGCAGGGGCATGGGGAGAATGGAACAAACAGCATCTGATCAATCAATTATCTTGGCCCTTGTTTCTCCTTCTGTCTGTCCCATGGCCCCGGCTGCCCTGGCTGGGGGAGCGGCCCTGGGCCCTCCGAAGACAGGCGGCAAGGGGAAGAACTTCATAGATTTTACACATGAACCTAATTTTATGATTGATTTTATTTCAAATACAACGACTGCTTAGATTTCATTGCTCCTTTTACAATATTTAGGTGCCTTTGTTTTTTCAAAAAATAAAAAATCAAGTGTGGTTTATGTGTGAGTTCAATGTGTAAGTAAATATACATTCGATACATACATGTCTTTCTAGCAGAATCTTCCACAAAAAGAGAGGAGATGTCTTCATCCACTCCTGCTTCATTCTTTGCAATACATGTGTACGCTCCGGTATCTTCGTAGCGCACATTGCTTATATGAACCTCACTGCCATTTGCTGAAAACAGAAGGCAAATGTAACTTGTAAGCCACAATTTCAGTTTTGGTACAGTGATTTCCGATTACACAGTGAAACAGTTCTCTTAGCTTGTCCTAATTAAACTTTTTCCCTTCCTACTTGCATGCTCTGGAGACACTCCAATTATTCCAAAAGCATTCAAGTGTTTCATAACTTGTGTGCTGTCATTCTATTATAGAGTCCAATACTTTATTAAATTCACATATTTCATTTTATATTCAGTTTCTATTTTCTACATCATATCATAAGCATTTATATTGATCAGTATAATTTTATTTATATATTTGTTTTTAACATTCGGGGCCTTTTCTGTCTCAAACTTTTGCAATGGTTTTAAATAAAATACATGTGGGTTCATTAAATAATGATGCAGATAAAAACGCATTTTAGAAACAAAACAAGTGAGCTGCACTGTTCAGTATAACATGATTGAAATTCCTCAAATATAGTATTTAGTCCATTTAATACACCTAGAATAATTAGGTAAAGGAAACAGAGGAATTCCATAACATGGTCTGTCTACCAGGAAACAAAACAGTATTTTTTTAATATAAAAAACATTCATTATTATTCCAGAAGAACATCTAAATAAAAAATAATATAACAAGAAAATTGACCATCAATGTATAATCAAATAATTATAGTATAGTTAATTCAATTTTCACGTCTTGGTAAAATAGTATTTTAATTAACTCTAAACTTATTTGACAATGTGTAAGACAATGAATTAAGTATTTATTACATGTTGGTTATCTAAAAGCACTTTCACATATTTCCCATTGATTATCCCAATTAATACCTTAATAGTTAATAAGGAACAATTATTTCTAACACGATCTTGTGAAAACCTTTCAACTCAAAATTGCTGAAGAATTAGAAAGATAGTATAGAGGTTAAGGTTCTTGTTTCACATGCAGCTAAACTTGGTTTAAATCCTCGGAAATATATATAGTGCCTTGAGAACAACCAGGAATGATCCCTGAGCACAAAGTCAGGAGTTTGCCCTGAGCCCTGCTCAGGTTTGATCGAAAAGGTAAAGGTAAAGGCCCTCCCATTGATGGTCGATTTGCTGGAGCGGGCCCAGTAACGTCTCCATTGGAGACTTTGTTGTTACTGTGTCTGGCATATTGAATACTCTCGGTAGCTTGCCGGGCTCTCCGAGAGGGGCGGAGGAATCGAATTTGGGTCGGCCATGTTGGCCGCTTGTAAGGTGAACGCCCAGGAAAAACAAATGGGAAAAGAAAAACTGGACTTCAGTTCTACACACTCTAGTGCTGTATTTGTTGTGCTCAATTGAACAGGATTGGTTTCTGTTGGTGTCTATTCTACACCATCTAATCACAAGAATATCATGTATTATATACATCAGAAAGAAACATGACTTTTAAATATTGGGGAAAGGCAGAAGATCAGTGAGAAAAAGAGCTTGAATGTTTTCCCTACAAGCCAGTGACTTAAAGGATCTAAGTGTTATGGAGAGATTGTGATTATGTAGGGAGGCATAATCATTCAAAGCACTGAATCTCTTCACCGATTTACAAATACTGTGCAGCTCTCTTCTCCTAATCCACTATTGACATCCACTACTCTCAAACAAAGGTGCATCATTTTTTTTCTATGCAAAAGGCCAGAGAGTAAATACCTTAGGCTTTGTGAAACATTAAGCTTTCTTGTAGCTATTCTATGTAACAAAAGTAGGAAAACAGACAGATGCAACATTTTTAATGTGTCCCCATGTTTTACAAACAAAAGCAAAATAAAGAAGAAAAAAATTTATTTATTAAAGCAGTTTCAGGTTGGGGACCACTCGCAAAGGTTAAGGCACTTGCCTTGCTTGTGACCAACTTTCGTTATAAACCTCAGTGTGCCATATGATCCTATGAGAACCATCAGGAGTGATCCCTGAGCACAGAGCCAGGCTAAATCCTGAGCTGAGATAGGATCAGCCCCAAAATAAACAGGCAGGGGAAAAAAAAAAGCAAACCCAAATAGACAGTTTTCAGATTTTGTTCATAGTCTTCTTTTTCTAATGCCTTCTTTAAAAGTTTAGAAATAGTGTATTTTAGTGTGCATTAGCTTTTATTGTTTATGTGAAACATAGTCCTCTTTTAAAAGCATAATTTACTTAAAAGACCCAGACACTTAACACCAAATTTTCTAGATGTTTTTCTGCTTGTTTGTTTGGGCATACCTAGCTATTCTCAGAGGTTACTATTTGCTTTACACTCAAGAATCACTCCTGGGGATGTTGAGGGGACTTCATGGGATAACAAGGATCAAACCCAGCTTAGTTATGAGCAAGGCAAAAGCTGCACTATCTCTCCGGTCCAAATTTTCTAGATTTTTAAAATATCACATTAAATTGCCTCTTCTAATTTTCTCCCCTATATTATTATGTTTTCTCCGAATTTGTCTATCACTATATTATGATTTTTCCTTACATAATTTTGCATTTCTACATGTTTCCTAATTTATTACCGGAACTACCAATTTCCTTATACATTAATCATTACCGATGTACCTATCTCACTAATCTTCAGAATTAGACCAAGCTGAAAAATCTCTTCACCTTATGTTCTTTGCACAATTATTTTTAGATCATGAGATTACTGCATAAGCACATTTATAAATTCTCATATTAAGTTTTCAAATTGAAGGATATTCAAGATAGTTGATACCTGTTTCACTTGCCCTTAATAATTAGATGTTTTTCTCATGCCTGTATTTCAAACATAGCATTTTATATGTTCTTATGGTGATACAAACTTCTCATTATGAACAGGTTACCTTGCTCTTTAAATCATGCAGTACACAGAAGTGATTATAAATTAAACATAAATAATTTGTATATATAGAGAGATGGATAAATATATATATATGCATATGCGTGTATCTTCCTATACAATACCTTAAACATCACGGTCACGGTCCTCCCATTGTTCATCGATTTGCTCGAGAGGGCCCAGTAATGTCTCCATTGGAGACTTTGTTGTTACTGTGTTTATCGAATACATATAGAATACATCACAGGTAGCTTGCCAGGCTCTGCCGTGCGGGCGAAATACTTTCGGTAGCTTGCCAGGCTCTCCGAGAGGGGCAGAGGAATTGAACTCGGGTCGGCCATGTTGGCTGCGTGCAAGGCAAACGCCCTACCACTGTGCTATTGCTCCAGCTCTCTACCTTAAACATATATAATGTAATATGTCATTAATGTTTCAGCAGAAGTTATGAAAAAGGAAAGTAAATCCCAAACATTTATTTTCCTTGCTGAAGCATATAAAAGGCCCAATACAGAATTATAAAAATGCCAACAGGTATACATTCCATCTATCATCAAGAAATCAAAATCCGGGGACTGGAGCGATAGCACAGTGTGTAGGGCATTTTCCTTGCACACGGCTGACCTGAGTTCGATTCCCAGCCTGCCATATGGTCTCCCAAGCACCGCCAGGATTAATTTCTGAGTGCAGAACCAGGAGCAATTCCTGTGCATTGCTGGGTGTGACCCAAAAAAACAATAAATAAATAAATAAGTAAATACATATTAATAATTAAAAAATCAAAATCACCTTACACTAGTGACAATGACATATTTTAAAAGGAGTAGGAAAAAACAGTGCTGGGTGGGGATATTCTATAAAACATTTATCTACCCTAATTTTTTTATCCAGACATCTATTCTTGAACACACAAGTAGGGGTAGCAATTTGGGATTAATTCCAGATCTTGGTTATTATGAATTGTGCTACGATGTACATATAAGTACAAATACTTTTTTTTTAAATTAAAGTTACTGGGATTACAGGGTAAATAACATATATATATCCATATACATATATATTTTTAACAATGAATCATCAATCAAATTAAGCTCAATTCTTAATTTGTGGAGAAGTCTCTCTATTATTTTCCATAATGGCTGAACCAGACATGATTTTAACCAAGTATATGAGGGTATTTTTTTTCCCATACCCCTACTAGCACTACTGCTTCTACATCCTTTTAAGTACACTGGTGTCAGGTGACTTGGGTTTGGTTTTCCTGATCCTAGGTGGGCATATGTCTTTCCAAGTGCCTTTTGGACTTCTATAAGTCTTCTTTAAGGAAGTGTCTTTACCTTCTTCACTCATTTTTGGAAGAAGTCACACTGGCTGTACTCAGTGCTTACTTCTGGCTCTGTGCTCATGAATCACTCTCTTTGCATGTTCAGTGGATCACATGAGGCGTCAAGAATTAAACCCAAGTCAGCTGGTTGCAAGGCATATGCCTTACCAGCTGTAGTATCTCTCTTGCCTTTCTTTCCTCATTTTTTGTAGAGGTTGTTTGCTTGATTTTCCTAAGTACTACAAGTGCTTCATAAATATTGGATGTTAGCCCTTTATCAGACATGTGGCCAGTGAATATTTTCTCCTAAACAATGGGGAGTCTAATCTTAGTCCTGATGTCATTCACAAAATTCCAACCCCATCTTTAGAGTTTGCAATTTTAATTAAAATGTCTTGGAGTTTTGTTTGGGGTTATTTTGTTTGAACTCTTGAGTTTCTTGTACTTAGACTTATGACTCAGTCCTCAGACTAGTGATGTATTTAGCTGTAATTTCTTCAACCAGCAGTTCTTTGTTCTCTCCTTCCTCTTCCTTGGGGATTTCTGTAACCCAGATATTGTTTCTCTTAAAATAATCTCATTGGCTTTGCCTTTATTTCTTTTCACTTTGCTTCCTATATCTGTTTGTTATTGGTGATTCCCCGCATGCTATCCTTCAGCATACTGATGCATTTCCCAGTTCCTGTCACTACTGCTGAGACCTTCCAATGAGTTTTCCAGTTCACCTACCACACTCATCAGGTCAGTGAGCTCTGATCACCAATTTTTCAGACTGCAGTCATACTTTCTCTTTCGTTGTTGAAGATCTATTCTACCATTTCTTTCCATTTGTTAAACAGCCTTATCCCGATAACTTAGAAATCATCGTCTAAGAGATGATGGGTGGGTAGTTGGGGACCCTTTCAGACTATGGTCCTCACCGCATAATTTGGGGCACTTCTTTACTACTTCTCTGTGTCTACTGTGAGGGAGAGTTATCAATCAGGGTCTGATTTTGTGTAGGCATGAATAGCAATTGAATATGTACAATCCCCACATCTATCCAGAGCCTAGTCTGTGGCATTTATGCTGTTTTCAGTTGCTGATGAGCTATTGCTGTGCAAATCTACTGTCTCCCTGCACTCACAGTTCTCTGTGACTTACCCTGGCTCCATGGCTTCAGGACTGATTCAGGGCAGCTGGCCCAGGAAAACAGCTCTCAGTATTTCTAGCTCACACTCACTCTAAGACAAGGAAATATACCTGAACTCAGTGCTCTGGGAGAGGGCACCCTCTTCCTCTTCACTTGGCAATCTTGTGCTTTTTGCCTGCCACCTCACCTGGGATGCTGGAAGGTCCCATGTTTGCCTGGGCTGCAAGTGTGTGTGCCACTGATACTGCCAGTCTTGGGTCTTGCCAGACTCTGGAGTAGCGTCCCACTCAGACTAAAGGCTGTGGGTAAATTTAGAAACTGTGCCATCCGCTCCTGGGCTCTGTCTTTTCTCTTTAGCCCCTTGAGCCCTGAGCAATGCTACCCAAGCTCCTTCTTCTTGGGGAGCTCTCTGGCTGTTACCACTGAGCACATTTCTTCTTTGGAAACACTCAAAGAATTCCCTGGGTTTGCTTGCATTTTGCACCTGCTGCAGTTCACAGGGCAGCCTTCTTCAACTATCTTTGTCCTTCATTCCAGTTTTTCTCATATTGTTTTCCATTTTTGTTTTGGGGCCAGAATAGGATGTTCTCAAGGTTTATTTCTGGCACTGTGCTCATGGATCACACCTAGTAGGGATCGGGGGACTATGTGGGGTGCCCGGGATTGAGTGTGGCTTGACAGTTTGCTTGCAAAGCAAGCTCCTTACCCATTATGCTATCTCTCCAGGCCCTCTAATATTTTTTATCTAAATGTCACGATGACAAAAATAGCATCTAACCCTTGACATATATTAATGATCTTTCTGGGCTTTTCAAATGCATCAGATATTGTTGATCTTTCCCATTTTACCTTTTTTTTGAATATTAACTTGTTTTCCTAATTGCATTCAGCCACCTTGTAATATCTTGATTGATTTTCAATCAAATATTAAAATTCCAGATTTTTACTAATAGGTTTTCCCAACTGGTGTCAAGTTTATTCAGTTAGTGCCAATAGTTGAACTTCTCATAAAAGAACTAACTAAGCATGTTGTGAAAAAAAAACATTTTTATTGTAACTTAGTAATATATATTCACATGTAAACTTCACAGAATTTCACTTTCTTTATACATTGTCTATATGGGTCCTCTTACTCTCTTTTTATTATTTGAATAACATACTATTATACTTACTTTGGCAGCTCTTATATTATTTGTATATTATCATCAAAATAACCTACTTTCTCCAGTTAAAATTCTGCAACAACTGATTCTTAAAATTCATCTTTCTGTATATAGACAGGGAGCAAATATATAATATGCCCAAACAATATGACTTGCTATTAAATGGATGAGATTACAAATGCAGAGGTTAATTAATTATGCAAATCTTTAAATTGTGTTAATCAAATATTATTTTAGATTATACCAAAATGGCTAAGTTGATTATTTTAGATGATAAAAATAAATGGTTAAGTTGAAATAAAAAATTTTGCCAAGATATTTAGTTATGAAGTTTTATAGGCTTCATATTTTATTCATTTTTTTATTTGGGGGGATTTTGGGGTCTCTTGGTGGTCCTAATGAAGATCATATGCGATTCCAGAGATTGAACTTGTCAACTGCAAGGCACGTACTTTCTCTGCAACCTGAAAATTCATACTTAAAGCTTTAAAATACTTTGGTTATTTTACCTTGAAAAATAATTCAGTCTTCAACAAAAAGATGTATTTAAAAATGTACACTGATAAAATGTATTCACTATTAAAGTGAAATGATGAGAGAAACTTGTTTACAGAAATCATAAAAATATTCTATTATAGTGTTATATATTAAAGATTTTGAAAGCTCCAAATAGAAATGCATGCTTTAAAATAGATAATGCAGCAAAATTACTTGTCATGTGTGTTCATAACAATGGGAATATATCTTGTTCATATTTTACTCACAAGCATAATCAGCATATATACAATCACTTTCACTTTTGCATTATTTAGGTTTCTTGACATTAATATTGTCTTTCGGTTTTTAGTTGCTATATATCTGTAATCATAGTGGAATAATATACTCAAATATTAGAATATTAAGAAAGCAAAATATTTTATATTTAGGTTGCTATAGTCTTGTACATTTAAATCAATGTGAATATATAGCACATTTAGTGACTTTTAAAAATATTCTCTTAAACCATGTTCTGTGAAACATCCACTAATATCTCTGCTATTAAAATTCTCTATAGTACATGTTAAATGACTTAAACATTTAGATGGTTACTGTAGAGAAATCCAATTATTCTGCTTAGTACATTTGTGATATTCAGAAGGGCACACAGTTAAACACATATAATTTAGTATTTTACATGTCATCAAAATAATGACACAATTAATCATTGTAAGGCTATTATTAAAATTATTGAAATATAAAATTACTTTCAAATATGATGCCTTAGGTACAACCATATATTTTTCATATTTATTGTGTTCCATTTCTAAAGACTTTTTCCCCCAGAATGATGTCTGTTTCAAATTTCAGCATAAAATCATTGCGTTCTTTTAGGAAAAAATACTGCAAGTTAAAAAGCACCTTGAAGTGTGAGTTGTTTGGACAGCTTTGGTGTAATGTCAATTCCGTTCTTCAGCCATCCTAGTTGAGGGTTTGGTATGCCTTCTGCATGGCATCTAAGGCTGGCAGTTACCCCAGGCTCTCTGGCCTGACTCTCAGGATACACTCGTATTACTGGAGGGACTAAAAAGGAGTAAAAGAAAATAAAACAAGTTAGCAATTTATATTCACGATTCGCATTTCAAAACAAAATCGGCAACATAAGAAAATATTTTCTATTTTGTATAGTTCTTAGTTTTGAAAAATCTTTATTCACTAAAATGTAGCATTATTTTCTTGGATAAAGAAAATTCTGAAACTATGCAAGTGAAAGCCTACTGGAACCTCAGGTCTTCGTTTCAGAAACTAAGGAAGACCTCAAGGAATGTTAGAAACATATTTTTCTTTCTTTTTTTACATAAAAGACTGTATTATTATTGCACTAAATGAATTCTTAATAAGAAAAACATATTTTAAAAGTACAGAATGCTTTTGAATGGAATTTTGTTTGACAACTATGGAAACATATGTTGATGATATAATAAAAATGTTGCTTTAAAGAATCAGCAACACTTATGTTTTCTCCAGCCACACAGTTTGTTTTAATTCAGGAAAGAGACAAAAATCCAGGGGATTTTATTGAACAAATTGTCATTTTAGTCTATGATATAATCCTAATTATTCTGGATAATCTTGGTCTCTTATAGTACTGATTTTATACAAAAATATGATAAATATTAATAGTAAGTATGACATAAATTTTATTGGTCAAGATTTCCTATGAGTGAAAAATTATTATTATCTCCGATGGGTCAAAGTCTATTCTTTTATTATAAAACAAATATTATTCTTTTATTATGGAAAGGAAACAAAATCATTAAAACATATTTCATTCCCATGTACATAACAGTCATGGAATGGAAAGAAGGTAAATGACCATAAACAATAAATTGATAGAAATATAAAATATATAGCATATATAAAGCAAGTATATCACATGGTACATATATGGTATGGTTTACATATATCTCGTATATTATGTGATGCACTATATATTGTATACTTCATTTATAATAGTTTTACAATGGAGTCCCATTAAGTTTTAATGAAGTTGGAAAGATTGACATCATAAATATGGAAATAGAGGAAGCTTTTTGTTTCATTCCAAGACAAAACAATTAGTAAGTTACCAAAAGGAAACATGAATCAGAGTCCAATAGGCTGGGATGAAACTAAAGAACTTTCTGCAGCTCAGAACTGATGCAAACTCCGCTAAAGGAGATGGTAAGTACATTCACAAACTATATTAGTCAAAAGGTGGACTTGGTAGTCTGTATGGAGGGTAGAAATTTCAGTTCTGCTGACTTAACTAGCACTGTAGCACTGTCCTCCTATTGTTCATCAATTTGCTCGAGTGGGTACCAATAACGTCTCAACAAATTGTGAGATTTGTTGTTACTGTTTTTGGTATATCGAATACCTCATGGGTAGCTTCCCAGGCTTTGATGTGCAGGCGAGATAATCTCGGTAGCTTGCCAGGCTCTCCGAGAGGGGGGGGGGGAATTGAACCCGAATCGGCTGTGTGCAAGGCAAATCCCCTACCAACTGTGCTATCGTGCTAGCCCAACTTAACCAGAGAACTGGGGAAATCAAAAATAGTGACACAAATTAGTGACACAAAAGGTGTCACAAACCCTTGACTGAAATGAAGCCCATAGCGAGATTCTGGGGAACACCACATAATCTAGGACTCCAGTAAGGACAAAGGAGAAAACAATCTAGAATACCCCTTACTATCCCTTATTTCTTCTACTTCTCTTAATTAATAAAATTCATTAACATATCTGTGCAGATTAATTCTCAGTCCAGGGCTCTAGAAGAGGGCTATCAGTTAACACAGAGCACACCCCTTCAGGAATGTTTGCAACAATCTCTGGCCCTCTCCTTTTCCCTCCTGCATATAGCATGGAATTCAGTACCTATACAAACCCAATAGAATCCAAAATTATCAAGCCAAATTAACTCAAAGACAGTCATAGTGCCACTTGCTGCAATGGTACAAGATAAGAGGCTTAACATTATTTGTTAGTGTTAATAGAACAAAACAGTCACAACAAAATCATACACATTAAAAGCAGAAAAACGAAAACTTGTTTTGCATGTGGCTTAACTGGATTTGATCTGCAGTACCCTATGTGGTCCCAAGAGCACCTTCTAGAGTAATTACTGAATGCAGAGCCAGGAGCAAGCCTTGAGTACCACTGGATGAGCCCCAAAACAAAATTAAAAACACATGTGGGCTCGTGCACACAAACACACACACAGACACAAAGACACACACACATACCCAAAGACAGTTTAAGACTACAAGACAATATAATATAACATGTAGAGAACAAATTTCCATAATAGTCTTGAAGACATGGGTGAGTGTGTCCTGAAACATGAAAAAAGACACTTAAAAAGGCAGTGGAAAACGAAAGCCAACAAGGGAAAACTGAAATGGCAATCAAAGAAAGACCAAAAAGACTCAGAGAACCAAAATAATGAGATCAGATAGAAAAGAAAGAAGCAAAAGTTAGAAATGAAAGCATTATAGAAATGGCAGATTCATAATTTGAAGAACAAAATAAACAAGTCAAAAGCACTCAAGAAAGCTATGCTTACTAAATAAAATACAGAAGAAAATTGGTATTGTTAAAGAAATTAATATACCAATGACTCAGTTGGAAGAATAAAGAGAAATGAAATGCTAAAATTATTAATGAAAAACTATGAAAACTCATCAATGACATTAGTAAAAAGAATATTAGGTCAATTGGTATCCCTGAAGGGACAAAGAGAGAAAAAGAAACAGATGGTTTATTAAATGGAACAAAAGCTGAAAATATCTCAAATGTGAGGACGGAACTAAATGTGCAAGTCTGAGAAGAAAACAGAATTTCTAAACATATAGGATCCTAAACTAGATCTTTTTCCAGTTTACAAGCATGATGGTAGTGTGTTCATATATCTGTGTGACGTGTTCCTCCCTTCAGTCTTGTTATAACGTTGGTGTATTATCTCTCTAAAGAAGAGGGTGGGGCAGAAGTAAGCCACACTGAAACATGAGACATGATACTATTAAGAATTCAAGACCAAAAAATGATTGTTTCGAAGGGTTATAGTACAAGAAAATAGTAACATAAAAGCGCTCTCATCAAGCTTCCATCAGACTTCTCAGCAGAAAGCCTTCCAGACAAAAATAATGAAATGACATTTTCAAAATACTCAAAGACAAAAATGTCAGTCAATACATTAATTATATCCTGCAAGATTCTCTCTCATACATGAGATTTTCTTTCATACTCCTCCCCTCTCAGAGAGCCCAGGAAGCTACTGAGAGTATCTTGCCTGCTTGGCAAAGCCTGGCAAGCTCCCCGTGATATGCCAAAAATAGTAACAACAAGTCTCACAATGGAGAAGTTACTGGTGCCCACTTGAGAAAATTGATGAACAACGGGAGGACAGTGCTACAGTGCTACATGAGAGGAAAAAAAAAGAGTTCAAAAAATGCAAAAGGGTTTGTCAATACTAAACCTCATTATCAAAAGAATATATACACAAATAAATAAATACTGAAAGGAACTGACCTCTCTAGAACAATGACTACAGATATTCAACAAAGTAACAAACAGAACCACTGTCTGTAGCACTGTCCTCCAGTTGTTCATGGATTTGTTAGAGCAGGCCCAGTAACATCTCCATTCTGAGACTTGTTACTGTGTTTGGCTTATTGAATATGTCATGGGTAGCTTGCCAGGCTTTGCAGTGACAGCGAGATACTCTTGGTAGCTTGCCGGAATCTCCAGGAGGGGCGGAAGAATTAAACTTGGGTTGGCGGGCCTGCCACATGCAAGGCAAACACCCTACCATTGTGCTATAGCTCCAGCTCAACAAACAGAACCAAAATAACAAATAGAAAAATGGCAGCAAGAAGTTCTCATATATTAGCAATCTTCCTACCTGTAAATGGATCAAACTCAGTAATCTAAAAGGAAGAGGCAGAGTGGTAATGCTTAGCCTGAGCACTTATTTCAATTGACGAAGCCTGGGTTCTATCCCTGATACCATATGACCCTCCCTTCAAGGAATACCATGTGAGCATAGGCCTGGGAGCAGCTCATGGTTGTGACCCAGAAAGTAAAACTGAAAAGAACAAAAAACAAATCAAAAGGATTGGGATAACAATGGAAAAAAAACAAATCCTAGATATATGCTGATTATAAGAAACTAAATTAAATTGTAAAGGCATACCGACTTCAAAGAAAAGGATAGAAGGCTCTACATGCCAAGAGAATATTCAAATAAATGTGAAAAAAACTTTTACAAAAAGAGGGACTGCTACAGTTTATATTTTATCATTAAAAAAAAACTCAAGTTGAAATGTTCCAAGATAAGCTTTATATAATATAAAGGAAATGATACGAAAAGATGATATTACAATTACTATTATGCTTGCCCCTTCTACAGCAAAATCAAATATATAAAGTGAATATTAAAATACCTAATAGAAGCTAACTGACAGCTATATACAATAGAAATAGATTTAAACACAATAAAACAATGATAGATCCCTGAGACAGAAAATGGACTTCAACTGTATTTATGGAAGATCCCACATAAAATAGAGTACACATAATTTTTAACTGCTCATAAAAAAAAATCTCAAGTATAGATCATAATTTGGGAACATAACAAATCCCAATAAAATTACATTAAACTATTTTAAATATAAAGCTAAAATCATTTTCAGGAATTTTAAAAAAATAGATCAGAAAGCACAAATAAAATTAATAAATCAAGGAAGTGGGGAAATAACAAAAACCTATTAAGAAACAACTTGTTTTTGAATGACTATTAAGTCAATGATTAAATTTTAAAAATACATGGATAAGAATGAAAATTAGGGTTTGATTCACCAATACCTAAGAAATACAACAAAAGCAGTTTAAACTGGAATGTTTATGGCAACTCAGGTCTAACATAGGAAACAAGAAGAATCATAGAGTAAAACAAGTCAAAGTTTTCAACTACAATGTATAAGTAAATGAACCAAAAGAAAATAAAATAAAATTTTGAGAAACTTATGAAAGCATAAAAATAAATCAAAAGAATAAAGTAAACAACTGATTATTTGAAAATTTCAAAAAAATCTTTAGCAGCCTTTCTAAAAGGAGAAAAAAATCAATAAAATATTGTACATGAAAGAAGAGAAATTCCCTCAGAAACCACAGAAATACAAACTATCAGAAGAGAATACCATGACTATTTATTTGCCAATGAATTGGACAATTGGACTGGAAAGACAGTACATCAGGGAAGGTGCTTGCACTGCCTGCTGCCAACCTTGGTTGATCCCTGGCATCATCTATTACTCGTCCAAGCACTGCCAGGATTGATCTGTGGGCACAAACCCAGTAAAAAGCACTGAGAACAGCTAGGTTGGCCCCAAAACTAAAGGAGAAGGAAATTCTTAGAATTATACAACCTGCTGGCTGGAGTGATAGTACGGTGGGTAGGGCGTTCGCCCTGCATGCGGCCAACCCGGGTTCAATTCCCAGCATCCCATATGGTCCCCTGAGCAGCCAAGAATAATTCCTAAGTGCAGAGCAAAAAGTAACCCCTGTGCATTGCCGGGTGAGACCCAAAAAGCAAGAAAAAAAAAAGATTTATACAACCTGAAGTCTAAATTAATAAAGAAGCAGGTTAAATAACAATTTTAAATATACAGCTACAAAGAATACAAAAGTGGGAAAATGTGGTGGAGGATAATAGGAAGACACCAACCACAGAAGACAGTCCAAAATATCAGTTATAAGATAGAGATGATCCGAATATTTATTTATATATAAATATAAATAAATATGTATATTTATTTAATTTATTGTATGATGAGCATTTTGGTAACATCTCATTGTAAAACTGAATTTTGCTGAAATAATATAAAAATATCATAAAACATTTTGGATAACAAAAAAAGACCACGACGATCACGACCATCCTGTATATTCGTCAATTGCCTCGAGCAGGCCCCAGTAACGTCTCCTTCGTCCTAGCCCTGAGATTTTTTTTAAAAAAGTGCCTTATTAAAGGCTCTTCCAGGGTTAAGAGAATGAGACCCTTCTTTGTTACTGGTATTTGGCATATTCAATCCCTGTGGAAAACATTAAACCTAGAATTGCACTCCTTTCTGATCCAACAATTCCACTTTTGGGTACCATCCCCAGCAAAGGAAAAAAAAACATTCATTCAAAAGAACTTATTCACACCATTATTCATAGGAGACTTAATATAAAAGGCAAGAAGTGGCATCAACCTAGATGTTCAATGAAAGATAATCAGGTCATGAAGATGTGGTATATATAAATGATACAATGCTACACAGTTGTAAGGAATGATGAAATCATACAATTCACAGCAACATGGATGGAACCAGAAGACATCATGTTATATAAAGTAAGCCTGAAGAAGAACAATAAACACAGGATGATATCACATATATGTGGTATTAAG
Organism: Sorex fumeus; assembly: GCF_029834395.1. Lineage (NCBI taxonomy): Eukaryota > Metazoa > Chordata > Mammalia > Eulipotyphla > Soricidae > Sorex > Sorex fumeus. The sequence goes on along the minus strand of NW_026606096.1, from coordinate 19,170,231 downwards.
AATAACTGGATGAGGGAATGCGATGTTTTAAAGGAGGGATGCCCTGATCAATCTTGGTCCCAGAGTATATGGAGAAGAAGGAAGGAAAGAGCGAGGGAGGAAAGGAAGAGGAGATAGATGAGAAACAACAGGGACCAGGACAGTGGAGTCAGGTACAAAGGTGGTTTTAAGAAATGGCTGAATCAAATATCCAAATCACAGTATTAATGACACTTGCATTAACAACCAAACTGAAAGGTTCTATCAAGAGGTTGTAGAGGAGGGTGACTAACACATAACATTTTAAGGGAAAATCTTTGAACAATATCTTAGTACTTATTCCGAATAAGTCATATGACATATTAAGATATATGATATGCCACAGATGACATATTACTATTACTATGTCATATGACATATTAGTAATATGACTTGGAGGCAGAAAATTGACAGAGTGGTTGTTGTTGCCTTGTGTGTGGTCAAACCTCAGTTCAGTTTCTGGCCCGGCATGATCCTCCAGGCACCTTGTTAATCTCTGGAGCAGAGTGAGAAGTAGCTCCTGAACATTGAGGTGCAGTTGTGTGCTTTACTCTTGTGTGTATTTGTGTACTTACATTGTTTTAAGTCTATGTAGCAGAGCTAGAGGGAGGACATGACAGAATCATGGTCCACAGTGATTTCTTAGTTAAAACATGTATTTTAAAAATATAACTTAGCAAAAATAGGACGCCAACAAAATAATTCTATGTACAAGCAATCTTAACAAAAGACAGTAAAGAAGTTTTGTTCACTTTGACCATCCTGCTCTTGGCTTAACTTTGAGCTACCTGACTTCTTTTGTGTTTACCCATTAGAAGACGTAATGCTAAAGATGTAATGCAAGTAAACAATCTACTTCAAAGTTCAATTAGACCAAGTTTAATTTCATCAGTCTTTCTAGAGAAGCCATTTTATATGCACATTTCATTGACTAATGAATAAACATTGGCCTTCCAGATTTATTGAAATTATAAAATCAATGTAAACCAAGAGACTAGTTGAAGTTCCTTAAATCCCTTTTATTTTTATAAACAAAACTGTCCTTTATAGACAAGAATCATGTCTATATTTTAGAGATCATAAACCAAAAGTAACGTGAACTGGAATAGAGAAATCAAAAGAAAGACCAAGAAAACACAGAACTCCAAAACAGGAGGGGTACCTGTCATCAGGAAGGTCCAATGAGCCTAAGATTACCTAATTGGGCTTTGTATATTGCTGCAAATAGTTTTAGGGGAGAAAGTATGGATAGTAAGATGCTTGCCTCGCATGCAGCCCATACGGGTTTGATCCCAGATACTGCATATGGTCCCTGGAGCACCTTCAGGAGTGATTCATGAGTGCAAAGACAAAAATAAGCCCTGAAAACAGCCAGCTGTGGCCAAAAAAAAAAATATGTAAACAAAAGCTCAAATTCAATATTACTTTGAATTGCCATTTATGTTTAGATTACTAATATAACTGTGCATAGATTTAAAATAATATCCTGTTTTTATCATAGTGAGCTTTTGTGTGCCAACAGACAACATGTATATTGAAGGAAAAAGCCCTCTAGGCTTATATTGTTTTCATTTCAGATATTGGTATCTGATGACTTGAAAAATATCTGAACTCAAATAAAACTGAGAGATAAATGATTGACATAACAACTATTTAACCTCCGGGACAAGCTGCACATATAAAAGTAGTTTTTTTTTTTCTGGGATACATATTATAAGATATAAATGATGATTGATGGAAGCCTGAATTAAAAAGTCAATAATTCTCCAGAGAACATTTCAAGCCATTTGTTACAGTCATTTTTAGTTAGGAAGTGCACTCTATGAACTTGTCTTTCCTTTACACTGGCAGTGCATTTAAAAGAATCTAATGAAGACCATCAAAGGGTTTTTCAGATTGAATTTAGAATACAATTTGCATGCACTATCATGCAAATCTTTAAATAATATTTAAGCAAATGATGAAATTAATAGTGTCTATACACTAAAAATTTGCTAATGATATTTGATGTTCACTGAAGTAACAGGAATAAATCTAAAATAGTTTATTTCATTTTATGTAGTATGCAAAATATATAATATAAATATAAACATTTTAACATTTAGGAAAATGTATATGCTATTTATCAAACATATCTAAGTATAGTATTCTAGTTATTGATTTTTTTGTCCATCTTTCACATGCAATTTGTTATTACATACTAAAATATGGTTTGAGTTTTAATTCAGATTTTTTTTTAAATTTTATTAGTGAAACACCATGAGGTACAGTTGTAGACTTACAAATTTTTGTGCTTGGGTTTCAGTTATACAATGATTGAGTACCCATTCCTCCACCAGTGCCCATTCTCCACCACCACTGATCCCAGTATCCCTCCCACCCCCCATCCCCTCATCCCACCCTGCCTCTGCGGCAGGGCATTGCTATTTTTTTTCTTAATTTTTTATTAGTGAAATACCATGAGGTACATTTGTAGACTTACAAATTTTTGTGCTTGGGTTTCAGTTATACAATGATTGAGTACCCATCCCTCCACCAGTGCCCATTCTCCACCACCACTGATCCCAGTATCCCATCCCCTCATCCCACCCTGCCTCTGTGGCAGGGCATTGCTATTTTTTTTCTTAATTTTTTATTAGTGAAACACCATGAGGTACAGTTGTAGACTTACAAATTTTTGTGCTTGGGTTTCAGTTATACAATGATCGAATAACCATCCCTCCACCACTGCCCATTCTCCAATACCACCAGTCCCAGTAACCCTCCCTCCCTTCATCCCCCCATCCCACCCTACCTCTGCGGCAGGGCATTCCCTTTTGTTATCTTTCTCCTTTTGAGTGTTGTGGTTTGCAAAAGAGACATTGAGTGGCAATCTTGTTTGGTCTATAGTCTACTCTCATCACACATTTCCAATCCTGAGAAGAACCTCCCAACACACTTTATTTGGTGCTCCCTTCTCTATCTGAGCTGCCTTTTCCCCTATGAATTCAGATTTTGAAATTAGTCAAATAACAAATGTGAAAATTGAACTGAAAATTCTTATTTGTTTTGATAATCAAATAATATTCCCAAAGAAACATGTACTAGAATTTGACAACTTGAAATGCAAAAACAAATTTTGAATGAAACTTTCAGCCATAATATTAAATATATATTTTAGAGTATTAGAAGACTATGTAAAAATGTACGGTCTGAAAAGGGGGGGGGGGAGAGAATTGAATAGGGAGAAATAATGTTTACCTCTTCCCATAGCACAGAAAATCTACACCAGGACTTCTAAGAATCTACATGGAAATCAAACCTGTAACAAACAAAGCTTTCCAAGCAAGGGGGGAAAGGAGAATACCGAGAAGCATTAAAAAGATGCATCCTTGCCAAGAAAACTCCACACAGAGCTGTATGCCCACCCCAGAATCATATGCTGCATTCAGAAATGATTGCCTAAGGTGCTAAACTTGACCCTTAGGAGTAAACATGTGGTACCCTGGTCTTATAGTTCTGTACTTGAAGCACTGGAATGGAAGGCAATTAATGTTAGGATACAAGTAGGAGTGAAATCACTGGCAGGTGCCATCTTGAACACCTTACTAGTGGAGCCATACCAGATCTCAGCCTCTGAGTAACTAACCTTAAGGATGGTTATTGTCCTGAGATCTCCAATAACCTCTAATAAATATCCTAGGCAGCTTGTGGCTGAGACAGTACAAAGAATGCTTTCTCAGAGATGCCTCTGGACTCTAAAGTCACCATCCAGTTAAAAAATAAACTCCATTTGTTTTACTCTTTTTAAAATTTTAGAATTCCTGGAGCAACATCTCAAACTACACCACTAATATACCAAGAGAAGCACATGTGATGGAGTATAAAGTAGAAGGAAATCAATTAAATATATCACCGTATCACTGTCATCCTGTTGGTCATTGGTTGCCTTGAGGTAGGCCCAGTAACGTTTCCTTTGTCCTAGCCCTGAAATTTTAAAAGTGCCACATTCGAGGCTCTTTCAGGGTCAGAGAATGAAACCCATATTTGTTACTGGTTTTTGGTATATTGAATACGCCATGGGGAGTTTTCCAGACTCTGCTTTAAATATATATAAAACATATTTTACATCATATATAACACACATTATGTATGTAATCTTAGCACACGTATAATATACAATATATTTAATATAATAAATCACTTCACTTAATCACTTAACTTCCCGTTAGTCGTCGATTTGCTCGAGCGGGTGCCAGTAACGTCTCCATTTGTCCCTGTCGCGTGCTAGTGTAGCCCAATGGCATCTCTTCGCTCCGGGAACATGGAGGGCCTCAAACCGATCGTTCATGACCTTGACAAAGAAGTCTGACCATCTGGTAGGTGGGCGGCCACGCGGTCTCTTGACATCCCGTGGAATCCAATCAGTAACAGCTCTAGTCCAACGGTCGTCTTTAAATCTCATTACGTAACCAGCCCATCTGATTTTCGACACCTTGGCAAATGAGACAGCGTCCCTGATCCTTGATCGTCGACGGATGTCAGAACTCCGGATTCGTTCTCTCATTTGAGTGAAACGTGATATTCCAAGCATAGCTCTTTCTATTCTTCTTTGGGAGACCTGAATGGCGTTCTCATCTTGTTTGCGTAGGGCCCAGGTCTCTGAGGCATATGTTAATGCAGGAAGAACAGTGGAATCAAAGAGATGTGCCCGGAGCCGGAGGTTCTTCGTCCTCTTAGCTATTTCTTCGATGTTCTTGAAGGCGTTCCAAGCCGCTCTCTTCCTCCTGCGCAGCTCGGGTGCCAGGTCATTTGTCATGTTGACCTCTCGACCTAGGTACACATAGCTGTTGCATTTGGAGATGGTCGTTCCATTGAGAGTGAATGGGGCATCAGGAACAAGGCTGTTTCTCATAAACATTGTCTTCATAAGATTCAGCTGTAGTCCTACCTTTCCACACTCACGGTCAAAGTCGGCCAGCATTTGTGCCGCTTGGCTGATGTTTGGTGTTATTAAAACAATGTCGTCAGCAAAGCGGAGGTGGTGTAGTTGCCGACCATCTATCTTCACTCCCATTCCTTCCCATTCCAGTCGTCGCATGATGTTCTCGAGGGTGGCACTGAAGAGTTTTGGTGAAATGGTATCACCCTGCCGCACCCCTCTCTTGACATCAACGATCACTTCTTTGTAGAATGGTGAGATCCTGGTAGTGAATCCGCAATACAGCTCACGGAGGATCCTGATGTATTGGGCTTGAATGCCCTGATTGGCTAGGGCTTCAATGACCGCTTCCGTCTCAACAGAATCAAAGGCCTTCTTTAAATCAATGAACATTAAGCAGAGCGGCATCTTGAACTCCCGAGAAACCTCAATGAGTTTGGTTATCGTGTGGATATGGTCGATGGTGCTGAATCCTTTGCGGAACCCTGCTTGCTCACATGGTTGTCCTTCATCTAGTGTTCTGCCAATCCTATTCAGGATGACTCGAGTGAACAACTTGTAGATGACAGACAATAGGCAGATCGGGCGATAGTTGCCAATGTCATGGATGTCTCCCTTCTTGAACAGTAGTACGGTCCTGCTGGTTTTCCATTGAGATGGAACCTTGCATTCAGACAGGTAGCGAGTGAAGAGCCGAGCCAGTGTATTGATGAGTACTGACGGCAGGTTCTTCAGGTGTTCAGGTCTGACCTTGTCTGGGCCGGGTGCTGTTTGCTTCTTTACTGACGAAATGGCGTGTCGGATTTCGGAAGGGAGAACGTTGGGAACGACATACCCATCCTGTGGAATTTGGTATGTCGACAAGTGGACATGGCTATCGAATTATTAATAAAATAAATTGTATATTATAATATATAATGATACATACCATAATATATATTACATATTATAGTGGATGCCCTGGAGCAATAGCACAGCGGTTCCATTCCTCCGCCCCTCTCGGAGAGCCTGGCAAGCTACCGAGAATATCGCCCGTATGGCAGAGCCTGGCCAGCTACCTGTGAGGTATTCGATATGCCAAACACAGTAACAACAAGTCTCACGATGGAGACGTTACTGGGCCTGCTCGAGCAAATCGATGACCAACGGGAGGACCGTGACTGTGATTATAGTATATACCATATAATATATGCATATTAGCACACATGGTTCAACCTGTAACAATATGTTAGTAATTTCTTATACAAAGGTCTAATGGCTCTAGGGTGAGATCCAATGATCTTCACTCACTTTTCTCTAAGGAAACTTTTTTTGCATCATGTTCAGTCGATTATTCATAACAAGCAATACAAAATAAATTATTTATGTCCTGCTTTGGAAGCATTGGAAAAATTCTAAATGATGGTGGTAGGAAGGTGTAATGGTGGTGGGATTGGTGTTGGAAAATTGAACGTAACAAATTATTGCGAACAACTTTATAAAAATAAATTTAAATTAAAAAAAAAACAGAGTGCTTCCTCCTATCAGGCACATTGATTTAACTCTTGTCAATACACATGTAACTACCAGTACCAAGTCACACCATGCCAACATCAATCCCCTGTGTACGCTCCTACAGTATACCTATTGGCAGATGAATGTCTGTTAAAGACTAAGGGATGCCTCTGCCTTCTTGGTTCTAGTTTCCTTTGCTGGGCCATAATCAGCCAGACTCTGCAGCTTTCCAGTTCCAGGATGGGGGGTGTTGTCTATGGTCTACCATGATGATTTCCTGGCTACCATGTATTGACTGCCAGGCACATGCAACTTTCTAAACCTAGTCACTGGCCAAGACTTATTTGATTCAGTGCCAACACAGGGACTGTGTACTTAAGAATAGAATTCTCTGAGTTCCCAGGTCTGTTTGAACATGATGCTACAGTACATACAATTGTAACAGGCCTGCCCGACATGCTTGCCAGGACTGCCTGACCTGCCTGCCCAGCTAAAAGCAGCACCTGTGACTGAACTGGTCATGACCTCAGACAGGCCTGATTCAGACTCAAGCCTACAGGCGTGGTCTAGATCCTCTTTGAGCAACAGCCACATAGAGAGACAGAGGAATGCACATGATAGATCACAACAACCAGAAAAGAACTCCCAATAAAGTAGAATTATGCAAGCTGTCTGAAGAAGACTTTAAAGCAACAGTTATAAATATTCTCATTGATTTATCAGTTGAAAAGGACTTCAATACAGAGAAGGCATGATAAGAGATCTTAGAAAAATTCAATTTTACTAATTTGTTTCTTACTATTTCCAGCCTGTTTAGATTATTTTAAATTCCAGATACTATACTTCTGGTATCTAAAATTTATATTTGTTTCCTTCAGGATGTCTTATTTTTGTGCTAATAAAAACATTTTAGGATTGTTTGAGTAATCTCTTTTTTTAATAGGTTTTGGTAGTTCTTAGCTTTCGAGGATTAGATTGATTCCATCTAGGTTTCTTAATTTATGTTCATAGCAGTTTCTTATGATCAGTGTAATATTTTGTGGGTATATAGTTACATCTTCAATTTCATAATACACACATATAAATATGCACATATACCTTTTCTCCTTTTTCAGCCATGTTTTGTTTCTCAAAGTTAGCGATGTTAAAAACATTTTTATTTTTTACAAATTTTTATTTTGCTGGATTATTGTTCTTAGATATTCTATTACTTTTTCTTTTTATTCCCTGCTTAAATGCAGCATATTGTACTCTTCATTTTCTAGATTCTTGTGAATGGTAATTAATATTGTTAACTTGAAAATGTTCCTTATTTAAAAAAAGAAATATTAAGTAATATGGACTTTTACAAAAATGATTCAGGGCTATAGAGAGAGAACAGGAGTTAACATGTTGGTTATGCACATAACCAACTATAATTCAATCCCCATTATCACATATAGTCCCTGGAACAACTGCCAGTAATAATCCCTGAGTAAAGCTGACTATGTCAATTAAAAAGAGAGAACAAGTCCAGGGTGATAGTATAGCAAGTATGGTGTTTTCCTTGCATGCTGCAGACCCAGTTTCAATCCATGGCATTCATATGGTCCCCCAAGCCCCACCAGTGTGATTCCTGAGTGCAGAGCCAGGAGTAACACTTGAGTATTGACAGGTGTCATCCTTTCTCCCCCCCCCCAAAACACACACACACACACACACACACACACACACACAAAAATAGTGGTCAAGGAGAAAGTACAGTAACCAGGGATGTATGGGATATCTTGTATACACAACGCAATGTTCTCCCTGACCCTTCCCTGCTGGATGTAGCCCACAAATTCTCGGAGCACTGTACTGTGAGATGTGGTAAATATCCCACATTTTCTTTTTGGAGACTTTGTCATCCACGTGTAATCAATTGTAACCATCAGTTCAACAATAATAAAATATGGGCACAAATATAGAAAAAGATATACTCTAACTATTTTCCCAATCAACAATGTCAGCAGCAATTTTTATAAACAGAGCTTCCATTTGACCCTGCGGTAGCACACTGGTGTGTCCCCATACACACAAACATGAATTTGGAAAGATATCTGGATACCTCTGTTCACCTCAGCACTGTTCATAAAAGTCAAGATCTTGATATGAGACAAATGTCCAACAACATGTGAGTGAAGGAATCCATGCTAAATGAAATGAGTCAAAAAGAAAAGAGTCTGAAAAAAAAGGATCTTTTCACTCATCTGCAGAGAATGAACAAAAAAAGCAAGGAACTAAATCACCACCAATATAAACAACCCTAATTCTGAAGAAGTGTGTGTGGGGTATGGGGAAGGAGGGTCCCTTGGAATAAAAATGGAGGTATCACTCTTCATGTGGGTAGGGTGTAACAACACTATACATATGAGAGTAGTAATTTTTCTACTAAAATACAATTTTAAAATGAGACTCTGTGTGTATGCCTATGTGTGTCTGTGTGTGTCTGTGTCTGTGTCTGTCTGCTAAGTGTGGATAAATTCCTTCAATATTTTGGGAGGAGGTATCTAAGAAAATATTTTGGAGTGATAGCACAGCAGGCAGGGCGTTTCCCTTGCACATGGCTGACCCATGTTCCATTCCTCCATCCCTCTTGGAGAGCCTGGCAAGCTACCGAGGGTATCCCACCCATATGGCAGAGCCTGGCAAGCTCCCTGTGACGTATGACATATGCAAAAAACGGTAGTAAGTCTCACACTGAAGATGTTACTGGTGCCCGCTTGAGCAAATTGATGAACAACGGGAGGACAGTGCTACAGTGCAGTGCTATTTAAATTATTATAAAAATAGTATGTACGTTAAAACATGGGAAGGATCAACGCATAGTTTCTCAGAAAGTTATCATAAACTCACCATAAACAAGTAGTTTGATATTAGGACAGATCAAATAGGATCATTTAAGTCTAATCACACTTCTAATCCAATACTGAAAAAGGATCTAATTGGGATTTTTAAAAATCTATAAAGCTGGCCTTCCTCATCCACCCTTCAGGATTCTCTCAGACACTCTTTAGTAGAACTATAGCACATCGGCCAACATGTGTCTATGAGCAGCATATGCTGAGTACTTTGGGTGTTTGTTCTATGGGACTAGAGACAGGTTTTAGTGACCCTGCAATAATTTCTCTCTCACTGTAAACAACAACAACAATAGCAACAACAAAAAAATAAGCTCCAGGTGAATTGTCAGGCTGCTGGCATAGAAACAATTAAACACTGCTTTTTTTTCCCCTCTTTGGTTGGTGCCATTGTCTGCATTCTTTTGAAGGATTCTATCACTATTCTTCCACAAATTATTCACACAGCTGCAACTGTTACAAAAGGTCCTAAGAAAGCTTGAGGGTAAGAATATAAATGTCTCTGAAGTAGTGCTGACTCACAGCAGCATCTGGATTGTTCTGTTTCTATTATGACTTCCTTTTGTCATTAAAGGAACTTTCCTATGAAAAATTACAGACTAGGCTTAATAAATATTTTAAATGCGACTGGGTCTGTCCGATGCCTTTTGTCTCTGACATTATTAAAGTCATCAATTTCTCTTTAACTTTGTCCCAAAGCAGTCTCTTTATATTCATGACTTTCCCATTGCCTCTTGTCAATATTACAAAACTCCAATCACATTATTGCAGCCTTCATAAAAGTGTAAAGGATGCAACAAACGTTAGAAGCAAAATATAAATTAGCAGCAGTATACTTATGGTCTTAAAACTTTTGTGATTTTTTTAATAGATCTTCATGAGGCCAGGTACAGACGTCAGGGCATTTGCCTTTCAAGTGGTCGACCTGGGTTCAGTCCCCAGTACCTCATATGGAACCCTGAGTCCTCCAAGAGTGATCCCTGAGAGAAGAGCCAGGAGTAAGCTCTGAGCACTGCCAGGTTTAGCCAAAAACCCAAACTCCGACCAAAGAAACAAAAAAAGAGAGATCTTCTTAGTTATCCTATGGTGGTATAACAAATAACAACTTATTTAATTGTTTGTTTGTTTAAGGGCCACATCATCAGGTTTTAGGGTTTACTCCTGACTCTCTGCCCAAGGATCACTCTTGTCAGGTTTAAGGGACCATGTGGGATGTTATGGATCAAAACTGGATCAAACCTGAATCAGTCACATGTAAGGCAAGCACCTTATATGCTGTACTATCTCTCTAGCCCCCAAATCACAATTTTTTGAAAAGATGCTTTAAAGCTTTATTTAATGCTTTATTCCATCCTAGTTTTATTAACTTATATCTGTTTATTCAGAAAGTTACCATTCCATTTCTTTCCCAATTTCAAGATCTTTAAAGCCATCGTTTTCAGAAATTCTCACTGGAACACAAACATTCGGAAAAATCATGCATAACTAGTAACTTCTTTAAATCTATAAAAAACAAAGTAAGAATTTACGAAGAAGTAAAATATATATTAATGTCTAGGATATGACATATGCTTTTTCTTTTCGACTATGTGATTTGACTTATATTATATATTTATATAATTTTCTTTTTTTGTAATTTGGGCAGCACCGGAATCTGCTCAAGAATATCTCTTGGCTCTGTACCCAGGGTCACTCCTGGTGGGGCTTGGATGACTAAGTGCGCTGGCAGGTATCAAGCCAATAACACTGCATATACGGCAAGTGCCATACCTGCAGTTCTCTCTGGTATTCATTTTATATAATTTTCAAGTCTAAAATTAATTATATGAGATAAGGATTATTAAATGGATAATAGAAATCTGTCTAGCCTAAAGAATATTTCTATGACACTCTATAAGTGGTAGCACTGTAGCACCGTCCTCCCTTTGTTCATCGATTTACTCTAGCAGGCACCGGTAACGTCCCCATTGTGAGACTTGTTGTTACTGTTTTTGGCATATCAAATACGCCATGGGGAGCTTGCCAGGCTCTGCCATGTAGGCGGGATACTCTCAGTAGCGTGCTGGGCTCTCTGAGAGGGAAACAGGAATCAAATTTGGGTCTGCAACATGCAAGGCAAACGCCCTACCGGTTGAGCTATTGCTCCAGCCCCTATAAGAGGAATAATTTAAAGACTTTTAATTCTCAGTATCCCCATTTGTAAAATTTGAAATTCTTCCCAGAATAAAGTGGATTAAAGAATTTTTAATGGAAATTTCTTAGTCACCATAGACTGGACTCAACAGCAAAGTGTTAGCAATTGCTCTATATTTTGATTTACAGAAATCATACTCTCTACACATAACACAGAATAACTAAAGTTTAGTAGCAGAAATATCACTTTTGATATTTAACTTCACTAACCAGTGCAAGCTGATTAGAAGAAATGGACATCTAAATTGGAAAAAGGCCATGTATGATTCTATAAGAAAGATTATAATTAGCCATATCTTCTAGTGCTAAAATAGGGAAATAAATAAAATAAACTTTTCAAGCTTATTTATGGTATAAATATAAATATAAAGTGATACAAATACAAATCATGAGCAAATGTATTCAATGCTGCCGCTAAAATATTATAAACACAACAATACACATGAAACGTCTAGGATAACACTGAACTCACATTTGTACTGCACTGGGAACCTATGTATTTTAACAGTGAAAAAAAAACTCTGACTGTGATGTAAGAAAAGCATTAATTTAATTATGGCTTTGTATATTAGGAAAATGCTTTTCTATATGTTATAAAAAGTATAACAAAAATAAATAATCTTTTAAGTTTTGTTCATAATGTTGCTCAAAGATTTTACTCTAGTTAGCCTCATATTTTTTTTTGGTGGAATAAATTGAAGAGTTTTATGACAGAAAATACTATAATACACAAAATACAAAATACATCAATTCACACAGGATTAATCAAAAGAAATATTTCCTATTACACCATAGAACTAATTCTATGATTTTCAGGGTTTCCAACTTTATCTTCATTCATTCAGTGAATGTTATGATGATATCAGTGATAGTACTTTAAAATATAAACTACTGAGCTGACAGTGGGTAGGGCTCTGGCCTTAATATTCTGGCAACCCAGATGGTCGCCCAAGCCTACAAGAAGTAAGCTCTGGGCTCAGAGTAGGAATAAGCCCTGAACAATGCTAGGTGTGGCCCTCTGAAAATAAAATAAAATAAAAATTATTACTCAGATATGGAAAAGGTCTTGTGCTAATATTGGTGCCACTTATGCGAAGATTTTTGTTTCAAAAGGTTCCATGACAAAGATTAAATTATTCAGGGATTTTTATAAAGTTATAAAATACTTTTATTGATGTATTTTTAAAAAAATGTATCTACAGATTAGTGCTGGAGATAAAGCTCGGTGTTAAAAAATGTGTTTTGTGTGTTTGAGGCCATGGCTTGATCTTCTGGCACCATAAACCAAAGCCAAAATGCATAATCTTAAAAGGTTAAATTAATCCATAGACAAAAACTAAACTAGAATACAGTTCCATGTAGGTGACACATATATAAACATACACTTATTTATATAGTACATAAACTTTAGTTTCTTCCATGTAGTGTTTCTTGAATCACTTAATTCATCATAGAATTATATATATTTATATATATGTTAATATATGTATATCTAGAAACATGATTTCATAATTTTGAAATAACTTTCTTAAATAAATTATAAATGAAATTTACTACCACAAACTAATAAAAGTAGTTAATGGTTCAAGCTAAATGTCATATAATTCTCAAAAAATAGCATGCTTCCTTAAAGTTTATTTGCACAAATAAGAACAATACAGAAAATCCAGTTGTCAGAAAACTGTGAACCACTGTTTATTTTTCCTTAAAATTTATATTAACTGCCCCAACCAATCCACAACATATTGATTAATCAGAATATACTTATGCCTGTCTCTAACTTCATATTTCATTTTTAACCTTGAAAATAGCTTTAAGCTTCTAAAGATTTAGAAGGACATTACACTTTAGAAACTTCACTATCTCAAGCTTTTGTTAATACAAAATCTGTTAACTAGCTTTTCCCCACAGGTCAGCAAAGTATACTGTCTGCATAATTGCCACGGATATGTTTAGAAATAGAGTAATGTTAATTTACTCTAATTTCTTTATAGCAATACCTACATATTATAAAGTTTTCTTTATTATTTGGACTACAATTGACTCAAAATTTAAAATTTTGGAGCTGGAGCGATAGCACAGCGGATAGGGTGTTTGCCTTGCATGCGGCCAATCCGGGTTCCATTCCCAGCATCCCATATGATCTCCTGAGCACCGCCAGGAGTGATTCCTGAGTGCAAAGCCAGAAGTAACCCCTGAGCATCACTGAGTGTGACCCAAAAAGGAAAAAAAATAAAGTTTTCTAATATCTCTGTACATAGCCAAATTTGTGTTTTCAAATTATCATGGCCTCATTTTTTTATACTCTCTCCTCTTCTCTCAATTGTTGCTGACTCTTCTTTATCCTTCTTTGTATTTTATCTTTCATTTTTTATGATTCTTTTCTTTTGCTTTTCCCATTTCTCTACACAAATTGTTCAATTTCACTTTTAATTTAATCATTTGAATAAACAATACATTAATTATTCATTCTATATGAATAAAATTAAGGAAGATGTCATTAACAGTTTTAATGAAAATTATTTTGATAACAAGGACATCTTAACAGAAACAAATAAATCAATATGGATTAGAAACCTCTGATTATTTTTCATAACAAGGAGGTATGAAGAAAAATTAATGGGAAATATGAAAGGTACAGTGATAGACTTTGAAACATATTCTTTTCAGCTCTGTGTTCCAGTTATCTAGTTTACAATTTCTCCTCCTGGAAACAATTAGCAAATATTACTAATTCCTCATGTATTCTGATAGCCATATTTTATATATTAGATATACAATATACATATCATATCAATTAATATCTATGATATTGTTACATACATATATTATGTATTGAGTGCCTTAAACAGATTTTATTAGATTACTGTCTTCCTGCCTGAGCCAAGAACTTGAATTTCACAAGGAAAACATCAAAAGAAACTAGGTAAACGGTGTGAGAACAGGAAAAAACATAGAAACATAAAGCAGATTAGTGGTTCCTAGGGTTGGAGTGTTGAGGTTGAATGTCAAGTGATTGCTAATTGGTGCACAGTTATTTTATTGAGGTGGCAAAAATGTACTTAAGTAAATAATGATGAAATCTTCAATCCTTGTCAACTACACTGCATTCTCTGCTTTGCCTGCTGATGATCTGGCAAGTATTCACTACAACATTATCTCATGAAAACATAAGTAATGATGTATATCACCAAGGTTTTCTGATCCATTCTTCTCTGCAGTCTAATACCTTAATTAAGTTATAGTTTTTTTTTTGTTTTCCGAAAAACTCAAACTCTCCTAAACCACATAAGTATTTTTCTATCACCCTGCTTATTTGGTCAGAAAGTTCATGGCAAATTATCAGATTCAATCAAGCCACAATTCAAAATAACATATTAAAATAGTCCTAATAGGGTGATAAATGATAATGTTCGAATTCTATCAACATCAGAATAAAATACTCTTTAAAGGCACTGATCATTCACTTATATAAATGATTCTTTTGATTAACTTTTCAATAGAAAGTACTTAGTGTTAACTGTGTTTTTAGGGGAGGTCTTCCAATCCGTTCCCTCCCAGTGAATCTCAGTCAGCCTGCCTATTGGTGCAGTATTAACGCCCAAAGATGTGATGCTCCTTGAGCTATGTGGTGCCATAGATTACCCTGGCCTCCTCTGGCAGTGCTCCAAAGCTTTAGGGCTGCAAAAGCAGCACTGAGCACCTCCAAGGGCTTCAGCCAGAGATGTGAAGACTATGTAGTACTGAAGTGTAAAACAAGACTGGCCACATGCAAGGCAAGTGCTTTAACACCTCTACTATCTCTCTGGCTTCCAAAATTTAATTTTCTTCTACAGAATGATTAGTAAATGAATAGTAAATTCATTTACGATTTAAATGAATGAGTCTCACAATCATACTTATTATCAAAATTATCATATTATGAATAGTACATACACAACTATATTATATTAAAGCAGTTTCAGAGTTTTATGTGACATTACAATCATTTATTTAAAAAAACGGATAATGAATGATATATTCAGGGAATATTCCTATAAAAGCTTGATTTTCCTTACATAAAAAGAAACTGTATTTTTCAGTTTTATCAATAGATGGCACTACTATTTACCATATATTTCTGATATTTAAGAAATTAAAAATACATAGCTTATTCAAATACATTTTCTTCTTAAAATCACACTTTTAATTAACTACTCTTTACTTCCTTGACATAATTATATAGTACCTAAGATATTTATTTTCAAAAGTGATGCACATACCGTGTTATAAAATGAAATTACTATAAGGTTTGCTATATTTCACATTTTAGAAATGTTTTAGTATCATTTTATTTATATTGTTTTAAAGTAGTCACATTCTCTATAATAACTGCTATTAATTCTTATCATACCTAAGCATCATGACAGAGTAGTATTTCTGAGGAAGATGGGAAATTTAGATGTCATAAATGGTATTCTCATTAGGTTTTTTTATTTATTACTGTCTTAATTTTAAAATAATCAGTTATCTTAACCTAACATATTCTCTAGCTCAAAAATACAATTTTTATATTTAGTAGCATATATTATCTACGAGAAGTGAGAGTTCTCTACTAATCATAGCAAGTGATCTATTTTCTATCTTTAATCTCTTATGTAATATGTAATCTGGGATTAACAGATGACAGACTATTAACAGAGATGATGTCCTATGTCACAAAGCATATATAGATACTAGCAGATAGCTAACCTATTCATCCTCTGTCAGCTTACTTAAACTAAAATTTAGCTGAAAAATTGATCTGCAATTAAAGAACTTCTTAAATTTCTTTGTTACAATAAAATGATCCATACTGATATCTCAATTTTGTTTGGAATATCTTCTCAGCCATAATATTAATTATAAAAACTTGATTTATTTATGCATTTGATCTAAATCAAACAGTATATTAAAGTCACTATATATAGATTTTTTGAGGGGAAATTGCAAATTCTGTGACCAGACCTTTATCCAAAATTCATTCTATAAATTTTTATTTACTTGAGTGGCAATCTTGTTATTAAGTAGATACTGTAGCAAGAGAGGATATCTTCCTGGAAACATTTTTTGAGTTATTTTGCACATTACACACAACATTTCGGATTTGTCTGAAACCTTAAGGCTATGAAAGCAGGTGATGTACTGGGTCTATGCTTGGAGATTACTGCTTGAGGGGCCTGGTCAACTGTAAGTGGTGTTGGGGTTGGTGCTGGGTTGGCTGCATGCAAGGCAAGTGCCTTGCCTACTGTACTGTCTTTCTGGACCCAAAGTTTAGTTTTAAATGTTCTATTTGGTAAAATTTTAGAATGGCAATGGTATGAAATGAATGAAATCAGATTTACTAATATGTTGCATGACATTGTATAGCACTGTATAGCACTGTCCTCCCATCGTTCATCGATTTGCTCGAGTGGGCCCAGTAACGTCTCCATTGTGAGACTTGTTGTCACTGTGTTTGGCATATCGAATGTGCCACGGACAGCTTGCCAGGCTTTGCCATTCAGGCAAGATACTCTCGGTAGTGAAAGAATCCATATTAGGACATTAAATACTTGTATGCTTCAGCTAACCTGCTACATTGCTTTCTGTAAAACTGCTTGGCTGCTTCGCACTTGGGGGAAGGGAGGGAACCTGGAATGTGAATTGGGCATAACTTCTTGTAAACCCAAGTATGGTAGGATTCAGGTGCATTCACCATCCCAGGGATCTATTGTCTCAGCAAAGACCCCTGTCGACGTTTTGGGTAAAGGATAACTTAGGATGCGTGCAGACTGCCCACGCTCCAGGAATGTATGTTCTAGCTAAGACCCTTGTAAATGTCGTGGGTAATGAATAACTCAAAATGTGGGAGATGACCTAAGGCTTAATGATTCCGGCTATGACTTTGCTTGTGCGACAATCAATGTACGTAAATGCTGATCTTTGAATCTATAGGCTAAGGAGTGATGTAATTTTAAATGGATTGGTCAAGAAAGTATATGTTGTTACAAATCTATTGGCTATGAAATGCGCGGGCTTTGTTGTAACGGTTGATTAAGGCCTATATAAGATCCCCTTTGAAGAAGCTCGGGGCTCTCAGCCACTGCCCAGTCTGGAGTATGCTGTGGAGCCCCAGCATGCTGGCCTAAATAAACCCCGTTTTTACTCCTGCAGGAATTGTGTCTATCTGGTCTCTCCGTGCCTCCCAGGACTAGGGAACTCCCGATCCCAACAGGTAGCTTACCAGGCTCTCCGAGAGGGGCAAAGGAATTGAACCTGGGTCGTCCAGGTTGGCCGCATGCAAGGCAAATACCCTACCAGCTGTGCTATCACTCCAGCCCACTAAATGACATAAAGATTAACTCAATGATGCCTACATTGTATTAAGCTATTTTGTTTTCAATTTTAAAATATGGTGACATTTTGAATCAAAGCTGTGTAAGTAATAGAATGATTCATATGACATTTTTAAAAAAGCAAGAAAATAATAACACTACCAATAGTAGAAAAATAACACAGGAAGAGATTAAGTAAATTCATTAATTTGAATGAGGTAAAATTTATTTTTAGAACATATGGATTTGCAAGTACACATGCAAATTGTAAAAGGTGCTTAAAATCTAATTAAGTTATCTTGAGAGTGCCCTCATGTTAAATCTTTAAGATCAAATAAGCCTCATTATCACATTAACCTTCCTTCGACTCTCTTGTTATACAAGTGTCATTACATTAATTAGTCATTATACTGTTTTTTAAGTGCTGGCCACCTCATGAATGTTTTGCAACACTACCTAGTATTTGTATATACAGAGGTGATCTGTGAAAAATATTTCTTCTATGCTCTTCAATAAAGTACTGCAATAAACTATGTGACTGTAACTTAAGTATGCATGTTGATGTAATCAGATTATAATTTTATGAAGAGAAATAGTTGCATTGTAGTGAAACACAAGAATCAGTGCATTTACTTAACATAAAAGTACTTAAGTGCATTCATTTTTTTATATCATAAAATAATTCTAGTTGAATGAAGTTAGGTCTAAGTCATTTGGAAGTACAAAACAATATTATCTGAGAAAGTGTCATGTGTCCCAAAGCTTGGCTCCTATTAATAAAATACCACATACCTTATCAGACTCATAAAGAGTTCTGTATTTCTCCTTAGCCCTTACTAAGGTCTCAAGTGGGAGGTGAGGCAGAATATCTCCTGGTACATTTTGAGAAAGATTGGCTATATTCAGCTCGTTCTCTCTTACATGCTGGGTTAGCCAGCAGAGAGCATGCATTCTCTTCTGCTTTTTTGGCAATCTGAGATTAGTGATAGTGGCTCTATTTCTGTGTGCTAGAGTCTGCCATCTTTCAGTTTTCCTATGACTTGGTGAGCACATAAAATTATAACAAGGACAAAGGTGCCATAAACCCTAATCACATTCTCAGCACAGATTTTTCTGTGATGCTGATATTTTAGTCACTGCCTCACTGCTTACATCTTTCAAATGGCTTTGAAGACAAGATCAAATGGTCAGTGACATCTGATGCTCTAGAAATGTTGGAGAAATCGAAGAGTAATATAGTGGGGTTGATATAACAACATTAGGAGAAATGAAATTATTTTGAATGACTGTAGGGATTTTTATATGCCACTGCCTTGATGGGCTGGAGTGATAGTACAGCAAGTAGGATGTTTGCCTTGCATGCAGCCGACCAGGCCAACCCCAGTTCGATTCCTCTGCCCCTCTTGGAGAACTCAGCAAGCTACAGAGAGTATCTCACCTGCATGGCAAAGCCTGGCAAGCTACCCATGACATATCTGATATGCCAAACACAGTAACAACAAGTCTCACAATGGAGACGTTACTGGGCCTGCTCGAGCAAGTCGATGAACAATGGGAGGACAGTGCTATACAGTGCTATACCATGTCATGAAACATATACGAGCCGGTACCATCCCCCTTCCCATAAGACTGCAGTTGCCCCATCACTGCTGGCTCAGACCTGGCTTTCCAATAAGCTCCAAGGCAGCAGCCACCTTGCTGCGGGGGAGTGGGGGGGAGGGGGAAAGGCGGAAGGGAGCAACAACCTTTCCCTCCAGGGAGGCATGGCGCTGTAGTTTAACACATGGTCTATTCACTTTTCTGCCACAAGTTGTCGGTCTCTGAATTAAGTGCTTTTGCTTCTGGAGCCACGGCCTTGCTGGAGAACCGCTTCTGGGGGGCAACTCGTGACCTTAGTAGGACATAAAGGACGAGTCAGTACCACCCCCCTTCCCATGAGACTACAGTTGCCTGTTGCCACCGGCTCATTTCTGGCTTTCCTATAAGCTCTGAGGAGGCGGCCACCTTGTGTGCGTTTCAGATGCATTTCTGCCAAAAGCTACTGGGTTTCAAGATTTGTTTCTGAATTTCTCGGATCATGGCCATTAATCTGCTTGATCAGGAGCCAGAGAGGCCGTTTATAGGTGGCGACTTGGGGACTCGTTGGAATGGGGAGGAAAGGGCCAGTTCCACCCCCATCTGGTGAGGCAACACATTTCTCATCACTGCAGGCCCAAACCTGACTGTCCAGTGGCCTCTGGAGGATGGCGATCACCTGGCCGTCAGAGGGAACAGTCCAAGGCACAAAACCTATTCCCACCTGGATTGGCCCAATGCCAGAAACCTACTGCAGGAACAGGACGCATTTCTGCCAAAAGCCTTTGGGTTCTGAGATTCGTTTCTGAGTCTCTGGGATCATGGCCATTAAGCAGTTCGATCAGGAACCAGAGAGGCCATGCCTCCAATTATATAGCTGAGCCAGAGTTGGTTTGTGGGTGTGTCTCCCACATACCTAACTTTTGGCCGTTTACTTTCTTGGTAAACTTTGCCCCAAGTTTTTGGGGTCTGGCCAAAGGCACAGCAGCAATTTTGGGGTATCTGAAAGTCTGACATTGCCATCAGGCTGCTGATGCACAAGGTCTCTTATTTATCAGTAAAAATCTTTTGGTGCATTATTCAACCATGTTTGTAAGCAACATTTTTTGCGTTTTTTTTTTTTTCTGGTTTGTTTATTTGTTTGTTTGTATGCTTTTATAAAAACTGAAGTGTTATTTATATTATTTTTATTATTTTTGCAAAGCACTAATTATAAGGTCACAGCTTTTAATTAGTAGAGCAAAGTACACAATTTTAAATTAGCTATCCAATGTCCATTACATGGCTTTAGGTACAGAAGATGGTTAACTTTCCATAAGAAAAGCTTACTATTATATACTAGTCAGTGTTCAGTTTTAGTATTTTTAAAATTATTGCACCAAGATTGAAGAAAAAAAATGTAACACTGTAGCACTATCCTCAGATTGTTCATAGATTTGCTTGAGGAGGCACCAGTAACGTCTCCATTGTGAGACTTGTTGTTACTGTTTTTGGCATATTGAATACGCCATGGAGAACTTTGCCAGGCTCTGCCATGCAGGCAGAGTACTCTTGGTAGCTTGCCAGGCTCTCCGAGAGGGATGGAGGAATTGAACCTAGGTCAGCCACATGCAAGGCAAACACCCTACCCGCTGTGCTATCACTGCAGCCCAGAGAAAAGAATAAATAATGATTTATGGGAATATATCATTCAAATGCTTATATAATAAATAATGGTGGATAAAAAGTATACAACTATTTGGAAACAAAATAAGTCAATCCAACAAAAGGTAGAATGTCAAGAAAATAAATAAAGAACCGATGTGAAAAGGGAAAGCTCTAAAGAATACATTTTAAGGTTCTTATTTTACATGTAAAGTGGCAAAATAGTTAAAGAGTGCTTATAAGAAGTTAAATTGCACACTAGAAAAATAGCTTATAGTTATAACTAATAATTAGACGAGTGTTAATACTAATATGCTAACTGTAAAGATAAAATAGATTCTCAAAATTATTCAATCCAATAAGAGGTAGAATGTCAAGAAAATGAATAAAAACTGATGTGAAAATCTGTATCAAATTACATAATGGGACACTTCAAGCTAGGTAGAATTAGCTTAAGAATTAGGTGCTGTAGGTACTCTAGATGCTGCGATTTTTCATGGATTTTTTTTTTTCATAAAAGAAATTAGGAAGAAACTTGAGCATTTGGACTTCACATGTAATTTAAACTTTTGAACTATATAGTTAGACTTTGTGTCATAGGGGCTGAGGAATTTAATTTTGAATAGTAATTACTTTGGACTAATTTCTTTGGAACTCTAATCTCTGAAGGCTTATTTCTCTCAGGGAATTTGATAATTGGGTTGCATATTAAAGTCTGGGTATTTCTATCCTCTTGCATAATGGATTATCTTGATGTTATGATTTAATTAAGTTGCAGAACCCCGAAGAACTCTGCTGAACAGTGTAACTGGACATAATTTAGCATGGAAAATAACAGAAGGGAAATTTTCAAGTTTGGAATTAATGAATTACTGCACTGTTCTACCATATTTTAAAGATTTTTGAGAGAGAGTGAGATGATAAAGATACTCAATAGTCAGTGGTGGGCAACCGTCCCGACTCCAGCTCAGCCAGACTCACAGGGGAACCTTGCTAGCTCCTCGCCTGACTTGCCTGACAGACGCATGCTGCTTTGGATCTGAATATTGCTGTCTGTATTCACAGCAGTCAAGATTTGAGGAACGCGTGAAGATACTGTCACCAACACAGCACCCATTACAACTGGTGACTAAACTGGAGGAAGGTAGAGATGAAGGTTTAGAGACTCAAATATCAGGAAACTACAAGAAAAAGAAATAAGACTGGCAGAAGAGAAGAGAAAGAAGGAAGGAAGGAAGGAAGGAAGGAAGGAAGGAAGGAAGGAAGGAAGGAAGGAAGGAAGCAAGGGAGGGAGGGAGGGAAGAGAGAAAGAAGGAAGGGAGGAGAGAAAGTAGGAAAGGAGGGAATAGAGGCTAGGGTGCATCCATTAGCATGTCATCACCATTAATAGGTCAAAATATGCTGCATTCTGGTGTGGACCCTCTGAAGAATCATGCAAAATGGCTCTTCTGAATCTTCCTACTAGGAGTGGAAGCTTTGTGACAACATACAGACAAGTCCTTAATTGGCTGAGGGATGACCCCGGTGGCATTGAATTACCTTTAGTTCAGCTGATGGAGCTCATGTGTCATGGAGAGCCCTAGGAAGAGTGGCAGAGGCTTCTGTCACAGCAAGTTATCAGGGGACATCCACTAAAAAAGTCTGAGTGAATTATGAAGTGAGCCATCAATGTGATCAACAGTCTCCAGAAGGGGAAGGCTGAGAACTGATATGGCTGCTATCACCCCTAGGTCTTCTGCTTAATTCCAAGTAAAAATTAAGATAATAAAACTGGAGACAATGAAGGGGCAAATGACATATTCTCTTTTTACCTATTTTTTCTAAAGAATAAAATGGCTTAAGCAGTAGTTCGACAGTTCTGTCATGAGAACTCAGAAGGGTTTATTCAAACAGAGCATGCTACCTCAGGTTACCAATGCTATAGATGTGGGTATCACTTGAGAATTCAGACTTAAAATAGATGGCCAGTACTCTCAGTTTAGTACCACACATCAAATCATTTGGTCTCAGTGACCCTTTAGGAGGTTCTACTGCCTCTTTCTGTCTCTGTGTTTTATCTCTCTGTCTCTGTCTCTGCACCTCTCTGTCTCTCTGATTCTCTCTCTCATCCTTTATGAACTGGTAGTAGGACCGCAGCCAGTAGCAGTAATTAGAACTCTAATTTTTTACTTTTCTACATTTCATCGAAAGGTTTTATTCTCACTTGCAAATTAGTGATATGAGAAGGTAGCAGTAGTTGAATGAAGTTAAATGCTGCAGTGTAAGAAGTAATCCATTGCCCCAGTCTTAACCATTTTCTCTAAAGAGCTTTGTATTAAAGAAGAAACTGTTTTGATGTCTCTCTGTCTAGCTCTGGTTTCTTTTCAAATGCTTCCAAACTTTGAACAAGAAAAATCATGGCATTCTATATAGGCATCCAAAGGAATCAGATATCATTTGCAGAAAACCTTACATGAGTAGGAAAAAATGTCCACCTGATATTAAGTGCAAGGGCTTAAGCAATATGTATGAGAGAGAAATAACGACATGCATATGGATCTATTGTGAATCTGGACAGGCTTTAGGCCCAGAGGGTAGAGTAAACACTGCATCACTTAAAATTTCAAACATTTTGTTTCATAAGCTGAATATCTAAAGACAATTTGCTTTATATACAAAGAAAAAGAAAAGCATGAAATGAATTCCACTGGTAGAGTCAAGCGCCTTTGATTTATACACAGTGTTTCTTCCGACAAGGACAGAGAGCATTTCTCATATTTCAGTAATCTAATTTTGCATGTTTAAAAAGAAGCAGGGCTATTGATAGATTTTTATTTGACTAGCACCAAGGGATATTTAAACAGTCTTTGCACTTCACAAATACTCTTTAACAAATTTCAATAGCATGGTATTTTCAGAGAATTTTTTTATAGTGATCAATGAAATATTTTATTTTTATTACTAATTGACAAATTGTTAAAATAAATATTTTACGTTCTCTGCAAGCTCTGCTTCTGTAAAGATATTCTTAACCTTTTCTGTAAAGTAGCTGAGTATAAAAATGAATTAAACTAGTTTTAGAGATCTATTGGGTCCATAAATGTGCTACTGCTAGCTTATTTGCATTTTCTTACATTTTCATGCATTTTTCTAAATGTCACAGTTCATTTCAAACTGTCCTTTGATTATCTGCCTATAACAATATTCAGAATAATTTCAAGTTTACTATACTTATTTATAACAAAAAGACATTTAAAGTCACGCTAAATATAAAATAGTTTACAGTCAAAAGGACAGAAAAATCTTTTTTTAATTATTTGTTTAGGACCAGAGAAATAATGAAGCGGGTTTGGATTTTGCTAGTCACATAGCATACTCATATTTGATTTCTGGCACCACTAGTGATATACCAGGAATGATCCCTGAGCATTGGGTTAAGAGTAAACCCTGAGCACCTCTCAGGTTTGGCCCACAATCATACAAAAAAAAAAAGCAATTGTTTAGCAAAGTATGATTTTTCTAGCTAATTTTTATCATTTTCAAATTGTTTATAGTAAAGTCATTATTCTGTTCAAGGTTTTCAAAACATTTTGACATATTGTTACAAAGATGCTTAGTTACTTCTATGTATTTGTTTTCTTTTTTGTGGTGGTGGGAATGAAGGTACACTCTATACCAAGGGATGCTGAGAACCATGTGTTGATACAGATAGAACCAAGGGCCTCACATATGTAAGATCCACATGTCCTCTCCCACTGGAGCCACACCGCACAGCCCTCAATGTTTCCCACTCTCCTTTCCCTCTGATTAGTAGTTGTTGATGAAACCACACCAAGGTCAAAGAAACATACTCTACAATCTATGCATTAAAGAGGATCAATGAAAGTTATTGGTGGTATTTCTATTAAAGTTCATTTAATAATGTGCTCTCTAAATGCTCTGAAACTATATTTCTTTGTGATCTCCTTTTCTATTTTTGAAAAATGATTATGACTGCAATGTCCATTACAATTTAGAAAACATGATGACATTGTGAATGAAAACTATGAGTTAAGGACAATAGGGGAAGCATCGGATATTGATGATTTTATGGAGGGGCTCTCTTAAATCAGCTCATCTGGGTGTTCATCAAAGTTAAGAAAAGTAAATCTTCAAAGCTTATTCTGGGTAGCATTTTCTGCAGTATAAGGTCATCTCTTACTAATACATATGCGTTTGCCTTACAAGCGGCCAACATGGCCGACCCGAGTTCGATTCCTCCGCCCCTCTCGGAGAGCCCGGCAAGCTACCGAGAGTATTCGATATGCCAGACACAGTAACAACAAAGTCTCCAATGGAGACGTTACTGGGCCCGCTCGAGTAATACAACATATATTTGACTTTTTATCTTGTTCATTTAGATATAAATAATGAAAATATTCCTTCATTATTTATATTAGATTTACTTATACATATTTGAATTAGATTTACTTCATTAATAAAAACACTATAAAACAAATTTTGAATCCATTATTGTTGAATTTGAGGAACTAATCTATGCTTCATTCTTCATTTTTCATTAAGGGAAAACTGACAAGTTATACTTAGAAGAACAGCTGGCCTACTTAAAGAACTTTCAAATTTAAATGGTCTATGCATCCTCTTGTATAGATGACATAATTCAAAGTATTTCTTATAAATATAAAATGCAGCTTCCTTAAAAATACTCCAAACAAAGATACTTCATTTCTTTCTCTGTAGTATCCCATTCTAGTATTATCTAAGCAGTCTGGAATCATAGTCAACTTATAATTTATACACAGCTTTTTTTATTTCCTTTACTAGTATTTACTTAATATCATCACTCTTATTCCTCTCCTGTAAGCTTGCTTAAATCCTCATTCTTATCTCTCTCTGACTTACTCACCTGGAAAAATTAAATATTCTTCTTAAATCCAAAAGTCATTTTTCCTATAAAAACTTCAATCTCAGGGACATACACTTATATTTAGTACCACAAAGAATGCAAAGATCTGTTCAACACACTATCACTGCTATTTTTATTACGTTCCTTTTCTATAAAAATTATTTTACAATAATCATTTTCCTCCTCTCAAAATATGAGAAATCTCACAAAATCCTTATTTTGAGTCATTGGTATTCCCTATTTCTCTAAATAAATACCAGCAATGAAAAGAGGATTTCCTCAATTCCTTCCTGGAACATCTGTCCCAGTATTCTTAATTTCATTTCAACAAGTTAACTATTCATCTCCCAAAGACCTTTTAAATACTAGATTACATCAATTTTTTAAGGACTTGATTACTGTAATTTCACTTTTTTCTCTTAATCTATTTTTATCTTGACTTACTCATTTATATCAGCAAAAAAGATCACATTTAGAATGCTTTAAACTGCATCTCTTATCATACATCACTCTCCAGCTATAACACAGCTTGCTTGCTCTCTATATCTCTGTCTCTGTTCTGTCTCTATCTCTCTGTCTCTGTCTCTATCTCTCTGTCTCTGTCTGTCTGTCTCTGTCTGTTTCTCTCTCTCTCTCTCTCTCTCTCTCTCTCTTTCTCTCCTCTGTCAAGCAACTCAACCAATGTTTACCATGGTAATATCACTTCTATTTTCAAATCCTGCTAATGCATATAAACACACACAGAAGCTCTGAGCAGATTAAATGTAGCTAGCAGAAATTGAAAGGACTGCCTTTCAGTGTGTATTTTGGCATCTTTGTTTTTAATGAAGACAAGGATTATAGCACAACATAGGCAATTACTACTAATATTGAATTTATCTTCACTGTCACTGTCCTCCCATTGTTCATTGATTTGCTCGAGTGGGCCCAATAACATTGTGAGACTTGTCACTGTGTTTGGCATATCAATACACCACGGGTAGTTTGCCAGGCTTTGCCATGTAGGCGAGATACTCTCGGTAGCTTGCCAGGGTCTCCCAGAGGAGTGGAGGAATCAAACTCAGGTCGGCCATGTTGGCCACATGCAAGGCAAACACCCTACCTGCTGTGCTATCGCTCCAGTGTTCTTTGTGAGATTTCATTATTCTTCTAGTTCTATATTACATATTCAGAAAAACTGAAATTAAAAAGACAGCAGTTTATTCACAGGAGAGGAAGAAATAGGGAAGCTGTATTTTCTTAAAGTTGCACATCTGTGCATATAGATACTATGGGCAACACCTGTGAACTCTAAGTGCATTTTGACTCAAGATTTTAACTTCTAAAACTACTTTTTGAATTTAGAAGCTAGAAGCTAGAAAATAATTTCTTCATGTGAGATCCCTCAATCAGACAAATAAGAACCAGCAAAGTTGGAGAATAGCCGCTTAGGAGGGTTTTAATGCTTCATCAGCATCATAGTTACCTGGGTTTGGTGTCATGACACAAATTTAGAATGAAATTTTCAAAGTGTTTGTGGTACCCAGGGCTCTATATTTGCTACTTTAATTTCTTCATGTGATTCTGATGCAGATAGACAACAGATCACTCACTAATCTATAAACCATCAAAACCCCTATGTTTGAAATTTATATAAATGAATCACGAATGAAATTGGCAATAATAGATAAACAATGAAGAGATCAAGAAGACTCAATACGGATGATTTGTGCTTGTCTCCTCTTTAGACCATGGCAAAAACCTATACCAAATATTGGATTACTCTCATATACCCTAACCTGAAATGCTGAACTGATACTTTTCACAGCAAACACCATGAGCGCACCATAGATAGATTGATGACTTTGGGAGATTCCACCTTGGAGTAACAATGCTCTACAAGCTGGGAGAGATTTCCAAAGCCCAGACCTTTGCCTTGGAATGCAAGGGAGGCTGGGGTTGTTCTGTATAAAAAGCAGCTTGATCTTGATCGGAACAACACTTAAACCAGACTAGAAGCAAAACAAACAAATAAACAAAAATTCCACAGAGTGTTGAATGACATTGGCTTGTCCTTTCTCCTCCTCTCCAAGGAGTTTAGGTGTTTTGAGTAACACCCATCACAATGCTCCTGAAGCACTCCCATTTCCTCAGTATTTATCTTTAGCTTCTTCTTTGTATTCTTCTTTCTCTGTCAACCACCTATTTCCCCTAATCAGAACTTGTGATTTATAAGGAAGATTATCAGAGGCTTCTGGATTTTGAATTCTGAAGTGAAACATTGCTTTTCTCTTTCCTTTATGTTGTTTGCATAGTTTACTTTAGAGGAATGTTCTTTATGTATAGACACAGGAAGACAGTTGATGCTATGATTTTGTTACTTGGGAGTTAATTGACTCCAAATAATATTTAAACCTGGGCATCTGTCATATTTACTTGACTTAAACCTCAGTTGTCCTTAGTTCCTAGCATGCCAAAAGAACAGTCCCAGTGAGGGACTTGGATGGACCCAGGGAAAGCCATAAACTACCTAGGCATCAAAAAAGGGAAAAGCTGTAAGCTACCCTGGCATTGAAAAGGGACAAGTCAAGCAACATAAAACTTAGGTAAGTTAAGATTTTGGTCATGGGCTGACTCTACTATGACCCAAAAGGAAGTAACTGAATAAAGACTCTGCTGGGCTGGGGTTATGAAAGATTAACCTGGTCTAAGGACTGTGGTCTGGGATATATAGCAAGATGTCCCCAGGACAAACACCCTTTAAGTTTAATATATGTCTTACTGTATCTATATATACTTCCTACCCATTTTCCATAATTACCACACCATACTTGATGGAGTTCAGACAGTAGGCAACAAATTATACTTCTCAGAGAGCCTGGCAAGCTACCGAGAATATCCTGCCCGCACAGGCAGAGCTTGGCAAGCTCCCCGTAACATATTTGATATGCCAAAACCAGTAAATATATCAGGTCTCATTCCCCTGATACGGAAAGAGCCTCCAATCATTGGGAAAGATGAATAAGGGGAGGCTGCTAAAATCTCAGGGCTGGGATGAATAGAGACGTTACTGGCACCTGCTAGAGTAAATCTACAAACAGGATGACAGTGACAGCATCTATACACAATGACTGGAGATATTATTAAGAAGGAAATTTAAAAGGACTATTTAAATGAATATTGGCTTAAGGAAGGAAAAAGTAATACATCTTAGATGGAATTTCGCCCTTGGGTGGTTCTCCTACCAGGAAGTGATTATGTCCTGGAAACTTCTTCAGAAGGAATGCTAATTATTCCCTCACCTATGTGTATTTGCTACCCCCAACTTCCCAAGAATTGGCTAGATAACTTAGGCAGTGAGACTGCGCACTAATATACTGGAATGGGGGAAGAGTGTGAGACTGGAATTGTGGAGAGAGTGAGATTGGAACAAGTGTGCTGGGGAAATGAAAAAAAAAACAGCAGGACAGAGATTGGAAAAAAGGGCAATTGATCACCAATCAACCTGACTCCCGTTACCATTCCCTCCTTCATGCATTTGCCGGCAGCCAGCTGGGGTGGTGAGGCTACACATGGCTACTGAATGCACACCTCAGGTACCCACACTTTTTGAACACACAACAGGATATAAATGGGGAGAGAATCACACCTCCTTCGTAACAAATCCTTAAGTCACGTTCCCTAAAAATTCTCTTATTACCCTTAGCAAATAGTGAAGCTGGATAAGAAACCATAACAGTGCCTGCATATTCCCAATAAACAGGTCTTCCCATTCTACATCTGAATTCTGGAAAACATGATAAACTTCTCTTCAGAAAGTACAGAGGTCCTCCGCAAAGTGTTCAATCAGCAAGTAGCCTCCCATACCTACTGTGCTCTTTGCTAGCTCCTGAGGACAGTTTTTGTAGCTCTGGCCCTCCTTTGCTCTCAGCTTGCACCAGCTGGGGGTCCTCAGCCACACCCATCTCTGTAAACATCAATGTCCTGGGGGCTGCTTTACACACACACACACACACACACACACACATACACACACACCCTTGATCCTTCTCTTACACTCATACCTTCCACATTTGCACAGGTGACTGTGGACACTTGCAGTTTTTTGTTTGGGGACCAAAACCAACTGTGTTCAGAACTTACTTCTGGTTCTTTGATCAGAGATCACTCCTGGATGGCTTAAGATACCATATGGAGTGCCGGGTTCAACCCTGGTCAGCAACAGATAAGGCAAGCATCTCACCTGCTATACTATCTCTCTGGCCCACAATTGCAATTTTCAAGCTCAAGTCATACACTTGAATGATGATAGCTTACGTATAGCTGCCTCCGGACCTCAGTGAAAAAAAAAATAATGGGTGATACATTTACAGAACTTAATAATCATAATGATATATATGAGAGCATTTATATTGTCATATATTATGGAGACCTATCACAGCATCTAAAGCAAATATGTTTAGAGATGAAAAACACTGAAACAAAAAATATACAACAAAGGGACTTTATTCCCTCATCATCTGGTATGTCTATCAGATAAAAAATCAGAAAGAAGACACTATTCTCACCTGAGATGTTGGAAAGACTAGGATAAATAAACCTTCCCTGGGCTCTCTACTTAAAAAGTAATGCAGAAAGTGTATTATCCTTTAAGCAAAAATTTGGCACATTGTTAATATGGCTTAGTTGAATGGAATCATATCAAGAATATTTTCAGATCAGATTGCATAAAAAATAAATTCAAACATTTTTAGACTAATTTGAAGACTTTCATACTACTAAAGAATTATTGTGCAGCAAAAAAAAACCACAGATACTTAAATAATAATTTTGGAGGGCTGGAGAAGACAGAAGAGAGAGTACAATGGTGCTGCAATGATGGTGCAGACATTAAGGCACCTGCTCTGCATGTGCTGACCTGGTTCAATCTCTCGTACTGCGTATGGTTCCCTGAGCAACACCAAGACTGATCCCTGATTATACTTCCAGGAATAGGCCCTGAGCACTTCCGGGTGTGAGCTCCAAACCAAAATAGTTCAAAAATATAAAAACAAATTGGGATAAAAATGTGACCTGGGGCTGGAGCGATAGCACAACTGGTAGGGTGTTTGCCTTGTATGTGGCCAACCCAAGTTCGAATCCCAACGATATGGTCCCCTGAACACCACCAGGAATAATTCCTGAGTGCAGAGCTGGGAGTAACC
Source organism: Sorex fumeus (assembly GCF_029834395.1). Taxonomy (NCBI): domain Eukaryota; kingdom Metazoa; phylum Chordata; class Mammalia; order Eulipotyphla; family Soricidae; genus Sorex; species Sorex fumeus. Next base: position 19,139,101 of record NW_026606096.1, on the reverse strand, counting down.
CCTGTGCAATACGCGGGTGGGACCCAAAAGAAGAAAAAAATAAGTGACCTATCAGAATATATAAGGCACAGAAAAATTAGTACTAAAAGTACTAAAAAAACTATAGCAATGTAGGTTTATCACAGGATGGGGTAAAAAAAATCGAACAATAACAATAATCTGATCATATATTTTAGGAGTTAGAATATGAACAAATAGAAAATTAACAAAAGAAACGCAAATCCTGTAGAACTAAATGAGTAAAAGTATGTATAAATGAACAAAATTAAATAAGAACACAATATAATAGATCAATGAAACTAACAGCTAATTCTTCAAAATGATAAAGTATACTGATGATCCCCTAGCTAGTATCAAACAGAAACAGAGGTTAAAAAAAAAAAAAAGCAGAAGTGAGATTACAACAAATAGCACAGAAATCCAAGGGTCAGAAGAAATTATTGTTACAAATAAATTAGAGAAGTTAGTAGAAAGTGACAAATATTTAGAATCATACACCATGCAAATATTTCATCAAAAGGTGTTTTTAAAAATAAACAAGTCAATTTTAGTCAAATAAACTGAAATAGCAATAAAATATCTCCTCCCAAACAAAATCAATTCCCTATAAGTTTGACTAAAAAGCTCTATCAAATCTTCAATAATGATCTATTCCCAATCTTTTTCAATTTCTTCAAAAAATTTTAAAAGGAGTTCTTCAAATGCCTTTTTTTTATAAATTACATGACCTTTTTTGGATATTGAACTAAATAATTTGCTTAAAATGAGCATCCTATTCCATATATTAAAATTCCAATCAAATTTCAGATCGTTCTTTTAAAAAAAAAGCGTAAACAAATACAATGTTTATAGAAGGATAATACTCCCTGAATAGTCGAAATAATCATGAGGGGGCAGAAAGATAGTAAAATGGTTAGGGGGCTTGCCTTGCATGTAGCTGACCTAGAGTCAATCTGAACACCGTATGTGCTGCCTTGAGTCTCTGTGAGAGTGATCCCTGATTGCAGAACCTATAGGAAGCCCTGAGTGTGGCCAGCTATGTGTGCACCCCATGCCACCCCCCATCAAAAAAAAAGCAATGCTGAGAATATGATGAGTGGCACCACATTCCTGAACGCTGCAGTACAAAACTATAGGAATCAAAACAGTGTGGTATTGGAATAAAAGAACTCAGACTAAAAAGCTAGAACTGAGCACCCGATAATAAATCCTTACTTCCATGGAGAGTAAACTTATGTCACATGTCAAAAGCACACAATTGAAGAAAGAAAGTCCTTTTAAAAAATGGTATGAAAATTTGTAGCCACATGCAAAATAATATAACTAATTTTTTTTCTTACATGATGCACAATAGTTACACAAAGTGAGTTAAAGACTTAGCTACTTGACTCAAATCCACAAAATACATCATAGGTTACATGAAAAATAACAACAACAAAACCATACTCCATGCTGTTGATTTTAGCAATAACTTTCCTGAGTCAACTTCCTTATAAAAAAAAATCAGATATAAAAATTCCTCAAACAAAAAATGCTGCCACAGCAAAGTAAATTATTATGAAATCAAAAATAAGACCACTGAATGGGAGAAAATATTTGCATATCCTAAATTGACAAATGGCTAAAATCCAAAATATATAAAGTCCTTACAGAACTCAACAAAAAAGTAAGAAAATGAAACACTTTAGGAAAGACTATAAATAGTCAATAGACACTGTAAAATAAATGTTCATGATAACTTGTTGTCAGGGACCAACAAATCAATATAACAATTAGGTAGCATCTCATATAACAGAGAAAGGTCTGTATCAAAAAGGTTGGAAGCCAGGGAGATAGCACAGGGGTTATTATTGTCAGACCCATTTCCCATGTTTCAATCAGAGAACCACCTGGACCTCCCGACCACAGCTCATCTAATTCATGAAAACTGTTGGTCCTCAAACACTGCTAGGAAGGTATGGTACTTCCCGACACTAGGTGCCAGAGTAGCATCTTTTCTGCTCTACTGATTGACAGACTCCCCATGCTCATAAATGTGCATCTATTTTCCTCTTTCTAAAATGTAGAGAGGGGCTGCAGGAATAGCACAGCGGGTAGGGTGTTTGCCTTGCACGCCGCCAAACTGGGTTCAATTTCCAGCTTCCCACATTGTCCCATGAGCACCGCCAGGGGTAATTCCTGAGTGCAGAGCCAGAAGTAACCCCTGGGCATTGCCAGGTGTGACCCAAAAAGGAAAAACAATAAAAAAATAAAATGTAAATAGGTGCTTAATTATTTATATTCTAAAGCTAAGAATATAATTTAATTAAAATGTTTTAATATTATGTTTAGTATATTGTATGATAAGTAATCAAATTTACAGTGTTTATCTACCTGGACACTATTTTTATTTTGTTTGGGGGCAACGCTTAGCAGTGTTCAGGCTTCTCCTTGGGCTCTGCAGTCAGGGATCATTCCTGATGTCATATCAGGGCATGCATATGAGGTCCTGGGGACAGACCTCTGAATGACCAAGCTTCAGACAAGTGTCTTACCCACTGAACTACCTCTCTAGACCCTTGTACACTCTTTTTATTTTTTTCAGTTAAAAAGATTTTTATTTCTTATAGTAAGTCCCCAAACAACAAAATAAGTTAAAGCCTTGCCACCCAATTTGATTGTGATAGTTAGTAGAACAAAAAGCACTTACAGCCAGACTATATTTTTCTTACCATTCACTTGGAAGATGTGAGTCTGATAAACATGTTCATAGCCCTCTGCATAGCAAGTATAATTGCCCATGTGAGTTGTGGTAACTTTAGTTATGTATAAGGACCCATCATCTCCAAAGTCCTGTAGAAAAATAAAGAAACATACAATTTCTGTATTTAAAAACATAGTTTAGCTATTTATTTTTAAAGATGTGATGCAGAATCAAATAGACTAAAATGCTTCTTTTAAAATACAAAATTATTGTTAGTCTTAAGAATTCAGAAGATCTGAAATTGCCATTCTCTCAAGACATGCTGTTTTATAAGTACAATCTCACTGTAAGTCTAGTTTTTAGTATTTATTTCATTTAAAAATTTTATTTAAAAAGAACAAGAAGAACATCCAGACAGAATGTCCAAAACATATGCAAAGGTCACTGGTATGTCAAGTACACTGGCAGGTTAGAATAAAGGAGACTAGAAATATAGTGAGAGAAAATGAATGCAATTAGGAACAAGGAAAGAAGAGATTTCCTAAGGCTTAAGTCAAAAGACAATAAAACTTCAAATGAAACTCAAAAATATATACTTTTCCTTTATCTACAGCAAATGGGTAAGGATAAATATATGGGTGCTCTTGCACTCACTCTCCTGAACATATTATTGGTAAATTTTAAATATTTAATACTGAAAATGTTAAAGCTTTTCCCCATTTCCTTTCCCAAGTCAGGACAAGGCTCAAAGTACCATGGACTGCATTTGATGCTTCTTGGCTTGCATTCGTCTCCATAGCACCACCATTAGGACTTGAAGGTCACTGAGTACCACTGGGTGTGTCTCTAGTGGTCCCTAGCACTGCAGCCCCAGAACCCAGTACTGAAGCTTTTGGTCTCTATCGCCTATTTTAGTATTGCCAGGAGTGCCCTGTGGGATCTACCAGATACCACTAGTGTAACCCTTATTTTTTGTAAAAGTGTTTTTTTCTGTCATAAATTTGGTAACTAGTTAGACTTACTTTTTAAGAATTTATAGTACTTATGTTTTTTAATTATGAATTTGTTATTTTTAATATTTATATTAACATGCAAATGAATAGTGTGGCTCATAAGTGTAAGGTTATGCAATATATTTTTTACTTGGTGAATTTTTAAAAATTTCTAATATCAATATTATGATTAAAATTTGTTTATTGTGATTTAATACATTTGTCAACACTGCCATCATCTTATGTTTGCAAGCCTATATCTACTGAATTATTTTATTATATACCTTCATTTTCTAAGCTGTAACAGTATAAACATAATTTTTTCAAAAAATTCTATCCTGAATTTGATTTTTTCTTTTGAATCCTTAAGATAAGAGCGATAGCACAGCGGGTAGGGCGTTCGCCTTACAAGCGGCCAACATGGCCGACCCGAGTTCGATTCCTCCGCCCCTCTCGGAGAGCCCGGCAAGCTACCGAGAGTATTCGATATGCCAGACACAGTAACATCAAAGTCTCCAATGGAGACGTTACTGGGCCCGCTCGAGCAATCTACGATTTATTAATGATCAAATAGTATTTGAAAGGTTTACTTTATATGTTTCAGGCTCTACTAAGCTCATATCATGTACATTGTTGGTAAAAATAGTTTTTAAGTAATGCTCCATACTAATTGCAATCAGGAAATATACTATGGATCTATTGAGTTTGGTTCTAAATATACTGTATTAGTTAAGAAAAAAAGAGAAATTTATAAAGGTGAAGGGGACAAAAATTCTTTAATTTTAAGGAGGAAGATAAAGAAGAGGGGTAAAAGCAATAGTGAAATGCACTATGATCATCACGTTATTTAGCTGAATGATGATAATGCCTTAATAGCAAACCAAATAAAGATCTTCAACATCACATTATATGAGATTAGTTGCAACATAATTTTGCAGATTCAGAAGCGAACTTCCATAGAATTTGAGGAAATGCTTCATGATGTGCACAGTAGCAGAAAATCTGAAGCTTAAGACAGAGAACATAATTTTTATGTAATAAAAATGATTTATAAGGGGACCCAAGTTATAGTAAAGCCAGTAGACAGCTTGCCTTGCACAGGGCATTCATGGGTTATATACCTGGAACCCCAAAAGTTTCCCTGAAACCTGTCACTCAAGAGTGATCACTGGGCTCAGAGTCAGGATTATGCCCTGAACACTGCCAGCTGAAGCTCCCAAAACAAACTAACAAAAATTAAACAAAAGAGTGATAAAATGACATGCATTACCGTGAGCTGCTGTTAACAGATCAAACAAACAAAATCAGCACACAGAACAAAAATGCCAAACACCAAATCGGCCTCAGGTGTATATCGAGTCAGTTGACATATAGGAAATCAAGTTCAGAAAATATCAGTTCTGAATAATTAAAGTTAAAATTCTTTGAGAAAGAGATTACTAATGACCTGAAATGTAACAGTAAACTATTCAGTGTGCATAAGCTATAAAAACACACAGAATATGGACATATAACAGACTTTTCACAATTGGAATAAACCATGAAGACCATGAATTCCTTCACTATATGTGAAAAATAACAAATCATTAATCTCAGGATATATACAAAATTTGTAATTAAAATGTTTTTATTTATATAAATCAAGCCTAGAGAGAATTTTAAAAACATGGAATATGGACATAAAACAGACACTTCACAATTAGAATAAACCATGAAGACCACGAATTCCTTCACAATACGTGAATAATAACAAATCATTAATCTCAGGATATATATGAAATTTGTAATTATGTTTTTATTTATATAAATCAAGAATAGAGAGAATTTTAAAATCATATTATAAAACATTCCTTTTAAACCATCTTTAAAACCTGGAATAAAAAAACGATTCTGCACATTGTTACAGTTGCTCAGGAAACAGTCCTTCTCCACTATAATCAAGATTCCTTCACCCAAACTTGAGAATTTTAATTTAAAAAGTCTTATTACCTGTGTAATATACTATATTATACTCTACTTTATACTATAAAGTCCCTTTAAGTTAAAACTCTCTTTGCAAAATTAGAATATGTGAGGTATTATATAGCTTAGATTATTATTTTTTCTCTTTTTTTTGTAAATGAAACGCAAGATTTGACTGGCTGGAGGAGAGAGAAGAGTGCAGTTTGGGGATGAAGGAAGGAATAGCACTTTTTATTGGTATAGTACATGATTCATCAACGCACCAATAAGGAGCAGTCACTTGAGCAGATAAAGTGATTACATTATCTTTTCTTATTATTTTATAGGAGTTAAGCACAGCCAAGAGTGGCCTAAAAACCGAACAAAATAAAAACAGACACTCAAAAAAGATCTTCCAGACTCAGTTTCCCTCAAGCTTCAATATTAAACTTTGCAATAATTTTTTTAAAATAGTCATTCCAATTATTTCTTTCCACTTTGAATATATATGTATATATGTATATATATATATATATATATATATCAATCTTCTCACTGCACTTAAAATGCAATCAGACAGATATTTATTGAGCATAAAAAGATATCAGGTACTGTGCTTAAATTTTAAGTCACTATAAGTCCTTATATTGTACCTTTTTTTTTTAATTTATGTTTTTAATAGTGAAACACCATGAGGTACAGTTATAGACTTACAAATTTTTGTGCTTGGGTTTCAATTATACAGTGATCAAATACCCATCCCTCCAACAGCGCCCATACTCCACCACCACGGGTCCCAGCATCCCTTCCACCCCCCCATCCCCCCCCATCCCCCCCATCCCACCCTGCCTATGTGGCAGGACATTCCCCCTTGTTCTCTCTCTCTTCTTTTGAGTCCTGTGTTTTGCAAGAGAGGCATTGAGTGGTAATCATGTTTGGTTTATAGTCCACCTTTCCATGCTTCTCCCACCCTGGGAGGATCCTCCCAACACCCTTTATTTGGTGCTCTATTCTCTATCTGAGCTTCCTTTTCCCCTAGCACGTGTGGCTGGCCTCCAAGCCATGGAGTAAACCTCCTGGTACTTATCCTGGCTATTCTTGGGTGTTAGTCTCCGATTTTGTTGCTTTATGTTCCCCCAGATGAATGCAATCTTTCTGTGTCTATCCTGCTCTTTCTGACTCATTTCACTTAACATGATACTTTCCATGTAGTACCACTTGTATGTAAATTTCATGACTTCATCTTTTCTAACAGCTACATAGTACTCCATTGTGTAAATGTACCAAAGTTTCTTTAACCAGTCATCTGTTCTCGGGCACTCAGGTTTTTTCCAGATTCTGGCTATTGTAAAGAGTGCTGCAATGAACAAACAATTGCAGATGTCACTTCGACTGTATTTTTTTGCCTCTCTGGGATATATTCCCAGGAGTGGTATTGCTGGGTCAAATGGGAGCTCAATTTCTAATTTTTTGAGAATCGTCCATTCTGTTTTCCAAAAGGGTTGGACAAGTCGCATTCCCACCAGCAGTGAAGGAGGGTCCCTTTCTCGCCACATCCGCGCCAGCACCAGTTGCTTTTGTTCTTGTGGATGTGGGCCAGTCTCTGTGGTGTGAAATGATATCTCATTGTTGTTTTGATCTGCATCTCTCTGATGATTAGTGATGTAGAGCATTTTCTCATGTGCCTTTTTGCCATTCAGATTTCTTTTTGCGAAAGTTTCTGTTAATTTCCTCGCACCATTTTTTGATGGGGTTGGGTGATTTCTTCTTGTGGAGTTCAACCAGTACCTTGTATATCCTTTATATCAACCCCTTGTTGGATGTGTATTTGGCAAATATCCTTTCCCATTCTGTAGACTGTCTTTGTATTTTGGTCACTGTTTCTTTTGAGGTTAAACTTGTAATGTATCTTTTAAACAGCCTTTAAAAAGATTACTAATTGTGCATTTTAAATAGTCTGTTTGCATACAATAAAATGGAAACATGCTGTTAAATTTTAAGTCATAAACCACTCCATTCATGCCCCAATTCAGATCTTTAGATCTTAATGGTCTATGAAATAGTGTTAAGATTTAGTATCGAGGATGCAATGAGGTTCAAAGGTAAAGTCCTAATGCATTCAATGAGGATCTTATAAGGGCACTTGGGGAGTTGTCCAGAGCCTTCCTTTGTTAAAAGAAAAAAAAAAGAAAAAGAATCCACTGGTTTTGAACCACAGACAGCAATCTCACCAATGTGACCCTGTTGATTACTCATCTTGTTCTTCTACATCTCATAACTGTGAGAAATAATTTTTGGTTTCTCTGCTACTAAGTCTGTGCTATTTTGCTGTAGCAGCTTGAATAAAGTAAGATAATAACAAAACTGAAGTTTCCAGGATTAGCATCTAGTCCAAGTGTTATAATAACTACTCATTATTACCATTAATAATTCATTTTCTATCAAGTTTCTCTATTCTATTATTTTAGCCATGTCCCTAAATTACCTTTAATATTTTCTTTATACAGATAGAACCTACGTTTTTTAACCTCCTTTTTGATTCAGCATTACTAATCTTTTAAACCTTTCACTCCTCAGCATTTTTCTAATCTTAAATAGATTAAATCAAATATGTGATTTTAATGCTCAGCCAGACTGAAATTTACAGTCTTAGAAAGTCACACATTGAAACCTGGAACAAAATCTTGCACTTACCTAGAATCTTCATTAGTCCTGTGTAATCTTGCTGCCAATACACACTCCATAAATATTTCTTCAGTGATTAAGGGTTTATAAACCTGGACACCATTAAAAATAAGTTCCCTTGGGACTGAGAGATAGTAAAAGAGTGCAGGACTAGCTAACCTAGTCTCAATTTGGGGATCACATATGGTTCCGGCAACCTGGCCAAGAGTGATCCCCGAGTGCAGAGCTAGGAGTAAGCCCTATTTTATAATATCTTAAGACAGTGAAATGGTAAATCTGAATCATGTTCCTAAAAGTTTGAAAACTCTGTTGCAGCACTCTTTACAATAGCCAGAATCTGGAAAAAATCTGAGTGTCTGAGAACACATGACTGGTTAAAGAAACTTTGGTACATCTACACAATGGAATACTATGTAGCTGTTAGAAAAGATTAAGTCATGAAATTTATATACAAGTGGTACTACATGGAAAGTATCATGCTAAGCGAAATGAGTCAGAAAGAAGGGATAGACATAGAAAGATTGCATTCATCTGGGGAACATCACTTGATAACTTGATCCCCCGTTATTCATCGAATTACAAGAGCGGGTGCCAGTAATGTCTCTATTCATCCCTGTTGCGTGCTAGCGTAACCCAATGGCATCTGTTCGTTCTAGGAACATGCAGAGCTTCAAACTGATCATTCAGGGTCTTGACAAAGAAGTCTGACCATTTTGTAGGTGGGTGTCCACGCGATTTTTTGACGTCCCAAGGAATCCAGTCAGTGAAGGCTCTAGTCCAGCGGTTGTCTGTAAACCTCATTACATGTCCAGCCCATCTGATTTTTGATGCTTTGGCAAATGAGACAGTGTCCCTGATTCTTGAGCATTGACGGAGATCAGAACTCCGGATTCTATCTCTCATTTGAGTGAAGCGTGATATTCCAAGCATAGCTCTTTCAATCACTCTTTGAGAGACCCGAATAGTGTTCTCATCCTGTTTTCATAGGACCCAGGTCTCTGAGGCATATGTTAATGCAGGAAGAACAGTGGAATCGAAGAGAGGTGCTCGTAGCTGGAGGTTCTTTGTCCTCTTATTTATTTCTTCAATGCTCTTGAAGGCATTCTGTGCCACTGTCTTCCTCCTGCGTAACTCGGGTGCCAGGTCATTCATTCTGTTGATTTCTCGACCTAGGTATATATAAATGTTTCATTCAGAGATGGTGGTTCCGTTGAGAGCAAATGGAGCATCAGGAACGAGGCTGTTTCTCATGAACATTGTCTTCGTAAGATTCAGCTGTAGTCCGACCTTGCCACACTCACGGTCGAAGTTGGTCAGCATTTGTGCCGCTTGGCTGAAGTTTGGTGTTATTAGAACCATGTCATAGGCAAAGCGGAGGTTGTGTAGTTGCCGACCAGCTATCTTCACTCTCATTCACTCTCATTCCAGTCATCGCATGATGTTCTCGAGGGTGGCACTGAAGAGTTTTAGTGAAATGGTATAACCCTGCCGAACCCCTCTTTGACATGGATGATTACTTCTTTGTAGAATGGTAAGATCCTGGTAGTGAATCCATAATAGAGCTCACCCCTGATGTATTGAGTTTGTACGCTCTGATTGGCTAGGGCTTCAATGACTGCTTCCGTCTCAGCAGAATCAAAGGCCTTCTTTAAATCAATCAACGCTAGACAGAGCGGCATCTTGAACTCCTGAGAAACCTCAATGAGCTTAGTAATCATGTGGATATGGTCGATGGTACTGAATCCTTTTCGGAACCCAGCTTGTTCACATGGTTTACTTTCATCTAGTGCTCTGCTAATCCTATTCAGGATAACTTGAGTGAACAACTTGTAGATGACAGAGAGTAGGCAGATTGGGCGATAGTTGCCAATGTCGTGGATGTCTCCCTTCTTGTATAGTAGTACAGTCTTGTTGGTTTTCCATTGGGATTAAACCTTGCATTCATACATGTAGCGTGTGAAGAGCCTAGCCAGTGTACTGATAAGTACTGATGGTAAGTTCTTCAGGTGATCAGGTCTGATCTTGTCTGGACCAGGTGCTCTTTGTTTCTTTACGGACGAGATGGCGTATTGAATTTTGGAAGGGACAACATTGGGAATGATATATCCATCGTGTGGAATGTGGTATTTGGGCAAGTGGACGTGGCTATTAAAGAGATATGAGTAGAAGTCATGAATAATCTTCTCCATTGCCCTTCTGGAAAATGTGATAGATCCATCATGATGTCGGAGGGCAGTCATCTTGGTCTTGTAGTTGGTGAAGGACAGGCGGGCATTACGAATGCTTTTCCCGGCTTCTGCCGCATCTACCAGCACCACTGTTCTCCTGTCTTTGAGGTCATCCATGATGGCTTCTCTGCATTGTTTTGCCAGCTCGGACGTTCGCTTGCGGTTTCCTGAGGCATGTGTCAAGCCACGTTGGTGAATAAGTTCAAGAGTGTTCGGAGAAAGGCGGGTTTTTTGTGGTTATCTCTATCTTGGCATTCCTCGCACAATCATGGATGTGCTGAATCATTCAAGCGCATTCCTCATCAATGTTGTCAATGACAGCATCTTCCCATGTTGCCGCAACAGAGCCAAAGAGCTCCCAGTTGGTGGTCGTTTTGGGAGTTCTTTTCTTAAACTTTGCATTCTTTTCTCCCCGTTCTGTGAGGTAGAATTTTGCACGAAGGAGATGGTTGTCCAATCCCGTTTGGAATTTTGGGACAACAGCAACATTGGCTAGGCAAAACCGCCGATTGAATATGATGTGGTCTATTTCATTGTGGAACCATTCACTGGGAGACTCCCACATCCAAAGTTTAGATTCAACCTTTTGGAACTGTGAGTTACCATGGAAGGTCTTGGTTGACATGAAGAACTCAGACAGTCTGTCACCCTGTTTATTCCATTCTAGGCCATGGGTCCTGATGTAGAGTTCATCGGCTGATCTTCTTGCTCCTATTTTGGCATTAAAATCACTGACAATGATCTTGTAGAATATGTGATCTTCTTTATAGAACTTCTCCAACTCCATGTAGAACTTCTCAATTTCTCTTTCACCATAATTGGATGTTGGTGCATAGACAACAAAGATAGAAACTGCTGGCAGTGAGCCACATCTATTCAAGTGTAATCGTTCGATCCGGGTTGTTAGGCATTCGAATGAATCAATACTCATGGCTAAGTTCGTGTTGACAAGGATACCGACACCACTGACGCCTGACGCCTCTTTTGTCACATGTTCCAAGGAACAGTTCTTCTCCAGTGTCGAAAACGGCGTGATGTGACTGATGTCTTCTTGTTTCATTCAGATCAATGATGTCGTACTTGATATTTCACGCTTGTACCATCAGGTCCTCAATGGATGCCTCAGATGCAAGTGTACGTGCATTGAAAGTACAGATAATCATTTTTGTCTTTCTTTGTTTTGGCAGCCTATTTCTGCCTTGGGATTTTATTAGCCTCTCCTTCCACATCCTCCTTGACTCTGCCGTATTCAGGGTCAGGGGAATGAGATCCATTTTTTTTTTTTACTGGATTTGGCATATCGAATAGAACACGGATAGCTTGCCAGGCTCTGCCGTGTGGGTGGGATATTTAAGGTACCCTGAAAAATTAAATAAATGTAAATAAAAAGTTGCACGGCCCTCCTGGGAGCTTTGTGTGACAATTTTTGGATCCTGGCCATTGTTGGGGTTACACGGTAGTTGGGGGTGTAACTGTCTAGCTACTTGCAAGTCCAGTCCCAAACCGTGCAGTCTTGGAGATATCAGCCCCTGGGAACATAAAGTAAAAAAATAGGAGACAAACGCCCAAGAATAGCCGAGATAAGTACCAGGAGGTTTACTCCATGGCTTGGAGGTCAGCCACACATGCTAGGGGAAAAGACAGCTCAGATAGAGAAGGGAGCACCAAATAAAGGGTGTTGGGAGGATCCTCCCAGGATTGGAGAAGTATGCTGAAAGTAGACTATAAACCAAACATTATTGCCACTTATTGCCTCTTTTGCAAACCACAACACCCAAAAGGAGAGAGAGAACAAAAGGGAATGCCCTGTCACAGAGGCAGGATGGGATTGGGGGGATGGGGGGTGGGAGGGATACTGGGACCCATGGTGTTGGAAAATGGGCACTGATGGAGGGATGAGTATTTGTTCATTGTATAACTGAAACTCAAGCACAAAAATTTGTAAGTCTACAACTGTACTTCTTGGTTTGTAATTAATAAAAATTTTTAAAAAAAAGAAGAAAAGAAAACTCTATAGTACAACTGAGTGGACAGCTTTTATAGATGATCAGCACTTCAGCACTGATCAAGCTGAATGGATAGAGGAACAGTGCTGAGGTTTTTTGGTTTTTTTTTTTTTTTTTTTTTGCTTTTGGGGTCATACCCAGCAATGCACAAGGGTTATTCTTGACTCGTGCACTCAGGAATTACTGCTGACGGTGCTCAGGGCTGAGAATCGAACCTGGGTCGGCCATGTGCAAGGCAAATGCCCTACCCTCTGAACTATTGCTTCAGCCTCCAGTGCTGTGTTCTTATCAGAGCAAGACAACTGAATTTTATGTTACAGACATGTGCTTTAATTTGAAAGATAAGCCCTGTTCATTGCTGACTGTATCATCTAACTTTACATTGAACTTTAGGCTCCTATTTTAAATCACATTTTAACTCATAGCTCTAAATTTCATGGCACAAACATTATTACACTTTAAATGAGTTTTTCTACATAAAATACAATACTTGGAAAACTTCTGACATTAATTTCCTTTCTGATTTTGATTTTGTGAGTATGATTTTCTTTGCAATAGTATAAAAGCTATTCACTGCATTTTTTAATGTGAATAAGTATATTTTCATAAAATAGCAATAAAATAATTTAATCAAACTGCTACCAATTGAAATTGACTGCACTGGTATTATCTCATGAATTACATAATTTTCTAAAAGCGAGAGAACTTTCTCACCAAGCTGGATATTTTGTCTATCAGTAATAAATAACTAGTAGAATATAAAATTCTGTAATGTAAATTTTATCTGTTAAGTATATTATTTCCAACTTCTCCCCACTTTTTTCTTTTTTATAATAGAGCACTCCCAGGGGTCCAGGGACATTCCAAGTAGATTTCTGCTTGGAACATATTTGTGATGCTTGATCAAATGAGTTCAGGATCCCCCCAAAACATTCAGTTGTGCCCAGGGGTCAAAGGTTATATCCAGCAGTGCTTGAAGGGACTCAAGGTGGGGTGTCATGGTTTACAAAAATTAAATCAGGGCCTTGCATCTCTTTAGCTGCTGTTGCACCTTTGAGCTCTCAGCTTGTCAAACCCACTGAAAATGCCATGTTCATTTTTTGAGACAGTATAAGGAGAAACAGCACAAAAGAAAACCACTAAGGGAAGAATTTATTATATATTCTTATATATTTATTATGTGTTATTATATAAAAAGTGAACAAAAAATTAAGAGACTGCATTCTTTAGTAGGAAAAAAGAATTAAACTTGACAAATATTAAGACAACCATAATAAAATTATTTGAATATATGTGTGCAATTAAATTTCAGTGCACACATATATTCATATATTATATTTAAAATATCCTGAAAAATTTTCCATTCATTATTCTTGTCATACTTTCAATACTTCTCTAGGATATAAAGATGGGGACAATTGCTTTTGAGAAAAAGAAAAGCAGTAACACTGATGAATATTCCTACATATTCTGAATGAGTATTGCATTTCATGATGATAGTTTATAAATCTGGCGTGGGATACAAAACTGCTACATGGTAATTAGCTAGAAATTTGGAACTTCTTAAAGTGATTCTTTGGAGAGTGAAATGAGCTCTGGGTATTTTTCTGGTCTTAAAGTACTCAAGAGACCCTGAGGAGCAGGGATCAACCTGGATTCCCTGTATACAAAAGCTGGATTTTAGTATTTTGAGTCAAATCCCCACACCCATACCAATGTTTATTAAACTCACCTAAATTCACAATTCAATTCAACTTTAATTAAAAATATCGAATTTCTGTAGAAATTCAAAGGTGATTTAGATTTATAAGAAAATAAACACTGAAATGTCAAGACAAATTTTTAATAGAAAAACAGCAGTGAATTTTCCTTATCATGTATTGACTCATGTATATGATTAAAGTTAATACAACGTGCAGAGGGACTGTACATTATACAAAGAGTAAGATATTTGCCTTGCATGTGGTATCACCCTAGCACTGAATATTGTACCCTATGCCCTGTAAGGAATCATCCTGTGCATGTAACCACAGGTAAACCTTGATCACAATAATGTATGATTCATCGTCCCCAATTAACGATGTTAATAATAATAACAAGAACATAATAATGATAATGCATAGTGCAGAGCAATAAGAGATCTGTAAACATAAAAATAGATATATGCATACATGTGTTCAAATATGCATACTAGTCACATTTATATTTATAAGACTCCATGTTGCAAATAAGGGAGAGTGATTAGTCTTCTTAATAAACAGTAGTGATGCAAGTGGAAATATTAGTGACATAGAGACTTTTTTGTGGGGAAGGGGCTCACACCCAGCAATGTTCAGGGTTTACTCCTGCCCTGCACTCAGGAATTGCTCCTGATGGTGCTCGGGGTTTCATATGGGATGCCAGGGGTCAAACCAGGGTCAGTCACATGCAAGGCAAACAAGCTTCCCACAGACTTTTGTTCTGGCCTGACATGGAGATTTTTAAACAGGATCTTTATCATAGATCTTACACTAAAATAGCTCAAGGTCAGGAGCGATAGAGAAGGACACTTGCTTACAAAGCCAAGGTGGGTTTGATTCCTGGCACACCACGTGGTCTCATGAACTTGCCAACAGTGATTCCTGAGTGCAGAGTTAGGAGTAAGCCTTAGCACTGCTAGGTGTAGCCCCCAAACAAAAATCAGACCAAAATAATTTCGGTCAGATGAATAGTATGTATATAAAATTCATAACTATTAGAAAAATACAGAAATATCTACATGATCTCAGACATAAGGTACAAGATGGCTTTTAAAATTAAGGGATTGATACCAGAGCAACCATAGAGCAGGCAGTGTGCTTGTGTTGCATGCATCCGAACACAGTTTGATTTTTGCTACCCTATATGGTACTCTGAGGTTCATGAATAGTGATTCCTGAAGATAGTGCCAGGAGTGAGCCCTAAGCAAAGTCAGGGGTGGCCCCCAAATCAAAAATAAGAAAATTATAACCAAAGATAAAATAAAATAAAGTGTCATGCTTTGCATGCACCTGACGGGTATCTCGTACCACATATGGTAAACCAAACCCATCAGGAGTGATTCCCGAGCACAGAGTCTGGAGTTAGCCCTGAGAGCTTCCTGGTGTGACCCCAAAACAAGACAAAAACAAACAAACAACAACAAAAACAACTACTAAATTAAACTATATAACTTGAATTCTCTTTCTATTTTTCTTGCCTGTGTATACGACATTTAAAATTCTAATTATAGGTAGTGAAAATATCACTATCACGATCATCCTGTTGTTCGTTGATTGCCTCGAGCAGGCCCCAGTAACGTCTCCTTAGTCCTAGCCCTGAGATTTTAAAAAGTGCCAATTTCAAGGCTCTTTCAGGATTAGGAGAATGAGACCCATCATTGTTACTGGTATTTGGCATACTGGGTACATCTTATTATCTCTTTAGTGAAAATATAACCTGGTAACAAACATTTTGTAAAAAAATTATAAAGCTGAATCTGAGTGTATTCTTCCACTCAACATTTCAAGTAATAATATATGCACGGGCCCTTGCATTTATGCAAACCAAATTTGGTATACTGATGTTTATAGCAATTCTATGTTTAATAATAAAAATCTGCAAAAATAGTTTATAAGTAAAACACATCAATGTATGTTAGTATAATCATATAAAGAGAGTGAATAACAAAAGTAAAATTAAAAATATATACCACATCTTTATTTAAGCAAGCTAAAATATTTTATACAAACAGAACCAGATTTGATAGTTAAGGTATAGTTCAGAGATCCTCATTTATAAAGACTTTTCATTGATCTGAAAGCTGATTTGTCATGTATTTACAGTGTTTATTTGTTTTATCACCTTTTAAAAACTTGCAAGCTCAAACTTTTTGTGATATTTTTTCCTAATCAATATTAAAACCGCTATTCAAATTTTATTTCTTAACTAGCACACCTTTAAACATAGATTCTCTAAAACTTCAATATCTGTGTGCCCTTTAGTTAATAATTATCATATCAATTCTAAATATTTTGTCATCTTTATTCAAAACCTAAAACGAGCTTAGAAAACTTAACCTGTGTCTGGAGAGATAGAACAGGAGGTAAAGTATGCCTTGCACATCGCCTACTTAGCCAAATCCCCAGCACTACATGTGGCCTTGCATGTAACCTACTTGGTTAAATCCCCGTCACTACATGAGGTCCCAGGAGCACTGTCAGGGGTCACTCTTGAGCAAAGAATGGCGGGGGGAGGGGAGAAAAGAAAAAAAATGAAATATCTTACTTATAAAGGTCATTAATTTAATGAGACCTTATTCAAATATAAGCCTTTAGAAGTCATATTTTACAAGTCTAAACAGTTACAAACATATGAGTAAACTTATACAAGGATCTAAATAAAAAAGGTAAAAGGTAAAGGCCCTCCCGTTGATCGTCGATTTGCTCGAGCGGGCCCAGTAACGTCTCCATTGGAGACTTTGTTGTTACTGTGTCTGGCATATCGAATACTCTCGGCAGCTTGCCGGGCTCTCCGAGAGGGGTGGAGGAATCGAACTCGGGTCGGCCATGTTGGCCGCGTGTAAGGCGAACGCCCTACCCGCTGTGCTAAAGGATCTAAATAGGTCACACTAAACTACATTTAAGGATATGTCCATTTGTGATAAACATACAAAGATCAAAAATATATTTAACAGATAAATCACTAATCTAGGTTACAGTCTATGGAAGCTTCAATTTTGTATCTCACAAGTATGCAACAGGAGCCAGAGAGTTAGTTTGGCTGGCAAGGCACTTTCCTTACATGCAGTAAACTTGGAATTTAATCCTCCTCACTCCATATGGTCCCCTGAGTGCAGCCTGTAGTCATCTCTGAGTGCAGAGTATAAGAAAGGCCCAAGCAAAACCAGGTGTGCCCCACCCACCGCCAAATAAAAAAAAAAAAAGAACAAACAATAGTGACTAGTAGAGAAAGATAAGAGCATGATAAGATAAGAGCCAGGATATCTAAGGTAATCACAAGCAAAATAAACAGAGCTAGAATTAGCCAGGACCAGGAAATATGCTAATGTATTGGAGCTCCTCCTCTGAGAACAGGACCACTAGAGAAAATAGAAGCTGGTGGCACATTAGCAAACGGCAAACAGCACAGAAACAAGGTCCTCCCATCCCCACATCACACACAGAGAGAGAGAGAGAGAGAGAGAGAGAGAGAGAGAGAGAGAGAGAGAGAGAGAGAGAGAGAGAGAGAGAAAACAAACCCAAACAGCTTAACTACTCAACAGAGGTCTATCAAAAAAGGCTGTGTGCCTTTTTCCAGTCAGAATTACCATTAAGTTGGTATAGTCTCTACTAAGATACACAAAATATGTAAATCTTTACTGCAACTTAAGAGATTTGAAAAATTGAAAGAAAAAGTGTGCTGAAAGACAATACAACAGACTAATATTAAAATAAATTTACTGTTGGAAAAATCAAAATTTAAAATAACTATGTTTAGGGGCTGGAGCGATAGTACAGTGGGTACGGAATTTGCCTTGGGCCAAGAAGGGTTCGATTCCTGGCATCATGTATGGTCCCCCAAGCAGTGGCAGAAGTAATTTCTGAGTGCATGAGCCAGGAGTAACCCTTATGCATCACCATGTCTGACCCAAAATGCAATAAAATAAAATAACTATGTTCAATACATTATAGAATCTGGTGCAAAGACTTAAAGACATAATCATGAATTTCTGGGTAATTTCAACAGAGTACTGAAAACAGTAAATATTAGGAAAGGCTAGACTTAAATTTAAACATACACAGGCAAGGGAAAAAATTGAATGCCTTTGACAGTTCATGGGTAGAGCGGACTCATCAAAAGAAAGTTAGATAAACTTGAATATAAGTTTTAAATATATAATATATATGCATATATATAACTTAAATAGAAACATAAGGAAATTAATTACAAATAAAAGCAAAAGGAAGAGTGTAACTGTGGGTCTATATTACTCAAAAATATTTTTTATTGGAATTCCTGAAGAAAAAAAGTGGGAAGAAAAATATATAAAAATGATTAAGAATTTTTTTTCAATAATTAGAAAGCAATGTAGAAATGCTGTTTGCTGAAACCCAAGAGAAGGAAAAATGCTAAAGATTGTCAGAGGGAATTGAATCATCATAGACAGATGGAAAGTTTTCCTAGGTTCTAAAGACCAGTTACAACCACATATTCACATATAGTCTAAAATTCATGAATCAGATTATCTATGTACAATTATGAAAAAAAATTCTGTCAGAATAATTACCAGATTTTACTATAAAGACATCATAAAAATGTTGTCCTCAGGATCATTATCCTGTCTCGTTATAAATAAATTAGGAAATTTTTGAGATACTGGTTTCCTCAGTTAGAAATGCTGATGGTAAATAAAATGCTTTGAAAATCATTTTAAGATGTTTTATAATAAACATTAGTGTAATGTAATAAACGTAGACAAACCATTTTACTATGAATACATTAACCCGCAATTTATTATTGTCACTGTCACTGTCCTCCCGTTGTTCATTGATTTGCTCGAGCGGGCCCAGTAAGGTCTCCATTGGAGACCTATGTTGTTACTGTGTTTGGCATATCGAATACATCACGGGTGGCTTGCCAGGCTCTGCCGTGTGGGCGAGATGCTCTCGGTAGCTTGCTGGGCTCTCCAAGAGGGGCGGAGGAATCAAACTCAGGTCGGCCATGTTGGCTGCATGCAAGGCAAACGCCCTACCACTGTGCTATCTATCGCTCCAGCCCAATTTATTATTAGGTAACACAATAAATTTATTGACCATTATGCAATAACGAGCTGGAGTGATAGCACAGCAGGTAGGGCACTTGCCTTGTATGCACTCGACCCGGGCTGACCCTGGTTCAATTCTTCAGCCCCATTCAGAGAGCCCGGCAAGCTACCGAGAGTATCCCTCCTGCATGGCAAAGCCTGGCAAGCTACTCATGACATATTCGATATGCCAAAAACAGTAACAAGTCTCACAATGGAGACATTACTGTTGCCCACTTGAGCAAATCAATGAACAATGGGAGGACAGTGCTACAGTGCTACAGTGCTATTATGCAATGGTGATGAAAAATTCCACAAAACCAAATGGAATCATTCTGAAACTTAACAGAAAAATCTACTGATATGATAATTATTCAAGAATTATATCTGACCTGGAATTATATTTGGACCTGCAATTAAATATCACGGTTGATATGTATATGACATGCACAACATCTGATTTGATTTATGCTACTAAAACTAATATATTACTCTATATATATTTAGATATAACTTCTTTTTTTCTAAAATATCTTGGGGATCATACTATTATTGGCTCACCTGTACACAAGAGAATATTGAACTACTTTTGAATTTTCTCTATAGCAGTTAAATATACTTTATTAATCCAAGTAATGCCTTTTTTAAAAAAAAATTAGTATCTTCATAAGATAAGAATACAGAAGAAAAACATATAAAGAACATTAACCATCTCTAAGGTATTTTATTTTATTAGGAAATGTTTGTGGGATCTCTTATCTACCATTCACTGTGAGTGATCTCAGGAATAGACTATTCAGCTCTCTTTTCAAGTGTCCTATGGGAAGGGATAATTTCTTTTTAACTAATCACAAAAGAACAGCTTTATTTAGATGCTGAGGATGTAAATAAAGGAGCTGATTCTTATTTCATCCTTAATTTTAAGTATGTTCAATTCTCCTATTCAATCTATGCTTAAATAGAAGAAAGATATACCTTATGAACAGGATGCTGATTTTTAGCATCCTCATTATTTCTTTCAATTTTTTTTGCAGTTTTCATATGAAATACTCTATGTTATACTTCTTCCATCAAAATAAGACTCCTTAGAAAACTTTTAATTGCTCTTGCTATCTTCAGAGAAAAAAATTCAAATCCAATTATTTACTTAGGTCACAATGTTTTTGAAAAAAAAATAATGGAACTTGGAAGTCAGCTTTATAATTGACTGGTTTTTAAGAAAGTGGGGGAATAAATTATTTCCTCTCAAAACTTTTTTTCCCAAATATTCAAAATGAGAATTGAAACGTGTGCTTGTTAAATCTCACAAGTAGATGTAGAGAAATAGAATTTTGTTTCAGGAAAATTTTTGTAAATTAAAATAAAGTGTGAGATACAATTCTCCTAATAACAAGCTAATAAACTGTATAGTTGCACATTTTATTTTTTATGCACTGGGAATTTCCAAGAGAGTACACTTGTTAATGTAACAAAATCTAAAATTATATAATTTCATCTATTGATTCATCCCCAACATCAAGTATCAGTATATTTGTCATAAAGTTGTTAAAATTATGTTTTTCTGAAGCTCTTTTATAAGGAAAGCCAGATAATCTTGCTTATTTGAGGATTGTTATGCTCTTTTCTTTGACATACAGGGTTCATATAGCTCTATTGTTAAAATGAGTTTGATATTCAGGGAAAACTATTAAAGAAAATCAGCATGAGAAAATTACTTTTCATTTATGGAAATCTTAAACATTTTTTAAGATGATGAATAATGATAAAAGTTTATACTTCTACAGCAAAACTTAATAACTAATATATAAATTATAATTCATATGCCTTAAGTTAGCATTTGTAAGGAAAATAGACTGAGGTATAATAAACACTGAGTCAAATATGAGTCTAAAATTTTACTTCACAAAAGAGTATCTGGCTCATTCCCAGCCTGTCTCCTGATATCAATTTAAACCCCAGTGAACTTTGCTCTTTCAGATTCTCTGGAAGTTTATGGTCTTTTACAAAAAGTAACTCTCATACCCATTGTCTGTCACACAATTTTTAGTAAATTTCTTATAGATCTTTATAATTTATAATCTTATAAATCTTATAGATTCAGGGCCCAACAGCTGAAGACCTCTGAGGCCCAGCCAAGGCCATGCTGGGACCACTCTCCACACACTTGGATGAGCCTCACGCATAAAAGAACTGGCAGAGGAACCCAGGTGTGTGGGACCCGGGGCTGAGATCTCCAAGCCTGCACGGTTTGGGACTGGACCTGACAGTAACTAGACAGTTAACACCCACCAACTGCCGTGTAACTCCAACAACAGCCAGGATCCAGAGATTATCACACTCAGCTCCCGGGAGAGAACAAGGCAGAGTCTCCTACCCTGTGCCTGACTGTCTCCACCAGGGCCCGCGCGACATCTTATCATCTCATTCCTACTTTGGACAAACTGGCAGGCTACCAAATGTAACGTACTCACATGGCAGAGTCTGGCAAACTCCCCGTGGTATACCCAATATGCCAAATACCAGTAACAATGATGGGTCTCATTCTCCTAACCCTGAAAAAGCCTTGAATATGGCACTTTAAAAAAAAAATCTCAGGGCTAGGACGAAGAAGACGTTACTGGCACCTGCTCGAGGCAATCGACGAACAACAGGGTGGTCGTGATTGTGATTTTATAGATCTATGATCTATCTTGCCAACTAGTGTGTGTTTTAATACATAAATTAGATTTCTATATAATTTAACGCATTGTGCTGTATTTTAGACTCTTAATTTTTGGTATAAAATTAACTTTAAAATTTTGTAAGTTCATTAGTTATTTATCTTCATAATATTATCTATGAAGGATCATAACAAATATCACAGTCTGCATCAAGTAACACAATACCTGGCACCAAGAAAACATGCATTGCATATCTAAATAAATCAACAGTAAAGCTTCACTCTAACCTGTAGGATTCCCCATTCATTAAACTTGTAGACAAATATAAAATGCTAATAATGAATAATGATAAAAGTTTATGCTTCTACAGCAAAACTTAATAACTAATATATAAATTATAATTCATATACTTTAAGTTAGCATTTGTAAGGAAAATAGTCATGAGGTATAATAAACACTGAGTCAAATATGAGTCTAAAATTTTACTTCACAAGAGTATCTGACTCGTTCCCAGCCTGTCTCCTGATATCAATTTAAACCAGGGTGAAAATTCAAGTGTTAGAGCAAATGCCAAGCATGTATAAAGCCCTGAATTCAATCTCTGGTCCCTCATGCCCAGCCCTGCCTATTCTCCCACAAACACACACACAAACAAACAAAACAGGGTTACGCTGGTGATCCCAGCACAAAAACTTCAGGTCTGCATTACTGGGTTGAGCATCACTTCATGTTGAGTACTTCTAGGTCAAAGATGGTGATAATGGAGACTTAGCTTCTCCCTAAGAGGAGTGATTAACCAACTATAAGGACCTGGACACTAATAGAATCCTGCAGCTTAGAGTGAGACCAAGAACCCCCTATATCTCAAAGATCAATGTGGATTGCAATAAAGTAGACCGGGATTTAATGGACAGAAGGTTAAGAGACTTGGGGAGAGTTTGAAAGGTTTATGTTTGGGACAGGGGATGTAGATTTTTGGGCAGCTGGGTCAACCTGGAACCCAGGGTAGAGCAAAAGTGGTATGGAAATTGACCATCAGGGTAAGCACCTAAAAAATAAACAACAAAAACAACAAAACTCAGGAAATTATACAGCTCAAACTAAAGCAAGGAGGACGAGAAACAAAATAAAAATACACGGCTCCTCCACCCTTTACAGCCGCTGTGTGTCAGTAATGAGAATGTGCACTGAGATAATATGGATCCAGATGTGGATTTCCAGAAAGAGTAATAATGGCAGTGCCGTAGACATATACCAGCTCCCAGTCCCAACTTGTCTTGAACAGCAACTAGGCATTTATGTCCCATGCTGTTGACACAACTGCAGAAAAGAACTGAGTTCCTACCGAAGCTGATAAACAGCAAAAATACAAAATCATACCAAACTCTATGATAGCTAATGGGAAAAAAGTGCCACCTAATGGAAATGTAAAATAGTGCAACATTCTATGAACAGGGAAATTTAATATAGGAAAATGAACAAACCAAAATATATAACATGGCAACTGGAGACATCATGGGAATATAATATACGGGGAAAACAACTCCAAAATGTAACCCCCAAAAATACATGAAAGATTATAGCAGATAGTACATAGAGTTCCATAGAGAAATTGCAAGTGAAGGAAATTTGAAAAGTCAGAGTGATACAAGAGAATAAAGAAAGTCAGCCAAATAATTAAAAAAAAAATAAACAAATTAACATAGACATAAAAGCAAGAAACAAAAGTGAAAAACTGATTTTTTTTAAATAAAATAACGGAGATTTATGATGTGGAATGCTACTCCAAAAATGCAATCAGGCAGGACTTGAGCAACAGGTTACTCTAAAAACACAGGTTACTCTAAAACAGGTTACTCTAAAACAGGTTACTCTAAAAACACAGCCAAAGAACTGTTATAGTTTGAAGTATTTACTCTATATATTTATATTGATTTAACAAAGGATTGTTACTATAAAACCCAGCTCCTGGAAGAGAACAGCAAAGAGTCTCCTGTCTCCGCGCCTGGCTGTCCTCACCAGGACCCCTTGGAGGAGGGCAGATTGAGTTTTCCTCCCTGCCCCGAGAAGAACCCCGGCAGCTGAAGACCTTCGGTTCCAGCCACAGCCATGCTTAAGACCACTCTTCACACGTTCAGACGAGCCTCACACATGAAGGAATCAGCAGAGGAAACCAGGTGTGCGGGACCCGGGGCTTAGATCTCCAAGTCTGCTTGGATCCGGACTGAGCCTCTACCACCCAGATCCCCCATCTTCCAGAATGTAGGCATTACACCCACCAATTGCCCCCAGCGCTGTGTAATACCATCAATGGCCAAGACCAAGAGACTATAAAACCCAGCTCCGGGAAGACATCTTATTATCTAGTTCTTACTCTGGAGAACGTGGCAGGCTACCGAAATTATCCTGCCCACACTGCAGAGTCTGGCAAACTCCTCGTGGTGTATTCAATATGCCAAAAACCAGTGACAATGATGGGTCTCATTCTCCTGACCCCAAAAGAGCTTCATCTCAGGGTTAGGACAAAGGAGATGTTACTGGTGCCTGCTTGAGGAAATCAATGAATGACAGGATGACAGTGATACAGTGATACTTAATAACTATATACAGTATTATAGTAATATGTTTTATTAATAATTAGCTACATATTAAAATATTTTAAATTTTGTGATTTTTTACACCTACTATAAATAATTTTGAAAAATCTTTGGGATAAAAATTATTCAAGGTACTATGTATATAAAGTGAATAAAGCATATGGCCAAAGTGGTAGTACAGCGGGGGTTCATTTGACATGCATACAGTTTACACAGGTTCGGTTCCTGGTATTCCCTCTTGTCCACTGAACATCACCAGAAATAGTTCTTGAGTTCACAGCCAGGAGTAATCAGGATTGCCAGCTATGGCTCAAAACACACACACACACACACACACACACACACACACACACACACACACACAATCAACTAACCAAAACAGTAATCTAGTTTCATGAGAAAAATTAAAAAATGAATAATTAAAGATAATTTCCTACTATAAAAGAGCAGTGAAGAAAAATTAGTGTAGACGAGTTACTTTAGATAAAATGCACAAAAGACTTCTATAACCAGAGAGACTGGGGATAAGAATACTGAAATAAATGAGCACAGAAATCAAATAAATGAAATAAATGTTTAGTGCTTATTTCCTCAAGCTCTCAAAGGTACTATTCTTGAAAGCATACCCAAATTGAACCTTAAAGTGTGATTTGAGAAATTGGATCAGGACTGTAGCACTGTAGCACTGTCCTCCCATTGTTCATTGATTTGCAGGAGGCACCAGTAATGTCTCATAAAAAGTTGTGAGACTTGTTGTTACTGTTTTTGGCATATCAAATAACTCACGAGTACTTCGGGTACTTTGCCAGGCTTTGCCGTGCAGGCGAGATACTCTGGGTAGCTTGCCGGGCTCTATGAGAGGGTTTGGAGGAATCAAATCCAGATTGGCCAGGTCGGCTTCGTGCAAGGCAAACGCCTTATCCACTGTGCTCTCAAAGGTACTATTCTTGAGAGCATCTCCAAATGAATCTTAAAGTCTGATTTGGGAAATCATATCAGGACTAGCCTTAATAAAATACATTATCCATGATATCAAGGAGACCCCGTCATGGTGGAAAGACTTCTAAACGTGGTGCATCTGTCTAAATACGTGACATTTTCGGTTCACCTTGGATTCACATAGAAGTAGTTGTGGATGTGCAGGACTAGTGGATGCCTCCACTATGATTCCATCTTCTGTGTGGTATGGTGTGGGTGGTAGAAGCTGATAATATGTGATTGCACCTATGATAGACATAAGTCTGAGTAGTCACAGCATGCCTCAGGCCACTGAATGGAAAACGCTTTCTCGGTGTTCCTTACTCTCCCAAATATCACATACTCTTCCTGATGCTGCTTCTCCAAACTGAGATCAAATGCAAGATCACATCTCTTCTATCTTTTTCAAGAACCCCTCAGATGTTTGTATTCTCACCTGATTCCCCGGCCACAGCTGGTAGTTCCTGTCCACTGTACTTCCCTCATCTGTGTCTGTGTCCACGTACTCAGGTGCTACATAAAATCACCCTTCCTATTTTCTTTCAGCCATTCCTGTGATCAGCTCACTCTGAAAATAACTTTTGTTTTATTTTGTCCAGAAATAAAAGCGTCCAAAAGCATGTGTTAGGTGAGGATTTCTTACAGATCTAAGGTCTAAGCCGGTCGGTTAAATGACTCATTATCTGCACATTCCGATTTTATCGAAGCTTAAGCTGTCTCATTAAACTTTATTTTTCTAAGTTACAAGATGGGCATGGTCTTCACCTAACTCAGGTATCCCACACTGCCTGGCCAAGTCCTTTCTACCTGTTACTCTAGTCTAAGTTACCGACCCCATGTTCAAACACCTGTATCCCATTCTCATCAAGCATCCCACCTCAGAAGACTTATAGACATGTAAGAAGACTTCAACTTCCTATTGTTTAAATACTACACAAAACTTTGTCGTAGGTGTCTCAGGCTGGTGTCAGAACTGAAGAGTCCTCAAAACCTTTAAGACTGCTCTCACAACTTGTTTTAGGTGTATTTCCAGTGCTTTCTCATCCTGGACAAAAGGTCTACCCTATCGGATATCGTGGCCTCACTGATCTAAAGAAGCAGGGAACAGATGGCATGCTGTTTCAAAGGGAACACAGATTAAAACCATATAAATGCGAGTGGACTGCATAAGATTAAGGGACAGCTGGTAGGAAAAAAAGGCAGCAGGAAGGAAAAAATTCAGCAGGGGTCACAGTTGGAGAAAGACTGTGAAGCACTTATCGAAAGCATTTCTGTTTCTGCTGCATACCTGAATGCCCCTGACCCTCACTCAAATTCATTATTTATCTCTGAGTCACAGCTGAAATCGATTATCTACATCTTTTTTCAGGTCTAAACACTTTGTTCTTAACTGGATGATTCAACATGGCTATCACTGTATTATGTGCTAGGCAAAGACGTAAAGGGTCTGAATTTTAAAATGAGATGATGTGTGAAATGATTAAACAAATTTACAAAGATGTATTTTCTAACCCTGATCTAAGAGTTCAGATCATCTGTCTCAGGTAATTCCTTGATCTTATAAGTATGATGAATTATTATACAAGTAATTATTATTGCTATGATTAAATTTTATAGTTGTCATGTTTAATTAATGTGTCTATTTTGTCTTATAAATTGAAAAAGGAGTATAGAAAATACAAATAATCTATAATGTTATTGATGCCTAAAATTATACAAAAGTATTGCAAGAAAGTATGATTATACACACACACCAACAAACAACTGAAATCTAAATTAAATAAATAAATAAAATAAATAAATAAGAATTTTTGAATTATTGAAGAATAAATTGAAGGATGTTAGAAATTCCACAGGATTTTGCAAACAAGTGGCCTTGTTTCAAGAGACAGCTTTATCACCCATTCCTAGCTTTCAATGTCTACTCCTGAACAAAGATAAAACTTTATGAGGTTGACTTGATCATTAGAAGTTTAGAATGTAGAATATTTTTTTCAAATTATTACTTCAGTGAACATACAGAGTTTTAAAGTGAATTGAGAAGTAGTTAACATGGTCTTAGGGGTTAATAAATTATTAAAAATTTAAGCAGGTAGTGTTTATAATAGAAAAAAAATAATGACATCATGTCAAATCCCTGTCTCAGAACTTTATAAAATGGTGACATTAGTCGTCAATTTCCAAGAAATCATTGTGGCTCTAATACTCTATAATATTCACATATACTAGCACTGTTATTATTTAAAGTATTTTAATAACTACACTTTAAAGTATTTTTTTGCTGAATCACAAAGTTAAAGCTAGTTAAGGTGGTAAATTATTTATAAAGTTAATACTAAGAAAACTTATGTTAATTGAATCTAAAAGATAATTACCAAACTCTATGAAAACTTGGGCTTGTATTTTAATCTTTATTAACAAAGCACCCAGTGTTCTTAACATGATTAGAATACTAGATAGTAGTTCTAAGTCTGTAAAAAGAAATGGCAGAAGGGGAAAGAATGGGGAGGGAATCAGAAAGGCAAGAAGACATTTTTTGATTAACTTTCTTAAATACTGTCCCTATAGGTAATATTTAAGTATATACTGATGCAAAAACTTTTCTTTTCATTTCAAAAATATTAACCTGCACTTTCCTTTAAAGAAGTTATTCCCTCAGACAAGATTAAATTATATGTTGGATATTTTCTTTCTCATGTAACTTTTCTTATACATTTCTGGTATCCAAACTAATAAAGCATAATTTTTTGTTCATTATTTTGGGTCCCACCTGGTAGTGCTCATGAGTTACTCCTAGCTCTGCAATCAGAGACCAGTCCTGCCAAGCTCCAGTAAGCACCCTACCTACCGACTCCACTATTTCTTTAGCCCCTAACGATGCAAAATTTTAAAATACAATTTGCTTGAAATACATGGCTGGAGCGATAGCACAGCGGGTAGAGCATTCGCCTTACACGCGGCCAACATGGCTGACCCGAGTTCGATTCCTCCGCGCCTCTCGGAGAGCCCGGCAAGCTACCGAGAGTATTCGATATGCCAGACACAGTAACAACAAAGTCTCCAATGGAGACGTTACTGGGCCCGCTCGAGCAAATCGACGATCAACGGGAGGGCCTTTACCTTTACCTTTACATGTCTAAAATATTTACTTTCTGCAGAACTATAAATGAAACAAAGTGTGAAACACAAATTTCTAACTTAGTTTAATTGATTTCATATATCATTAATAATTTTAGTTATTTATCATTATAGCATTATATTTATTATATTAAAATTATTTTATGTGAAAGAAAATGCATAATTATTTAACTTTTAAGCTACATGCATTTTTATACTAGATTATCACTATTTAAAATTACTTTTGTTGGCGCTGGAGCAATAGCACAGCGGGTAAGGCGTTTGCCTTGTACGCGACCAATCTGGGTAGGATTCCCAGCATACTATAGAGTCCGCTGAGCACTGCCAGGAGTAATTCCTGAGTGCAGAGCCAGGAGTAACCCTTGTGCATCTTCGGGTGTGACCCAAAAAAAAGAAAAAAAAACTTTTGTTTTCAATTTATATGAACTTCCTAAAATGGAGTGTCATCCTAGGGTATTTATATTCAATACACTTAATGCTTTACACTATATTATATGGCTGGAGTCATGGCACAGAGGGTAGGGCATCAGCCTTGCACATGGCCAACCTGGATTCGATTCCTCCGCCCTTCTCAGAGAGCCTGACAAGCTACCGAGAATATCTCGTCCGCACGTCAAAGCCTGGCAATCTATCCGTGACATATTCCATATGCCAATAACAGTAACAAGTCTCACAATTTATTGTGAGTTGTTACTGGTGCCCGCTTGAGCAAATCTATGAACAACGGGAGGAACAGTGCTACAGTGCTACAGAATACTAGTATACCCTTGTACTCTAGTACTCTTAAAATACCTTATTTAAATATTGTAACAAAACACAAACATTATTCTGAGAAATAGTAAAGATAATAGATTCATATGGATTTCAAAAGCTTGACTTATTCTAGCCAAAATCAAATAATCTAATGTATAGCAATTACATAAGTTAAAAAAGTTAACCAAGTTCTTGAAATCTTAGCTTTCTAATTTTAACATAAAGATGATGCTACTTTATTTATTTAAGTAAATGAATCTATGTTATCAAAACTCTAGACAACAGTACATCACAAGAAATGCATGTGTTACGTCTAGTGTAAGAAGAAAATTAGTAATGAGGATAGCAAGAATCTGAGTGTAGCCAGAGACTGAGTATTCATAATTGTTAAAAAAATAACCTCATTATTTGATAATTGACAATCCCCAAATAGGTGAAGCAAACACCTCTCAAATTGAATACAGAACTGTGTCAGGAATCAATTACTATATCTGATTGTCTTAATAACTTTAAATAGAAAAATTGCTGAGCTATAAAATCAATAACAAAGAGGAATAATCAAAAATAAACAGACCTCCTATTAATATACATAATGAGTAATTTATGTATATTCTTATGATTTATATTATATATGCATATAAAATGGTACACTTGTTAAATGTAAGACATCTGGTTTAAAATAATCTTTTTGCCTCTGTCAAAATATTGAAATATGAAAAATATTTGGAGAGATATAATTCCTTTGTTATCACATAAAAACCATACCAATTACTCCACCATAAGCATATCACTCCCTGTGGCACAGTAAGAACTGTTAATGCAAGTGACAATGGTATTAAATTATCCTCACTAGATCAAATGCACATTAAAAACAAATGGTACAAATAATATTCATTTATTCCAGTGTTTCTATATTTATACTATCATTATACTTTTGGAGCCATTAACATTTTCCATAATTGAAAGTATTTAAGATTTTTAATAGTTTATCACGGCAATATATTGAAAAACTGTGGCATAGTTTTCTTTCAATCAAAGTTCTTTTATTATGCCATACTTTCTAAACTCTTTGAACCCTATCTACAGTAATCATTTTCTCATCTCTCCTGGTAATATGACTTAAAAGAGGAATGCATTCTTTTTTTAATATCATTTTTAAAGAGTCTAAAGATTGTATTAATTCATTATTAGAAAGTGTAGAATAACTATACAGACATTTTGAACCTAATCTTATGCCTGTAATTTTATCTTCCAGGGACTACATAAATATTACAGAGGTTAGGGTGCTTACTTTGAATGCAGTGAACCTGTGTTGGATCCTGACACCATACAAGATTGCCCAAACATTCCCTCAGCATAATATTCACCTCATTTCTCACAAATTTCAAAAAATCTGTGATGCTTATTAATTGAAATATGTGTACTTCATTCTAACATCTCCCTTAGGCAAGCTTAGTTTCTTTGGGGGGGGGGGGGGCGGTAGCGATGGTGATGCACTGCTAGAGAAAGAGTAAGAGCATATCTTCTGCCACTACACATCTACTGTAGGCAGACAGGTAGGGTGCCCCAATAATAAACTTTTGGGAAAAAATAAGAGACTCCCTAGCCCTTAAGTAGCCCAAAGCCCAAAGATGCCATTCTTTTCACATGCTAATCGTGAATCTCTTCAGAGTACAGAAACTGACTCACAAGGCAGAGTATGGTGGGCCCCTTTGAAAAGAAAAATCTGAGAGTATGAAGAAGGCATCCACAGAGATAATGAAAAGATGAGTAACTGCAAGAATTTCTCCGTCACCAAGTCCAGGTTAACTCCTATGTATGCAAAGAACTCCAGGAATAAAAACAAAACACTTTGGGGAAAATCTTATAAAGCCCCTCCTGAAAGCTATTTCGGAGTCCTTGCTCTCCCTTGAATGCATCTTGCTTGCTTACCTCTTTTTTGCCTTTATGCATGTTCTTTTTTACCCCACTCTTTCTACTCATGTTCTCTCTTGAATGCATATCCTTTTCCTTCTCTCTGATCCACATCTTTCTAGGTAACTTAAGTTCAATAAAAAGGTCTTGTGAAATGTTTCCTCCAAAATTCTTTTCTGTAAGGGAAAGCCGATGGGTCCAGAATGCTTGTGTTGAGAGACTAGACTGGTTTTCCTTTCCTGCAAAGAGCAATTCCTCACTCCAGCCGGAGTCTATGGCTCCCCATGAAATGCAGTGGCAGGGATCATTTCCCGCACAATGCAGCCCAAGTGGACTTCAGGGACAGCTTCATGGCTACATCCAGGGGCAGCGGAATGTGTACATCAGTGCTGTGTAGGTGCTCACAGTTAACTTTACTAGTCCTAACACCAAAGCAGGTGTTTCTCATTGTGTGGCTGAGTTCAGCAGAGAAATGAAGTACTCTTTTCCTGGAGTCTACCTCCCTCACTCTTCACTTTACCAAATAACACATCTAGCAACACAGCAGATCAAAGGTAATTTTTATCTTCTGAATTTTTTGATGCAGTAGACCCAACACACTTATTTTTTCTTAAGTCTCAAAAAATGTACATAAAATTTTACAATAAAAGCTTATAAAACTGTTATGACAGGTGTAAAACCTCAGTATCTATTTCATAGAAAAATGTATAAATGCTAGACTGTTTTATTCTCTCTTATTTAAATTGCTGGTAATTTTTTCTGTCCTCTGAATGATATTTATATACAAATCTCACTACTTGCATAATCCTTCCAGCTCAGCTCTGCATTAAATATCAAGAGGATCTAGAGGAACAGCTAAAACTGTCCTAAAATGATTTTAAGATAGGCTAATTTTAAAGATCTAGTCTGTATACATCTGATTTTCACATTTGTCAATGAAATAATGAAATTATTTTCAAAGAATAAAGGATCCAAATTATCTCACATTTTCCCTTGGCCACTTTTACTAAAATGCATTCCTTTATCTTCGTAATTCTTTTAAAAAATCTACTAATATTTTATTTTTGATATAAAATTTATCTCTGATTATCTCAACAGAAACTAACTCAGTTTGACTTCCACTTAAGCTAGACTTACTATGGTGAATTTCTGCCATGACCAGTATTCTGGAAAAAATCTGTATACATATATTTACTATATTTCTTATATTAAATGCTGTTAATAATTTTCACATGTATATTGAGAGTGACATTTTCGGTATTTATTTGGCAGAGACTGACATTCAAGATTTTAGTAATTGCTTTATTGATAGAAAATTTGACATAAGAATAAATCTAGGTCTCTATTATTATGTAGACATATACATGTAGGTGTAAAACTATAAAACATTATACACTGATATTTGGGCAATAGAAATATAACTGTTTTTACTTAGTAAGCCATGCTATTATGTTGGAAAGCAAGAACTGCTGCTGATAGTACACAAAACAGTCATTTGGCTCCTGTGATGTTCATATCAAATCATTTCTACCCCGGCATCATCTTTTAGGGAGCAAATGTTAAAAATTAATAAAAAGATATAGCTATGCGAGTGGGACATTAAGAATTAGAAATTTTGTTAGGATTTTCTCCTCCACTTCCTTAAAATGCCTGCCCAATGTCTGAAATGCTACAAACATTACAACGAAAGGCACAGAATCAGCTGTATAGGAACCTGATTCTGCATGTCATTGTTAATCACTCATTTCCACTTTAGTCTGCCCCATCTGCTTTTGATATAAGAGGCAAACAAATCCTTGATTATTTAGGGCACTTTATTAACTTTTATACAATTTGTTAATGGTGTTCAATGTCTAGTCAAAACAGTGTGTCTATTTAATCAGGGACAGCACTTGCCATTTAGTGGTTAAATGTTTTAATCCCATTCCCCATATTTTCAGGAATTTGCCTTACACCTCCTTCTTTGACCTTCTCTAATATTCTATTACTATCACCACAAGCACTTAAGAATTCTAGCTTTGGGAACAAATAAAACCCTAATATCAGCAAATGTCATTAAGATTGGGCCTTTTAGTCTCTGCCTCTGATTTGACTTTTAGTTTTTTAAAGTGATAATTTTACTCTCAGGTAGTTCTATAAACATAATGACTTCCATGATAAAAGTCTGGTTTTATAAAATGTAGACCACACAGTATATAAGTGTGTTGAAGATGACATGACACACATAGATTTATATCATTTGAAAGGAAGTAAAAGAGAAATTTTATCTCACTTATTTACGATCTCACTTTAAGAGAAATAAGTAAACAAACAATTTAAATTTAAAAATCAGGGGAAAGCAATATCAGCAAATTGAGATCAAGAGCTCAGAATGAAAACAAAAATGCAAAGTAAAAACTGGTTACTTTCAAAATTAATAAAATCAAGACAATTGCCCAGCTACTCTTTAAATGTTATTGAATCATTTGCCTTTATGCTAATTAAAAGATGTTGTGTGGAACTGAAAATTAATTTTAAACATAGAGGCTAGGACTGGAGTAATAATATAGCAGGTAGGGTGGTCGCCTTGCATATAGTGACCTGGGTTTGATTCCGGGCATCCCATATGGATTCCTCAGCACTGCCAGGGACAATTCCTGAGTACAGAGCCAGCAGTTAACCCTAAGCCTGGGTAGATGTGGACAAAACCCCTCACCTTGAGCCCCCTCCCCCCACACTCGCCGCCTCCCCACCCACACACCTAAAGTAAAGTTCAATTGTCATTCTGTTTTGGCTTCCGTAAGCCAACTCTTGGTAATATTTTCTTAAGTAGCACTTCAGAGACTTCTCACACCTTCTCAATAGTAGTAAGGAATCTAAGATATGTGTATAAAGAATCTATAAAAACTTGAATTTGTACATTTGCTCACGGTGTTACATTATCAATAAAACAATACCTGAAAATTTTTATAATATGCTACAGTAACTTTGAGTTCAGTTTTTACTAGTACTCCCCTGGACCCATGACACTTTATCTAATTTATTTTTGTTTTTTAGGTGAAAATAATTTTTATGGAGTAAAACTACTTAGACAGATGTAAGGGGCGAGAAAGAGAGGAGATATGTGTTCAAGAGGGCTTCTCCAGAGTGAGGAAAAGCAATTAAGCAAAATTACATAGGGACATGCAATGAGATATGTGTTTAAGAAACCATGATTTGAAGAGAAAGCTATGACTTCATTTACAAAAGTAAAAGCAATGATGTAATGGCATCATATATTCTAACTGACATGACTGATTTCTAGAATGTTATAATACATATCTTCTTCTCTATTAGAGAGTATGTCACTTATTTTTCATTGATTGTACTCCAATTAAAATTAAATTTGTATAGGGCTGGAGCGATAGCACAGCAGGTAGGGCATTTGCCTTACATGCAGCCAACATGGCCGACCCGAGTTCGATTCCTTCACCCATCTTGGAGAGCCCGGCAAGCTACCGAGAGTATCTTGCCCACACGGCAAAGCTTGGCAAGCTACCCGTGATGTATTCGATATGCCAAACACAGTAACAAAAAGTCTCACAATGGAGATGTTACTGGGCCCGCTCGAGCAAATCGATGAACAACGGGAGGACAGTGCAATAGTGCAACAGAATATTTATGCACTCTGCTTTATATGCTTTCATTTATTGGTTTTGAGAAAATTGTAACAGTTAAATTTCCAAAAGTTTGTTTACACATTTCAAATTATTATTTATCTTTACTTTAATTAACATTAGGCCTAAAACAAGTTTTACTTACAGCAAAGTTTGTAAGAAAAGTTTTAAGTGTTGAGAAAGATAGTATTACATGTTCAAAAGTGAAGTTTTTCAACCCCAGTTTTATATTAATATACGTAAAGTCAACCATGGGGAGATAGAAATATGTCCTCACTAGAGATAAGAGGAATATTACAGTTTGGGAGAACACATCTGAAGCAAATTTTAAAGAATAACAGTGGCCACTCACCTTGTAATTTAACTTCACTTTCCCTAATAAATGGAAAATTGAGAGTTTTTTCTTTAGTCTCTTTTTAATATAATATTAATAGATTTATTGCATGCTATGCTTTTAACACATATATAATTTCTAATTTTAAAATTTATGGATACCTTTTATTTTCCCCTCCAGCATTATTTGAGTACCATCATTGACAATACTTTTGACTACAGATTCATGCATCTATCATTTCAAAATGACTCCTATCATCACAGTGGTGTTTTCCCTCTATCAATGTCCTGATAACCTCCCCCCCATTTCCACCCTTCATTTTCCCATGCCTGTTATCAAGCAGTTCTAACCGCTACTATCCATTCAGAGCTCTGAGTTACTCTCAACAGTACCCAGGGTGATCACGTTATGACAGAGCTCAATCATAGAGCTTCCAATAACAAAGGATGCTCAATAATATGTTGTGAGTCTGTGGACTATCTTTCCAGGCTCACAGCACACTATATTAAGTAATGAAAATTGTTATATCTACTTATTTAAATATTTAGAGAGTAAATTAAAGATTCACTAAAGCCTGTGCCCTTCAAATTTAATGATTATATAATATTTTCTTCACAGATTAAAGTACTTATTAAAAGTGGATTCATATTATAAGTAAAGCAATAGATTGACATCTATTATTTTAAACATAATACATTTAAACCTTCAATCTTCAATGTAGATTAATTAATTAATTAATTAAAATCTATTTTAAAGAAACCCATATATTAAATTTTTTTCATGGGTCAGAAAATGAATTTGTGTGTATATCATATATACCGTCTATATATATCATATCTTGTTCTATAACGAATTAAAATTCTAGAAGAAAAGAAACAGTAACTTTGTTAAAAGATTAAAATGAGAATTCTGGGGCTGGAGTGATAGCACAGTGGGTAGGGCATTTGCCTTGCACCCGGCTGACCCTGGTTTGAATCTCAGCATCCCATATGGCTCCCTGAGCACTGCCAGGAGTAATTTCTGAGTACAGAGTCAAGTGTGACCCCAAAAGCAATAAATGAATAAATAAATAAATACAATGAGAATTCTATCTTCAGAACTGCTTTTGTAAAGCTGTGCACATTGTCTTTATCTGTTTTGAAGATATTGCTGAATTCAGGCATATTTTACTATGCACAAAATCTTAGTTTCAAATATTGTGCAAAAGACTAATTAAGTCTAGAATGGAAAAAATATTGCCTCCATGGCAGATATGATTCCCCATAATCTCTCTCTACTTTTGGGCATTATGGTTGGCAATACAGACCCTGAGAGGTTACCATGTTTGGTCCTTTGTCTACTTCCTGCACACATCTCCCATCCCGACCTGTTCCACAAGCCATCATTTTCTTAGTGATCCCTTCTCTATTCCAGCTGCCTTACAACTGAGCTTACTTGGTGGTTGGATCGGGCAGAGAGAAAGAGATCCTTGGCACATGGTGAAGTGAAGCTTTATGGTGTTGGCACAATGTATGCACAAAACTATGTTCAACAGAATTGTATATGTAGCCTATTTTTGTATCTATTACTTAGGGTGCTTATGGAATACAAGGTAATTTTCCATATGAGAAGTTGAAATAGTATTAGAATATCCTGGAATATTAAATGAAAGTGATTAAAATAGGGTTTTTATTCTGTATAAAAGTCTGGACCAGAGCAGTGGTAAAGCAGATGGGCACTTGCCTTGCATGCAACTAATCTGGGTTCAGTTCCCAATAGACGGTGTCCAAAACCTGCCAACAGTCATCCCTGAATGCAGAATCAGCAGTAAGCCCCATTTACTGTCAGCTGTGCCACCCCACACCTCCAAACAGTACAAAATTATATTTATATCATTAATTCTTAATCCAACCTGTATGAGTACATGGAATTAGGGTTATATATAATTTCATGTGATAAAAAATTAAGAAATTTTCAAGTAAATTATATCATGGCATTCAAATTTTACATAATTTTATGATGGTATTATATGTCAAAATAACTTTTGGTGGGGTGTTCCACACCTAGTGCTGCTCAGGGATTACTCCTGGCTCTATGCTCAGAGATTACTCCTGGTGAGGTTCAAGGGGCCATATGGGATGTTGGGGATTGAACCAGGGTCCACTGCATAAAACCAAGCTCCCTAAACACTGTACTATGGCTTCAGACCCACAAAACCAATTCATTTTAATTTCAAATATAAGACACAAATAAGATAGAAAGATGAGTTGAAGCATTCTCACAAAGAAGAATGGCACAGCTTTAAAATGTGACTTCTAATTCTGTTTTACTTCCTGCTTCCTTTTGTATGACTTTTGTTAAGTCTTGTTGACTCTCTTTCTCATGAATAATTGTAAAATACCTTTTCTTACATCATTTTTAACATGATTGAATGAGCGGTCAATATAGTGCATTAGCATTGTGTCTGTCAAATAACAGATACAGAATAAATGTTATTTTCCCCAAAATATTATTTTTTATTTTACAAATTTGATGTGAAAATCTATAAGATCTACGTTTTGAGTTATGGATAATATTTCGGTGGCGGAAGATTGTGGCAAAACAATGAAAGATGAAACATAAAAATATCAATTGGATTCTGATGAATCTAAATTTCTTCTAGGTTAGAAATGTCACATTCTAAGCAGAAATATAACCAATAGTAGTAATGATTTAAGTGGCATAAAGGAAGCACAAAATTGCAACTATTTTTTTAATTATTCCTAAGAGAAAATTAACATATAAAACATAGTCTAGTATAATTATTTTACTTTATTAGATTAACTAAAGATGAATTCTGTACATATTACTTTTAATATGCAGTGAGATGCCAAAAAGACATTTGAAATCACTTTAGTCCATTAAGTGTAATATTAAATCCCAATGAATTTAATTCTAAATTTTATAATGCATCTCAAATGGAAAGCTCCTTTCTCATTAGCAATTTATTATTTTCAACTTTCTATCAGGTTGGCCATGCCAATTTTCAGCCCTGATCACAACTTGTCACTTATTCATTTCTAATGTCAAGTTTCATAACAGTACTGGACAGATGCATCACTGCACTGCCTTGAGTACCAATAATGATCTTCAAGAACAATCAAACACTGCATTCCATTGATTGCTTAGCCCACTCAACTCAAAGGCACTTATTGCAAACTTCCTGTGCAGAAATCGTTTTATATGTTTACAAAATCTGAGTAAGAGCACTGTCGGTGAGAAAAGAGCATGCAATTTGGTGGAGAAGTTAGGGCAGTTTTATATTGATATCCATTAGACACAGCAAAAGTAAATTATATCAACAAATCATTAATAAAATCTAATACTGCTTTTTACCTTTTACCTTTTAATACTGCTTTATTTCTGGGGATCCATGACTTTTATAGTACACCCAGACAGCAGACTACTGTAATGTACATAATAGCAGACAACTTATCTATGCCTCTATGATTTTGTTAGTGGCCTTCAAGACTACCAGATACATCAGATACATTTCTATAGCAATCATTTTGTTCTATCACAAGTTATAACAAGCAGTTCCAAAGAAATATTATTAATAATAAATTGTAATATTACATGAGAACATCATTAAGTTTATAGATATATTTTTAAATGTTTTTTTATGCAGCTTGAATAAAAGAAAATGTTCTATTTTTCAAAACATTTTAAACCAAGTATAATTTTTGGTTTTAGTCATTAATAAAATTGACTGAAAATTCATATTCCTGATCCTAAAGCTATGTAACATTTGCAATTACAGTTTTTGCCTGGCATATTCATGCAAAAAAACAAAAAACAAAAAGTTGTCACTAGATGCACAGCTTATGTCTTTTGGGGACCAGAACCCAGAATACTAGAGCCCAGAAATGGAGTTCTGCCCCTGGACTGATCTCCTAAAAGAATTTCCATTAAAGGAAGTGCTTTCAATCTGTTTTATATTTATGTTCAACTAAACACATGTTTATATTTATGCTTAAAAAATTCTGTTTCTATTTCTATTTGACCAACACCCTCAAATAGTAAGTCTGAAAGTCTAATCCAACTAAAGAATGTTTGCCATTCTGATGTTTACATGTTCTAATCAATAAATACTGTAAGCTGAGAACTATCAGCTCCTAGTCCAAGAGGCTGTTAGCCCCCTGATCCTATGCTTTTTCTCTTCTGTATTTTTGTCTCTTTTTTTAATTCTTGTTGTATGCCTGCTTCAAGTCTCTTCCTCCGGGGACAAATGTCCTAACACTATAGAACCTATTCGACTACCCAGCTCCTTCATAAAATGATAGGTAGGTACTAATAATCCATCCAAGAGTTTTACCTAGGCACTTAGGCTGAGAACATTGTTAGGGTTAAAGAGGGTCTTAAGACACCTGTTTGTTTCTCCTGACTCTGATTCTGTATTTAATACTTTCTCAATCCTAATTCATGTCTTTCCTTCACTCCTTTTTACAAGTCCATAAAGCAGCGCCATCCTTTTAGATCTTTTTATTAGCCTCTTGCAGTGAAGTGACGGCCTTTACTTTGGCGTGTGCTTCACTACGTGTATGCTGATCGACATGACCCTTACTGGAGTCCTTTTGTATGGGAAAACGGATCAGTGGATCAGTCCAAACTCTCTCTTGTTTAACCACCTGGCTGTATTTTGCAATGATTTAAAAAGCAAAGACAAATATATGTTGTTTTCATTTAATTGTTGGTTACTAGGACTCAGCCTCTTAGCTCTCCTCACCTAAGTACAGTGTTTGAAGTTAACTACCATCGTGGAGGTTTTCTCATGTGAAATCAGAGATGATGATTATTTTTCAATAGAATCTATGGAGGAGATATAAGTGAACTTCGTAGTATGAAACTGACACTCAACAAAAACACTCTCAAAAACACAATTATAAGCAGATGCTTTAAAAACTACCCGAATAATAAATAATATTGTTTAACACATAAATCATGTAATGCTTCTGGTAAATAAAAATATTATAACATTATCAGTTTTGTGTCTTCAAATCTAGACCTATTTGCAACAAAATTTCAATTATTTATAATCAGGCATATATTTATATTTAGCTCTATTTGAATTCCAGCAGGAAATACAGATTTTCTCTGACTTTTATTGATGGCAAAATGGAATCATATTTTGAGCCACTGGGACTAAGGTTTTGAGTCCTATTTTGTTCCTACTTCTTTTCTTACCTATCCACAGAGTATCACTTCATTTATGATGAAGAGAAAATACACCCTCACATGTTACCTGTGCCTACTTTCTTAATAGGAATCTGATGCAAAAATGCTACTTTGCTAAACCCCAGCATATTTAGTGCATTTATTTAATAATAGCCAATTAAAATTTAAGCAAGTAATTTATAATATAAAATCCTAATCAATGTAAATATATACATATATACATATGTCCATTTGGAGTAAAGAAAATTTCAATTCCCATTGGCAAGTTAGACTGAGAGTCACCATAGCAATAGATGTATTTGATATTGTGCTCCTTAAATATTGTCTGCCCATTTCTTTTTTATTTTTATTCTTTATCTTCTTTTCTTTTTATTTTCAGAGGCACACCTAGTGTTGTTCTTATCTCTGCACTCAGTGAATAGACCTACTGTTTCTTCGGGGATAATATACGGTGTCAGGAATTGGACTTGGTCTCTGGCCCCCATTTCTGCCTTCTTAATAATGTCCCTACAAATACCTTGCCTGGTCTCTGGGCCCCATTTCTGCCTTCTTAATAATGTCCCTACAATTAAAGCTTTTAAATTTTTAGTTTGAATTATTCTGTTTCTTCTGACCATTCAAAGGTAAAGTCTAAACATGTCCTTCATTTTCTTGAGTATAAGGATTCAGCAGCTTTCCTCCATCAATAATCTTTGTGACTCATTGTGTGGCCTGTTACTTGAGGCTATGTTTTATTTTTTATATATTTAACAATATAACTAGTATTCACATGACATTCACCCTTCTCATACACAATTACAACACTTGGGACCAAAAAACTCCTATAATAAAATATTTTAAGGTACATATTATTATTTTTAAGAAGTGTAGTTTAAAATTTGATTTGGTACATGAATAAAATTAGTAATTAAAGCAAATAACACAAGGTATTGCTACATAGAGTTTATTATCATTTTTTCTACATATAATTTAAATGAGAACTCAGTTAAGGCATTGCTTGGCTCTTATTTTATTTCATTCCTTATGAAGTTATAATTTTATTACTCCATTTTATGAACACTTTAAAATAATACTAGCTAATATATGATTGATCTTTGTGTATAGTAAGATCCACTACAATGCAAACAAAATAATAATCTTATATTATATATTAAGTTATATATAATATATAAACTTACATGGCCTCTAGTATACATTATATATAAAATATAGATATGTGTATATGTATATACATATACTCAAGCTTATGTCTTAAAGTCATTGGTACATATAAGTTTCTTCATTGTTACACACGTCATTTCTAATATTAAATTTTATCACTAAATTGTATAAATAATTTCATCACTTTAGGCACAAAATATAAAAATTCATTTATGCAAAGTTTCATGTTAGCATATATGTAAATCATAGATGCATTGAATTTAAAGGAATATTAGAATGAAATTTAAATTTTTTTGATTCTGGACTACACCCAACAGTGATTACTTCTGACTTTAGGTTCAGAGACCATTCTTGGTGGGGCTCAGGGGATCATGGTGGTGCCTGGAATCAAAACCAAGCTGTTGTATGTTACGCAAGTTGATGTATGCCCCATGCTCTGTAATTAAAGGATTTCAAGGGAAAATAAACAGCTAAAACTAAATCCAGCAGAAGAAATAAAAAAGTATAAATCAAAGAATCAAAATAATATCAAAATAATATAAGATTGATTACTTTAGCGATGACTATTTACTAAGAGGTGATTATCTGACACAGTAAACAAAATTTACAAATTTTATTGAGATTGCTAAGAAAAAGAAAATTTAAAAAACACTCCAAACATTCAATTAGAAATTAAAGAAGAGGTTAAACGAGATACCACAGATATACAAAGGATTTTAAGAGACATCTGTGAGCATGTTTCTCTTTTAGCAAACTGGGAAATCCGGAACAAAAACAAAAAAACAAATTCTTCTAATCACTTGGCTTTTTAAGTTTGAATTGGAAATAGACTGAAGACCTGAACTAATTACAAACAAGGAAATTGGTAATTAAAAACCATCCTCCAAACAAAAATAGCACTTAGTGTTATAATGATGAGAAATACAAGAACAATTTATCTGAGAATCAATAAATAATATAACAATACTGCATCAACAAAAGAAAATATAAAAATGAGATCAAATTAACATATGTGGAGAAAACAAGTTCCAATACTCACTTATTATAAAAATTATGCAATAAATTAGAGATAGAATGAGCACTCCTAAACACTTAAGTGCAATCCATTTATGACAAATTCTAAGCTAACATAATATTCAGTGGTGAAAGACTGAAAGATGTTTTTTGTCTAGGATCAAGATGTATACTCACATCACTACTGTTCACATTAGTACTAGAAATTGTTTCCTAAAAAGTTAGGTTAAGTAAAAGAAATACAATTTTAAAAACAAAATTTCATTACTGTGAGGAAAATTAATGAAATTAGGAGTAGATGATGGGGAGGGAAACAGTATGAATGAGTAAATTCAGACAACAGGTCTGCCTTTACCTACTTATTTGAGTAAGTTTGATTCATGATTATAAATGCACACACAACACAAAGACACACATATAGAGCATGAGAGATTCATATGGATTAAGTGGCACCCCACCAAAATAAAATATTTCTGATTCTAAATTCTAGAAATTGTGAATGCTGTGTTATTTAGAAAAGGGTTTGTCGCCAATGTAGTTAAGATATTCAAGGTGAAGAGTTTATTCTGAATTATGTGAGGGACTATAAGTTCAAAATTATCTTTATAAGACGTAGATGAATGATAAAGAGATAATAGTGATGTAGCTACAAGAAAAACGTGCTTTGTATATCCTTGATCTCAACCCCTTGTTGGATCTGTATTCGGCAATATCCTTTCCCATTCTGTACTGGTTGAACTCCACAAGAAAAAAAATCCAACCCCATCAAAAACTGGGGCGACAAAATGAACAGTGACTTTCCCAAAGAAGAAATCCGAATGGTTAAAAGGTGCATGAGAAAATGCTCTACATCATTAATCATCAGGGAGATGCAGATCAAAACAACAATGAGATATCATTTCATACCACAGAGACTGACTGGCCCGCAGCCAAAAGACCAAAAGCAACCGGTGTTGGCGTGGATGTGGTGAGAAAGGGACTCTCCTTCACTGATGTTGGGAATGCTGACTGGTTCAGCCCTTTTGGAAAACAGTATGAAAATCCTCAAAAATTTAGAAATTGAGCTCCCATTTGACCCAGCAATATCACTCCTGGGAATATATGCCAGAAAGGCAAAAAAAAAGTATAGTCGAAGTGACATCTGCACTTGTTTGTTCATTGCAGCACTCTACAATAACTAGAATCTGAAAAAAACCTGAGTGTCCAAGAACAGATGAATGGTTAAAGAAACTTTGGTACATCTATACAATGGAGTACTATGCAGCTGTTAGAAAAGATGAAGTCATGAAATTCATATACAAGTG
This sequence comes from Sorex fumeus, assembly GCF_029834395.1. NCBI lineage: Eukaryota > Metazoa > Chordata > Mammalia > Eulipotyphla > Soricidae > Sorex > Sorex fumeus. The sequence continues at coordinate 19,095,083 of NW_026606096.1, read as the reverse complement.
GTACTACATGGAAAGTATCATGCTAAGCGGAATGAATCAGAAAGAGAGGGACAGACATAGAAAGACTGCATTCATCTGGGGAACATAAAATAACAAAATAGGAGACTAGTACCCAAGAATAGCCGAGATTAGTACCAGGAGGATTACTCAATGGCTTTGAGGCCAGCCGCACACACTAGGGGAAAAGGCAGCTCAGATAGAGAAGGGAGCACCAAATAAAGGGTGTTGGGAGGTTCCTCTCAGGATGGGAGATGCGTGATGAGAGTACATTATAGACTGAACATGATTGCCACTCAATGTCTCTTTCGCAAACCACAGCACTCAAAAGGAGAGAGATAACAAAAGGTAATGCCCTGCCACAGAGATAGGGTAGGATGGGGGGGATGGGAGGTGGGAGGACTCTGGGATCAATGGTGGTGGAGAATGGGCACTGGTGGAGGGATGAATATTCGATCATTGTATAACTGAAACCCAAGCACAAAAAATTTGTAAGTCTACAACTGTACCTCATGGTGTTTCACTAATAAAAGTTTAAGGAAAAAAAAAAAAAAGAAAAAGTGCTAAGTAATATGAGCAAAGCCCCAGAAGCTAAGAACAACTTCTAACCTCTAGAGGGAGGACAACCCAATTGACACTTGTATTTCAGACTCTTCTCTTTATAAGTTTGAAATACTATTTAAAAGATTTTGTTGTTGTTGTTTACAAACTGCTATGGTAAAGCACTTAAACAAAGATATTTTTCTAATAGAATAACAAAAAACTCATGACTGAGGACAATGAATAACTATTCTACTTTTAGTTATTTCTACATAATAAAAGTATATGTTTGTGAAACTATTTTCTATTATATTATTCAATGTATCATCGTTGATTTAAAATATATATATATATAGCTTTTCATGCAGTGTCTGGGGATCCCAGCGCCACTCCCAGTGACAATATTCCTCTAACCAGGAAGGACGGTTCCATGCTTAAGCCTAGTCATATAACTCCTCTCAGTCCCAGCAGTGTTGGGGTATACCAGAATCACCCTGAAAGTATTCAGAGCCTTCCAGAGCAATACCTAGTACTTTTGATGTAGGGAGAATCATGAGTATCAGGGATAAATTAGGGACCTTACTCAGGCAAACCAGACACTCCTGAGTTGACATCTGAGTTCAATGCTAGATTTTTCTTTATTTCTTTAGTCTACGATGTTCTGAATATTGGAATGATGCATCTTATGATATATGCTAGAAATTTTCTAAATGCCTAATCAAGTGTATTAGTTAATGCAATATTAGTTGGATGCACAAAAATTAAACAATGGCCAACAACAAGTTTTCTCATCATTTTCTTACTTACTTTTTTGGTACATGATAGATTATATTAAAGCTGTAGTAAGAAATCAATGTGTTTAATGAGAAATGTTATTAGAGAAATGGGATCTAAAGAATGTGGAGCTACATTCACTTAAAAGATTGCCAACAAACACCAGCTGATTGATAGTTCTATCTCTAGAGTAAGTAAAATTCCTCATAAATTTTAAATATAAGATGACCATAAGTAATCTCAATAATAGATAATTGCAAATATAAGAAGTATCAATAAGTCATTTATTATTTGGGCATTTAAAAGTTGCTGAGTATCTCCGATGTGTCAGAATATTGCCAACATCATAACACAAAGTTTAATAGGCAAAGAAATGCCTTCGTGCTCAGTTTCCAGTTCAGAGAAATGACAAGATCAATACATTTTATTATGATTTATCAAGTGTGTAACTATTGGACAAGGGATGCAAAAAGAAGACAAGTTTAGAGTTAAATGATTTCTATTTTCAAAAGAATATCTTAAAATTAGGTAAATCAAGTCAAGGAAAAAAATTTATTTCAGTGGACACAGACAAGTGTTCGAGAATGACAGTGATAACACTGAGAGAAGCTAGTATACTTTATAGTTTATAGTGAATTGGGAAGAATAATAGGACATTTTAATAGAGAACTAGATTTTTAGAAAAAGAAACTCTAGCTATAATTTGAAGTGCATATTTAAAGTTAAGGTCCAGATAGTGTAGCTAAGGGTAAAGTTTGAACATAAAAAATGAAAAGCTTTCTAAGGCAACCACAGTGAAAATGGCATAATTAATTTAAAACACATTTAAAGTTGTTCCCATACTGAACTGAAGTTGGAAAAGGTAAGTCAAGTCTCAAAATAGAAGAAAATAGCCTACTTCATTGTCCTAAACCCGACTCTGCCATTACTGTCACCACTGGGGATGGGGGAATGGATGAGAGAAAAAGACCAATGTACTAAGGAACCAAAGCAGTTGAGAAACTTGCTTATTGGAAATTTAATCTATGATAGATAAACATTTTTACTTTGAAACTACAGATGATAATTTAAAAGAAAAATCTGAAAAACGGTGTACATTTACAGTTCGGATGGTAATGAGAGACCCCCAAACAAGCATTCAGGGGTACTGTTTTTGTGTTTTTGTGTTGAGGAGATAGATGGATGCAGTGATGTGTACTTGACCACACACGGTTGATTCCGTGTAGTGGAATCAACGAGAAATATTTCTAGGGAGGACTCTGTAAAGCCTGCTGTCCATCTAACTGTGAATAAAAAAAAAGTGTTGGTTGTATTAAAGAAGCTATAGGCTTCTTGCCACATGGATGCTTGCCACATGTGGAAGGGTGGGCAAAAGGCAGTTAGAATAGACAAGGGACCAGCAAAACAATGATGATCGCAAATAATCACCCTAGAGAAGTGAAAAGTTGGTAAATGGATATGCCTGACACGTCTAAATACCTATATTGTCAACTATAATGCTCAGAAGAAAAAGACAGACAGACAGAGAGAAAGAGAGAGTGAGGGAGACAGACAGAAAGAGAGAGAGAAAGAGAGAAAGAGAGAGAGAGAGGTGCCTTCCAGAGAGGCTGGCTAGTACAGGGGGTGGGGAAGGTGGGAGGGTGGCAGAATGAAAGCTGTGGACATTGGTGATGAAAAATTTGCACTGGTGAATAATTAGATATTCGAACAATGTTTGAATATCTGATTGTATGCAGAGCCTGTCAAGCTCCCCATGGTGTATTCGATATGCCAAAAAACAGTAACAGGTCTCACAATGGAGACGTTACTGGTGCCCACTCGAGCAAATCAATGAACAATGGAAGGGTAGTGCTACAGTGCTACAGTATGTCTGTAAGCAAATCATGAAAAACCTTGTGACTATGTATCTCAATTAACAATAAATAAAAAAGAACATAAGAATATATATGTATATATATGTATGTAGCTTTTGGGGGTTACCCGGTGGTGTTCAGGGGTGACTCCTGGCTCTGCACTCAGGAATTACTCTAGGCAGTGCTCAGGGGACCATATGGGATGCTGGGAATCGAATGCGGGTCGACCGCTTGCAAGGCAAATGCTCTACCCGCTGTGCTGTCACTCCAGCCCCAAGAAGAATATAACTTGAGAGACTACTTTGAAAAATATGACAAACTTGAAGCCATATAATCATTAAAGATATAGAAGAGAAAAAGAAGAGAGGACTTGCTTCTGTAATTTTTGATGATCATGACTCAATTCATCAAATTGCTGCTCAGAAATACCACACTATTATTGGGCATAACTGTGAAGTGGAAAAGTTTCCTTCTAAACAAGCAATACAGTCTGCTGTTTTGCAGAGAGGTCAAAGACAATGATCTGACAACTTTGTGGGTTGTCATGGCAATTTTGGAGGGGGTGAAGGAATCTTTGGCTTTCGAGGAATCTTTGGTGGAAGAAGTTATGGTGGCAGTAGGCATAATAATAGATTTGGAGGTTAAGATGGCTGAGGTTCTGGTTTTAATAGTAGAGGAGTTTATGGTGGTGGATGACCAGGATATGAAACAAACATACTGGCTATGGTAGAGGTTGTATATATGACGGATACAATGAAGGAGAAAAATGTGCAGTGTTAACTGTGGTGGTGATGGGAACTATAATGATTTTGGAAATTACACGCTGCCCAATAGCATCAAATCATGGAATCATGAGAGGGGGTAGTTTTGGTGCAAGAAGCTCAGACAGACCCTATGGTATTGGTGGAAGTGGTGGCTATGGCAGCAGAAGGTTCTAAAAACACAGCAGACAAGGGCTACAGTTCTTAGCAGGAGAGCGAGCAAGGAATATTCAGGAATACTGCAGGTTTATTATCACTGGAGTGATACCACAACAGGTAGGGCATTTACCTTGAAGGAGGCTGACCCACATTTGATTCCTCCGTCCCTCTTGGAGAGCCTGGCAAGCTACCGAGAGTATCCCGTCCACACAGCAAAGCCTGGAAAGCTACCTTTAGCATTTCTATATGCCAAAAACAGTAACAACAAGTCTCAGTTCTTGTTACTGGAGCAAGCAGAAACCATTGGGCTACGCTAGCACATGACAGGGACGAATGGAGACGTTACTGGTACCCTCTCCAGCTATTTGATGAACAATGGGACGACAGTGCTACTGCAGGTTACTTTGAGATATTCATTCTAAGTGCACATAAAAATCTGTCATGGAAGCAGTGATGATCCAAAGTCAGAAAAAGTTACTGCAGGTTAAACCCTTCTTTTTTTTATGTGTGTGTGTGTGTGTGTGTGTGTGTGTGTGTGTGTGTGTTCTTTTTGGGTCACACCCAGCAATGCTCAGGGATTACTCCTGGCTCTACACTCAGGAATTACTCCTGGCGTTGCTTGGGGCACCATATGGGATGCTGGGGATCAAACGCATGCCTGTCATGTCCAGATGCAAACGCCCTACCTGCTGTACTATCACTCTGGCCCCAGGAAACCCTTCTTGTTCAAGACTGTAATAGTCACAGTTTATAAAAGTGTAGCTATTGATTAATTCAATGTAGTGTCAGGTTTATATTCCTGAGGTTTTTTTTTTAATATGTTACAGCATCTTTGTCTATTTCTTTTCACTATAGCAAGTGGATTGCCCTGGTAGTTGTGGCAGTGGTTGGTACAAGAAATAGAAATTTAAGGAATTTTTAACTTTAAACAAATACATTAAACACAGAGATTTTGTGATATTAGAGTTGAGGAGAAAAGAAAATACTGCAAGGAGCCTACTGAGCACAGTGGTAGGGGCAGTAAGCCCTAAGCTTAGTATACTTTCACAGCCACCTCCAAAAATGACTTAAGGCATACATTTCACTGATGGCTTTAAGACATTTTGAGAAATGAATTACGACATGCAGTACTGAAATGTTTTTTATAAGCATAAATATGTTATGGAGGATTTTTTTTTCTTTCTTGGCCAACAATCTCCAGTGGAGCCCCAAACCTCCTGAGCACCTTTTGGGAATACCTCCCCCAAATAAAATATAAAAGGAAATTTTTATTAATTATTACCTTTCATGTTATATCTTTGAGCTATTTATGCAAACACATACTCATAAATAAAAATGCTTATAACATGGCCTATTGTATCATATAAAATTTGGTTCTGCTTAAACAAAATGATTGATTCACTTGCTTCTTGTATGTGTTATTTTTTTTCCAACATGATGCTCTGCTATAAATGGAGATCAGCTGAATATAGTGAGAGGCATTTAAAATCAGTTAAGTGAATGATTTGATTTAAGAAAAATCATAAGGAAAAATCATGGTGCAAATTAAAAACAAATTAGTAGAATATAGAGATAAAGGTCAATGAGATAACAAGTCAGATAAATAACTTGAAGAGTTTAAGGACAAAGAGAGAGTTCAGAGTTGCTCAGATTAAAATTTAAATGGATTATCTCAAATGGTAATATTCAATTAATATGCAAAAATGAGCTTGCCCTCATGGCAAAGCCTGGCAAGCTCCCGTGACGTATTCAATATGCCCAACACAGTAACGACAATCTCAGAGTGGAGACATTACTGAGCCCACTCAAGCAAATCGATTAACAACGGGAGGACAGTGCAGTGCAGTGCTATACAAAAATGTAAATAACATAACTTAAATTCCCTTAGGTGATCTCACATAGAGGTAGAAATTACTCTTTATTCTTCCTTTTTGGCAGACTATCAGTATGTCTACTTATATGATTATATGTGCTTTTCTCTCCAGCAGAGATATTGCACTTACTGCTAATCAGAGACTATAAACAGATATGAGACTTCCAAAATAGGTATGAGTTAACATTTGCCTGCTTTGTGCTGCTGTGGTCTAGATTTCTAATAGAACAGAATGACTGGAACAACAAGAGCCCTTCTGAACCCTGAGATTACCTTGGAGATGAAACTTAGACCCTTGAAATAACAAAAAACGAGATGGAAGATTGAGCTCCAGATGTTTCACAGAACAATGATGTCACTCATGAAATATACTGTAAACTGTATATTTTATGAAAGACTAAACTTATGTCCTTTTACTGTACTAATTTGTCTCATCTCTATATAGTGACAGACACAGCTACTAATATAAATTAGGTGAAGAAAATAAAAATCAAAGAAACAATATTTATGAATGAGAAAGCAATATTAACTAAAAAGACGATTTACTCATTTTACAGAAACTTTTAGGACCTCTAACTTTTCATCATAGTTATGAAACCAAAGTGTCATTTGAAAAAAATTACTTTCATACAGTATTTTAAAAATTTTGACTTTAACAGAGTCCAGATTTGGCAAATAAAATATAACACACAAGTAAATTTGTATTTCACATACACAAAATCTATTTTTATATGTGCATATAAAATCTATTTTTGTGTTGCTAAAGTGTGATTTACCTTGGAGTCTAAATTTAAGTTGCTAAAATTTACATACAAATACAGTTATTTTCCAAATAATAATATTATCATGTTTATCAAGCTACTGAGAAAAAAGAAATAACATATTTTATTGAACACTTTATATGTGTCATTGGAGTTCATGATAATACCTTTCATTAAATTAGAAGTTATTATAGCTTAATTTGTTTCAATCAAGTTCAGTGTAATCTCCATTGATAGTACATGCCAAAACTTGGAATTTAAGATGATGTGCTACAATTTGATTGCAGTGATGAATATAGATCAGTTTTATATAATTTATTAGAAGGTAAAAATACAGATATTATAAATAATAAATAGATAATTTCCATGACTTTTATGCCTCACTTCCTCTCAATAAAAATAAAAGAAAAGAAAAGAAAAAGAAAATCTGCTATTTTGTTATTTACTGAAAGTTAATATAAACAAAATAATGCTCATTCCTTCACTCCTTTCTTTCCTTCACATCTAACTACAAGTCCTTTAAGTAAATTCTACTTTCCTTCCTTTATTCCCTTCTAATGTATATATTTGTCTTTAAATTTTTTCATTCCTTAACTGTTTCTTTATTAAAAGGAATGCGCAAAATGGGAGTTTTCTGGATAAAAGTAAGATCAATAAGAGAATCCTGTTCTATATGTCATTGTTTGTAATTTTCATTCCTGGCCATTTCTGATCAGATCAAGATTTGGACTCGGAAGCAGTCATGAAAACACTGGAATTACAGCTTGTATGCCAAAGTCCTACCCAAGAAGGAAAATAAAAATTTGTTTTACTTCACAATGTTGGGCAAAAAGAGCTTTTTAAAACATACAGAAAAAAAGAAAAACAAGTGTGAAAAGATAAATAGTATCTTAGAGAAAGCAAAAGACAAATTTTAGAATAATGATTAATATATATTTGTTAACATTTTAATTCATAAAACTACATTGAATATAGATTTAAAAATATCTTCCAATATCTATAGATAGAACTGAACACAATATGTTTTCAGCATTTTCTATGTGATCCACTCAAATCCATTAATATGGTATAAAATATAATTAATAAAATGCTTTATTTCCAATGTATCAGAAGGCTATATGCCTGTGTTCGTTGGAACACAAATGATGAGGAAGAGAAGAAAAAATAGAAAAAACAAATAATCCGATCAAACTGAACATTTACAATGTCATTCATAGAGTTTTACCAACATTAAAAGTATTTATATCACATTTTTTCATACAGAAACACAACTTTTCATACAGAAATATGTTCATTCAACTATCTTCAATATATAAGAGAAGGTCATAGACTTGTATTTATAAATATAAAATCAAATAATGTGCTTAAAGGGACATAACTCTAGAGACTGAATATTAATTAGAATCTAGACAGTTTGGATCTCCAGCCTATGTTATGGATCACTGTGTCATATTTCTTCTGAGAGTTCCATGGTATTTTTTAATTAACTTTGAACAAAACAGAAAAAAGGCAAAATGAGAGGTTTCAGACATCAACAGAATATCAATCTCAAACATATAAGTTGTATATATCAAATCTACCTGTAATCAATATGGGCAGAAATTATGTGGATGTATTTTCTAGAGAGCAACACACACAGAACACCTTACCACCCTATGCTGGTTAAACTCATAATCTAACGCCATCCAACATGAAAACATACCGTTCTACATGGTTTTAGTCCTTTTCAATCAAAATGTATTCACATATTGACAAGGTAAATATAAGCTAACTCCTGCTAATATGTCCCAAGAATATATATATATATATATATATATATATATATATACACACACACACACATATATATATATATATATATCGAGCGGGTCCAGTAACGTCTCCATCATGAGCATATTGAATACGTCACGGGTAGCTTGCCAGGCTCTGCTGTGCGGGCGAGATACTTTCGGTAGCTTGCCGGGCTCTCAGAGAGGGACAGAGGATCAAACCCGGCTTGGCCACGCTGGCTGTACGCAAGGCAAATGCCGTACTGCTGTGCTATTGCTCCAGCCCTTATATCTAAGAATATATATATTCAAGAATCAGTAAGATGGAATGGTAAATACAGCAGGGAAGGAGCTTATCTTTTGTGAAGCTAACAAGGCTTTGAACCCTGGAACCACATATGGTTCCCAGAGACCCACCAGTAATGACCCCCAAACAAAGAGCCCGGAGTAAGTTCTGAGAATTGCTAAGCATCCTACCAAAACAAACAAAGGAAGCTAAACAAAAATCAGAGAAGATTACATATTTTCACTGAAAATTTCATTTTTGACATAAAAATCATTATTTTACCTATGGGGATTGAACCAACTCTGTGAAAAAAAAAAAGATAATATGCTCATACGGAAACATGTCACATTGGGAAATTTTGAACTCTTAGTTTATAAGCAAAATGAGTACATATTTCACTATAGTAGGATCATCTTGATCTTCCAACATAGTATAAATCCATATCTTATTATGAAAAGTACTTTTTAAGGAAATTATACCAAAAAGTAACTGAGCAAGTACTTTTCATAGTAAACAATACAACTATTCTAAAGAGAGTTTTAAGCAGGAAAGAATTTCAATATTTCAGGAAGGTCATAGAGTACAGTCAACCTCAGGTAACAAGATGTGCAAGCCTCTTATTAGTAGCAGCTGACTGAAGATCTATGAAAACAGATCAATGACAAATAATATAGTTTTCAATCACTGATATCCTTGAATTACAAATTCTGCTCTCCAACACTCACTAGCAGAGATGAGTAGGGAGAGAAAATTATGAAAAATAATAATTTACTTTTGTTCATAAAATTAAATTTCATTTAACAGTCTCTTTACTGGAATCCTATTCAATTATTTGCTTCTTATCTAAGACTAAGAAGGCTATTTAAATTAGATATCTGACTTCCATCTTTGGAAACAAAAAAATAAATAACTGACAAAAATATTTGAAGACATTCACAAAAGTTGTTAGTTTAATAGAAAAACCATCAAAATAGCAAATATCTACCACACATAGTCTTAATCTCTCCCTTTCCATATATTTATATGGTGAAGCTTATTTTAGCAGACATTACAAAGTAATAAATATAAAGTATACCATAACAGCAGCATGTTTTATAACTTTTTTTACATTTAACTATATTTGTAAATTAATGAATTATGTTCTAATAAATCTAACTTTATGTTTTTTTGTTTAAAAACAAAAGTAATTTGAGAAACTAAATGGATTTCAAAACCGTTTGAATATTCAAAATATCTTTAAATATATTCTGAGATTTTTTTGAACATGTTGGTAGTGGATTATATGTTATAAATTATGAAATCTTATTCACTCCAACCAAATGTGACTTGATAAAAAATTGAAACTTTCTTAAGATTGGGAATTTAAAAAATCAATGTAAAATATATCTCTGCTATGAAATATGCCTCAAGTAATTCAAACAAAAGCAATTTATTGATGCCTGATAGTTAACTATTTTACAGACCTAACCCTAATCTATGTTTATATATTTCAATTTTCTAAAACAGAATGAAGAAGTTTTATATGCTAAAGTCATAATATTTATTATCACCTTGAATATGTAATTTATCTTTTTAATTAAATCACCATGAGATATAATATTACAAAATTGTTCATGATTTTATTTCAATTATACAATGTTTCAATACCCATCCTTGACCAGTATAATTTCCCAGCAACAGTATACCCAGTCTCCTACCCCTTTAAATCATTCCTCCCACAAACCATAATGCCTGAAATGAGAAAGCGAAAGAGAGAGAGAGAGAGAGACAGAGACAGAGACAGAGACAGAGACAGAGACAGAGACAGAGACACAGAGTGAGAGGGAGAAGGTACCTGCGACAGACGCAGGCCAGAATGAAGAATTATTGTGTAAATAAAATATTGTTCAAGATATAGCCGCAAGAATATTTCCACTTTTGTAAGTAACAGCATTATTCATAATGTAGTCTTCATAGTTTTATTTTTTCTTTAACAATTTAAGTGAGCCATTTTAAGCTTTCAAACCACAACATTCAAACATATGAACCTTATTTTGTTGTTGGAAGGAGGAAACAGCTGACTGTGCCCAGGTTTTACTCCTAGCTCTGTGATCATGCATCACTCCTGGTCATACTTGGGGGTCAATATGTGGCAGGGATGACGGAGTTTGGCTGACTGCAAGGCACTAGTCCTACCCAATCCAGATCATACTGGAAAATAATACTGGAAAGCTTTATAATATATATACCTATTTCTAATAGGTATATATATATCTATTAGAAAGTAGATAAAAATAAAATATACCTATAACAATACACGCAGTAAATCCAATAATATAAATCTAAATGTGTCTTGAATGCTCTTAAGAGATTAAATGTTCTATGGTGCCATTTTTTTTATCTTTTAGAATCTTCCACATATCCTCTGAGAAAAATTTGTAAGGTGCAAAAAGCTTTGAAAAATAGTATACACTTTCTTAAAACTTAAAATTTCAGTATTTTTTTATCAATCTAGGATATTAGTCAGTATCACTCTAGAATATTAGTAATCTGTAACAAATTTGGATGAGCCTCTTGAATTCATGTTTTAGTAGTCTCTTATGAAGCCACAAAGAAAAGTAGATAAGACATGGTCTTCTAAATTCCTAATTAAAAATAATTAGAATTTATCTGCAAAGAGGGCATGAAAGAGCAAATTCAGTATGGCAAAGAATTGGCCACCTGACCTCCAAGGACTTCTGATAAAATTATTTTTATTCTGTTCTGCTTTGAGGCCACACACAACTGTGCTCAGGGCTTACTCCTTCTCTACTCCAGAATTAATTTGAGTTGGCTGTGTGCAAGGCTTTAACTGCTTTAACCCCTGTACTACCTATTCAGCCCTGAATGACATACAATTTTTAATTAGTCTTACTCTTAAAATGAAGGATAATGTTTACTTTTTTATACAAAATTTGCACATCTATAAAAGAGGAAATTGAACGTACACGTTTGTTCTTATTTTGTTTTGCTTTTGGAGCTTTAATCGATTGATTTGTACTTAGATTCTGCATACATAGAAATTAAACTGAGTAAAGGGTCCCCTTTGTTGTGTGATTTTGAGTTTGGAGGCCAACGCCAGCACTATTCAGGGAATAATCCTGACTCTCTCTCACTCCGCTCACAGGGATTACTCCTGTTGAGGCTTGGGGGACCATACAAGGTGTTGGGGGTGGAACCCAAGTTGACCATATGCAAGGCAAGGGCCTTACCCGCTTTATCGTCTCTCTAGCCCTACTATACCTTCATTTTACAAAAGTAATAAATTTGTTTGAATACGATTTATTGTTTTCATATATAATGAAATAGTAAGCAAAAACTGTCACTACCCAACTTACTGCTTCACAGATAGACTATTGTCAGACATAATAACAAACACAGAGACAGATCATGAGTAATTTCAGAAATTCTGACTTTGAATTAAGTTAACATAGTTTCATTAACACAATTCTACATTACCTGATTACCATACTTTAATTTAAAGATTGATTTAATAATCTCAAATGATCTTAATGCAGTCCTCACATCTAGAAGTTTATGATAATGTTCTAATAATTGATTCACTTTGATATATATTCAATATTCTTCAAGTTCTCCATATCTCGTAAGGCTAGAAGATATCACACAAAACATATAAATGAAAGCCAGATTTAACAGTGTAATACTCACATTGATGTCTTCCAGATCTAAATTATTTAGAATGATATTATTTCGTTTCCAGATGATTGGGGGTCTCAAGGCCCCCTGAACCGCACAGCTCAGAACAGCACTTTGTCCCACAGTTGCTGCGGTAATGCTGAGCTTCTGATCTTCAGGCAGACTCAACTGGATAACCTCTGTAAAGATAAAGTGTCAGCAACGTTGATGAGCATATAGTTCTGTGAGGTTATTCACTATAAATTTTCTGAATATCAACAATTAGGGCTTTTCATTTAAATAAAATGGAAAAAGAAACTCATGATGAAATGAAAAAGAGTAAACTGTTTCCAATGAAAGGTCAGAATGACATTTCAATTTAATTGATTGACAAGCATCCTAGGGAGGCAAAGAACTATTAAACATGAAATAAATATCAGAAGTAGAGTTATAATAAGCCTGGCAGATTGCACCCAAAAGAGAATTAAATTATTTAACTGCCAAATCTACATGTAGTGTGTCATCAGCATTGAATAAAATGTTGTTTATTCACTGATAGATTTATATTATAGGTGAGGTGAGATCATTGCTGGCTAGTTTCAGAGAACACTACCATAAATGAATAGGTAGAATGCTTCATTCTGATGGGAAACATAAATTGTCTCTAAAGGAATAAGATTTATTTGGGAAGTTAAAGGAGGAGAAACAGAAGTTCCCCAACCAAATACCAATTACGTAAATTTCTGTCAGCTGCCTTTATTTAATATAGTTGGTAGTAAAGTGAATTCTTGGTACTTACATTTCAAGTTAAATATAGCTTTAACATTAGATACACTTCTCCAGAAAACTACGTTAAAGACGATTATTTTTAATCTTGATGCAGCTTTCATTTTCTGCTTTCATATAATAATAAAGGGCTACAGAAATCAACAATTCTATCGCTGTCAATTGTCATGAGATGCTTGAGATACTCTCAGTCCTTCTCATTCAGATCAAAACTTCCCTTCAGTCTGATCTGACATCTACAGATATTCTAACTTTTCAATCTGTGAGTCCTGCATTTTTACTTACTCAGTCTCAACTAGGTTTGAAATGTCACAAAACATCTTAAAAAAAATGATCACCTTGATTTGCAAAGTTCTTCATAATATCGTTGTTTTAGGCATTCAGTGTTCCAACTCCAATCCTGTCACCAATGTGACTTTCTCTCCACATGATGTCCCCTGTTTCCCACCCACCTTCCCAACCTCCCGCATAAGCACAAAATTAAGGTTAGCACTGTAGCAGTGTCCTCCCGTTGTTCATCAGTTTGCTCAAGTAGGCCCAGTAACATCTCCATTATGAGACTGGTTGTTACTGTGTATGGCATATTGGATATGTCACAGGTAGCTTGTCAGGCTTTGCAGTGCGGGAGAGATACTCTCAGTAGCTTGCCGGGGTCTCTGAATGGGTTGGAGGAATCAAACCCGGACCGACCTGGCCAGTTGCCTGCAAGGCAAATGCCCTACATTTCAAAAATATTGTCAAAGGGGCCAGAGTGGTAATACAGTGGGTAAGGCACTTGCCTTGAACACAGCCAATCTGGGTTCATTCATATATGGGTTCATTCATTCCATTACCACACATGGTCCCTGAACCCTCCAAAAGTGATCCCTGAGCACAGAGCCAGGAATAAGCCCTGAGCACAGCCAGATGTGCCCCAAAACCACAAAGGTAAGTCTGCCCTATTTTACTGAATTTAAAGTACTTTGTTTATAAGGCACATCATCATTTATGTGCCAACTAAAAAAAAAGGCTAATCTAGGACAAGACATTAAGATGCACCCAACTTAAATATATCAGGAACTGCAGGATAAAATCATTTGTGTTCCCCGGGCATCCAACAATGGCAGAGACATCAGACACCGTAGTTGATGAGGCCCATTTAACTCACAGTGTTCTCATTTCAGATGCTGGATCAGCATCAGCACCAGCATCAGCCCCAGCCACTTCAGAGCAATATAGGAGTTTGCACTGTCTGCTATCCACAAAGGTAACAAGACTTTGCTGAAATCCCAAATGAAGGATGTGTCTAATGCATTCAAGCCTGGGCTGGAAGACAATACTGGTGTTAAAGCACTTGCCTTCCATGTGATCAAACTGTGTTTAATCCCCAGCATTGTCATACAGTTCTCTCTCCATACCTCCAGCATTGTCAGGAGTGATTCCTCAGCACAGAACTGTAGGTAGCCCCTCAGCACTGCTGGGTGTGACTTAAACACAACATCCTACACCAAAAAGTATATAATCCTTATTTTTATTTTCTCCATTACTCACATGTAATTGTTTCAGATTTCTATCAAGGACAACTGAACTTTTAATTTACTGTTATTTGTATAATAAAAAAAATTGACACACAAGAACACATTGCAAAAATTCCCTAAAAATTAAAACCAGCAAAGCAAATGAGTCCAGCAGAACCTGATAGGCACTAATTTTTTTATTCAACGGCTTCAACCAAACATGTCCCCAATGAAGGCTTGTCCAGTTGCCACCCCTATGTGCAGATTCCCATGAACTTTTCTATGACCCTAAGTACTTATACTCTCATAACTCATTGATCTACCAAATCAACGAATCAGCAAAATAATAAATGGCAATAACATACCAATTCTATGCCTGGTAAGGGCTGGCATTCTTAAAAAATTATTTAAAATCTCAAAAGATTTCCCAACAGCAAAACACTATCTTCCAAGTGTGACTTGTCTTCCAGTTCATGCATGTGTCCTTTTCTTGCAAGAACATGCCACTATGTGTATACAGTTATGTATTGGAGGGTACTTAAGTTTTTCTATTAAAAAAAAAAACTACAAAAGAAAAGACAGTTGTGGTTCCAGTGCTCCACAATCCCCTCACAATATGCCCTGTAAATAAAACTCATAGGGTATCTACCATCAGTATCAAGCTGAAAAACTCATCTTTCCAATGAACATGTAGAAATTATTGTTACAACAAAATGACAAGTGGAATTTTCAGAAAATAATCAATAAAAGTCAATCTGTGATAATTAATCTCATACTGGTGTACTAAAGTCATTGTCTAAGGATTTTACTGAGCTGGTTGATCCTTCTACGTTAATTGTTTCTGCTCATAAATTTTGGTGGGATTCTCTGCAACTTTCCCATAAAATTTGCTGTGCTCTGCTTCTACTGAGCTGTTAATCATGTGAATTTTGCAGGTATTGCATGGCCACATATGTGATCACATGTTCCAGTAGTCTTGGAACTGGGTCATTTATTTGCTGGAAAATGCTGGTTCTGGGGCTGATGGACCTAAACATCAGGCAGGGGAATCTGTCTGACCCTATTCCTAGATGTCACTGTTTCCAGTCTGCAGATTGATCAACCTGACTGATTTGGCTGCTTTGGTGGCTTCACAAGAGTCACAAATCACTGTTTTGAGTGAAATTTATTTGGTGGAGACTAGGGCAGGGAGTAATTATCCATTCCCCCTGACCACCACCACCAAATTTTTCATGGGAGGTTGAGTAAGAAAAGTGACGACCTTTCATTTGTACTGAATATGATCAAATATAATCATTGTCATCTCTTCATTAACTCAAAGTAGAGGAGTGGCTGAACCCATAAAACACATCAAACAAAAAACATGGGAATGTTCTATGAGATTAATTTCAGTGGTGTCTGCAGTAATTAACTCCATTGGCAAGGAAAACAAAAGTAAATTAATGGCTGGATAGATAATAATATAAAAAATAATAAAATATTTTTGCACAAGTAGGTCAGGTGCTTTCCTTGCACACACACAGCTGCCCTGAGTTTGATCTCCGGCACCCTATGCATTGCCATGAATGGTGCCTGAGTGCAAAGCCAGGGTTAATACCCTGAGCACTGCCAGATGCAGTCAAAAAAAACAAACAAAAATTAAATCAATGAGATTCAATAAAATTTAAAACCTTCTGCACTACAAAACAAAGACTAAAACTGAAAGACATCCTAAGAGACAGAGATATTTGCAGACGATGCATATAGTAAAGCGATTAATATGTAGTTTATATACATCACAAAACTCAACAGCAAAAACAGTCTTATCAAAAATGGGTGGGAGATGTGAATAAACACTTTCAAAACAAACATCCAGATATCCATATAGTATATGAAGAAAAGGAAATGACAAATACAACCATCAATATACAATCACATTACACATATGAGAATGGCTTATATAAAAAAAAGTTCACTAACACTAATTGTTGATGAGGATGTTCAACATGTCCAAGAACAGAGAATTCATGATATAAGCACAAGACGAATATTACTGAGTTATATGAGAAGATAATGTATTGCCTTATAACAAGGATGCAGCTGAGAGGGTTGATAAGTATGAGATAATCAGAAGGAGACACAAATACTGATGACCTCATTTATACAGAGTATAAAAAAAGCAAGGGAAGAGACAGTGTCCAATGGAAAAAACAAAAAACAACATCCTTAGACAGTGACGAGAGAGTTGCAGTTGCTAAGCTGATACCTGAAAAAATCCAAAGAGATTTTTATAGAGGGAAATTGGTATTTTGATGATAGATATGATGATATTGTGTCCCTGAAACATAAAAAGTTTATACTCTTTTAAACTCAATAAAATTAACTATAATAAATTTATAAAATATTATATATAATAAGCAATGGATGTAGTAATGCGTATATTTTATAAATATATAACTGTGTAGATAATGACCTTATCTTAAAGAAAAGAATTGGTAGAAAATAAAATTCTGAGAATGACAGTAATAATTTATACCACAAGTTCTGAAAAATATGAAAGTACTTAAAATAACAAGTATAATTACAGACCTCTTACATTTAAAACTAAAAGGTCATTTCTTGTCATGAAATTGTAGGATTCAAAAGTTATGCAGATATATGTAAAATAAAACATTTCTATAATATAATGAAGTAAATTTTTTGAGAAAAACTGCAACTTTTTCTTTATTAAAGTAATAAGGACAAAATTGTATCATACATATAATAATGTTTTGATAATACTTCAGGTAGTTTTACATGTTAATAATAATCTCATTTATTTTTTAATTTAATTCATACTTTTGATATATTTCTATAGTTTTATAAACATAGAACAATTCCCATTCAACTCTTCTGTTCAATTGTTATGTAATTTCTGTCAAGCAAGTTATAAACACTTTATACTTAGATATACTTATATGTGTAAAACTCTTTTTAATCAGTGATGTATTTGACATTAACAATTTGAAAATAAATCCTTTGTGTGTATGTTAATAATATCTTCTATTTGAAACTTAATTTAACAAGAGCTGTATTCAAAACTAAAATAGCTGGCTACCCAAAGTATTCAAGTTATCAAACACTGTCCTCCCGTTGCTCATCGATTTGCTCGAGCAGGCCCAGTAACATCTCCATTTTGAGACTTGTTTTACTGTGTTTGGCATATTGAATACTCTCGGTGGCTTGCTGGGTTCTCCAAGAGGGGCAGAGGAATCGAACTCAGTTCGGCCAGGCTGGCTGCGTGCAAGGCAAACGCCCTACCGCTGTGCTATCGCTCCAGCCCCATTCAAGTTAAATAACTGTTTTTGGGAAAACTTCAAGGGTACAGACAAGTGGATGACTTAAATATAACAAGTATATAAGTTAGAATAATATGGCAATATTTTAAGTTCTATTATAAAAACTAAAATTATTCCAAGTTATTTCTTTTAAGATTAGAGTAAATGAAGAAAATTGCCAGCAATTACTAAGTACTTAATATTTGTCAATCGTTGTACTTACACTTAATCTTTACAACTAACTTGTAATAAGCTATCATCCTGATTTACTTTTCTATTCTTGCTCTGACATTTCAGAAAGTAATCATTCACTGGAGCTGTGTCAACTACCTTAAGATTAGATAGAAACTTAATCCTTAGCACATCAAAGACGGCAAAAGCAAAAAAACATGTTGTTCTGACCTTTCATTACAATCGATAAGGAGAGAACAAACACCCTGTCCTTTGATAATTTATAAATAACTATCTTTAGAAGATGCATGCTGCTAATTATGAACATTGAATTATGTGGAAGATCAAATTATAAATCAATGAAACCCCTATTTGAGATATACAATATCATGCCTGCTTTGATTATTAATGTCTACTGTTTAGTTAGTATGGAGCCATAGCTGGTAGTGCTCAGACTCCTGTCTCTGTGCTCAGGAATCACTCCTGTCAATGTCTGGAGGACCATGTGCATCACTGGGATTGAACTGGAGTCAGAATGTATAACGCAAGTGCTCTAATCTCTGTCTTAGTTCTGTAGCACCAAATGTCCACTACCTAAAAATTTTTTACAAGATATTTAATTCTATACTAACTTTCCTACTCTTTTATACATTAAAATTAAAAACAGTCTTCAAAATATTGTGAAGATAAATTATTGTATTTTTAAATATCATTACTATACTTGGTATTTGGTAAATTTTGAATATGCTTTATTAGTTATTACAAAATAGACACTATTAAACTATTTTTAGTTACAAAAAATACTTTACCATGTTTAGAAATATAATTTTATTTTAAACTAAAGAATAGGCTATGTAATAATGAATGGATATAGTCACAGATATGACTAAATTATGAGCGGAAAAATTCACTTTCAAGATTATGGGTTTATTTTTCATTATTGTGTTTATATTTATCTTTATATACTAATTAATTGTCCTTGTACTTAAATATATGCATATCACTGTATGACTGTTATCACTGTCATCCTGTTGTTCATTGATTTACTCAAACGGGCACCAGTAACATCTCCATTTGTCCCAGCCCTGAGATTTTAGTAGCCTCTCCGTACTCCTCTTTCATAACGCTGCCATATTCGACGCTCTTTTAGGGTCAGGAGAATGAGACCCATTATTGTTACTGTTTTTGACATATAGAATATGCCATGGGGAGCTTGCCAGTCTCTGCCATGTGGGTGGGATACTCTCAGTAACTTGCCGGGCTCATATATATATATATATATATATATATATATATATATATATATAAAATTTCTCTCTGTGATTTATTGCTTACTGTCTGAACCCCATCAAATATAGTGTGGCAATTATGGAACACAATTAGGGAGTGTGTTATGATATGTCACATCCAAGAATATGTTCACTAATATGTGAGGCTTAGCCAAAGTATGTGGAAAGCAACCTGGAGCCTGGCAGCAGTTGAGTAGTGGAGGTCAGCTGCAGGGGCTGAGTTTCATGGGGCCGGGAGGGCTATCACCTGCCCCCTCTGGGGGCCTCTGAGTGAAAACAGCCTGGTGGTTTGCAAGTATGTAATAAGAGAGTATTAATAATTCCTTGTATGTGTAGTGAAACTCATTTTGCATTGATTCTCTAATTTTTCTTCAAGGAAAACATATTTTTAACAAAATTAAAGTGTTGAATATTAGCGCTAGAAAAATGCTAGCATGTATTAAATTTAATTTTTAAAATTCTTTTTATTTTTAATATTTTCAATTTTTAACATTTTATTTTTTTTAATTTAAAAAATAAAAACTAAGATCAGAGAATAGGAGAGCACAGGCTTTGCAGGTGGCTGACCCCCATTCAATCCCCAGTATCACATGGTCTCTCAGAATCACAATATAGTCCTGAAGATACCAAACACCTCTGGGGTTATCCAGAGAATTCCTAGTACAGCAAGACCCAAGCAGTACCATATCCTGAGGTCAAGACAGTGAACTGGGCGTACTAGGTTGAGAGCCTATGTAGGGTCCCAGGCTTTCTGAGTACCACTAGAGAGACCCAAAGTAACAAATAAAATTTACTTCAATTTAACCATACATTTTTTTATTTACTAAATATGCATATAAAATGTTAAAAATATAAAGAGGAGAAATCCATAACTTACAAAAAAACTATTTATGAAATTTATCAATGAACTATTGAAACAACAAATTTTCCCTGTATGATGTTAGTATAAATATAATTTATGATTATAACAATCAACACTTTGAATCACTGAATACATGAAATACTGAATAAACTTAAAGTATTTAATGTATGTGGGAGTTTGGGCCACCATCCTAGATTTTCTGGGCTACTTCTGACTCTGCCCTCAGGGATTAACCCTGGAGAGATTATGGAATGGATCCTGAATTAGCACACAGCATGCAAGGAAATGTTGTAACTGCTGTATTATCACTCCAGAGCATCTTTAATGTAATTTTTTAAAAATTTCAGTGTGATAACTTAGAAACAGCGTTCAATGTATTAAACAAAGAAGAAAACTGCATAAGATCTAATATAAGATTTTGCTAAGAATCCTCATTTGTCAGTCAAAGTAAAGCAACTAGCTAATCAATACCCATTTCCTGTATGTTAAGTGGGTTTTCAGTGTCAGATTAAAAGCCATTACAATTATAAGAAAAGAATGTTAACTTGTATTCATTATTTCAAGGAAACCAAGGATGTCAATGTTAGAGTCAGTCAAAATACATGGTATTTTCTTTGTTTTTAAAAAGTTACTTTTTTTTCAATTTTCAGATTATAGAGTCAAACAAACTACTTACTGCATAATGTCTAATTGATTCCAAGCATTTAAACATTTAAAAGAAACCCAAAAAGTTAATAATTGTTTGTTCAATTAAGAGAATTTAGATAAGAGATTGTTATTTGCCATATCACACTGTTATTAGCAATAACACTGAATATTGGATCCAGAACATTAGCCTGTACCATGTAGTTTTACAGAGTTTGTGTCTAATATATTAGAGCAAACAGAAGGGAAACATGGGGAATTGAACACTGATTGTTCATTTAAGTAGCTTTTTACAACCTCTGAAGACTACGACTGAACTATGCAGATTCAAAATCAAATTTAACAGTCCATCCAGAATTAATTAGACTATTGGGAATTGACTGAACTTATCAAAATCGCAGGATACCTTTGTTTATCCTGGGATACCAATTTACTCATTTTACAATGGGGAAAGCATCAGATTTAGTAAGTAATGTCAGTTTTGAATCTGGGAGTCCTTCTTTTAATGTACTGTTGAAACGATTGATGAACAGAAAATTACAAAAAAGGAGTTGGCTGTTCTCAAGCCTGTCAAACTCTAATCAGCTAACGAATTGCCCTTTTCAACTCTAAAGACATTTCTGTCTAGAAGGGTTTTCTTTTTCTTGTCACTTTCAAGAGTACTGAAAAATTCTTAGTTCTTAGCCTGTTCTTTTTCCCTTTTTCCCTTCTTTCTTTCTTTCTTTCTTTCTTTCTTTCTTTCTTTCTTTCTTTCTTTCTTTCTTTCTTTCTTTCTTTCCTCACTGTTTCTTCCATCACTTCCTTCCCTCTTTCTTTCTCTTTCTTCATTATTTCCTTCCTTCCCTTCCTTTCCTCTTTCCTTCCCATCCCTCTCCCTTCCTCTCTCCTTTTCTCCTTTTCTTTCTTGCGTCTTTCTTAGCACATTACAACATGCATCTAGAGCATGATTCAGGTATGTAATTAAAAGGTTAGAATATATTAGAAAATATTAGGGCCTCCTTTATAGCAACACATTTTCCTCTGTCACGAATTTAACAAACTATGTCCATGAACCAAATAAGGCTTTCAACACATTTTAAACTTAATTTCTATTAATTTTTTCATTTGAGGTCAAAATCCAATATATTCAAGGCCTACACACAGCTCTGGCTGCAGAAATTACTCCTAGTGGGGCAACCTTGACCATTAAAATGCCAGGAAATAGAACCACATGCAATGCAAGCACCCTTTTAATGAATTATCTCTCTGCCCCCTACAAGATTTTCTTATAAAGTTTTATTAAAAAAATATAGAACCAATTCAGTCCTATACTGTCAATGCTATTGTCTACTATTACTTTCAGCTATAGAGACAGTTTCATAGTTACTACAGAATTGTATGGTACTCAAAACTTTTACTCTGGAATTTTACAAAAAAAAAAATGCCTACTTTCATGACTTTTGTTGCTGTTCTTGTTGTGCTTTAGTTAAGTATTGGATTATGCCTAATTTCCAGTTTTAGATCACCTTGTGGGTGAGCACATACATTGCCATTCTATGATATTTTTTTCTTTGAAATTATCAAATCAATGGACACTTTTCTACAACTCATATAGCTGCTATTACTGGAGCCTAATATAAATGAACAAGTAAATGAAATTTGTCCTTTCCAAATGTAATTTCTTATTCATTGATAGTAGCATCTTACCAGTGCTCTCTTCACCAAGTTTACCATGTAGAACAATTTTCTTTTTTTTTCTCTTTAATATGCAATTAAATTACTAATTCCCAGGGCACATTTCTCTACCAGAATGAAAGCAATCTGATTATCCCTTGTAAGTCATTCACAGTACTAAACTGTGAACTAGCCTGATTTCTAATAGAGTATTAACATTTTAATAGGGAACATTTTAATTCAAATTTATCTTTAACCACTAAAATGTTTAGCAAAAATGCCTTTGAGGAAAGGAAAATCCTCCCAGTAAACTTTGCCAACACAACTAACACATTCTCTTAACTAATGAGAGGGACCTTTATCTGACCAAGAATGTCTTAATGTTCCCTCAGTTCCAGTTAGTATTAGATCGGGTTGGTCCTGAATTACAGACCTCTGAACTCCCTTTTCTCAGAACATTTAGTTCAGATTATTTGCAATTATAAAATACTTCTGAGTCAACTTGGGGAATAAATCTCCCAACCTCTTATAATTTTATATCCCAGAATTGTCCTTCTCAAGGAACTGTTGACTATCATCAAGGAAGAGAGTGCTTATGTTCTAGTCTCCCCACGAGAGCAGTCCACTCAGTAGATGCACATGAACTAAAGTTGACAGAATTCAACCCAACCTTTGGCTGGCCTTTTCACTGGCTTGACCCACACTGAAAATGTTATCTTGCCTTTTTATTTTTCTTTCCCTAGTGGAATTGGAGTCATTCTCTTCTCCTTAATAAATGGTATCAAGTATATATTTCTATTGTAATTTTTTATATAAAGTTGCCCTTTCCTTTTAACTTGCCAGGACTATTATTTATTGATAATCAGAAATTGTTTTGATTTAGTGGAAAATTTGGTGCTGTTTCTTCTTTTACATATATGAGGGGGATTTAGTAAATTAATTTTGAGAAAATAATATATCTAGCAGGTGTACAATTCTGAAGAAGTTTTGAAAGGAAGGAAAACAAAAACTAGCATTAGTTCCTTTTACCTTCAAATAAATTATAAATATGTGATTATCCATATACACTGATGATTTTATTGTATTGTAAACATCAAGATAGAATTTTTTTATCAATAAATGAGTATAGCGTTAATCACTTAATTTGTTCTTCTTTTAGGATTTGCTTGTCCTAATTTTATAACTTTGAAACTTTGTAATTAACTTTACAATTAAATTTACAATAGGATTTTACAATTCCTATCTGGAAGCAGTACAGTCTGAAGTGTCCAGCAAATTGCTTAAAATCTGACAAATAGTACATTTATCTGCTTATCAAAACAAAAAGGGATATAAGCAATTACAACTTATCTTTGTACGATGGTTATTCCGCATTAGGATTACAAAAATGGCATATTAGATTTAATTTATAGAGGCAGCACAGGAGGATTATTAAATTTGATTGAGAAAAGTTTGAGTCATGAAATGACCATTGCACTAAGAAAAGGATCCATATCTCATCTCTGAAAGACTCCCAAGGACTTCAGCATTTTTGAAGCTCACCTGGACCTCCTCAGAAGAGCTGTTCTCTCCCATGTAACGTTTTGTATCTTGCTATCTGAATTCAGCTTCAGAAACTCTTTGTGTCACTACTGAGCTGTCTGTTACATTTTGCTTGATCGGGTCCAGTAATGTCTCCATTGGAGACTTTGTTGTAACTGTGTTCGGCATATCAAAACGTCACATCACGGGGAGCTTGCCAGGCCCTGCCGTGTGGGCGAGATACTCTCGGTAGCTTGCTGGGCTCTCCGAGAGGGGCGGAGGAATCGAACTCGGGTCGGCCATGTTGGCCGCTTGTAAGGCAAACACCCTACCACTGTGCTATCACTCCAAAAAGTTATTGCAATTCACCAAATGGACTTTATGTTTTCAATTACTTCAATAAAAATGTTAAAAGTTAGCAACTGGCAATTAATATTGGGTATTCATTTATAAAGAAAATGGCATCATATATGGTAAATTGTGAGCAAACTTTCATTACCAATTCCTCCATAAAAATTTGAAAATCAATATAGTGTTTTATTGTATTTTTGAATATTGTTTTAGGAAGTGACATTATATGCTCTAAATGCATATAGTTTAATTGCATTTATTTTGGATATAGTTTCACAAATGTAAAATCAAAGTACTATATTTTCCCACTTAATTACCTATGTAATCGTAGATAATTCAGACATAAGCTTAACATGATATAAAAACAGCAAGTTAAAAACACATTGAAATCCTTAACTAATTCCTCTCATGTTTATCAAGACAAAGGCTTGTAATTAGCATAATTAAATATAAAATATTGTTACACAAACCATAGTTTTATTTTGGAAATAGTAATTTGTTAGATTTAAGAAGCAGGATTTACTGTTTTTTAATGAAAGCATAAAATTGGTTATAGTAATTTATGCAGAACCACAATACTAAAATTCCAGTGGAAAAAATAATATAATTTAAGCCCAGAGGCATGTTGTATAATAAGATTTTAATACATTGCCATGAAAAACTTACATGAATGCACTTTAATTTGTTTTTTTAATTTAAACCTGGAAACATGATGCAATTTTATGCTAATGTATACTGCTAAAGAAAATGTAAAAAACATGCTGTATAGATTCACGTGACTCAGGTAAATCTCATGTTTCCCAAGAAAAGGAAAATTTTTCAAGATTGATTTATACTTCAACAGGTATGTTATTAGCATATTTATCTTATTCATTTGTACGTGCTGTTTTAGCCAATATAAATTAACGTGTGACAAAATTATGGGGAAATACATCACATTGGATTAAGTACAATCTAGCTCCTGGGATGATTTTAAACTTGAAGTTCACTGCTAGGACTTTAAAATCTTCGCAACTAGAAAGTACGGGTTATGGGTGTGGTTATATCATAGAAATCATGTCAGTAATCATATTCATTTCATAGATGGAATATATTAATATTGTCAGTCTATCACATATGATATAATATATTCCAAACTTATGATGTACACCTTTTTTGCTTAATAGTAGCTTGAAATTATTCATTAGTACGTTAAAAAATGCACGTACATATTATTTTGTTCATATGTACAAATCATACACAAAAGAAAAACATCAATTTTATTGGGTTTGGGAGAGTTTCTAAAGTTTTTCTCAGAATTTTCCAAAGAACCAATTGCTCACATTGCCATATTTTGTTCAATACCATAATTTTAAACATAATATATTTAAATATGGCAGAATCTTCTGCCCCTGCGACAGGCTGTCTTCACCGGGGCCCCTTCGAGGGGGGGTGGGTTGAGTTTCCCTTCCCGCCCCAAGCAGAACCCTGGCAGCTGAAAAACTCCAGAACCCAGCCACAGCCATGCTCAGGGCCACTCTCCACACGCTCGGACGAGCCTCAAGCATGAAGGAACCGGCAGAGGAACTCTGGTATGCAGCACCCAGGGCTCAGATCTCCAAGCCTGCTCAGGTCAGATTGAGGCTCCTCCACCCAGATCCCCTATTTTCCAGTAACTTGTTAGTCACACCCACAAACTGCCCCTGGCGCCATGTAATAGCATCAAGGGCCAAGATCCAGAGACTATAAAACAAAGCTCCTAGAGCAACCTCTTACAGTCTAGCCCACTTATGTGTTTAAAGCAACACCCATGGTTTTGGTTTTAACATAGTTGCTTGTATTCTCTTATAAACATTCTCCATCCCTCTCTGATAGCCCAACAAGTAACTGAGAGTATCCGGCCCACACGGCTGAGCCTGCCAAGCTCCCTGTGTTATATTAGATATGGCCAAAACAGTAACAATAACAGGCCTCATTCCGCTGACCCTGGAAGAGCCTCCAATACGGCACCATTGGGAAGGACGAGTAAGGAGACTGCTAAAATCTCAGAGCTGTGACAAATGGAGACATTACTGTAGCCTGCTCCAGCAAATCCATGAACAATGGAATGACAGTGATGCAGTTATAAGTATAGTTAAATACATTATAGGATATGTTATACAAAAAATATTTTTGCTAGATAAATTGTTTTTGTTATGTTTTGTGGTTATACACAAAGTGCTTAGATCTTATTACTGGCTTGTAATCCTAGCTTTGTACTCAGGGGACCATAAACAATGTTGATAATTGAACCTGGGTCAGAAGTATGCAAGGGAAGCACCTTACCCACTGCACTCTCCCTCCATTCTCAGAAATATTTCCCTATAATAAAACATGTCCATTAACTTATGTGGTGCTTTGCGGTCACACCCAGTGCTCAGGACTGATTCCTAGTTCCGTGCTCAGGGATCATTACAAGAGTTAGTCAGGGGAGGAGAAACAGTGCCAGTGTCTGAACCCAGGTTGATCAAATACAATGTTGGCAACACAATGTTGGCAACAAGTTCTAATGGATATAAAGTCCCTATGTTGTTATTTTTCTTTCAGAGAAGATGTATATGAACAAATTTCCTCTTTTCATATAACACATTAGTTTATTGCATTAAATTAAACCAAGGATGAAAATTTGAGGAAAACACACTGTCCATTAAATATAATTCAAAATACAAGTAATAATATTCAATATATTTAAAATAAACGTGCGTCTATGCAGACTATATATATATATAATTAGTTATAAAACTGTTACCAATGATTAACAATCTGCCTTCACAAGTGATAAATTTAAATAATATAAGCTATAAAGAGGGATTAAATGGAACAGCTATAAACTTGTTCTCCTGTTTTTGCCTCATGAAAAACAGTGGCCCTATTATTTAGACATTTAAACTCAGAAAAATGCAACTAAACAATTGCAAAGCAAGTTTTGTAGCTTCAGTGGCCTACTTTCTTTTACAATTTGATTTTATCATTACTTCTACAACTGATAACATAAATTACTTAAATAAATCATTGATAATATAGAAAGAGTCTAGTATAATTAAATAACTCCAGTTGAATTCGGAGAGGGCTCTATCATTGCATTTGATCAGCAGAAAGAAGAGTATACATTTATCAGAGTTAAAGATAATTTTTCAAAATGTACTGCAAACTCAGTGAAAACTAGAGAGAAGTTTCAGATTGATGAAAAGTGAGAAATGGAAAAACAGCAATATTGTGTGAGATTTAATTTAGATAAATGTAAAGTAAGACATAGAAGGAATGCCAAGAGAAAGACAAAAATTGAAAAATATTGGTTAGATGACATATTTGGAGATTAACAGTGGCTTATTACAGGAAAACATTTATATTACAACAACAGCAAAGTAAAAGCTTTGGTAAAAATGGGTCGCATGGGAAAATAATTATGAACTTCATGTTCAAATATAGAGGAGTCTTTTAAGAATAAAGATTTTAAATATTAATTTTAATCAGTAAAATTTATTGTAAGCTAAGCATGTATTATATATTATCTAGATTCTTGGTTTCAGTGATGAACACTTAAAGAACTATTGAAGGAATTGTTGTTCTCATTTGATCCTTAGTCTTCGAGGTTGAAGAATTGATCTATTTGTACAGATATAAAAAAAAGGAGCAAGGATGATAAAAAAAAATGAATACTTATCGTCAAAATCTTAAAGAGAATGAAAAGAAGCATAGATAATCACTGCCTATTTATAATATATATGAAGTATTTTATTAAAAACATATTTGCATGCCAGAGACAGTTCAAAGGTGAGGTTTTTGCCTTGCTTGTGGTCAGGCACAGCTCAATGTGGACGCCACATATGGTCCCCTGAGTATCTCCAGGAGTGATTCCTAAACAGAGAGTTAGGGATTTTCACATATGGCAGAAAGTACTCCGGTGAGCTGATTGCTTATTATTGCTACACACAACCCCATTTGTTAGTTTAAGAGTAATGATCAAGAAATATTTGAGTTAGAATGATTATTTCTCTTTAATGTCAGTGAAACAGGGCACATTTCATAATCTTCTGAAGTGACAGAGTCATTAAGTGTCATCTGAGTCTATGCTGCCCACCCTCTTACATCTTTTTGTTAGCTTTAGTTTTGATAAGATTGACTTTTATTATTTGACACACTTAATGAAGGGCTACCAAAACGGCTGAGGTGATGCACGAATATATGAATGCCTGTCATCTTCATAAAATTTACTAATGGAGTTTTAATATTTTGAATTATGTTTACCTAAAATAGTATAAATGCAAAATGTTTCATTCACTTCCAAATGCTAGTGAGGAGAAATGAGAATTGTTTTTATGGTAATAACACCAGAAAGATGAGATTATTTTTCTACACTCCTTATCCCTCCATTTTCAGAGCTACCTCGTAATCTGAAGCAACTATCCAATCACACTCCACATTCCACACAAAAAGATGTGGAATGGGCAAAATCATCCTTCTGGAATTTTCATATTCACTTCCATTTTACTTATTTTTTTAAATGTAAAAGTTTGGGGCTAGTGCGATAGTACAGCGGGTAGGGCATTTGCCTTGCAAGCGGCCGACCTGGGTTTGATTCCCAGTATTCCATATGGTCCCCTGAGCACCTCCAGGAGTTGTCCCTGAGTGTAAAGCCAGGAGTAACTTCTGTGCATTGCTGGCTGTGACCCAAAAATCCAAAATAAATAAATAAGTAAAAATAAACATTTAAAAGAAAATGTAAAAGGTTGTTAAGTTTTTGGATCCCACGTGACAGTGCTCAGAGACTACCCTCAGCTTGTTGGTGCACTCGTGGTGTTACTATAGGGACCATGCGGTGATGGGGATTGAAACTGGGTCTGTTGCATGCAAAAACTATGCTCAACCTAATTTTTCCTTAGCCTAAGAGCCACCTCTGGGGCTGGACCGATAGCATAGCGGGTAGGGCGTTTGCCTTGCACGCAGCCAACATGACCGACACAGGTTCGATTCCCAGCACCCCATATGGTCCCCCGAGCACCGCCAGGAGCAATTCCTGAGTGCATGAGCCAGGAGTAACCCCTGAGCATCGCCGGGTGTGACCCAAAAACCAAAAAAAAAAAAAAAAAAAAAAAAAAAAAAGAGCCACCTCTAAATGCTTGGGTAAAGAAGTAATTTTATTTGGATTAGTATTATGTTAATTAAATTAATAAAATCCTTCCTTATAAACTATAATGAATTTGTATCTGTATAGAAATTTATTTGGGGGACAAAGAGATAGTACAGTGGGTCAATCCTTTGCCATGGGTGCAACTGCCCTGGGTTCAGTCCATTTCAAGGCATATATAGTTGCCTGACCCTTTCCGGGAATAGTCTCTGCTCACAGACCAGATTCCTGAGCATCATCAGGTTTGGCCCAAAATTCAGAAAAAGAAAAATATCTCAAAACTAAAGCAACAACAAAATGAAATACCTTAAGGAGACACACATTGCAATCATCTGTGTATGTCAGCTTTTCAGTCTTAGTTACTTAGTTACTTATTTATTTAGTTACTTAGTTCACGCTTGGTTAGTTCAGGTTTAGTTACCAGTGAGTTTTTCTGGTTCTCACACATTTTGTAGTTTTCCATTTTTAATTCACCATAACTATAAAAGCAATTAGGCTCTTATATAAAATATTTAGTGGACAATAAGAAGAAGAATAAATTCCAATCAAGAGTATTACTGAAGGGAGAGCAAAAATATAGAGTGATGAATCAGTCCTGGAAGAGATAATAGTGGAGAATGTCCTTAGTCTGAGGGAGGTGTGAGCACTAATTCAGCAGGTCTTTATAGTGCCAAAAAAAAACCCTCAAAGAAATCAACACCAATAAGCTTTGCAATTAAAATGGCAAAAAATTAGAGAGGAACATATTACTTAAAGCAGGAGATACATTACTTAAAGTGGTGAGAGGAACAATACCTCTAGCACAAGGGTAATGACATAAAATTCATAACAGATAGCTCATATAAAAACTTATAGGCAAGATGGAACAGAATGGCATAATAAAGTTACTTAATGAAGAAAACCTTCAAGCTAGAGGCCTTTTCCAGTCTAGGCTGTCATTCAGATTTGAGGAAGCATTGTCAAATGAACAAGAACTCAAGATGTTTGCAGCAACAAAAGCAACTCTAATGGGAATACTGGATGGCCTTTTATGAAACATGCCTTGACCAGAGATATTTAAAAGAACTTATGAAGGTTTTTTGAATAAAAGGACTTGAGTTTGCTCTCTTGCACTGCATGGACCCTAAACATCACTGGAACAGACACATAGGCACTACACTGGGTTCTTAGGGTAGCCATCCAAATGCAGAAAAATTGCTGTTTCACAATTTCTGCATTCCAGGAACTGCTGCAATTTCACCCCTGCGTTCTGATATTCGAGGAGGTAGCCTTGTTTTCTCAAATTATGGCTATCATTTGGTTGTTTGGTGATGGAGACTGAATGTCGACAAAAACCTATTTTATCATTAGAATGACACTGGATCTCTGGAATAAATTATTTTCTCTCACATGAACAAAAATATTTTTATTATAGATACTCAAATGTATAAATATGCATATACAAATGTAACAGATGGTTATATACATATATACTAACAAAGCATTAAATATGTCAGAGTATTTAAGAAAATGAATTATACATATTTAAAGAGTAACCCTGTTAGGAGAGACACTTTCCTCTCTCTGTGTGATATTTCACTTGCTTTGCTAGTTTGACCCAGTCATATATTTTATTTTTATTAGCATTTAACTCTATAAAAACAATCAAATGTATTCAAGATTAGCTTAATTTTATTATCCTTATGAAACTACTCTGTAGCTTTACCAATTAAATTAATAATAAGGAACATATAGATCTGTTATTTATTTATTTATTTATTTTGGCTTTTTGCATCACACTTGGTAATACACAGGGGTTACTCCTGGCTTTGCACTCAGGAATTACTCCTGGCGGTGCTCAGGGGACCATATGGGATGCTAGGAATCGAACCTGGATCTGCTGCGTGCAAGGCAAACACCCTACCTGCTGTGTTATAACTCCATTCCCTATAGTTCTGTTCTTAAGAAAAGTTGTGCACAGTAAAATCTAGGAATGACTGACATACTTAGAAAAAGTCCATGTGTGTTTAGAGTGAACTCCCAAGGGCTATTAGAAGTAGGTAGAAAAAAACTTGGCAAAAGAAGAACAGGGAAAAAAAGAAATAGCCATATTTTATAGTCTGTTTCCAGTGCTTCCGTGTGTCCCTCCCTACACAATTATGTAACAGTCAGGTCTTCAAGGTTTTAATAAGAATACAACTTTTGGACTGGAGCAGTAGCACAACGGGTAGGGTGTTTTTCTTGCACACGGCCGATCCGGGTTCAATTCCTCTATCCCTCTCAGAGAGCCCGGAAAGCTATTGACAGTATCCCGCCCTCACGGCAGAGCCTGACAAGCTCCCAGTGGTATATTCGATATGCCAAAATCAGTAACAGCAACTCTCACAATGGAGACGTTACC
This sequence comes from Sorex fumeus, assembly GCF_029834395.1. Lineage (NCBI taxonomy): Eukaryota > Metazoa > Chordata > Mammalia > Eulipotyphla > Soricidae > Sorex > Sorex fumeus. The sequence goes on along the minus strand of NW_026606096.1, from coordinate 19,063,060 downwards.
GGTGCCTGCTCAAGCAAATCAGTGAACAATGGAATGGCAGTGACAGCGATCACTTTTTGAAGTTAGAAATGATGGGAAATTATTTAGTTTTTCTCTAAACTTCCCTGTAATTCTGGATTACCAATTGTGTCCTTCATTTTATTATTTAATTTTCCTTTCACCTTGAGTGAAAAAAGAACCAGTTCTTCTGTATCTGAAGCAAAGGTTATGTAGGGGAAAGGCACGATGGAGCAGAGGTGAGGGCATAACTGACTCTGTTGTACTGGGACAGGTGAAGTGGCATATTAAGAAAAAAGCAATTTTACAGGGACTGTTATAAAGCACTTTATTTTATTTTATTTTATTTTATTTTATTTTTGTTTTGGGACCCACACCACTACTCAGGACTTATTCCTGTCTTTTTACTCAGGGATCTCTCCTGATACGACTTCTGAGATCTAGATCATAAGGATAACAGTGATTCAAACCAGGATCAGCCAATTGCAAAGTAAGTGCATTACCAACCATAGAATCTGTCCAGCCTCAATCCATGTTATTTGAATGCAAATAGGAAAAAATTATGCTCTACTTCTTGAATTTATGCCCTAATTTTTTAATACTTAGTTCTGTTAATATTTATAGATGGATATTGATTTATAATGAACATATATAAAATATATGTAATATACTTGCTATTTCAGATATATATTTTTAGAGAAACAGAATAGTTTTATTGAAATAAAGTAATTTAAATAAATGTAAGAAGAGAAAGCAGAGAAATACATATCCATCAAAGAACACAGCCTTCTTCCAAGTGGGAAAAGTAAAAAATATTTTTAAATGTTAATTTTTTGTCCATTGAAATATTTGTATTACATAATTCTGAATATTTTTCTATAACAACTGCAAATCTATAGAATAAATCTAGCTATGACATTCTTGTTTCATTGAATTTTCTAAATGTTTATTGTTGGAGTTGTGAAAATATTGCTTGCCTTTATTCTTGAATATAACAGCTTTCTCATTATAAAACATTTTAATTGAGATTCTTAGGTTTACCAGATATGTAGTTACATAATTTGAAAACAATAAATAACTTTTTCTATCTCTGCTTCTTTCTAGTTAGATTATATCCATTATGGTTAGTTAGTTTCTAAAAAAAATCAAATTGCTTGTTATGGACTGCTTCATTTTTTGCAGTATGGCTTTGGGTGAGAAGCATTTAAAAATGTGTGTCAATATATGCTGCTCATGGTACATCCTTTTTAGTGTTCAGTATTTTGTAAGTTTTGGAAATAGAGAGCAACTATTCTGAGAAGAAAAAAAAATGCCTGAGAAAGTTTTCTTCACTTCCCTAGAAAAAAAATGAATAGGTTTGTATGTTCTCCTACAATAATAGATTCTTATAAGAAATGAGCATTCATCCAGTACTACTGACAGATAGTTTAATGTCTATTGTCTCAAACTGTGGAACAGTGGGTAGTCATCACAGGGGTAGGGCTTTTGCCTTGCGCGCAGCCAGCCTGGCCAAGCCAGGTTAGATTCCTTCCCACTCTTGGAGAGCCCGGCAAGCTACCAAGAGTATCTCGCCTGCACGGCAAAGCCTGGCAAGCTACCCGTGACATATTTAATATGCCAAACACAGTAACAACAAGTCTCACGATGGAGACGTTACTGGGCCCACTGGAACAAACCGATGAACAAAGGGAGGACAGTGTTGTTTGTCTGTTTTGATTGTGGATTCACAAGGTGCTGGGATAGATAGATACTTTTTTTTTTTTGTCTTCAATCCATGAGTCAATTTTCCTACATCTGACATAGGCCATTCTTAATGGGTTTGTTAGTTTAGTTATTTAAAGTAGTAGATTCTGAATAGGTTTTATTATTTAGTTTTTGTTCTCCAAGTCATAGCTATAATAGAAGATAAGCTCAGATGGAAAAATCATTGACTGGCATGCAGTGATAACCGCTAGCTAATAACCGCTATGATTTTCAACTTTCACAATCCTTAATGGTCATTTATAATTTTATTCTCAATTCAATCATTTGGCATAACCATTACTAGCAATATGAGCAGTGCTCTTTGAGTTTAGAAAGGTTGAGTTTAGCAAGATGAGAAATTATGCTATCAAGACATGGTAAATGCTAGTTATATGAAACTTCACTATTACGAAGTCTACACTACCACTCAGTTATGGATACTTTAAGACCACAGTTCTTATGTGGTCCTTTGCTCTAAAATGATACTTTGCAGTGCGTGACTTCATTAGTGTGTGCACAATGTACTTTAGATGAATTCAATCTATTTTTTTTTATGTGTAGCTAGAAAAGAAATCCAAAATTACCTATGTGTTATGTATTATAGCTCTGCTCAACAACACAAAATTTTTTGGATCACCTTCAGTGATATTCGTGACTTACTCCTGGCTCTGCACTCAGGAATTACTTCCGGCAGTGTGCAGGGGACCATGTGGATGCTGCAGATTGAATCAGGGTCACTCACATACAAGGCAAATGCTCTGAACCTCAACAACACAGTATTGAGGGTTTAATCATTTTCAAATTCTTAATTTTTATAACTTAATGATAACTGATATGGAGATATATAATATCTGTTTTAGTGATTTATCTATTTATATATTTTCTTTGTGTGTATATTTATTGAGGCTTGCTCTTTGGGCGTACATTCTGATTGAGCATGCATATATCGTGCTTATCACCATGCTCCTGTGCTTGCTGGTCTTGCTCTTTGAAGAAGCGTATGTTCCTTGTCAAACATGTGTTCCTTGTCAAACATGCTCCTCCCTTTCTCTCCCCTCATATTTTTCTAATAAGCTTCAATAATTTTTTCTATTTAGATCACAACACTATTTTGAAGTCATTTACTCATTTTAAAAATAAGTTTATTCTATCTTTGTATTTACTGTAAAACTTTTTATATATTGTACTCTTATAAGATACACTTATAATTCCTCTTCTGTAGTTATTTTTTACTTTTCCCACTAGGAAGAAGGCTGTGTTCTTTGATGGATATGTATTTCTCCGCTTTCTCCTCTTACATTTATCTAAATTACTTTATTTCAATAAAACTATTCTGTTTCTCTAAAATTATATATCTGAAATAGCAAGTATATTACATATATTTTATATATGTTCATTATAAATCAACATCCATCTATAAATATTAACAGAACTAAGTATTAAAAAATTAGGGCATAAATTCAAGAAGTAGAGCATAATTTTTTCCTATTTGCATTCAAATAACATGGATTGAGGCTGGAGCGATAGCACAGCGGGTAGGGCGTTCGCATCCCATATAGTTCCCTGAGCTCTATCGGGTATGAACCCTTAGTTCAGAAAGACAAGAATTCTTAGCACAGCGGGTAGGGCGTTCGCCTTACAAGCGGCCAACATGGCCGACCCGAGTTCGATTCCTCCGCCCCTCTCGGAGAGCCCGGCAAGCTACGGAGAGTATTCAATATGCCAGACACAGTAACAACAAAGTCTCCAATGGAGACGTTACTGGGCCCGCTCGAGCAAATCGACGATCAACGGGAGGGCCTTTACTTTATATTTTTCAAATTGAGTACTATTTTCACTTTTTTGTTTGTTTTCAGCTTATATCTGGCTATTCAAATTTTCAAGTTTAAGGTCAATCGGGCAGTACTGGGGGTTGAATCCAGGCAGTGCCAAGTACAAAAACTGGTCCTATTCCATGCTAATTGTACGCTAAGCTTTTTGAGCTACCTCTCTTGACCATCATGCCTTTGTTTTAGGGAGGTAGTACTGTATTTTGCTTTTTTCCATTTTTTTCTATTTTTCTCAGGGATTTCTTCTTAGCTGGTTCATTAAGAACATTCTGTTTAATTTGCACATATTTGATATTCTGTTATTTTGTTTCTTTATTTTTCTAGCTTATTCTGTTAAAATTTTTGTAGTTTATATGTATCTAGGCTTTGTTTTTGTAGTTTAAATGTATATAATTTCATATTTTCCAACAATAATGAAGCATGCATATATTAGATACTTTTGTAAATTTCTATCAGTGTTTCTCATAAATTGGAATTCTGATTGTGTAACTCAAGCCCAATCATGAATTGCTTTGTAATGGTCCATATCACAATGATTCAATTAAAAAATATAAATACTATATATTTTTAAAATGGAGTTCTGTAGTTGGTTCATAGATATAATTGGCATTATATATATGTATTCCTTTTCCCTTTTAACAATTTTGAGAAGTCTATTTCACTTGATATTACGATAGTTATCCAAGTTATCCTTCACCTTTCCATGAAATATTGTTTTCTATTATTTAGCATTCAACCTATTTGTACATTAATCTTCTGTGAGTGTCTGGTAGACAATCTTAGGTAATACAGTATACTACATATCTAAACGAAGTATAAGGGCAAACTTTATACACATTTTCTGGTGTTGAATGAAACGTTCACATGTAACACATATATATGTCCATATATATCTTCTTCTTTTCCATCATTATTATATTCTTTTGTATTTGAGGTTCAAGGTTCTGTCCCTGGAACTATGAATCAGAGATCCCCTGAATATAGGTGGGCATAATTTGTGCTACACAGCAGCAAATATGGACAACAAAATCAATTAATTTCCGGTGATTTCCTTTGCATAAACTACTATTCTATAAAATTCTATAGAATGAAATTATATAAATTATTTTGATTTGTTACATTTATATACCACATTTTACAGTGTTTATAACATGTTACTCAGAGAATCAGACTGATTTCTACTTAAAATGCATGTTTCAATAATGTATTCATTTGTCTATTCTATTAGCAATTATGTGACTTTGGCATTTTTATTTTTTCAAATTCTATTTTATTGTTTTCTCAAAGATAATTCCACAATTTTAAACTAATAACACTTTTGTAGCTATACTGATTATATCTGGAATTAAAAGTGAATTAAGCTTTCATTCATTGCATTCATTTGGTTTTCCTGTTTAGAATGCAATTTTAAAGTAATTACCTCTTAAAGCCACAAAAGCATTCCTATAGTTTACAGAGTGTTTAAACTCTACTAAGTATAATATGATATGCATATGCATGCATCAATAGATGCATTTCAATGAGTCAAACATTTGATAAAGATAAGTAATTTGTTTTAAAATGTATGACTGATTCAAAGTTACATTTATATGGCTTATTAAAGTAGGTGTTTTCCCCTTCATTTTGGGCTACACCTGATAGTTTCCACATATTCATAATCTATGTGATAAAAAATTATATAATTTCTATTATATGACAATATGGTCTATATTTTATGTAATATATATGTACTGTATAAAAACAAAGAGGAGCGGTGTATGTATGTGTATATATTATAAAAAATTTCTATATATGTGGTAATGTGCTCACAAATATATTCTACAATTGTCACTGCTAATGGAGTCCTAGAAAATTGACAGCTGAATTATCCTTCTTAAAATTATGAATAGTTTTATTTACAAAAGGGAGTATCGTGCCTTTATATCATTGAAATTTTTCATATAGGGTGAAAGCAAACCCACATTAAAATAAAGAAATTTGTGGCTCAAATGAAAATCCATCTCCATCCTGGAATTGATGGGGAAGACAATAAGGAAGATTAATAGTGATAATCATTCACTTCTTTTATTGCCAGGTCAATCTAGCTTATTTGAAGTCTATTTAAAGTTGTCTGACCTAACATTTCTAATTCTTTTTTCCCTAACCAAGTATTGGGTTTTTTTTAAAAGCTCTCATGGACATAATTAATTATTAGTGGATATTTATCGAAGGACAATCACATAGTTATGCCACAGAAATGAATGCAGTCCACTGCACTACTTTGCATTACTTTCAGGATTTCCTACCCTCTGTGCTTTACTTTCTGTGACATCCTAGAATGAGAGAACAAAATCAGCCTGAATATAATCAGACAGTGATAACAATCAGAGATAAGACCAGCTCTCGAAATAAATATTTTCCAAAGCCAGACCTGCTGTTGAAATCTAAAACAGCCTCCTTTTATTATTTCTTCTATCACACCACTTATTTCTGATTCACTTTGCTTTTCTGCCTTCCTCTAAAATTTATTGACTTAAGTGATTGTTAAACCTCTTTCCTTTACAGCAACAACAGCAAAGCACAAAGCTAAACACTACTTTCCCTTGTCCCTCTGCAGATGAACACTGATAGAGTTGTTATAGGCTGAACTGTATCCTCAGTGGAAGTCCTAACCCCAGTACTTCTGAATGTAAGTACATTTGGAGATAAGTCTGTTAAAGGGATATATAAATTAAAATGGTGTGTTTAGTGCAGGCCCTTGTCCAGTATAACTGGCGTGCTCATAAAGGAGAGACACACAAGAAGGACAACTATATGAATCCATTGTGAAAAGCAGGCAAAGGAGAGAAAGAGAATCCCCAAATGCTCATAGTTTGATTGTTTCTAGAACTGCAAGAAAATGCATTTCTGTTGTTTAAGCCTCCATATCTATGATATTTTGGGCGAGGGGTTGGGATTCCTAAATACCTATTTTCCCCTCACTATAGAAATTTAATGTTCAGGCCATTTTTGTCCCTGGTGGTCATTAGATATTGGGCTTTATCATTCAATTCCTGAGGTTCAAACCATTCCTTGAGATCAGGTAAGGAGCAACGTGTTTGCAACATTTCTCACTTTTGAATTAATGTAGTTTTACACCCCACTCTCCCCCACAGCTGCCCAACCCTGCCAAGTATATGTAGAAGTGCCAAAAAGAGTAACCTTTTAATGGGTTACCTAGTGGAACACTGACTTCTTATTTGGCAATTTCTCTATTTTCCCAACATAAAATAGGTTCTTAAAAACCCCAGACACAATGTTGCTAAACAACTAATAGAATGAAAGATATACTCTTTTTAAAATTCCATGATTAAATATGAAACTAGTTAATTTCTCAATTGCCTACTTTAATATGGCAACATACAAAGAACTGATCTCTACTTTCACTGCTGCTATCCCTTGACATTCTTTGAACTTGAAAACTTCCTGTCTACCCACAGAGCCTAACAGATACCACAGGGGTTAAGGCACATGTCTTTTTTTTTCTTTTTAAATTTTTTATTGGTGAATCATCGTGGGGTACTGTTACAGACTTACAAGCTTTCGTGCTTACGATTCAGTCATAAGATGATCAAGTACCCATCCCTCCACCAGTGCCAGCTCTCCAACACCAAAGATCCCAGTATCCCTTTCATCCCTCCCTCCCCCCACCCCATCTCTGTGACAGGCAAATTCCCTTTTACTCTCTCTCTTTTAGGGTGTTGTGGTCTGCAATGCAACTATTGAATGGCCATCACGTTCTGTCTGTAGTGTACTTTTGGCACGCATCTCCCATCCCAAGTGGGCCCTCTAAATACCCTTTTACTTGGTGGTCTCTTCTCTAACTGAGCTGCCTTTCCCCCCAGCATGTGAGCTGTGAAGCATATCTCCTGGTACTTATCTCTATTATTCTTGGGTGTTGGTCTCCCATTCTGTTACTTTATATACCACAAATGAGTAAGGCACATATCTTATATTCATTTCAGCTGCAGTTCAATCCCTGGCACCACATGGACCTGTGAAAACTACCTTGTATAACCGTAGAGGCCCCCGAGTGCTGCTAGTGGATGGTGTGAGTGACCTCTGGCACCAAGAGCAAATAGTACAGCATCTTCCAACACTGCATGGCATCTCGCTGGCCCAGTCAGCACTGGTTATTAGATAACATTGGTTTGTCCTTTCTCCCCCTCTGCAGGGAGCTTAGGTTTATTGAGTTCCACCAATCACAGTGCTCCCGAGGGAACTCTCATTCCTCTGTGTTTATCTTTAACTTCTCCTTTGTGCTCTGCTTGCCCTATCTCTTAATCACTGATTTTCCCAACTCAGACCCTGTGACGTGTAAAGTCAGGTTCTTCTGAGGACTCTGGATTTTGTGTTTACAAGTGAGATACTGCTTTTCTCTTTCCTTATGTCCCTTGCATAGTTTACCTTAGAGCAATGACCTTTTTGCAGAGACACGGGAAGACAGAAATGCTATGCTTTTACAATTTGGGATTAATTGACTCCAAATAATATTAACACCTGGACATCTGACATAGTTACGTGACTTAAGAAGGCTCAGTTGCCGTTAGTTTCTAACACCCCAAAAGGAGGGTCCTGAACATGGACTTAGACAGACCCTGGACAACCTAAAACTACCAGCATCAGAAAAGGACAACCTGTAAGCTACCCTGGCATCAAAAATGGACAGGCCAAACACCATAAAGCTTATAAGAGAATTGTCATGGACAAATTCTGTCATGAACCAAAGGAAGTAACTGGGTAAAGACTCAGCTGGGTTTAGGAAAAACTAACCTGGCCTGAGAACTGTGGTCTGGGATTTATAGCAATTTGTCCCCAGGAGACCCACCCTTTAATATGAATATATCTCTTACTGTGTCCATACAAAATGACTAAGACATATTATTAAGAAGTAAATTTGAGATGACTGTTTAAATGAATTTGAACTAAGGAAAGGAAAAACACCCTTTAGATGGAATTCTACCTTTGGGCAGATCTCCTAGCAGGATGAGATTTTATCCTAGAAGCTTCCTCAGAATTAAGGGCTTTACATAGTTTGATTGTGCTACCACACCTATGTGTAATTGACATCCCCAACCCTTCATAATTTCTTTATAACTTACTCTGTGAGTCTGAAATGAGCATGGAGATTGAAATAAAGGGCGACTTATCACCAACCAGCCTGACCCCCATTTCCTATTTCAATTGCCCATTGCTTTCAGTCAGTCAATATTGGGAGGTTACTCTTGGTCACTGAACACACGTGTTGAACACCCATACTTTAAACTCACACTAGATCACTGGGGTAAGGACCTTTGGGAGGGTGCACGTGTGCGCGGGCGTGCGCGCACACACACACACACACACACACAGAAGCCCTAGGAAAACACACTTTGGGAAGTTAAATTCTTAAAACTCATTTGTAAAAGTTTTCAGGTTTTATTTTTTTTTTTATAAACTTCTAACAAGGACTAGGGAACTAAAAGATAATTTTAGATTTCTTTTCTGGTAATTAATGTTTACAGGTTTTATGTATACATGTATATATATATATATATATATATACATACATATATATATTTTTTAAGATAGCACAGCAGGTAGGGTGTTTGCCTTGCACACGGCCTATCTGGTCGACTTAGTTTGATTCCTCTGCCCCTCTCAGAGAGCCTGGCAAGCTACCCAGAGTATCTCGCCCGCACTGCAAAACCTGACAAGCTCCCCATGATGTATTCGATATGCCAAACACAGTAACAACAAGTCTCACAATGTTACTGGGCCCGCTTGAGCAAATCAATTAACAACGGGAGGACAGTGACAGTGACAGTGATTTTTAAAGAACACTGGTGAACTGGATATATAAATACATCTCAATGTGAAGAGACACATTACAACTGCTAAGTTTAAAAATAAATTCTAATAGTCAACTGCTTAACTCAGAGAAGAAAGTTACACTCACTCCGCAATTATCTTTTTCAGATTTTAGATCCTTTTCTATTTGAGAACATCTGTTTCTTTTTTGCGGGAGTGGGTTGCTCACACCTGGTATTACACAGAGATTACTTCTCCTTGGCTTTTGGCTAAGGAGTCACTGTTGGTGGTGCTGGAATGTCCACATTCTGTACCAGGGATCAAATAGGGTATCACTGTATAGCATAAACGCCTTTACACCTGTACTATCTTTCCAGTCCCAACACCCTATTCTGTGTTTTCCTTTATATGATTGCTGCACTTTATCACTAAATAATTTGCTTTATTCTTAAAATTCAAACATTGTTTTATTCTTTATGTTGCATTCCCTACTTTTAAAAAGCTTCCTTGAACTTCAAATTGGTTTTTATATCACTTTTATATCTATATTATAATATCTTCATATTACATTAATTGAAGTGTTTTAATACATCCAGATGCAGGTATAAAATATTACATCTATTCTCTATCAATAGTCTTCTGTAAATTGATTTGTATATAATTTATATTTGCAACTCCATGTTAAGCACAGAGTAGAGTTACTAAAATATTTTTGCAAAGAGCTAAGCCAGTTCAAGGTAACATAATAGAGAAAATGAAAATATTTGTTTTTCTAAAGAAAACAATGTTTTCCTTTCTAAAAATATATGTATATAATTAAATGCATTACTAGTGAGTACCATCACAGAAAAACACAAAAGCTAATGGAAGAATCAAATTTAAAAGAAGAGGAGACTCATGAAAATATTGAAAAACTAAAATATCTTTACTATATTCCAAGAAATATTGATTATTCATCAGAATTGAATGTAATTTGGAAAGGAGAATAAGTGAATCATGAAGAAAATTTAATTTTTATCTAAATTTTGAATTTATGGGCTGGGACAATATTTCAGCATATAGGGTGCTTTCCTTGCAGTTGGTCAAATCAGGTTCTGTCCCTGACACCCATATGGTTCCCTGAGCACAGCCAGCCAAGAGTAATTCCTGAGTTCAGAGTCACTGAGTATTGCTAAGTGTAGCCCCAAAGCAAAACAATTTTTAATTTTCGTTTATGACTAGACTGGATTATACTGCATGACATATCAAACTTTTACCATTTGAAAATGAATTTTCATGTCTAAAAATATCAAAGACAATGTCTGCCTTGCCAACTTTCTGTTTAGAATTAATGAAGATAGCAAGATTTTGTTATTATGTAATATATAAAAATATTTACTTTAGTGGATATTTTATGGTAATTATATTTTAATTAGAAAAGAGACTGCTTTTAATATTTTTGCACTTTAGAAAATAAGATTATGTGACTAAATAACATAAATCACTGATTTTATGTTGTTAAAACTTAATTTAAAGGGCTGTAACGATCGGTTTGAGGCTCTTCATGTTCTTAGAATGAACAGATGCCATTGGGCTGCACTAGCATGCGAAAGGACAAATGGAGACGTTACTGGCACCCGCTAGAGCAAATCAATGATTAACGGGAAGTCAAGTGATGAAGTGATTAGTAACGTGGGGAGATAACACAGCATCTAGGTCCATGCTTTGTGTGCTGGGGACCTTTGTTTGATACTGAGTACCTCATGGACCCAGCAATAGTGGGTGTAGCCCTGATGGCTTCCAAATATTATCAGTATGACACTGGTGACCATGAGAGTCTCTAGCACCACATCCTCAGATTCTGACATTAAACCATCTGGCCTGAGTACTACTACTACTACTACTATTAATTTTCAGTAAAATAATAATTTTAAATAAAATGATAATTATTTAACTGCAATAATGATAATGATTTTTAAATAAAATTATACATTTATTAGTTTAAGAACTGAACATTCGGTCTAGAGAAATGGCTCAGGGATCCAGGAATAAGCTTTGCATGCAGAAGCCTGATATTTGATTTGTATGATCCCCAATCCAGCACTGCATGACCAGATTTGACTCTGGTGGGGTCTGAGCAAACCTAGGGGAGTGCTGGTAGCCACAGCGTATTTGGGTTCAAGCAGCACATCACAAAGATGAGAACTGAATTCCCTACTCTATTGATCGAAGATGGCTAGAAATAGCTGAGTTGTCCCCCAGAATTGCATAAAGGTGGCCCCCATCCAATAAAAAGCAACAAAATAAAATGGAACATACATTAGCTTAGTACATTACATTAGTACAGTACATTACATTAGTTTAGATAGGAAAAAAATTCGCATTTGTTTATAATAGGTAGCACTGTAGCACTGTCTTCCAGTTGTTCATCAATTTGCTCAAGTGGGCCAGGTAACGTCTCCATTGTGAGACTTGTTGTTACTGTGTTTTGCATATCGAATGCATCATGGGTAGCTTGCCAGGCTTTGCCATGTGGGCGAGATACTCTCGGTAATTTGCCACGCTCTCTGAGAGGGGTGGAGGAATCGAACCTGGCTAGGATGGGCCAGTCGCGTGCAAGGCAAACGCCCTACTGCTGTGCTATTGCTCCAGCCCACTGTTAATTAATTTTATCATTTTTATTTAGTGATATTTAACTTTAAACTTTAAAATAGTTTATCATTACTTTAACAATATTTTGAAAAGAGTTGATCTAAAACATTATTTATTAGTCTAATTTTTAGACATAACTTTTGCTAAAACCACTTTGAACGTAAATGCTCAATGGTTATTCTTACATTTTTATTTCCATAAGGAATGCTCTTGTATAAGAAGAGAAAGAGTAGATTTTATAAAATATTTAACCGTAGGATAACAATTGATTTGTCCTTTCTCCCTTGCCACAAGGAGCTTAGGTTTATCATGTTACACCCATCACAGTGCTCCCAAGTCACTCCCATTCCTTTGTTTATCTGTAACCACTTCCCTATACTCTCTTCCCCAACCATTTAATCAGCTTTCCCCCTAATCAGAATTTGTTAATTTGTAAGGTCAGATCCTTCTAGGACAGTCAAATTGTATTGTAAGTTAATATTTCCTTTCTCCTCTTCTTAAGTCTTTTGAATAGTTTATTTTCATGCCATGTCCTTTTTATATAGATACAGGAAAACAGTTAATATTATGCTTTGTAACTTAGGATTTAATTGACTTTGAATATTATTCACTCCTGGGCAACTGTTTTCTCGACTTAAGCCTCAGTTGCCCTTAGTTCCTAGCACCTCAAAAGCAGGGTCCTGACAAGGGACTGAATGGGCCCAGGGCAAGCTGTGAGCTACCCTGGCATCGAAATAACTATAAGTTAAGAGCTTGATCATAGACAGATGGTGTCATGATCCAAAAGTAACAGCGAGACTAGGACCCTGCTAGAGATAGGAAAGACTATCTGGCCTGAGCACTGTAGTCTGAGATCAAGATGGATCAAGATGGCCCTAGGAGAGCAATTCTATAAGCTTTTTTTTCTGTGTCCATACAAAATGATTAATATTATGAATGCTTATATGTTTGTTGAACAAGGAGAGGAGAAACACACCCAGGGGATCCATTCTAGGGTTGGTCTATCTGCTAAATGTGAATCTGTCCTAGAAGTGGCTTTCCCGGAGGGAAAGAACTCTACCCCTATTGATTAATATTAATAATAATAATATTTTAAATAAAATAATAATTTTAAATAGAATGATAATTATTTAACTGCAATAATAATAATGATTTTTAAATAAAATTATAAATCTATTAGTTTAAGAACTGAACATCGGGTCTAGAGAAATGGATTGCTTGATTGTGACCACACCTATATGTAATTGTTACCCCGACCTGTTGGGGCTGGACTGAGCTGTCAGGGTGAGCCTATGTAGACTGCACTGCACAATGGGGACCCATGAAAATGGGTGAGATTTCTCCTGTGTTCTGACTAGTTTGGATGAGGCTGAACATTTTCACCCTTCAAACTGCTTTCATTAAATAATTTCAGTATACTGTAAGGGGCTTGGAGTGATAGCACAGCGGTAGGGCGTTTGCCTTGCACGCAGCCAACATGGCCGACCCAAGTTCGATTACTCCGCCCCTCTCGGAGAGTCCCGGCAAGCTACCGAGAGTATCTCGCCCACACCACCGGAGAGCCTGGCAAGCTCCCCATGTCACGTGACATGTCCGATATGCCAAACACAGTAACAACAAAGTCTCTAATGGAGATGTTACTGGGCCTGCTTGAGCAAATTGATGATCAAAGGGAGGGCCTTTACTTTACTTTACTTACTGTAAGGGGCAGTTTTCTTTTTTCACAGAAACCTGGCTGGTCTTTGACATGCAGATTTCAGGTGCTAGCCAGGCCTGATCTTTGGGATGTAGATTCCAAGCTCTAGCCCACTAGTCTTTGGGATGCAAATACAAGTGCCTATAGCCAAAGAAAGGTTTCAGTTTTGTCTTTTTCTCTTCTTTCGAGAGGCCAAAATTACTGGTCTGCAGATGCAAAGAAATAATGTATGTTTTGCTGCCTCAATGTTCTTTGTTTAACTCCTTTGATGACATCACTGCATTGTGCCCTTTAAAGGTACTATGATAAGTAGAAGTGTAGTCGGTGGGCCCTGCGGGTGACTTACATGAAGTGGGGAGGAGAAAGCCGGTCAGTCACTTTCTCCCCTCCCACCTCTGCCACCCGGGACCCAGCGTCACTGGGTTCTTGTCTAGCCTCACAGAAAGGAATTTCAGGAGTAGACAAGCAGTGAAGTAAATAGATTTTATTTGGAGGATTTTTAGGTATGGAGGGAGAAAGAGTGAGAGAGAGTAATGTACTCAAGAGAGAACACGGGCTTCTCCAAGGGTAGAGAGAGCCCCTACACACATTCTAGCATTAGACACAAAAGCATGAAAGTACACATCTCAAGAGGGGAGATGTGGGCAACACATGTTCCCCGGGCACCACATATGCTAGGGCACCACATGTGCTCAGCCACGTGGGCATAAGCACACATGGACTCAGGCAGCTTATGCGCGCCCTTCATTTGTTCAAGGTGGCCTTTATAGGGTTTCTCCAGCCTGCCCCCAAGTGAAGCTTCTTCCCAGGTAAAAGTCCTTTCTTCGGAGGTTACCAGGGAGGTTGGGAGTGGTGATGGTCTTCTTTGGGCTGAAACACTAAAGTTAATCAGATTAAAGGGGAGGTCCAAAAAGAGGAATTTCATGGGGAGGAGGCCTATATCCTCAGCGTCTGTGATGGTCTTATCAGGTCTTTGTTTTCTGCATCCACAAGGTGGGTCATTCCTAGAATTCTTCTTCCATGAAACATTGTTTCATTCATTGCAAAGGGCCTTTCCCTATCTAACTGCCTACATCATATCGAGATTTTTTTCCAGGCTCTCTTCCCAGGACACAGGTCTGAGAGAACCTGAGCCCTCCATGACATAAATTTCTTTCCTGTACCTTGTCTCAGCGCCTCCGACTGAACGAACTTTCACGCAACACCAACCCCTCAAGCTGGGGGATATAATGAGACTGTAAGAGTGGGCTGGGTGAGGCAGAGGAGAGACTGCAGTGAATGGAGAGAGGATTGGAATAAACTGCAACTAAGACCAACCAGCCTGGCCCTCGTTCCTTCCTTCACCTGCCCATCGCCATCGACCTCCCTGGAGTTGGGAAAAAAGCCTGAGACTACCGAACGCGGGTGGCGGGACATATAGACTGCTGCTGGCTTTTTGTGTTTATACATTTAATAATATTGAGAATTTTATTATTCTAAATGTATATAAAATTTAACATGTGTAAAGATGAAATATTGCTTATATATTTCTTGCATTAGACTAAAGGTCTTTAAAGGTTCTTACATGTAAAGCAATAAACTATAAATTTAATAATATTGCTAAGATCAGTTACCAGTATATATGAGATACATTTAAATGAAGTATCATATTTAAACTAGTGATCTATCATTTGGGATAATTCACATGCTAGATTAAACTAGGCTCTGAACATAGTCTTTACAAATTGAAATAGTCACTGAGCATGTATCACTCAGCATTTCATGAAAAAGACATATAATAACAATAAATGATTTACATATGTATACTTATTAGACAACATTTCTTAAATTATATTACTTATATAGAGGCTATAGTCAGTACTAAAATACATTTAACTGTGCACATGTTCTAATGCATTCATTTAGCAAATACTTCATCTCAGAAAAGTACTTTCCCTCTATAAATTAACTTATTCAGAGAGAAATACCTTTTTAGAAATACAAATTGATTATAATTAGTAATAGTTACATGATACTTTTTACTTCTCAAGCGAGAAATTTAATTTTTACAAGTCAGAAAAACATTGTACTGGAATAAATTTTAAATCTACTTTCTTAACCAAATACTTATGATGCCACACAAGCATTATTGAGAAATTATGTTTATGAAATTAATGACTGTTGTATTTTATTAACAAGCATAGTAAATTTACATATTAACAAACATACGCAAATATATTGTGACTACTTTCATGAGAAGTTGTGGGAGTTAAAAGGAGAAAAATACTTTGAAGACGTGTGCCATTAATTATGCCATCATGCCTCAGTGGCATAAAAATTAAAAATAATTATTGAAGTATACACTATAAACCATTCTCCAATTTAAATTAATGAGGCTTATTAACAAGAGGAAAACATTTAGTATATCTATTTTATCACAAAACTCTTGTAACTCAATGTCATTTGGTCACATACAGTGAAATGTAAAATATTTAATTTGATAATATTTATTATAAATGATTTCTAAAATTTAATTATGTTCCACAGTGGAAAGCACAGAATAGTTTCTCAATGGAGACAAAAATAAGGCAATATGATCAAAAAGAGAACAGGTAGAGCATTTCACTTGCATTTTGTGGATCTAAGTTGGATCGTCTGGCACCATATATAGTTCCCTGAGCATCTCTTAGATTGATCCCTGAGTATTGAGTCGGATGTGGTACTGAAACAAATTAGCAAAGAGAGGGAGAGGAAAAGAGGGAGTGGGGATTGGAGGGAGGGGGTGGGATCAAGAGAATATATTGTTTTCCAAATAAAAATATTTGAGAGAATTTGATCCTTACATGGTGAGTCGATATTTAGACTTGAGAACACTGATATAGAAAAGAAAAAAAAAGGTGTAACAAATCATTAGTAACTAAGAAATATTCATATCCTGGTCAAAATGTCTATCAAAATTTGTGAAGATATAATCTATCGATTTTAAAAGAAATTTAATATAAGCTTTTACCATTCAATATTGTTGAATGATCAGATGAGCACATCTTATTAAAATGCGGAATTTTACAGCTTATTAAAATGTGGAATTTTAAATATTTCATAACTTCTGGACTGAAGAGATTCTGTGGCATATAGGGTACTAGTCTTGCATGTGGCTAGCCACATTAGAACCCTGGAAATCCATCTAGACCTGGAGCACAACCAGGAGTAATCTGTAAGCACCTGGCATGTGTGACTCAAAAACAAACAAAAATCTTAACTCCATTAAAACCTAGCACAAGGGGTACCAGAGTTCATGTCTGAAATTCAGAGGTAAAGTAGATTATAAATCATGTTTTTCTGGAGTCAGTTTTTCTCTACTTTATTTTTATGGAGTGGAGAAGGGAAGGCTTTGAATCACAGCCAGTGGTTCTCAGACCTTAGTCCAAGCTCTTTGCTTATTGATCACTCCTACTGATGCTAATGGTTCGTGTACAGTGATAGGAATGAAACCCAGGGTCCACCATTTACAACATAAATGCCTTCACTGATGCCCTAGATACCTTTTACCCATTATAGTTTACAGCATAAAACTACAAACCTCTCAGGGTTAGATTTATAGAAAATGCATTTAACTTCTACATTGTATCAACTTTTTATTTAGCTTTTACCTGAAACCAAATACTTATTTTAAGGTTTCTGGAAAATTTGCAATAAACATTTTCTTAGATAATACAATTTAAGTATTAAAATGTTTACATATTTGTTACATAGTTGTATCATGCCAATTCATTGACTGCATTTATAACAACAAAGAGAACAGTCAAATTCATAAATATATACGGACTTGAATAAATTGAGCGCTGCTTTAGAGCAAAATAACTTTACGTTGGGATGTCTACTGAAAATCTGTTTTATGACACTGCATATTTAGAGCTTGTTTTGTTCTCTTCCCCTAGACATTCACTGTCACTATCACTGTCCTCCCGTTGTTCATCGATTTGCTTGACTGGGCCCAGTAAATGTGACCTTGTGACACTTGTTACTGTGTTTGACATATTGGATACGTCATGGGTAACTTGCCAGGCTTTGCTCTGTGGGCGAGATACTCTAAGTAGCTTTCCAGGCTCTCTGAGAGGGGTGGAGGAATCGAACCTGGGTTGGCTGGGTTGGCTGGGTCAGCCACGTGCTAGGCAAACACCCTACCTTATGTGCTATCGCTCCCCCCAGTTTTTAATGGTATCAAATCATGTACGTTACAGAAATTCTTTTTTAAAGTTGTATAAAATAAAACAGCATTTTCTTTTTATTCATTTTCTGTAGCTATAATTGTGTTGTCTTTTATCTCCACTTCAAAAGACTATGTATTTATGTATTAGTTTATTAACTAGGCAAAGCAAGATGAATTGCATGTGAGAAAAATGTTTTTCTTATTATTTGCCTGTCACTGTCACTGTCACTGTCCTCCCGTTGTTCATCGATTTTCTTGAGCGGGCCCAGTAACGTCTCCATCATGAGACTTGCAGCCACTGATATTTTGCAGATTCAAGATCTATGAAAATATACATTTGGGATATTTTTTCTATAGATATTTCTCATAGATTGAATTTATATAAACTTAAGTGCGAGTAATAGACTATTTATGAAATCTCACATGCAAGAAAGTGCTACTAATGTCTTAATTTGTTGATTCTTAGTGTTTTAATTTATTTATTTATTTATTTTTTGCTTTTTGGGTCACACCCAGTGATGATCAGGGGTTACTCCTGGCTTTGCATGCATGTCAATTATTATTAAAGAACAAATGTAGTCCAAAATAACTTAGACAAAAATGGGTATCAGTATCCTAGACGGGGGAAATTCATGGTTTGGTTATAAGCGATGCTTGTTCAAAGATCACAAACTATATTATCAGTCCAGAACTATTTCACATTTAGGTTTCACTTTTGCTATAATATCTGTATTACCAGGTAATTGCAGCAGTAACTGGCAATATTATTACTTGTGTTGGAAGAATTGCCTTCTCCTAATAGTGAAAAGAAAAAATTAAATGTGTCACTGACGGGCTTTGAATCAATCGTCATTGTAGAAGAAGAGTGTGATACACAGATGGGTCAGACAGAGACATTATGCCTAAGAAACTAAGTGTGAGAAAAAAGGGCATTTCTGTGGGACAGATGTGCTCAAAGTTTGCTATAAAAATGCAGATTTGTTTCTCCAGATTTGCTACTTAGCTTCCACCCAGTTAGTCAGATACCCTTGTAAAGAAACCTAGCAATTTGATTTTTAATAAATTATCACATGCTTCTAATCCGTGATAAAGTTCAAGAGTAATATTCTTAAAACGTGAATTTTGAAAGTAAAAGAACAGAGTTTTTAGATGACAAGCATGATAGGTAACCATAATAATTTTGTAAATTAAGTATCTAAAATATGTAAGCAGGTATAACTGTTTATATGTAGTTTTATTATTAAACAAGTCATTGGATTTCTGAGTATTAAATAATTTAATCCTGTATTTTTATACCAGTCTTAAGAACAGAAATACTGAATTTTATCTCTGCTATCATAACATGTATTTCTTGGAATGACTTCATTCAAAATATATTATTTAAGAGACACAATTACTTCTCTTTACCACTTTCCTCAATTAAAAACAAAAAAAAAAAAAAACAACGATAACAAAAAAAAACTATTGTCAGCCAAACATTTCAGGTATGGAATTTGAGAGGTTGAGAGGCACTGTGCTAGGGAAACATAGCTGGTAATTTATAAAATGTTACTTTTGACAAAGGCAAGATTCTGAAAATAATTAAAAACATACAGAAAATGGAGACATACCCATTTTAGATGATAAAATAATTCTCAGATAAATAGATACTACAGCACTTAACTCAAGACCAACCTCTTCCATGAGCTTACTGATATGGAAACTCAAAATTTACTGTGGGAAATAACACTGCACATTCCAACTTTAGATATAGATTTAATGCTTCTGCTACCATGTTCGATCTCTCTACCTACACATTAGAAAAGCTATTTTCAAGACAACTATGAAAGGAAACGTATAGCTTACTTCCTTTCACCAGAATTAACTTGCTGGATACAGACTCTACAGTAGATTAGGAAAGAAAGAAAGAAAAAAAAATAGAATAAACACAGAGGCGTCTTAGAAGAGGCAAAGAAAGACCAATGACAACAAACACTACTTCTTATAGAACAAATATCTTATAGAACAGGGTTGTCACTAAAAGCCAGGACACTTCTACTAACAGTATCAAGTTGAAAACAGCAATATAAAATTTATGATGAGGGCAAGAGTTAATGCTCAGGGAGAATAAAAATATGTAGTTTTTTTTAAGCAAAGAACTTTCTAAGGGTTTTGAGAGTGTAAGGAAGTTCAAATTTAAGTTGGCCATTGAAAAATGAAATTGTAATGGTGACCAATTAAGTTCGAACTGGTAATTTCATAATAGCAATACATAAAACTGAAGACAGGCTAGGCCAAAATGACTAAATTATAAAATGAATTAATACGCTGATGATAATTAAAAAGCAAACAGAAAGCTCTATTAGTCAGCAGAGGGACGGATAGAGAATGTTCTCCTTCCTCGGTGAGATATTAAGTAAAACAGCCAGGAAATAAAAAATGGCCCAAAGCAACAGAAGCTGATAAGTAGTCTACAGAACTCAGCTTACCTTAGTGTGAGGGGAAAGGCATGGGAATAGAGGAAGGACAGTGAGGAAAAGGTTAAGATAAGAGGACACTCTGGGTGAGTAGTTTTGAAACATTGCATAAAAGCCATTTTTTTTAATATTTTATTGAATCACTGTGAGATAGTTATAAGCTTTCATGTTTGGGTTACAATCACACAATGATCAAACACCCATCCCTCTAGCAGTGCACATTCCCCACCACCAATCTCCCCAGTATAACCCTTCCCCCACCCTCCCCCTGCCTCCATGGCAGGGAATATCCCCATATTCTCTCTCTACTTTGAGGCATTATGGTTTGCAATACAGACACTGAGAGGTCATCATGTTTGGTCCAATATCTGCTTTCAGCACACATCTCACCTCCCGACCGGTTCCTCAAGCCATCATTTTCTTAGTGATCCCTTCTCTATTCCAGCTGCCTTTCCCTTTTCCACTCATGAGGCAGGCTTCCAATTTGGAGCAATATTCCAAGTTCTTATATCTACTGTCCTTGGGTGTTAGCCTCATGTTATGTTATTCTATACTCCACAAATGACTGCAGTTCTTCTATGTCGGTTCTTGACAGGAGTTATAATAACTTAGAATTAAATTTTTTTTTTTCTAAACTGAATTTGAAAAATCCTACAATCAGGACCAAAGAGAGTTATAAGGATTTAGGTGCTTGGCATTGCATGCAGTTGATCCTTGTTGATTCTCCACACCACACACGGTACCCTGAGCAGCATCTAGAGATAGCTCTGAGCACAGAGCCTGGAGTATGCCCAGAAAAACCGGCTGTGACTCCAAGCTCCTCACCCCACCCTCACCACATGCTATAATAAAGATAAAAATGGCTAATAGTATATTTGAGATCAGAAGAACTATTTTACTGGAACATATATTTTAAAATTAGTTAATATGATAAGCAGCAAATATTAAGCATAAATGCTATGAGATATAAATGAGAAAACTTGCAAACAGAAAATGAACTTTCCACCCATGATATATACAATTATATACATATATGCACTTAAAAACAGAGCCTTGTTTTAAACTGCATGAAACACCAAAGACTTTGATTTCTCAATTTAATTAATGGGTCGGCTAAATAGGCAAAAGAAAAACAAGAAAAGAAAATAATATAGCATCACAGCAAATAATCTTGACAGACACTACAGAAACAGTAAAATAATATGCTCTTCTCAATAAAACTATAGCCCATATATTAGTCACAGAACAAGATTTTATACTTAAGCTATTATTTGAGGCATAGCACTGATCATGGTGTGGTTTCTTTCACACAAACCTACAACATCACATCTTCTAGAGTCCCTCTATTGTCCCCGTGATACCTCTCAAACAGCAGCCTCAAAATCCCCAACCTCTTCTCCTTTGGAAAGCTCAGGTGTGTAGCCCACTTCCCAATTTACTTTTAGAGCATAGTACTTTTGTAGAGACACAGGAAGACAGTTTATGCTATCCTTTTGTAACTTGGGAGTTAATTGACTCTAATTCATATTAACTCCTGGGTATCTGTCATATTTACTCGACTTAAGCCTCCCCAAAAGGAGGGTCTCGGCCAGGAACTTGGACAGACCTCAGGCAAAGCCACAAGCTACCCCAGCATCAAAAAGGGACAGGCTCTAAGCTACTCTGCATAGAAAAGGGACAGACAAGGCAACATAAAACACATAAGTTAGGATCACAGTCATGGACAGACTCTGTCATGACCCAAAAAAGAAGAAGCTGGATAAGAACTCTACTGAGTTTAGAAAAGAGTAACCTGGCCTGAAGACTGTGGTCTGGGATTTATAACAAGATGTCCCCAGGAGACCCTTCTTTAAGCTTAATATATTTCTTACTGGATGGAGCTATGGCATAGAGGATAGGGCCTTTGCCTTGCACATGGCCAACCCGGTTTCTATTCCTTCTTGCCTCTCAGAAACCTCAGCAAGCTAATGAGAGTATCCCGCCTGCTCAGCAAAGCCTGGCAAGCTACCCATGGTGTATTCAATATGCCAAAAACAGTAACAAGGCTCGCAAAAGAGATGTTACTGGTGCCTGCTGGAGCAAATGATGAACAATGGTAGGACAATGATACAGTGCTATATTTCTTACTGTGTCCACACAAAATGACTAGAAATATTATTAGGAAGTAAATTTATTATAACTATTTAAATGGATTTGGTCCAAGGAAAGGAGAAATGAGCCCTTAGATGAAATCTGCCCTTAGGTAGTTCTCCTAGCAGGACAGGATTTTGTTCTAGAAGAAGCTTCCCAGGAAGGAAGGGCTTTACGTCTGTTTATTGTGCAACCACAGCTATTTGTAATTGCTACCCCAACCCCTGAGCATTGTCTCAATAACTAATGCTGTGAGACTTAAATAAAGGGATGGGGGTGGGGTAGACTGGAATAAATGGCTACTGATTACCAATCAGCCTAGCTGCTCTTATTCCCTCCTTCATTAGCCCACTGCCCTGGGATGGCTGGTTGTGGAGATGACTCTTGGTCACTGAATTTACATATCATTCAACTATATTTGAACTCACAAAGACGAGACAAAACTACACACACTGACTGCCAAAGAAGAAACAGAACATCTAAGGTAACACATTAAAAAGTAAGGGTATTTTGTTAATATAAAAAAGAAATTCACAAAAAGAGAAACCTGAGTTCAAACTAGTTTACTAGTATGTTTTAGCAATTATTTAAAAAAAAAGCTAATTGTGCATTATTATAAATATTTACCAATTTATTTATATATAATAGAATTAATTATGCAAAAGAAATTTAAGAAAATATAAATTGTATACACAAGAATAACTCATATATAGAAATCTGAAGTAATCATCCCTAATTAGCAATATATAAAGACCCTTATATAGTGTGACCAGTTGAGATTTATTATATGAATCTAAGATTGATTCAACATATGCAAGTAAACTAATTCAATTAATGCAACATCTCATATTAATTATAAAAACAGCACACGCAGGACCATGTGAATAAAAACATAAAACTTAAAATACCTGTGGTTAAAAAGCTAAACAGCTATTAATAAAAGGGAGCTTCCTAAACCTCAAAAGGATACTTAGGAAAGACTCAAAACTAACATATTCAGTCTGGAAAACTAAATGTTTTCTTCCTAAAATCAGTAACAAGAGCACATACGCTCAATACTCCCTTTCATTACTACACAGAAAACTGTAGCAATGGAAATATTGGCAATGGTTAAAGAAGAAGATATTCTTTTGGGAATCACAGAAATGTTATAAATTTTATTATCAGTATTTATTATCAGCATTATCACTATTAATTTTTCAAGCATGAATTCTTAAATATTTGTTTAGATATATATGGAAATATAAATACATATGTAAATGCATATTAAATATATAATATAATATTATAAATATAATAAAGTGTATATTAAAATGTAAGGTTGAAAAGTCAACCTACACACCATACACACACACACACACACATATGTATATATGCATGCATATTTTAAGGGTGAGGTAAAGTGGGAAACCCACACTCATCAGTGATGCTATGCTGGGATAAAACTTGGGTCAGCTACATGCAAGGCAAGTATGTAAGTCAAGCATCGTAATTCCTGCAACAGCTCTCCAGCACACAAACATATTGAATTAAACATTGAACAGTTCATCTGAAATAGATGAAATGGATATTGGGCTAGACCTGATATTATATAGGGAAAAAAAAGAACTCTTATTTTTTGGGGGAGAGGGTTTCATATATGTCTGTGCTCAGGGCATACTACTGGCTCAGGGATCATGCCTGGTAGTATTTGGGTCAGGGTTAGGAAACCATATGTGTTGTGAATTGAAGCAGAGTTGGTTGCACACAAGAAAGAGGCTTAATTAAAGCACTGTTTCTCCAGATTCAACATTTTAAAATTGATGTTGTAACATGTGTCCTTAAGTTAAAATGATAGTAACTGTAAGAGGACCCCTGAAGATTTCACAAAAACAATAAAGTTCTTGTCAGATAAATGAATTATGTGTTTTATTATAAATTAATGACTTATTCTATAAACATTTTAATAAAATCAATTATGAAAATGCAATGTTGAAAATAAAATTAGAAATTATAGACACAATGGTATCTCATATATAGAAATCTGAAACAAGCATGGCTAATTAGCAACATATAAAGAAGCTTATTTATTATGACCAGTTGAGATTTATTTTATGAATCTAAATTATCTTAGACAATTTATTTTAGATAAATCTAAGGTATTCGATTAATCTGACATATAAATTAGATAATTTATTAGGAAGGTTGTAAAGCGCAGTTTAAAAAATAAGTTTATAAACCACAGTCTAAAAAAATAAGTTTTTTCCAAACCATACATATGTACCATGTTCAAGTTAAATATTTAGTAACATGGTTCCTGGATAATTATAAATGAAAAAAATTATAAAGGAAATAAATCTAATTATAAAATAAATAAATGGAGTGTATAGGAGTAACTCTTTTAAGGTCAAGTTGCTGCAAATTAAAATAATTGGAAACTAAATTTATCATTAACCTTCATTAAAATGTGAAGAAATAAACAACATAGTAAAATATATTTTACTCATAATCAAGTTCTTACTCTCCTGACTGCTAATGTATAGAGAGGTACCAAACGAACAGCTGAAGTGTTGGGTGTTTCAAAGAGTTTCTGTGAACCCGTGTCTAGTAAAATCATTAATAACAAACTGGTTTTTGTGGTTACTTAGGGAAAATCTGGGTAATAAAATATATTTTTTTGTTTAGTGACATTACCTTTAAGAGCTAATACTCATCATAACTTCTGTTTTCTTTCACACATGGGGACTTTTTTAAGTATGCCCAATAGAAAGAATAAGTAGATAATTCTTAAAAATTATTCAAACACACCAGATAAAATGCATCACTTTTTCACTTGCAGTGTCTCTCACACACATACTATTCCCATTGGCATATTTTAACACAAATGTTGAATGTTTTCTATTAATTTTCTGATCTTTCTTCCAACATTACAAAATAGGTATATTTTCAGGTAAAGTTCTAGCTTGCTGTCTGTCTGTCTATGTCTCTCTGTCTCTCTCTTTATTTTTTTTATTTTTTGGATCACATCCTGTTATGCTGGAGGGTAACTCCTGGCTCAGCACTCAGAAGTTACTCCTGGCAGTGCTTGGGGTACTATATGGGATGCCAGGCACCAAACCTGGGTCAGAGGCGTGGAAGACAAATGCCCTATCCTTTGCACTATCGTTCTCCCCCCACTTTATTTTTACAACTTCATTTTATTTCCTGTATTTTATTTAGAGTACTTTGCTAATGATAAGGGTTTAGTTATTTTGCATTTCTTCTAGTCAGACATGGAATTCTTTTATTAAAGAGTACCCACCGAACATTTTGACTTTAAATGCTAGCTCACGAAAAAAAAATAGCATTTCACATCCATAACCTTGTGAAAATTACATTGCTGCTTTTCTGATCTTTTGTACTGAAACATATTGTTAGCAATTGGATTTTAAAATTTCCTTTATGTAATAGCAAACTTAGGAAATGTTCCTAATTGTCAGTCATTTGATTTCTCTCCTTTTGGAATACTTCCTCTCCCAAAACATGCTCTGGTAGCAACCAATTATAGGGGTCTCCCCTCTGAAAGGACAATTCTGAAGCTTTGGCAAAACTCATTCATGAATGTGAAATAGTGAGAGGTCACCTCATCACCACACCCTCAAACAGAATGTACATTAAAACTCTAAATTCTTATTTAATTTACTCAGAAGCAGAAAGGCACATGAGAACATTGTATTCTGAGCTGTTTCTTTTTCTTTCTTCCTTCAATTAAAAGTGAAGTCCATTATACCTAATGCTACTTCCATTTGCTACTTAACGTCCGGGCATAAAGCATCTAATAAGCAATATGCCCAAGGAGAACTATTGTGAAGAATAAAAAGAAAAAAAAATGGGATTCAAATCTCCTAATCCTTGAGCAAATTTAATCCACTGGCCTGCCTCCTTTGATGAATGTTTGCTCAGTAAGGATTTGTCCTTCTGCTCACGAGTCTGTGTTTCCTGCCTTCATTTTGAGACTGTCATCTGCTCCGTTTTTAGGTTATTACAGTATCACCTTTATACCTTAATCGATCTCTTCTGAAATGAACTAAATGAATAAAACTTCTCTTGTAAAAACTGTTTGTTTTAGATGTGAATCACAGTTACCTCACAGGGAGAAATAAGACCTAATACATATTTTGTTGCCCTGAAAGCACACTATAATTTTCGTAGATGAATTTTAAACATTTGCAAATAATTCTTGAAGTTATTTTCTTTATCTAACATTTACCAGAAATAAAGACTAGTAATTTCACTGTCGATGTAATCACCCCACCCCCTTTCTTAACAAACAAACGCCAATTTGATACAGAACACATCTAAAGGTCTTACTAACATTAAAAGCAGCACTGTAGGACTGGTTTTCCATTTTTCATCAATTTGCTCAAGTGGACCTAGTAACGTCTCTACTGTGAGACTCCTTGTTCCAATACATCAAGGGCAGCTTGCCAGCCTTTGCCGTGCAGGTGAGATACTCTCAATTCTTGGTAGCTTGCCTGGCTCTCTGTGAGGGGTGGAGGAATCAAACCCCAGTCAGTCCGAGTTGGCCACATGCAAGGCAAATGCCCTAGCCACTGTGCTATTGTTCCAGCCCAACGTTAAAGTAAGAATCTATTATTTTGTAGCTAAACAGGAGCTAGAATGTTTGAACAACTCATAAGTGCTGAGTATATGAATGATGGAGCAAAGTTATGAATACAGCCAGAACTGCTACAACAAGAAATAAGTGTGTAAAGGAGGAAGGGGAGAAGCAAAGGGGGTTGAGTGTGTGGATGTTGAGAGAAACTTATACTAGTGAGGCTTTTAACATATATGCGTTTTTTTTTCCTTTTATTGAAAATGGAAACCAAATTGCCAGAACACTAGGAAGAATTTTGCAAGACTTATGATGTGTGGGAATTTTTTTTTTACAAATGGTCATTGCATATTGTTTAGAAAACAAACTAATTTTCTCTAATGTGCAAGTGTTTGATAACTGTTGCCCCTCTCTCCTCAAGGTTCTCTTCATTTGATTTCTCAAGTGATAAAATGTGGATGTTTCTTTCCATTTTCACTGGTTACTTGTTCTTATGCTTGTTCTGTCTTTTTTTTCCTGAGTGAATTCTATTTTCTGACTTTTTGATAGTAAAGTACAGTAGCAGTCACAACTCAGAATATTCATGTGTCTCCAACTCTCTACTGTCTCCTGCTCCACTATTTAAAACACTACCTATAGGGGTTCTAGAAACAGTACAGAGATTAAGGTACTTGCCGTGCATACAGTGGACCCCAGTTCATCCAACCACAAGTCATATAATCTCCAGATTCCTCCCAGAAGTTATCCTGAGCACTGTTCAAGGAGTAAGCCCTCAGTACTGCCAGATATGTCCCCAAAGTAAAATAAAAACAAAATACTACTTATAACTTCATGGCTTCCACATTGTACTCCCCATGCTGATCTCTTTTCTCAGTGCAAACTCAACATTTTTATTCAAGTTCAAGATCTCTTTAGACACATAGACTAAATATATTTTTATATATAATATCAACATACAATAAATATATATCATATAAAAATACATAGAATATATATAATAGGTGGAGCATTAGGAATGATAATGTGTCATTTAAGAAAATTGTTATTTTCTTTAAAAAATGTTGGCAATTCCAAATGTGGTACAATTTATTCAATTCAGGACAACCGGGGCTCTGAGAAAGAGAGGGACATGATGACACAGAAATGAGACTGGATTAGCAAGCCAGAATCAAGTCTTGACGTGAACTTGCATGGAAAAGAAATTTAGATATTTTTATAAAGACAAGGAGGAGCCATTGGAGACTTGTGTTCTACAAACACATAGTGAAGAGTCAAATAGGAAATTGATATGCATGCTGATGGTAAGATTGTTTAGAGAAAAGTCAAATAGAGTCTTTGTCATCACAAATTATAAATGTGTTAGTGAGAATGGAAAAACAAGAAAGTGACAAAGAGTGAGAGAGAGAGAAAGAAAAAGAGAGAGAGAAGTAAGAAGAGAGAGGGAAGGAGAGGGAGAGGAAGAGGATGTTAGGTTGAGGTAACAAACTTGACATTGAGGGGGTAGTGAAGAAAATTTTGAGATTTCTGGTTAAGGAGATCAGTTGTTGGTTACTGTTACACAACACTTCTTTTTTAAAAAAGGTTGAAGGTGGCAGGGTGCAAAGTATGATGGTGGAGGGATACTGGTCCTTGAGTGGTGAGTATGGTATGGTATCATATGTAATGTGTCTCCTGCCTCTGCACCTGGCTGTCCTTACCAGGGTCCCTTGTAGGAGAGTGGGTTCAGTTTCCCTCCCCACTCTGAGGAGAGCCCCGGCAGCTGAAGACATCCAGTTCCAACCACAGCCATGCTGAAGTCCACTCTCCACACGTTTGAAGGAGCCTCACACATGAAGGGACTGGCAGAGAAACCCAGGTGTGCAGGACCTGGGGCATAGATCTCCAAGCCTGCTCGGACTGGGACTGGGACCTCCTCCACCCAGATCCCCCACCTTCCAGTATGTAGGAATTACACCCACCAGTTGTCCCCAGCACTGTGTAATCCCATCAAGGGCCAAGACCCAGAGACTGAGCCATGCTTGATTTTATTTATCACCAATTCTAAAACAGTCTAAAGAGATTTTTTCTTAAAATATATGTCTGACTGCTGACTAGTAGGGCAACTGCCAAAACTGCCTCTCTAGTCTAGTCTATCATTTGTATTCTTATTCACACTGATGCTCTAAAATGAAGCCTGAGAAATTCTATTAAAATTAAATGATCCTCTTATCATCATATTCGGAATTTACCAAAAAAATGTAACATGGATACAACAGTGTTAATAATTTAATCTTTTGCACATACCTTTACTATCAACAACATGTTCAAGACCCTAAATTCTTACCAAAATTCTGAACAACATAACATACTTTCTTATTCTCTGATTTGCTTTTCAATTTCTCTGGGCAACATCTCTCAGTGTTTGTCCTTTGGCAGTGCTGGGAATCAAATCCAGAGTCCCATATATTGAAGGCAAGTGCTTAACCACTAAGCCATGCCACTAACTCTCTATTGGTTCCATGCTACATGGAGTCCATTCCTGCCTTAGGGTTTCTGCACCCCTTCCTTCTTCTTTACCTGATAATTCTATCTTATTGAACCTCAGCATTAGGGCTTCTATCACCAGTATATGTTTCTAACAGGTTTTCCCTAACCACTCTATTAAAATGTAAATATATGTTTAATTTCTTACTGAAATTTTCTTGATATAAATTTTCTCTAATATGTATACATTTATTCCTTTTTTTTGCTTCTTCCCTATCTTTCTCTATCTCTCCAATTCTTAAAATGGATTTTTCATAAATCTATGTGAAACATTTTCCTTATTTTATCCTCAGTACTAAATTTTGGCATGTAATTTATACATAATATTTGTCAACAGAGTGAACAAATTTTTATTACTGAGAAGATGATTCTTATTTCATTCAGGTCAGGACATTGGAAATAGATATAACTGGAGGTCAATATTGTATAGAAGATTTGGTAAAAATTCAGAGATCTAAAATGTTCTAACCAGAGGACTGGAGGGAACTTAGTGAGCCTAACTTAATGAACACCCCAGTTCAATCCTAACAACTTCAGTGTTCCCTGAAATTCACAGGAGATATGTGACCCCTGAATACAGAGTCAAGGGTGAGTATATCTCCTTTGATGACCCAAAACACTTATTAGCAAATAAACACCACTCAGTGTGGCACTGAACCAATGAATTAGTATTATGACGAGGATGGACAAACGCTGCCTGTTAAAATTGCAAATAGTCATTTTTTCCTTTTTTGGGGGATGGGGGCTTGGGTCACACCCAGCAGTGTTCAGTGATCATTCATGGTGATGCTCAGAGGACAACACGTGCTGTCAGGAATCAAACCCTGCAAGGCAGCAGTTCCATCCATTGTACTATCTGGCTCTGTCCCTATTTTAAAACCAATAATAATGTTCACTTTGTGGGGAGTAGACATACCCCTTGTTTTGGAAAATCACCATTTATTAAAATTTGCTTTAATTTTTGAGCCACACCCAGTGATGATTAAGGGCTACTTCCCGGTTTGGTGTTGATTCAGTTTAAGAAGAGTTCCTAGGGACTCCTACATAATAAGCCTGCGTTCCAGTCCTTCGAGTAAACTTGTCGATCATATTAGAGTTTGCTTTCTTGGTTAAAAGTAAATGATGTGGGGGCTGGAACAATAACACAACAAGTAGGGTGTTTGCCTTGCACGTGGCTGACTCGGGTTCGATTCCCAGCATCCCATATGGGTCCCCCAGTGCACTGCCAGGAGTAATTTCTGAGTGCATGAGCCAGGAGTAACCTCTGTGCATTGCTGGGTATGACCCAAAAGGCAGAAAATAAAAAAAGTACATGATGTGCCCTAAATGCCTATTTCAACTTAAAAAGTGTATTTATTTTTTTTTAACTGCTAGAAATCTGCAGATCTATACGTGTAGATTACTTTTATTTTTCAGATATTTTATATTAAACAAACATGTAGACTGTGTTAAGTATTTCAACTGTAGAATTTATTTGTGGAATAGGCAGTCCTTGCCATTATGAAGATCATGACTTGTTTCAATGGTTTAGCATATCTATTTTAATTTAAAACTTAAGTGTCTGCAGGTCTAGTCCACTCTGGCTGTGATCCAGTACACAAAACCTCAAAGCAGAGAGAAATGACATCAATCATACTACCTGTCGTGCTAATGTGTAGATGAATACATTTCTGTCATCTCAATTCCAAAATCACAGCTGAGTCAAATAAAAAGGATACACTTCTTTAAATAAATGAACCCCAAGTCTTAGAATTGTGCAAAAGGAATCCACTTAGTGGGGAAAAATTCATTTTGTTTGTTTAATTATATGTGGATGTATAAACATGCTTTTATATAAACATGTAATTCTTTGGGAACAGAGAGTATTGGGATTAAGGCACAAGCTTTGCAAATAACCCTGAAACTATACGCAGCACCAAATGGCCTGCCAATCACTGATTGGTGTGACACAGGGACCTGAGCATCTCTGGGTAGTTTGGAACCTTAACCTCTGTCTGGCCCTTGCCTAGGACTGTTGGCACATTGTCCAAGAACTGCTGTGAGGAACTCCAGGGTTTCTGACTAGTATTTGAGAGTCCATATCAATAAAAAAAGAATTATTTGATATTCATATGATTTTGACATGAAGTTAATAAAACACGTTTTATTGTAAACCACGCTAATTTATTACATTTAGCATGTTATTTTGTCAGTCATTTGTCTTTATTCAGTTAGAAATTACTCTCTGTTGTCATTTTTATTATCACGAATCACGACCATCCTGTTATTCGTCGATTGCCTCGAGCAGGCCCCAGTAACGTCTCCTTCATCCTAACCCTGAGATTTTTTAAAAAGTGCTATATTCAAGGCTCTTTAGGAGAATGAGACCCATCATTGTTACTGGTATTTGGCATATTGGGTACACCACAGGGAGTTTGCCAGACTCTGCCGTGTGGGCAGGTTACATTCGGTAGCCTGCCAATTTGTCCAAAGTAGGAATGAGATAATAAGATGTCATAATAAGATGTTGCGCGGCTGCAAATGCGTACGCGCGGTTCTGGGAGCTAGGTTCTGTGAGAAAAGGGAAACTGCCTCTTACAAATTTTTCATAAAAGTTAGCTGAGGCTTGTAAGATAAGTTCTTGCTTTCTCTAAACTCTTATTTCACTTTAGTTTTAGGCTCTAATTCCACAGCTCTTCCTGGACAGTATAGATTCTTAAGTTCAAAAGAATTACAACTGTTAATAACCATTAATGTTCTTCCAATAAGAAATTTAGATTAAGAATTCTGCTTTCTCCAGAAAAGTGAAAGGACTATGCGTTAATCCAGGCAATCATTTCTGCCCAGAGGGGAAAGGGTGTTGCTCCCTTCCGCCCTCCTCCCTCTGGAAAGAAAGATGGCGGCCACATGGGAGCCTTGTGGACAGCAGGTATGAGCCGGGGGTGTGGGGGCGACTAAAACCTCATGGGAAGGGGGGCGTTCCGGTCCGTCCTTCACGCCCTACCGAGGTCACCAGTTGCCCCCCACGAGCGGCTCTCCAGCACAGCCACGGCCCCAGAAGCACAAGGACTTAATGCAGAACCCAGCAGCTTGGAGCAGAAAAGTGAACGGACTATGCGTTGATCCAGCCCATCAAGTCTGCCAGAGGGGAAAGGGTGTTGCCCCATTCGCCCTCTCCTCTCTGGAAAGAAAGATGGCGGCCACATGGGAGCCTTGTGGACAGCAGGTATGAGCCGGGAGTGTGGGGGCGACTAAAACCTCATGGGAAGGGGGGCGTTTCGCTCCGCCCTTCATGCCCTACCGAGGCCACCAGTTGCCCCCCACGAGCGGCTCTCCAGCACGGCCACGACTCCAGAACACAGAAACCAATTTCTTAACTATCTGACTTTCAGTAGAAATACTTCCAGGGTCAATAGGTAAAATAGCAGAAATCCAAAACCAACATTTAATTCTTGAACCCAGCTGTAGAAAGCAAATCACTTCACAATGCTTTTTCAGCATGTCTGATTTGGGGGGGGGGGTAAACTCTAAATAATAGTGGTGAATCTTTTATTGAAAGAATCTAATCAAAGCGGATAGAGTGTTAACTAGAATTCATCTGCCTCACAGGGACGGGGAGGGGTGGGGGGTGGGGTTTTATTGGGGTTCTTCATGGGAAAAAATAAGTATTGGTAAAGGGAAATGTGTTTGATATTTGCATGACTGAGACATAAACCTGAAAGCTTTGTAACCTTTCCCACAGTGATTCAATAAATAAATAAAAAAAAATAAAAAAATAAAAAAATAAATTAAAAAAAAAAAAGAATTCTGCTTTCTCTGTAGGTAACTTTCTGATGAGAAATCTTCGTTTAAACCTTGTCTAGCAAGTTCCAGAAACAACTATACTTCTTAAATCCCTAGGTTGCATATCACTCACTGACTTCTCTAGAATTAGTACTTCTGAGTTCAACCTGGTTCCAGCACTCAAGTGTTCCACACAGACAGACAGACAGACAGACAATGAACTGACTAAAAACGTGTACATGTGCACCACTCACTGACTTCTCTAGAATTCCTACTTCTGATTTCAACCTGGTTCCAACACAAACTGTTCCACACAGACAGACAGACAATGAACTGACTAAAAACCACATGTACATGTGCACACGTCTGCAGTTGATCGATAAGCCGGCAAAATAAACTATGACAAGTTGTTGAAACCTAAGGTGGTCAGATGTTAGATGTTACCATATTTTGGTCAAGGCTAGTTCTGAGGCAGGGAACTGGTATCTTCTTGCATCTTCCTGCCTCCTCTGCTTTGATAATTCTATTTCTTTTGTTACCTGCAAAGATCTGACTGCAAAATGATCTGGTAATGCAAACTGCCATTCACTGTATATCCTTCCCAATATTCTAACTTATACTCAGGCCACGTGGTGTTACAGAGGTCAACAAGATACTTCTTATCTAAACTACCTACTTGGAAGCTCTTCTGGTATTTTAAGGAGCAACACAAAGGAGAATATTTAGGTACTGATGTAGAATTTCTCATATTTCCAATCTATGAAAAAAATGGTTCCTTGGCAAAACTTTTCTTCAGGTCTATCCAAGGGGACTCGAACCCCTCTACTCTGGCCTCTCCCGAGGGGACTTTAACCCCCCGTAAATTGGCCTTAACTCTGGCCTCTCCCAAGGGGACTCTAACCCCTCGTGGATAGGCCTTTACTCAGAGGCTCATTGGATTTGGACCGTCTCCACCAATGGCCTCTGCTTCCACCTCAGGCGTCCCTGGGCTGACCTGGCATCGGGCAGACCCACAGCTGTGTGCCTGAGCCTAACCTAGTGCTGTGGTCTTAAAACTCTGCTCCTTGAAAAAGTTCTGCCTTTTCTTAGCTTGTTACATCTTCCCTGCTTTTTGCTGATAACCTCTGTGTGAATGTGTGTGTGTATGAGCACCCTGATAGGTCCTCCTATGGGGAGTGATTTTGTAGTTCCACGACCTGGCACTCTTAAAGTCCCTCTAAAGTCACGGAGCTCGAGTGGGCTGCCTGCGAATCCACGGAGAATATATGGTCAATGGTGGCACTGGCATAGATGCCGGTCACAAGTCACAATGCTGAACCACTAAGGCTAAGTTCTCCACCGGCCAGGCAAGTATCTGAATGGTCTCTGCAAAGAGGCACCCCTCCTTTGTCTGTCTCGCGGCACTGTCCACTAGGGAGGAACTGGAGGAAGGAAGCCCACTAGTGAGAAGATCCTGGGAAACTAAGGCAGATCAATTTACAGGCAGAAAATCCTTTTCCCCACCCAGTCTCAGCTAGAGGTCAATTCAAATGCTAATGAAGGCAGTCCAGATGTAAGGCAGAAAGAAAAAAAAAAGGGGGTAAAAGGCAGGTAAGAAGCCTGAGAAAAGCAGCAAACCAGCAAAAAGCAAGGAAGATTTTTATTATAATAATTATAATAATAATCTAGTAATATCTTCACAATAGTAAAAGATATTTAGGCAATTACATAGTTAAATCTGTAAGCACATTTGTTTTCCCAGATTAACACATTTCATAATTATTATGCTACTATTAACATATTTTACTAAGGTAATAATTATGTTTTACATCGATATGACCTAGGAAATACTCATTCTATTGTAGATGTAGCAAGTGTCATGGGATTTAAAAGACTAAAAATATTACCTAATTTTTGGAGTTATTGCAGTTCATGCCTTAAAAGACACAACACACTTTAAAAATTAGCATTTGAGTACTGATATAAATCTGAAGAAAATCTGGATGTCATATTGAAACATTTTTTAAAAAAAACAGTGCTTTAGCTGATTTATAATTCCATAACTACAGAGGGAAATTGAAAATGGACTTTGCCATATTTTAGCAGTCAAATAAATTTAACAATTAAAATCCCAAATATATTTATATATACAATTAAAGAAATACACTGAGGCTAATGTCTTTTATTAATCTTTGAAACGAATCCTGGGATGATTTGATAGAAATATTATAACTTTAGCATTCTTCATTAAATTATCTTTAGAATAAGTACTTTTCTATATCCTTGTTTAAAATTAATAGGTATTACTATACATATTAATTAACCTAGTGATAAAAACAAACCATAAGTTTCTACATATAAAAACACATCGAAACAATAACTTTACGGTAGCTTCATTTTAGCAAGTAAAAATTTGAATGACTAATAGCATCATATATTTATTTGCATTTTAAACATCATTCATTGAAATAATAGTTCAAGTTGCTCACCAATCATTTGTCTTTCAAAAGAAAGAATAATTGATTCAAAACTAAAGATTTTTGCAAATGTTGCCACAGAAATTTTGTGTAGAAACTTTGACCTGTGTGACCTCAAGGAAACTTGCACATACTTAATCACCCGCCCACATAAAGAAACACACACATACACACACACACACACACACACACACACAGACATACGCACTGAAACTTGAAATTGCTAAATGTGATTTGTTTTTGTGAATTAAGACCAGGGGGTCAAGTTCCACAACAAGGTTTTTCAAATCATATTATGGACAATTTCTAGGTATTCACTTAAAATAAAATATTTCCAGGAATCTGTGTGTGTGTGTGTGTGTGTGTGTGCTTTAAGGAACACCCTGGAGTAGCATTGCCACTCCCTGAGGGGGAAGTCAGTGTTCTTCAAATGCTGTTGTGTTGAGAAATGCTAGTGAGCCACCAAAGTCACACCCATTGCTGCTTTTGAGAGCCACAAAGATGCTGCAGGTACAGGTGGAGTTGAGAATTGAACTGAGGGACTAGAGCCCATTTCAGGTAGTTCTGTCTACTTGAGCCTCATACATTCTTAAGATCATGTTCACCTGGAATAAAATTTCACACGTGCTATATCAGAAAAAAATAAACTGAAAGACAAAGATAAAAAGTGTGATCTCACAAAGTCGAGCTTTGCTTTGGAATAAAGCTACTTAAACATAATAGAAAATATTCGAAATCATCCTTTGGCAAAGATTATACAAAAGAATAGAAAGCAAATTCTAAAGTAGTTTGCAAAGAAATAGTCTAAGGGAACATCATCAGGTATCATTATACTGGTGAGCAAGGGTCAAAGTAATTGAATTTATAAAAAGGCACAAAGGATATCTGGTGAATTAAATTATAAATAGATAGTGATAGCATCATATACATACTCTGGATGCAAATAGAAGTGAAAAGGAGACTTTTAAGATGTATTTTTCTTTTACTTCTCTCTGGAATAACATGCCTTGCTTTTACTTCCTCGCCTTAAGGATTATGTGGGTGTCTGGGATTAGTTCCCAGAAATGTTAATATTGCTTTATTTTCATCCTCTCATTGATATGAAAACACAGCTGGGAAATTAAATGCAAATGCAAACGTTTTTCTTTGCAAAATTCTTCTCTTGTAACAGCCTCCTGTATCTTTTTTATTTAAAGATGGAATTCTATTCAACATTGGTGATTAAGTTTTAATTAATTCACAACATGGATTTGATTCAAAATGAATAGTCAGGTCATCTATGTCTTTTTTGATTGTTATTTCTCAGAGTCTTCTTGGATATAAATCACTGAGTTCTATTTTACTTTTCTCCTATTCTATTGATGAATCTCATTTGATGTTCAGCTCACATTTCATATATCTCCTTCAGTTCAACTATTTCAGGTGATTTCCCCTACTGGTGTATCCAATACCTTTAAATATTCTGATGTATGTAAATTGCAATGATGTATTTCCTTATAATGGCATTGCTGATTTATCTATATGCAGAGCTAACG
This sequence comes from Sorex fumeus, assembly GCF_029834395.1. Classification (NCBI taxonomy): domain Eukaryota; kingdom Metazoa; phylum Chordata; class Mammalia; order Eulipotyphla; family Soricidae; genus Sorex; species Sorex fumeus. The sequence goes on along the minus strand of NW_026606096.1, from coordinate 19,025,732 downwards.
CTGTGGCACTTAACTAGCTACTTCCTCCATCTAGACAATTTCCATTTTAATAATTCTCACAGCTTTTATTCACTTAAATGTATTGAATTATATTCTTAGCCAAACTATTTTTTAAATGGCACATCTCATAAGGCATGATTGATTAGCTTTTCAAACTAAATATATTAAATGTCACTAGAAGGAAATTGTGGAGGTCTACAATCCTTTAGGGGCATTAGAATGCTGTTGAGGTTTCTGGAACCTGCATCACTATTGTTAAAGCATGTCTTTATTAAAATACCCAGCAAAGAACCCTGTGTGATTTTTTATATGTTTTGTACTTACAGTTATAGAAGACCAACCAATAATGCTTTATATAGAATACGCATTTTTAAAGAAAAGAAACATACAATGTCAAATCATTTCAGGGGCCAAAGAGAAAGAACCTGTTAAATAAATATATAGCTTTAAATCATTGAGTACATAGGGCCTTATGTGCCTGCTTAACAGCTATTAGTTATACATATATATAAGTATATATATATGTGTGTGTTTATGTGTATCTATATATGATTTTAAGTTAAAGGATAAAATCAGGTATATTATAAATTTTATAACTAATTTACTAAGAAATTATAAAAGTATTAACGCTATATAAATTCATTGAGCTTAACTGAAAAAAGTCGAATGAAAAAATTGTACTTTTGTAAAATATATTTTTCTTTCTCTGTCCAATAAGTGATAGATAAAGGCTTTAGACCAACGTTTTCTTACACATAGACACACACACAACTATGGGCTAGAGAGATAGTACAGAAGATCATGTGCTTGCCTTGCAAAGGCCAAACCCTCTTCAATCTGAAGCACCAAATGGGTCCCCCAAGCACCTCCAAAAGTGACCCCTGGACACAGAGCCAGAATTAAATCTGAATAGTACCAGATGTAATCCAAACACCCCACACAATTAATGTAATTTTTATTGTGCCTCTATCTGGATAATAAAAATATTTAAATACAATGAAAGTATGAAGTATGACTTTTTTTGCATTGAGTTATAGCTGAAGAATAATAAATGTATATGTTTATGAGATATTTAAGCCATTCTGATGGTCAAAAACATTGCACGCAAATTATGATGCTAAACATCGAAGCAAATAACAGTATTTTTGCACTATATCAGATGTGAAAACTGGTGGCTGAGAATTTAACAGGGTGAGGGATCCTACTTCTATTTCATCTTTTAAGCTGTTTTTGAAAACTTGGGCCTGGAGAAATAGTGCAGTATTTGCTTGCCTTTTATTAGCCATTTTATTTGATCCCTGCATCACATATGGTTCCCTAAATACTGCCAAGAATGATTTCTAAGCACAATATCAGGAGTAAATCCTCAGTACCACCAGGTGTGATCATCTTCCTCACAAAAAAAAGTTTTTGACAACTGATATATCAATATATCAAGATAATTTTGATATATTAGACTCTTACTTATTTTTCTCAATACATATTTAAATGATTTATATCACAGTCCTTTATAAGGAGGGGGCCAAAGTTAAAAACAAATAAGAGGGAAAAAATAAGAGGGCATAAGAAAAGGAAGAAAAAAAGAAAGGTTATGGGATATGTATTATTAACATATGTACTCATAATTAACACAAAACCAGAATATGTTTCTGGTGGTAGACACAGCTTATAGTTTTGGAAGAAAGCTAAATTATTGAATAGGGTGAAACAGACCAGGATTTGACAATAGACCCACAGAGCTCTGGAACAAGCCCTTCAGCTCTGCAAGGTATGGCTCTAAAACAAACAAAAATTTATAAATTAAAAAATATATATATAGTAATATAGGATCTGTTTGAAAATCAGAAGTGTCATCTGTTAACCTTTTAAGCACATTTATTAAGCTAGGAAATAACTTATTAGGATACATTAATTTATAAATTTTCAATAATAATTTTCAAAACTAACAAATTAGTAAAATATATAAATAGAAAGGGGAAATTTTTGAGAGATTAAATAAACTTCAAAATTTGATAACTGTGAAAGAAGCTGAAGGAAAATTATTAAGAAAGAAGAAAATTTGAAACTGCACAAAACTGGTACTTATTTCATAGAGGGAATAAGAACATGTTAACTTAACGATGACTATCTTTTCTCTTTTCTTAGTTCAAAAGCCTATCGAAGGAGGCAATTTGTCAAACATTCCTGTGTGTAGACTTGTGTTTGTGTATTTGAGCTTAGAAGAATAGGGCTATCCTCTATATAATTGAAGCTGCATATCACCCAGGAAATATGTATAGGAAACAGAAAATATAACAGCATTGGTAGAAAAAATTAAGATAAACAGGGGAAAAGTCACACAATTCCTTATTATGTGTTCCTTTTCATTTCGAATAATTAATGGGATAGGATTTGAATCTGTTCATTACAAACATGTACAGCATATGTTATTTATTCCTCCTTTTCTTTCTCTCTCTCCTCCCAGTTAATAAATGTTCAGATAAGTCTGGCAAATTTTTAAAACTTCCATGAAAACTTTTCCATCACAAAAGGAAAGCTTTTCACTTACTCTCTAATTGTAGACATCATTTCTTGACTTCAACTATTTGGCATTATTACTGCTTAGACAACCACCACTATATAGTCCCTATTGATCTCCATAGTGTGAGATAGAGGAAAGAGATATAGTTGTAACAATAAAAGCATTAAAAAGAAAAGGAGCACAACCAAAATCAACTAGTAGAGGAGATACCAAATTCCTACCTAGTTGAGCATGTAGATGGCTGCTGAAAAGACTGTGTAAATTGACAGGGGAGAGAGAAGGGAACTGGAAAGAAAGTACTAGGTATGTTAGACTTTCCTATTTGAACAGTTGTTTATTAAAACGTCTGAAAGATTAGAATGCACAGATGTGTTTGTTAAACTGTCAAAAATGAGTCCAAAAAGGAAGTGACGCAGTTAGATATTCTGTGCTCATAACATATAGTTCAAGCCTTTAACATCGCACAAAGTTTGGGTGTTTAGGGGAATAAAGATTTTGAAATTGTAATAATCTAAATCTAGAAGATTATTTGGATATAGAAATAGTAGCAAGGGGTCAGAGTGATAGTACAGCTGCTAGAGTGTAGCAGGAACTCTGGACCAGAGGTAGACAGGCACGAATGTGTTGGATTCTTCTGCTTCACTCTGGGTCTTCCTGAACTCCAGAGATCAAACAGAAAACAAGATGCTTTGGTGCAGTTGATATGGGCACATATCAACTCGCTCTTCTGAGTTCAGCCTGTGCCCTTACTCCACAGTACCTACTCCCATGGGGAAGTCTCCAGACTATCACTGGAGTCTCTTTTAGGATTTATGGTAAGAAATAAACATGCATTAAATTTTCACTTATCTCTGCTGTTATAGGGATACATTTGGTGATTCAGACTTTAGTAAGGTTTTGGTTTAAAGATGTTACTTTTTAAAAACCAGGTGAATTTTGTTGGTTAGGAACTCAATACTGAAGTCGAGTGAATCTACATTTTAAGTTGCCACACGAGGTGGTGGTAAGGCAAGGGTACTGAAAGCATCTTGGATTAAGGGTTTTGCTTTAGAAATCCATAAAATATGAATAATCACTTCGTGGATGAACTACTAAGTATAGTAATAAAAACCAAACTTCAAATAAATTATAAGAAAGTAACATAATAAAATATACTTAAGTACTCACCAAAGAAAAATATTCTGAGATCTATTCTATTTCACCTTGAGTATATCAAACTAAAAGAGGCAATGCACAAAATGATGATGACGATTTCAGAGAAACAAAGACTTTAAAATCAGATAATGAAGTCATTTATTTATTTATTTATTTATTTATTTGCTCTCTGGGTCACACCCAGCAATGCACAGGGGTTACTCCTGGCGGTGCTCAGAGGACCATATGGGATACTGGGAATCGAACACGGGTCAGCCGTGTGCAATGCAAACGCCCTACCTGCTGTGCTATCTTTCTAGCCCTGGTACTGAAGTCCTTTAAACCCATTTAATTCTATGCATCAGTTATATGTACCTGATAAGTTTTTCCTAGAAAGCTGTATAACAATAGTAATTAAAAATATTTAAAAAAGAAAAGATTCAGAGAACTTCTACATTAGTGAGAAGAATAAGTGCCCAACAGTAAAATTGTCCTTTTTGATATAAGAAATAATATACATTATTACAGATCTTTCCTACTGTTTTAAGATCAAGTTTGCTGTTTCATTCATTTAGTATTGATTCTGCTCAGACTCAGCACAGCGGGTAAGGCGTTTGCCTTGCAGGCAGCCAACATGGCTGACCCGAGTTCGATTCCTCTGCCCCTCTCGGAGAGCCCGGCAACCTACCGAGAGTATCTCACCCGCACAGCAGAGCCTGGCAAGCTCCCCTTGACGTATTCGATATGCCAAACACAGTAACAACAAAGTCTCCAATGGAGACGTTACTGGGCCCACTCGAGCAAATCGATGATCAACGGGAGGGCCTTTACTTTACTTTACTTAGACTCACTCAGAGTCCTTGCAGCTACCCAATTGCCATCTGAGTAATCCAAATACTCCCAGAAATATGTCCCCAAAGCATGGCGAACATATAACCACACTTTGTGAATGTCTGCCGTATGATAGAAGGCTTGTACATTTCAGCTTTCAATTCAGAAATCAGCATATATAACCTTTCTGCTTTCTTGTTTAAATAGGACAAAGTCCTCCCTCCTCCCTCCCAGTGTTTTGTGAATGCCAAAATGTTTTTTTTAATAAGATTTAGGTTTGATAAGGCTTCAATGCTTACTTTAACCCATTCTCACAACTTTATAACCCCCAAATAACTTTCAGAAAATGAACGGTTTACAGTCTTCTACCTGTCACTTATCTGTAAGTGAAAGTTTAGTAGTGTGCGGGGCCAAGAGGTATAGGCAGTTGAGAATATTTTATGATGCTGAGCATGTCAGATTTTAAGCTTCATGGGTTTTAAACACACACACTTCTGAATAACTCTGCCCTCATACCTGATCTTTCCAGTTCAGCAATCTTAGGAAAGACAGCAATTACCACTTCATCATGTTCAGTGATATATGATTTTGTCTCTTTTATATTCTTTATAGCAATTTGAAGATTTAGAAGTGGGAACAAAAATAGGTATTTTAAGAAAAGGTGATTCTGAATTATGAAAATCTATTAAAATTTCTAAGAAACCAGTTCTTTCAGATTTAAAATAAATGCACAGGCTAACTTTCTTTGTTTATAACTATATAAAACTATTCGTATATAAGTGATAGTAGTTTGTTATAATGAAGGATAACTCTCTGATCTTCTGCAGTATTTTGGGCATTTGGAAATAAAGTGGCTATAGGTTCTTATAATATAACAAAGCAACACTGAGCATTGATTCTATGTGTAGATGCAGGACTGTTGTATTTTTTTAACATCTCTATCTTATATGAAATTTTAGAAACAGTTTTGTCTATAATGTTTTAAATTGCATTTGTTGAAACTGTGTATACTTAGTTCAGTATTCTTTTTTGAGTTTATGAACTCTGTTATTTGCATTCTTATTAATATCCAGAAAAAGTTATGTAAATTTTACTCAGTTTCAGCTTTCTGGTCACAGTGTTCCAGTTTTTATACTTTCACATATTAAAACATATGACAGAAGGACTTTATATAAATATTCCTTTGAAACTTATGAATACATATGAATCCATATGACACTGATTATATGGCAGTAGCAAAGGATTAAAGATATGGATTCCTTTGAGATAATTTTCAGATACAGTATAATTCTAACCTTACTCAGAGCAAATGTAAAATAGAGAGTATTAATATCTTAATCTGAAATGGTTTCTTATAGGTGATATTTTATAATATAAAATATTTTAGTTTATATTTTGTTTCTATTTTTAATTAAAATATATATCTGCAGGATTGGAGAGATAGTACAGTAGTTATGGAGTGTGCCTTCCCTTTCATGCAATGGGCCCATATTTGATTCCTGTTATCCCATATGGTCCTCTGAGCTCCTCAAACAGTGATGTTTTAACACAGAGCCAGGAATAAGTTCTGAGCAACCCTAGGTGTGAACCCAGAACTCCAAATAAATACATTTACAAAACTGTTCATTCTAAGTAAATTTTAGTTATGCAATATATATTTCAAAATAATGCATTGCACAAGATGTATTCGATATGCCAAACATAGTAACAACAAAGTCTCCAATGGAGACTTTACTGGGCCCGCTCGAGCAAATCGATGAACAACGGGAGGACTGTGATCTACCTAAAATTATATTTGTCACACAGTTCAATCTTCCTATAAAACGTTAATAAAGAAAGTTGGTTGCTGTTAAGAATATTACTTCAATTTTTGACCTTTCACTTCTCCTTTTAGCTAGATTCCCACAAATCTAACCCTTTCTCTGAAATGATGCATTGCTTCATTAGTCACAATAGCGGCTCTTCTGTTCATACATGGTGATTTAACCCAGATTTACATTTTTTTTTCTTGCACTTGAAAATATAAACCCAGGGACATGGAAGGTCTTCAATTTATAGCATCTTAACACTTTATGTCTCAGTTTTATGACAGATTTCTAAAAATTAAGAAAAAACTATTTTTCACAGAAGAAAACGGAATATACTGGGAATCTGGGTGAATATAAATACTATTTTCAAAGACGTACTAGAGCACTTTTGTGTTGTTTTTAAAAAAAAATGTTTGTTTGTTTGGACCATACTTTTTACTTGCTCAGGCTTACTCCTGGATCACTGCAGGATCACTCTGACAAGGCTCAGGGTACAATTTGAGGTGCCAAGAGTTGAACATGTAAAGCCACATCTAAAGCAAGCATCTTACTCCTGTATTATGTCTCTGGTTCCCTATAATTCCTTTTAATATTTGTAAGTCCTCTAGTTTCACTCTTCTAAAAAAAATATGTTAGCTACACTCAAAATTTTTGGGCTGGAGCAATAGCACAGCAGTAGAGTGTTTTCCTTGCGTGCAGCAAGCCCGACTGAGCCTGGTTCGATTCCTCCACCCCTCTCAGAGAGCCCAGCAAGCAACCAAGAGTATCTCGCCCACAAGGCAAAGCCTGGAAGGCTACCCGTGACGTATTCAATATGCCAAACACAGTAACAACAAGTCTCAAAATGAAGAATTACTGGGCTCACTCGAGCAAATTGGTGAACAACGGGAGGACAGTGTCCCCAAAAATAGTATTCTTCTTCTTATTATTATTAATTTTGCTTTTTTGGTGGGGTCATACCCAGCAATACTCAGGGGTCACTCCAGACTCTGCAATCAGTAATTACTCCTGTCTGTGCTCAGAGGACCATAGGGGATGCTGGAAATCGGACTGAGATCAGCCGGCTGCAAGGCAAATGCCCTACACACTGTGCTGTCGCTTTAGCCCTTCAAAATTATTTTTATTATAAAATTTTATAATCTGTTTAGTTTAAAATCTTGATGTCTAAAATTTTATTATTAGTTGTATCTATCAATAGATGATTTGACACAATTAGTATGTTCTATTTGCTGACCATAACATATTTCTCTATTAAGTAGGTCTGTCTTAAATTTTCTTGTCATAGTTATTTTCAATATAAATTATTTGTACCATTTATAGAATTAACCCCAAATATGTTTTATATTCTTCTTCATATTTATCTTGTTTACTTAAAAACCTTGTACACTGACACAATATACTGTGAGCTGGCACATGGCACTTGCTATTTCCAGTAATGTTTCCCTTTTTTCTTATAGATTTGAGAAAATAATAGTATTTTCTATAAAGAAAACTTTACTTCACTTCAAATCAGAACCTCTTTTGGGGCCTTTTCTTTCATTATGGCACTTACAGAACCTCTACTAAGAGTCAAACATGTATAGCAGGAGACAAAAATCTTTTCTCCTGCAAATCTCCTAAAGAGGACTCAGTTATTTGCCTTAAGTATAAACAATGCTGATGGGCTCTCATGTTGCATTTTTGTAGTGAAACTCTCCCAAATTTCAAATTTCTTGAGATTTTATCTATAATATATAAAATTAAATTATATTTATTATTTTAGAAAGGTAACCAAATTTTGTTTACCACTTAACATAATAGTTCATTAATACATTTTACTAGGTTTTCTTATATAGATTCAAAATTTTTTAAAAAATTTTTATTAGTGAAACACCATGAGGTACAATTGTAGACTTACAAATTTTTGTGCTTGGGTTTCAGTTATACAATGATCTAACACCCATCCCTCCACCAGTCCCCATTCTCCACTACCACTGATCCCAGTATCCCTCCCACCTTCCATACCCCCCATCTCACCCTGTCTCTGTGGCAGGGCATTCCCTTTTGTTCTCTCTCTCTTTTTGGGTGCTGTGGTTTGCAAAAGAGGCATTGAGTGGCAATCATGTTCAGTCTATAATCTACTCTCATCATGCATCTCCCATCCTGGGAGGATCCTCCCAACACCTTTTATTTGGTGCTCCCTTCTCTATCTGAGCTGCCTTTTCCCCTAGCATGTGCAGTTGGCCTCCAAGCCATGGAGTAAACCTCCTGGTACTTATCTCGGCTATTCTTGGGTGTTAGTCTCCAATTTTGTTACTTTATGTTCCCCAAGCCTGCTCAGATTGATTCTCCATGATTCTCCACCCAGATCCCCCATGTTCCAGTATGTAGTCATTACATTCACCAACTGCCTCAGACACCATGTAATCCCATCAACAGCCAAGACCCAGAAATTATAAAACCCAGCTCCCGGAAGAGAACAGCACAGAGTTTCCTGCCTCTGCGTCTGGCTGTCCTTCCTGGGGCCCCTTGGAAGAGGGTGGGTTGAGTTTCCCTCCCCACTCTGAGCAGAGTCACAGCAGCAGAAGACCTCCGGTTCCAGGCACAGTCATGCTTAAGACCACTCTCCACATGTTTGGACGAGCCTCACACATGAAGGAACTGGCAGAGGAACCCAGGTGTTTGGGAACCAGGGTGAAGATCTCCAAGCCTGCTCAGATTGGGACTGGGCCTCCTCCACCCATATCCCCCATCTTCCAGTATGTAGGCATTACACCCACCAACTGCCCTCTGGCACCATGTAATCCCATCAACAGCCAAGACCCAGAGACTATAAAACCCAGCTCCTGGAAGACATCTTATTATCTAGTTCTTACTCTGGAGAGCATGGCGGGCTACCAAAAGTATCCTGCCCACACGGCAGAGTCTGGCAAACTCCCCATGGCATATTCAGTATGCCAAAAACCAGTAACAGTGTTGGTTCTCATTCTCCTGACCCTAAAATAGCCTTGAATGTGGCACTTTCTAAAGTCTTAGGGCTAAGACAAAGGAGACGTTACTGGTGCCTGCTCAAGGAAATCGATAAACAACAGGATGACAGTGTTACAGTGATGATCCCCAGATGAATGCAATTTTTCTATGTCTGTCCCTCTCTTTCTGGCTCATTTTGCTTAGCATGATACTTTCTATGTAGTACCACTTGTATATAAATTTCATGACTTCATCTTTTCTAACAGCTGCATAATACTCCATTGTGTAGATGTACCAAAGTTTCTTTAACCAATCATCTGTTCTTGGGCACTCAGGTTCTTTCCAGATTCTAACTACTGTAAACAGTACTGCAATGAACACACAAGTGCAGATGTCACTTTCACGACACTTTTTTGCTTCTCTGGGATATATTCCCAGGAGTGATATTGCTGGGTCAAATGGGAAATCAATTTCTAATTTTTTGAGAATTGTCCATACTGTTTTCCAAAAGGGCTGAACCATTCGGCACTCCCACCAGCAATGAAGGAGGGTCCCTTTCTCGCCACATCTGTGCCGACACTAGTCGCTTTTGTTCTTTTGGATGTGGGCAGATCTCTGTGGTATGAAATGATATCCCATTGCTGTTTTAATCTGCATCTCCCTGATGATTAAAAATGTAGAGCATTTTCTCATGTGCCTTTTAGCCATTCAGATTTCTTCTTATATATATTCAAAGTTGAAATGCTAGTTGTTGTGAAACTTGTCCAAATCTAATATACACAGATTAAAACTGTGATTTTCAGTTTAAGAGATTGTCTCTAAAATCACACAACAATTAAATAGAAATATATTAGATTATATAACTGTAATTATGTTTCCTGGGCTGGAGTGATAGCACAGCGGTAGGGCGTTTTCCTTGCATGCGGCTGACCAGACCAACCTGGGTTCAATTCCAATGTCCCTCTCGGAGACCCTGGCAAGCTCTCGAGAGCATCATGCCCACATGCAAAGCCTGGCAAGCTCCCTGTGGCGTATTCGATTGCCAAACATAAAAACAACAAGTCTCTTAATGGAGACGTTACTGGGCCTGCTTGAGCAGATCGATGAACAATGGGAGGACAGTGACAGTGACAATTATGTTTCCAATCCATTTATTATTGCATATTATTTAATGGGAAAAAGAACAAAACTGAGTTTTGGGGGCTGGAGCAATAGCACAGTGGGTAGGGCATTTGCTTTGCACGCAGCCAACCTGGGCTCGGTTCCCAGCATCCCATATGGTCCCCTGAGCATCGCCAGGAGTAATTCCTAAGTGCAGAGCCAGGAGTAACCCCTGTGCATCGCCCAGTGTGACCCCCCCAAAAACAAAACCCTTTGAGTTTTAGTTTTCTAAATAAAGATATAATTCCTTATCAGATATACCTTTTAAATACACAGGATAATTTTCATAAGTGTATGTTTTGCTTATGATTATTAGTGAGGCTTAAAATGTACCCAATATAATCAAAATCATGTGATATTATTTTTATTCTTATTTTATATCATTTATCTAATATCAATTAATTTATTATTATATTTTAATCGATGGGCTACTCTAGCAAGAATGATCAAAAGGAGAAATTTCAAATACTTTTGCAATGATAACTTACTGAAAATTATTCATCTATAGTTTTATATTACAGGCTAAGCAAAATATGCTTTACATTGAAATAGCATTTTAGTGGCTGGAACAATAGCACAGCATGTAGGGTATTTGCCTTGCATGCGGCAAACCCGGGTTTGATTCCCAGCATCCCATATGGTTCCCTGAGAATCGCCAGGTGTAATTATTAAGTACAGAACCAGGAGGAAACTCTGTGCATTGCCAGGTGTGACCCCCCCAAAAAAAGCAAAGAAATAGCATTTTAGTCTCTAAATAAAACATAAAGTACTTAGCATCCAAACTACTACAGTCAAGTTTCAATGAAAAAAAGAGAGTTGCAACCAAGTTTGAGTGGATGATATCAAAGATCACTAAACTTTTGAACTTGCTCCTCTCTTATCTCTGGGCATTATTTATGTTACTGCTAAACTTTTTTTTTTTTTCTACCCTGTCAACCAAGTTTGATTCCTCCGCCCGGCTCGGAGAGCCCGGCAAGCTACCAAAAGCATCTCGCCCACACGGCAAAGCCTGGCAAGTTATACGTGACATATTTGATATGCCAAACACAGTAACAAATCTCAAAATGTTACTAGGCCCGCTTGAGCAAATCAATGAACAATGGGAGGACAGTGACAGTGATAGTGACAGTGACTCTCATAAGGATAACTATTTTTAGGTCATTTTTTCATTACTTTTAAGGCTGACAATTTAAGAATATATATTGATATATATTTTGTACAATAACTTTAGAAACTTTAGATCAATTACCTTTGAATCTACAAGAAAAAACAAAACAGTGTCTGCATAACAGTCTTTCTAATTAAATCTAAATTAAATAAGTTAAATATATATATATATATTTTAATTAGGTGTTCTCCCCATCGTTCTTCCCATCTGCTGTCATTTCCTTCATCCACACTCAGTCAGTCTAATTAGGCCTCTTAATGGTATATAGTTTTATTTTTATTTTATACCATTTATTTAATATCAATTAATTTATTATTATATTTTAATAGATGGACTACTCTAGCAAGAATGATGAGAAGGAAATCTTTCAAATTATTTTCTGCTGAGCACTAAACCGTCACTTCGCTCATATTCAGCTAAATAAACACAGTCCCATGATGCTTGGGGAAACTTATGTGGTGCCAGGGATGGACACATCCGAGGTCAGCACTGGAAGTCCTCTCCTATCTCCCTATTCCCATTAATTCTTCACTATTTCTACAAAATCAGAAGTGGATGAGACACAAAGCAGATTATGAGAGAATCTGTCCTGTAAATTGTAGCAGTAAGGAACCCGTTGCTCTGGAGACGTTTGTATTTGGTGTGGCAGATACATCTATATCAAAGATTATAGTCTATTCACACTGTGTGTATGTGTGTGTTCTGAGTTTTCTCTTACATGTGGATGTGGACACTGTATGTTGGATGTAAGTGCTCAGACTGAAAAATCTAAAGAACAAAAAGTCACATCTCTATCACTGCAATCAGTATATTCCCATTAGTGACCACATCCACCCTAGAAGATTTTATGAACTTTACATTGCTAAAAAGTGACTAAAACTTAGAAAAAGTAGAAATTTTCTTTGAGAGCAATAGTTAAAGAACAGAAAGAGCATGACATTAGTAACCTGAAAAGTATACAAATTTATCCAGTGTGCACTTTGGCTTTAAATAGTGGGAGATGTCAGAATAAAGTTCTAAGGTTTGTTTGTTTGTTTTTTAATTTCAATTCTCAGCTCCTATCAGTAAGCTTAATACTTTATTAATACCTGGAGTGTACGTAATATCTGCATGTTAACTTTATTCAAAACGAAGAAAAATGTGAACCAATGGGAATATTCATGGTCTACTATTTGCCTTTATGATTTCAGACTGACAGTTCTCATTACTATTATGAGTTGAGAAAGTACTGTAATGCACCATGAAACAGGGGCAACAGAAAAGGTCACATAACAAGGGATAACTGTGATTAGAGAATAACTATTTCAACTCAAGCTTGCTTTTTGCCAACAGTATTACGGACAAAATTAATATTCTCATTATCTTTCAAGGTATTTTTATAACCATCTGGACAAAGCATAATTATCTCTCATATTATTGTTACCATATATCATGCTAAATAAAATCAGAAAGAAAAATTAAGAGCACGACTGTCAAATTTCTTCTTAAGCAATTTATTTATTTCCAAGTAGAGAACTACCAAAAAAAATTGAATTTGTTATGCTTGACACCTACTGGAAACTACTATGTATTAATTGGTTGTTAAGAAAAAAAAAGATACAGAAAACAAAAGGCAATTTTCATTTTCAGTTTTCTTAATCATTACTTTATTTTTATGCTTTTTAATATTTAATCAGAAATGACCAAATATGATGTATTTGAATATAACAAAATAACTTAGACAAAATAAGCCTGCATATTCTTTCATAATTTACCTATGTTTTCTGGGGAAAAAAAAGCTAATTTTTATCCTAGTATGAATTTTACTTGAGAAAATGTAAGGAAGTTAAATTGCTACAGCAAGTTGTACTCAGGGCTGGAGTAATATTACAGTGGGAAGAGCTTTTGCCTTGCATTTTTCCGACCTAGGTTCAATCCCTGTCACCCCATGGTACCCTGGTACAAGGAGTGATTACTGAGTGAGGAATCAGGAGTGAACCCTGAGAATATCCTGGTTTGGCTCCCAAACCAACCAAATAAACACAAATATTTATGTACATAAGTAACTACTAACCCTTATGTAAACCCAACAAAACAACATGTCATGTTGTTTGTCATCTACAAGCTGTTCACTTGAGTCATCCTGAATAGGATTGGCAGAACACTAGATGAAGGACAACCATGCGAGCAAGCAGGGTTCCGCAAAGGATTCAGCACCATCGACCATATCCACACAGTAACCAAGCTCATTGAGGTTTCTCGGGAGTTCAAGATGCCGCTCTGCTTAACGTTCATTGATTTAAAGAAGGCCTTTGATTCTGTTGAGACGGAAGCGGTCATTGAAGCCCTAGCCAATCAGGGCATTCAAGCCCAATACATCAGGATCCTCCGTGAGCTGTATTGCGGATTCACTACCAGGATCTCACCATTCTACAAAGAAGTGATCGTTGATGTCAAGAGAGGGGTGCGGCAGGGTGATACCATTTCACCGAAACTCTTCAGTGCCACCCTCGAGAACATCATGCGACGACTGGAATGGGAAGGAATGGGAGTGAAGATAGATGGTCGGCAACTACACCACCTCCGCTTTGCTGATGACATTGTTTTAATAACACCAAACTTTAGCCAAGCGGCACAAATGCTGGCCGACTTTGACCGTGAGTGTGGAAAGGTAGGACTACAGCTGAATCTTACGAAGACAATGTTTATGAGAAACAGCCTTGTTCCTGATGCCCCATTCGCTCTCAATGGAACGACCATCCCCGAATGCAACAGCTATGTGTACCTAGGTCGAGAGGTCAACATGAGAAATGACCTGGCACCCGAGCTGCGCAGGAGGAAGAGAGCGGCTTGGAACGCCTTCAAGAACGTGGAAGAAATAGCTAAGAGGACGAAGAACCTCCGGCTCCGGGCACATCTCTTTGATTCCACTGTTCTTCCTGCATTAACATATGCCTCAGAGACCTGGGCCCTACGCAAACAAGATGAGAACGCCATTCAGGTCTCCCAAAGAAGAATAGAAAGAGCTATGCTTGGAATAACACGTTTCACTCAAATGAGAGAACGAATCCGGAGTTCTGACATCCGTCGACGATCAAGGATCAGGGACGCTGTCTCATATGCCAAGGTGTCGAAAATCAGATGGGCTGGTCACGTAATGAGATTTAAAGACGACCGTTGGACTAGAGCTGTTACTGATTGGATTCCACGGGATGTCAAGAGACCGCATGGCCGCCCACCTACCAGATGGTCAGACTTCTTTGTCAAGATCATGAACGATCGGTTTGAGGCCCTCCATGTTCCCGGAGCGAACAGATGCCATTGGGCTACACTAGCACGCGACAGGGACAAATGGAGACGTTACTGGCGCCCGCTCGAGCAAATCGACGACTAACGGGAAGTTAAGTGATTAAGTGATTAAGTGATGTTGGACAATAAAAAGCCTTTATAGTACATATGATTTGGCTCTATGGCTGTGAAATAACAGTTTATAATATTCTTAATGATATATATTTTTACCAGTGAAAAAGTAAGTAAATATGTCTATAATGAACATGGAGAAAGGATGGTCATTTACTCTTTCAGCTATCATGTAAAAATATTTTAAAAAGAATAATGGATATTTAAATTGAAAAAATTGGATTTAAAACTGATCCTGATATAAGGATAATTAATATAATAAATAGTTATCAAGGGTACTTTCTATAGTCCCAAAGCATACAACAATAAACGATGACAACAAAGAATATATACTGAAATATCAATTAATTGATCTTCATGAAACCAAAAGAGCAATACCTATTCAAAAAATTACATGTGAATCAAAATTATTTTAACAAAATATTAAACTACAAAGTAAGTCTTTGATTATTTGTATACATTTTAATTGTACTTAAAATAGTATTAAAATATCCCATTTGGATTTTTTTATTGAATACTATAATTTATTTTCATATTTTGAATCAATCACAAGCACAATTTCCTTAATGATATAAGATGTAATCAAGATTTACTATAAGTGTTGTATTTCATTTTTTAAAATTTTTATTTATTTATTTATTTTATTTTGGAATAAGTCCAGTTGTGATAAGGACTCCTGGATCCTTGCTCAGAGACGAGACATGGCAGTGCTCAGGGACCATCTGTGGTGTTAAGGGCAAATCCCAGTATTACCTCGTGAAAAACAAAACATTCTACCTATTGTACTATATCTCTGGTTTCAAGTGCTCTATTATTTCTGAAGTTTAGAGTGAAAAATCATCTTTTGACATTTAAAATGGTAATTGTATAAGAAAATCCTAAACAACCAAGTTTCATCTTACTTGGGAATGCATAATTTATATAAACTAGTTAAAAATATAATTTGACACCTTATGGTATAGTTTGGGTTTGGTCTTCCCCTACTGAATTTATATATTCTAACATTCAATCACTTAGTAACTGAGCTTGTGACTTTATATGAAAATAGAATTATTACAGATGCAAATAACTGTGAAAATGAGATTAGAGTAAATCCTAATCCATTATTACTGATATCATTGTATAAGAGGACAAAGCCATGTACCTAGGGAACATGCCATGTGAATACGAAAATGACCATTTACAAGTCATAGAAAGATACTCAGAAAAGATCCACTACCAGTTCTTATCCAAAACCAGTTCTAGAGTCTAGAGAGGTGATACAGAGCAGGTAAAGATGGACCTGCTGTGATCCTGCCACCCCCTGTGGATGTCAGGAGTGATTGCTGAACACAGAACCAGGAGTAATTGCTAAGACAGAATCAAGAGTAATTCCTGAGCTTAGTTGTGTACAGCCGCAAAGCAAAAAAAAAAAAACTGTATAAAAACTTTTATTTTGGAAATATAACCTACAGAACTATCAGAATTAATTTCTATAATTTAAGCCAGCAAGTTGAAATACTTTGTCATGACAATTTTAGTAAATTGATTAAATTTGTATACCAATTCATTTCTGAAATATTTTTTCGCTTAATGGGTAAAATATAATTTTCATTGTCTTTATATGTACAAAACTATAATATTTTAGATAATGAGAAAAACATAAACAGGAGTCTCATTAGGGCCTAGTGAAATTACTGATAGGCACTGTCTAGTCTTGACCTTTTGCTTTTATTCCTTTCCAAAGGATTGTTGACCTAGATATGCTAAAAAATAGCACTAATTATAATGAGGACAAAGTTTCTTCTGACTTCTCATTTACTACATTCCTTCTCATATCTATATTTTTACCACTTTTTAATCCAGTTGCAGTTTTTTTTTCTATATTTTACACTTCTCAGAGTCTCCTGCCCCCATGCCTAACTGTCTTCACTGGGGCACCTGTCTGCCCTGAGCAGAGCCCCGGCAGCTGAAGACCTCCAGGACCCAGCCACAGCCATGCTGAGATCACTCTCCACATGCTAGGATGGGCCTCACGCATGAAGGAATCGGTAGAGGAACCCAGGTGTGCGGGACCTGGGCTGAGGTCTCCAAGACTGCTTGGTTGGGGACTGGGCCTCCTACACCCAAACCCCCCATCTTCCAGTAGCTAAACAGGTACACCCACCAACAGCCATGTAACCCCATGAACGCCAAGATCCAGAAACTATAAAACCAAGCTCTAGTTCTCCCTCTCAGAGAACCTGGCAGGCTACCGAGAGTGTCCCGACCACATGGCAGAGCCTGACAAGCTACCATGGTGTACTTAATATGCCAAAAACAGTAACAATGATGGTCCTCATTCCCCTCACCCTGAAAGAGCCCCTAATATGCCATTGGGCTACTGTAGCATGAGGCAGGGATGGATAGAGAGGATATTGGTGCCCACTTGAGGAAATCGATGAACAATGGGGTGATAGTGATAGTGATAGTGATAGATCTTCTGGCATAATATGTTCATTCTCTCACTTAATAGACTGATTTTTCCCTTTGTTAACAGTTTACTATGCAAAAACCTTTTAGTTAGATATACTTACTTTTGCTTAATTCCGCTTTGGCTAGCCTTAAAAAGCTCTAAAGTAGATATCAAAGAGCTTCTGGTCATGTTTTGTTCATCACAACTTAACATCAAAAAAACTACAATGAGAGAGCACTTCACTCCACAGAGAAGGGCTATGATACTGAGGTTAGAAACAAGTGTTTCTGCAGATTTGAGATAAAAATAACATTTGCACATAGTTTTGGGAATGGAATTTGGCAAAACTACTACAGAAATTGGTACAGATATGATCGAGTTATTTCATGAGTATTTACCTAAAAATTGCAAATACTAATTCTAGTAGAGTCATCCTTATGTTGATTACATTATACACAATATTCAAGATTTATTTTTTAAAACTTAATATAGATACATATTATATATTTTGTTAAAACAGATTAAATATGTGTTTATAAAATATATTTGGATAAACACTCACAAAAATTCCTTAATAATTTAAGTTGAAAAGGAAAGCTATAAAAATATAGATAGACCTTGAGAATATTTTCTAATTAAAATAAGTAAGACTGAAAATGGAAAAAATATATTTGTTTAACTATTAAAGGGAATGAAAAACAGCAAAATAAGAAACAAAATTATACAGATATTTTGAAAAATAATCATGTGTAGAGAGGGCTACTCTAGGGAGATGAAAGGTCACTAAAAACCATAAAGTGGTCATTTGTTTAGTGCTGATTAAAAACTAGAATTTTATTAATGACCATAATATAATGTATGCATATGTTTAAATATAAAGCTATATACCTATTTATTTAGAGGGAACAGATTAATAAAAATATTTAGGTTGTGCAAACAAAATGGAACTTATTGGAGAGAATGAAAAATGAATTGAGAAAGCAAACGCATTTATCTTTATGATGATAATGGGTATTTAGATTTTATTACATATTAAGGAAGCATACATAGATGCCAAACTATATGAATGTACAAATTAAACATTTATACCAAAATCGCCTCAATATTTTTTTAAAAATAACTCTCAATCATTCTCAAAAAACATTCAAATTATATATTTTTTGTTAATAATTTTACAAAAAAACTATTAAAAAAGTGAAAATAATAAATAAAAGACAGCTGCTCTCTGTTTACAATTTAAATATATGCTTAAATTTAATGAGACAATTAGTATAAACTTTTTTAGAACAGTTATAATTGTACTTCAAATAAAAAATAAAACTATATCTTTAATGCTTAATTATGCTAAAACTTTGAAAATTATTAATTTAGTGTCAAAATATGATTTTTATCATCTAAACTTCCATAGTTATTAATTCATTTTATTGGCCATAAAAAGCATGAATTAAGAATAGATCATAGAAAGCATGAATTAGGTTCTACTTTCTATATATGTACTTTTTTCTTTACACTGAAAACATTCTAATTGTTTATGACTGTTTAAGAAGGGTTCATTAAGATTGAAAAGCATTCTGTGATTATGGATTAGAAGAATTTCTATTGTTAAAATGACCATTCTACTGGAAGCATTAGATTCATTCAATACAATCACTATCAAAATAGTCAATGACATTACTCATGGTATATAGTCAGTGTTACAGCAATTCAGATATAACTAGAAAACACATGGTTATCTAAACTGAGAAAAAATATAGTACCAAATCACAGAAATTAAAAGAAAAAAATTAAAAGACACAATGGAATAAAATTCAATAGATCAATAGACCTGAAGTCCAAGCATAGATCCACACAAGTACATGTATAAAGATTAGAGGAATCTACAGAATGATATTAATTTTTTTTTCTTTGGGAGTTGGAGCAAGTGTACAGTGGATAGGGCATTTGCCTTGCATATGGCCTACCTGAGTTCAATCCCTGGCATCCTGTTTGGTATCCAACGCACTGCCAGGAGTAATTCCTAAATGAATACCAGGAGTAGTACCTAAGTCTTGCCAACTGTGACCCAAAAAAGCCAAAAATAAATGTATAAATGAAATAAAATGAAGTATTTCTTCAACTACTGATAATGGGAACATTTTAACCATTAACTATTAAATTGCCTATATTCAATATTCGGAACTCATGGCTAATTTAAATCAAAATAAAATCCAAATAAAAGCATCATCATTTAGCTCAAATCTATTAACCTTCATAATATCTATACATCATCTAAATTTAAGGATGCTCTTTCAACTGAAACCACTATATTACGTTCTCTATTAGAATTTTTTGTTTTCTCACTTTTTTACTAGCATATTTTAAATAATTTCTAATGCCTGAAAATGGTAAAAGGCCAAGTATCACAAACTATGCAAGCAGTTTTAAGAACAGAAACTATCAGATACATCGATTATGCCTTGTTAGTTATAGAAATAACAAGACAAAGATTCTGGAGAAAAAGATACAATTCATTGTTGGTAAGATATAACTTGCCACCATGTAGCGTGAGTTTTGAGAAATATCCTGTCAACTGTTAATAGTCATCACTCTCACTATCACCCCGTTGTTCATCGATTTGCTTGAATGGGCACCAGTAACGTCTCCGTCCATCCCTGCCACATGCTAGAGTAGCCCAATGGCATATTGGGGGCTCTTTCAGAGTCAGGGGAATGAGGACCATCATCGTTACTGTTTTACGCCATGGGTAGCTTGCCAGACTCTGCTGTGTGGGCAGGATACTCTCAGTAGCTTGCCTGGCTCTCCGGAGAGGGATGGAGGCTTTTGGGACAGCCTCTAATAACCTTTACAGGTGTTCGCAGTCAGGCATACATGCAGGCAGGATACTCTCGGTAGCCTGCCAGGTTCTCTGAGAGTGAGAACAAGACAACAAGTGGTCTAGTTCTAGCTTCCAGGAGCTTGGTTTTACACTCTCTAGATCTTGGCCGTTGATGAGGTTACACAGCAGTTGGTGGATGTAACTGTTTAGTTGCTGGAAGATGGGGGATCTGGGTGGAGGAGGCCCAGTCCCGAGCTGAGCAGGCTTGGAGATCTCAGCTCCAGGTCCCGCTGAGTCATCATAGTCAACATAGTCATCAATGTTAATAAATAGTTCTACTGTCAGTTGCCATTAATGTCTCAAAGCCACTAATACTTCAGCAGGTAATAACTTAGCAAGTCATTTTAAATTAAAAAATATGTTCATAACCTTAAAAGTGATAGGCACAATTAACAAGGCAATATTGCTCATATGAAATTCTTTTACTGCTCCTTTAATTTGTAAGTCTCCAACTATAAGAAAATGTGCTACCTTTTAAATTATAAAGACTAAGGATACAGTGCTAATATATAAATTTTCCAAAGATGGTGTTGAAGTAAAGTCATTTATTTATAATAGGGTGTGATAACTTGAAATGAATATTTATAGGCAGTGACTTGTATAGCACTATTGTCTGTTGTTTAAACATAGTTAAAAGGTGTTAGATATTAAATTATACACTTTTAGTTGAGTATAAAAATGTCTACAAAGGGTAGGGTAATAATATGTACTTTTTAATGATATGTCACAAAAATATTTTATATAAAAAATTTGTCAACCCAAAGCAAAAATATCTCAGTATAGAAGATAAAATACTTTTGTCAAAAGAGTTACTATATTCTAATAAAATTTCTACCAATTACTGTCACTGAAGTTGTTTTTAGAAATTTAATAAATGCATTTTTTAAATAGACACACAACACACATATAATGAATTGATCTGCATTATTGAGAAAAAGAAATGCACATGTACCATTAAACAGTCACTGGTTCAGAACTTTAATTTGTTCAACAGTTCTAGTTTGATATTATTATACTTTCAATTTTTAATAACAATGGAAATGTTGAAATTTCTTGATTTACAGGCTAATGTTTTTGCAGTAAATCGCACAGAACTTGTTACTAGATGTTAACATTTTTAGAGATTTGATATTATTTTATCCTTTTTTTAATAGAATACATATGCTATAGCCCAGACATTGCTCAGTGATTCTCCATGTTAAACCTGGTGTTAGTCTGGGACCATGCAGTATGGGTATGTAACTCATACAAATATTAACTAATTTAAACATATCACTGATTGTGTTTATTGATTCTACTTCTAACTCTTTTTGCCTTCTCCTCTTCTTCCCATTCTTTCTCTTCTTCCTTCTTTTCATTATGTCTCTGTTTATCTTCCTTTCTTCCTTCCTGGTTATATGAATTTTTAATATTAGTTGAAAATGTCCTTTCAAACAGAACTGAAATTTACCATAATTAGATGTTTGATTTATTTATATTTATTTAACTTTTATTGCCACTAAAGATCAATTACAGTAATAATCAGAAAAGACTAATCTGATACACTGCAGGCAGTCACTCTAAATGTTCATTACATCTTAAGATGACTTATTATCTTGAACTTCTGTAATGCTCTGAGCATCACAGATGTTTTCTGTATCTGGTCACCACCAAGGGTTCTTTTATATTATATCAACCATGACTAAAAGTTCTACTGGAATTTCTTTACTTTTATCACAATATCATAAACAAATTTTATCAGTGATTGTCATGTTCCCTTCACAAAATCCTCACTAAGGGAGTTAAAAATATAATTTCAAGAATTTTAAATGTGTGTAAAATAAAATGTTTAATAATTCATATAATTCCTTTGATTTTATTTCTGTCTTGTTTTCTTTTCAAAGTGCAGTATTATCCTTTAGAATAAAAAGAAAAATGCGACCTCCTATAGCCACTTCCATATTCACTCACCCACCTGTCCTGCTCTATCAAATCCAGCTAAATCTTAAAGATGGACACAAAGCAGCTAAACTTCATGGCCACACTGCTTCCCAAGGTTGAAAACTCTAGGGCACAATCAGGAAGCAGTGGGCAGAGTAGCCGCCCAGTTGAAGCCTGGTAGCAACAACCATACCCTAACTCTGCAGCCACACCAAGGGTGCAAGTCCAAGACTTCACAGATATTCTCTGCAGAGATACCAAACCGTGAACAATGTCAGGTAACAGGTGCCCAGACTGGGAATTCTAGTTTGTTTTCAAAGTCAGGTTGGGCAACCTTCCCGTAACCTCTTTACTTGGGAAAACCTGGCAACAGTGCTCACCTACCACAGCTGCAGTCATGTGGACTCATTGGCCCAGACCATAGATCCTAAAATTTCTAGATCTGGCAATACCTCTTAATTCCTCAATACTGAAATTCCAGGAGGAGTACACCAAGTTAGATGGGAAAGTAACACATAAGCCAACTAAACTCAACAAAGAAAAACAATATTGCAAATGACTCAACTAGCATCAAGAAGCTTAATAAATTATTAGACTTAACAATCCTATGATCAGATATAACGGTTTTCACATAAATTGATTTTTCTACTTATTTATTTTAATATTAGAGCTTTGTGATTTAATAAGTTTTAATTCTAGAATTATATCAAGTTTAAGATTTTTTTCTACATTAAATCAAGATCTTAAAAGAAAAAATAAGCATAGGGAAATTGTTTCTTTGAAGTTAAGCTGTGTTAATAATTTATAATATGCTTATTGCATAATAAGTTATATTATGATTCAAGATACCAAAACCATCTCCAATAATTGTATATATACTGCTTCATGGTATGCAATACTCTTCATGGTATGCAATATTCTTCTATATACAAAAGAACATTTAAAAAACAAACAGGCAAAAATTCTGCAATAATAGGTAGTAATAAATTAAGTAACATAGTTATAATTTTAAATGATGATATATCCATACAATTAAATGATAACAATATTATTTAAAGACAGAGAAATAACATAGTAGCGCAGAAGTAAATTGCTTTTCATGCAAGCACCAACCTCAGTTCAATTCCCATAATAGCATACATCCCTGCTGCATTGCCAGAAGTAACCCACTGGGTACAGGGTCAGGAGCAATCCCTGAGTTATGAAGACTGCTCTGCATGATAGAGCTTTGCTGATATGTGAGAGGGCTGAGTTCCACCTCAGTGATAGTCCTCCATACATCACTTGATGTAGCTGGCTTAAGAGGGGTCTTGAAATCTTGTAGAGCTGCCAAGTTGAGTATCACACTGCTGGGCCTGAAGCCTTAAATTGAAGCCCCGGAGCTTTGGGAATCACTGGGGATGATGGTTATGTAAAATATTTATGTCATGATATTGCACATATGATGCTGGGGAATGAGTCTCAGAACATATCTTCATAAAAATGTTTCATTTTGGGAACAATGAGGCTCCCAATAAACTTTTAGTAAATCTTTAATATTTTAAGACAAATAATGCTGATAATTTTATACCCGGTTGACAGTGAACTGTGGATTGAAATCTTTTATAGCATCAAAAAAGTACTGTATTTCATATTGATAGCAGAGAAAAATATCAAAATTTAAAATCTGTTCTCCAATATCTATTGAATATTATTTTCACAGCATCATAAAATAAATTAAAGCCTCATGCTAAGGGTGGATTAATAGTACAGTAGTAAGACATTTACCTTGCACCCAGATGATCAGGGTTTGATCATTGGTACCACTTATGGTCCCCTGAAGAAGAAATCCCTGAGGTCAGAGCCAGGAATAAGCCATGAGCCCCATAAGATATGACCCTACTGTTTTCAAAAATAGCATCATTTTCAAACCGTTGCAAACAATGAACATTTTATGTTTTATATATTTGTATTATGTGATAAAAAGGAATCAAAATTAAAATTCCTTTTATTTGGTGTTTCTATTTTATGTAACATCAACAACAAAATGATCATTTTAAAATATGACATTATATTTAATAAAAGCTAAAAGTTCTTGACAGATTTTTTCTTATGTGTCTTGACTTACATGAAAATTAAAGAATTAACTTCCCCTATTTAATTAATCTCTCAATTTTTCAACATGAAGCAATGACTTTCAACTAATATTTAATATCCTCCCTAAAGCTTATGCAAAGACAAGCTCCAATACAATTTGGTGTTTTATGTGTTATACCGTTAAAAGTAGAAAAACTTATTCTAAAAGCTAGCATACCTCCGACTGGAAAAATAAATACGTACATGCATATAAATAGTTATCTGTAGCACTGTAGCACTGTAGTCGTATTGTTCATCAATTTTCTCGGGCACCAGTAACGTCTCCATAGTGAGACTTGTTAATGTTTTTGGCATATGGAATATGCCATGGGGAGCTTGCCAGGCTCTGCCGGGTGGGCGGGATACTTTTGGTTGCTTGTCGGGCTCTCCAAGAGGAACAGAGAAACCGAACCAGGGTCGGCTGCATGCAAGGCAAATGCCCTACCTGCTGTGCTATTGCTCCAACACAGATATCAGTAAAAGAAAAAGAAATTACATCATTGTTTTCTAAGTACTTGCTTAGCACTGTAGCACTATCCTCCCATTGTTTATGGATTTGCTCAAATGGGCACAAGGAATGTCTCCATTGTGAGACTTCTTGTTACTGTTTTTTGACATATCGATTACACCACAGGGAGCTTGCCAGGCTCTGCCATGTGGGCGAGATACTCTCGGTAGCTTGCTGGCTCTCCAAGAGAGATGGAGGAATCAAACCCAGGTCGGCCGCATGCAAGGCAAACGCCCTACCTGCTGTGCTATCGTTCCAGCCCTAGTACTTGCTTAAATTATTAAAATAGAAAAAAAAAGAATGTAATATTGTTGTGTTAAATATGTCTAATCTAGAAGCCAGAAAGATTTAGTACTGAGAGTAGAGCATTTTATTCTTCTGACCCAGGTTTGGGTTCCAGAAGCTCATATGTTTCCTCCCACAGGGAGTAATCCCTGAGCACAGAGCCAAGAGCAAACTCAAAGAGCCACCAACTATGACACAAAAGAACAAATTTTTTAAAAGTTTCATAATTTTCAAAGATATGTCTTATCACGTTACATACTTGATATTATTTATCACAATAAAATTTGATTGCTAGCTAAATGTCCTACTATTTGACATATAGAATACCAAAAATAAAATTTCAATTAGAAAAACATGAATATAACCATGCTGCCAGGTCCCGTGCCACGCTGTTTCACTCAGGGCTCCCCAGAGGAAGGCGGGTGAGACCCATCATAGTTCCAAGGGACCCAGACTCAGCAGCTGAAATCCTCCAGAACCCAACTGCTACCCTGCTCATGGCCGCTCTCCACATCCTTGGTGGAGACTACTCCATGAGTGAACTTTTGTTTCCTGGGCCGCACAGTCACATTTGCAACCTCACAAAATTTCTTAGGACACATCCTACCCATAATCCAAGAGCATTGCACAACATTTGATGGGATTCAAAATAGGAAGCAAACAACTTCAGAGGGAAATATTATATTATTTCTGTTCTGCTTTGGAGCAGGGATTGGGGTTCGAGATGGGAACACCAGAAACATGGTGGTAGGAAAGTATAATGGTGGTGGGACTGGTGTCTGAATATTAACTGTAATCAAATTTTGTGAACTACTTTATAGAATTAAAAATAAAAATAAAAAATAAATAAAATGCATTCTTTTTGGCTAACCTAGGTAAGGAATTTCAGAAAGTTACTACTAATTAAAGCATGTATAACATATTACACTGGAAATGTTTTTAAATTGGTGAACAGTATTTCACCCATTAAACTTAGGTCTCACAATTAGGAACTCAACGGGGAAATTTGAGGAAGTTTAAATCAAATTGAAGTAGTTGTCATAGAAGAATGAATCAGTACTGGGCTAACTCTCACTGTGACCTCGGTACTAACAACAATCTGTCTCTAAGATAGTGTGTCTGAGCCACGCATTGGGAAATGAAGGGCTCTAGGAGTTTCAGAGAAAATGATATAAAGAACATACGGTTAACAGAGACAAAATGCCAATAAGTTCTAGAAATAATTTGAAAGTCCAAAACAGCCACAGGCAAATTACAACACAGAAGATTATGCTGGAATCAGGTAAAGGTAAAGGCCCTCCCGTTGATCGTCGAGCGGGCCCAGTAACGTCTCCATTGGAGACTTTGTTGTTACTGTGTCTGGCATATCGAATACTCTCGGTAGCTTGCCGGGCTCTCCGAGAGGGGCAGAGGAATCGAACTCGGGTCGGCCATGTTGGCCGCTTGTAAGGTGAACGCCCTACCCGCTGTGCTATCGCTCCGGCCCTGCTGGAATCAGAGGAGAGTTTAATTCAGATGCACTAACTTGAAACTGGCAACATGAGATACAATGTGGAGAGGAGCACTGTAGCACTGTACTCCCTTTGTTCACCGATTTGCTCTGGCGGGTCCAGTAACGTCTCCATTGTGAGACTTGTTGTTACTGTGTTTGCATATTCAATATGTCACGGGTAGCTTGCCAGGCATTGCTGAGAGGGCGAGATACTCTCAGTGGCTGCCTGGCTCTCAGAGAGGGGCGGAGAAATCAAAGCCAGGTCAACCTGCCGAGTGCAAGGCAAACGCCCTACTGCTGCGCTGGTTTATTACCCTTCACCTGCTGGTCACCCCCTTTCCCTTTTTTTGTTTTAATTAAGTGTCCTTTTATGACAATAAAATTTTTACTCTCAATATCTGTATGACAAAAGAGAATCATTAAAGAATAAGAACATATATTTCCTTTGAAATAAAAAAAAAGCCAATATCTAATTGTGTCTTCTTTTAAAATAATTATAAATAATTAGGTCAGCAATGAGGATTTACCACAGAGATTAGAATGTGAAGAATGTCAGAGGCAATATGTGGAAAAAAACACCAGTTTAAGAAGTAAGAAAAACTAAAACAAATTATTATTATGATAATTTTGAAAATCAAGATGACAGGGTCATTTTAAAATGGTAAAAATTTGCTTTTTATCCTATTTCAAATTAGTCCGATATAGTATTATCTGGCCTGTCTTTCTGTAAAATGTTCTATTATATTTTAATTGCAGTTAGACTATTCCTCTTCCAAGACCCTATCTTTTTGGAATGTATGTCAATAATTTGGGTCCAAGTAATCCAGAGAGAGAGAGAGAGAGAGAGAGAGAGAGAGAGACAGAGAGAGAACACTGCTTTTCAGCATTATATGAGAATAGTTTCATACTTCTTCAACTCACTGTTACCACACCATTCACACTCATGGTCATGGTCATGGTCCTCCCATTGTTCGCCGATTTG
Source organism: Sorex fumeus (assembly GCF_029834395.1). NCBI lineage: Eukaryota > Metazoa > Chordata > Mammalia > Eulipotyphla > Soricidae > Sorex > Sorex fumeus. The sequence continues at coordinate 18,998,150 of NW_026606096.1, read as the reverse complement.
CTCAAGCAGGCCCAGTAATGTCTCCATCGTGAGACTTGTTGTAATTGTGTTTGGCATATTGAATATGTCACCAGTAGCTTGCCAGGCTTTGCCGGGTAGGCGAGATACTTATCTCGTGGGCTCTCTGAGAGGGGCGAAGGAATCGAACCCAGTTCGGCCAGGCTGGCTGTGCGCAAGGCAAATGCCCTACCACTGTGCTATTGCTCCAGCCCTGCACATTAGAGGGTATCAAAATCCATTCACTGACCCCTAATTTCTTTCCACAACTGTCTCCACTTCCAGTAATGTGTTTCATGAATGAAAAGGGTTAGTTTTCATTTGATTTATCTTTTTCCTTGCTTTGGATGTTTATATCTCATATATAATATAGACAATCCAGTCATTATGTCTTTCTGAGTAACTGAGCTTAACATGACCCTCTTTGGTCATCTGTGTGTGTTTACGAAAAGCTTACTGCAACTCGCCTTTAGAAGACATGATTTCATGTCTTCTAAAGGCAGCAGTGCAGTTTGTATATACTATCAACAGGGAACAAATATGAATTTTTCTTCAAATTCTGGTTGCCCTTTTGTTCAGGATTTTTCATATAAGTTATGAGGTGATATTTCACTGACGTTCGATTTGCATTTAACTGATAGTGAACATTTTTTCAGGCACCTGTTGGTCATCTTCTTTGATGAAGTATATATTTAGCTCTTAATTCATTTTTGATAGGACTCTTTGTTGTTGAGATATGTGATATACTTTGACTGTAAGTTCACTGTCAGGCATATGACATGTGAATGCATTCTCACATTCAGTGATATGCATTTTTATGCTATGTATGTTTCTTTCTGTATACACACATTTTTTAGTTTGATGCAACCACATTTGCTTATTTTTGCTTTTGTTTCTTTGTCATTTGATTCAGTCTCCAAATATAACACTGAGGAAAATATGATAGAAAATAGTATCTGGTTTTCTTTCATGTGATATTTTTGGTTTTATTTTTAATATTCATGTCTTAAATCCATTGTGATTAGCTGTTGTATATGGTGTGAGATTGTGTGAAAATTGTATCCCTTTGAAAGGGATGTACAATTTCCAAAAATCATCTGTTAAAGATATTGCCATTTCTCTATTTTATGCCTTTGGCTCTTCAACACAAATTAACTACTCACATATGTGAGGATTCACTTCTGGTTTCTTAATTTTATTTCATTGATCTATATGTCAAATTTTACTCTAACGCTCTTTTGATTAGGGTAACTTTTGAGGGTAGTGTGATGTATATATGTTTGATACCTCTATTCTCTTCCCGACACAGGATTGCTTTGGATCTTCAGGATCTTTCTTAGTTACATACAAAACTCAGCAATGTTATGTTTTTCAATTTCCTGAAAGCATGACATTGCATTCTCATAAGGATTGGGTTGAATTTATTTATGGATTGTGTGGGGTGGATATTTGAAAATGTAATTCCTCAAGTCTATGAGCTCGAGCTCGATTTGCTCGAGCGGGCCCAGTAATTTTTTCATGGCTTTATATCGCTCATGATTTCTATTTCTTTATTTGTTTTAAGAAATCATTTTTATGAATATTTTGTTATTGGGATAACATTAAAGACATATATATGTACAAATGAATACATATATACACATATGGACACACACAAACACACACACACATATATATATTTGTATATATATATAGGCTTCACACTTTGCAGTTCTCCTGGCTTACTCCTAGCTGTCTCAAGAATGACTCCAGGTAGACGTGGGAATAGAACTGGATCGAGTCATGTACAAAACAAACACTGTAATCCTTAGACTATCTCTCCAGTCCCATTTAAATTTGTTAGCTTTCCTCACTAGTTTTTGATGAGGCTTTTTGTCTTTCTACTGCAAAGTTTTGTGATTTTTTAAAATGTATCTTTGATTATCAGTCCTTGGTCAGGTGTGCGCATATAAATTTCTCCTGTATTTAGCAGGATATCTTGAATTTAGTCAATATTTCTTTTGCTGTGTAGAGATAAGTATGATGGAGTTTTCTAACTATACCTCTGTCTTGGTTGTTTATTTTAATACATTTTATTCCTTTTATTTTGGTGTGGATATAATGAGATTTAATTTCTTTATTCTTACAAGTTTATTTCTGGATATAAAGGAATTCAACTGACTCTGAGGATCAGAGAAAGGAATGAAAGCATATGCCTTCCCTGTGGCCAACTTCTCTTCAATCTTGGACACCATGTGTTAACTAAGCCATCATCAGGTGTAGACCTGTAGGCACCTTGCACTGTTGAATGTGGCCTGGAGGCTCCGTAACTCCAAGGGGATGGTTAGTCCAGGAAGCCCCGTAACACAACCTCTGAGAAACAACACATCCTTGGGTTCTTGGAATGAACTGTTGGACTTTTGTCCAAGAATGACAATAATGAGTCCTCGGAAACTCCTGACACTGCTTTGGAGACTCTCAGCATTCCCCCCCAAAAGAAATTCAGCAGGTTTTTCCTTTTAGCCTCACACTAAAATGTATGTTTAAAAATAATTTTCTGTGCCATCTCCAGTTTTCTCTGTCAACTGCAAATCATAATGACATTTCTTCTATCCAATTATTTTTCATTTTTATTTTTTGTAATAATTTCCAAAGCTATTTTGCATCATTTTAGTGAAGAATATCCATCTGTGCCAAAATTTTAAGTTTTTCATCATGAAGTACAGTTTTACTATAGATGCCCCCTACTATGCATAGGTTTGTTCCCTTTATTCCTATTTTATTGTGAAATTTTATAGTACATGTGTATGAACTTTGTCGAATGTTTCTTTGCATCTATTGATTAAAATATATGATTTGTATATTTTTCATTGTTGATTTATAATATTACACTAATTGTTGGGACTATTTTCAACCATATTTGCACCCCTTAAGCCCTACTCCCATGATACTTGAAATCACACTTCCTTTTCCTTTTTTGCTGCATTTCGTTCACTGAGATCTTGATGAAGACTTCAGCATCTATTTCCATTAGTAATAAAAAGTTTTATATTGAAAATTTTAGAATTCCTTGAACATGTGGTTGAGATACTTTTCACCATTGATGTACTAAGATAAGGGCTTAATGGCTCCAGGGTGATATACAACAATCTTCAACACTTTCCTCTAAGTAATCTCTTTTGGACACTTTTTAGCAGATTATTCATAACAAGAAATACAAAATAAATTAATTAGGTCCTACTTTGGAGGCAGGCTTTGGGGGTCAGGGTGGAAACATTCAAAATATGGTGTAGGGAAAGTATAATAGTGGTGGGATTGGTTGGAATATTAAATTTAATAAATTTTTGTAAAAAACTTTTTAAAATTAAAATAAAATGTAAAAAGTGTATGGGCCTTTCAGGGGGTCACACCCAGAGAAACTCAGGATCTATTCCTCTTTCTGTGTTCAGGATTTATTCCTGGTGGTTACTATACGTGATCCTAAGTATGGAACCAGAACTGGCTATACACAAGGCAAATGTCTTAACCCCAGTGCTCTCTTTCCAGCACAAATAAGAGTCCTTTTGAATAGTTCTTTTATTCTGAAGTCTAAGAGAATCAGAAATAGCAGCAAAATGAAGTAGAAGTGACTCACAAGCAAGCAGTCTGCAATGTAGTTTTAAAAAAGAATAAAAAAACTGTCATGTAGATCTATAAAATCTATCAATCCTTGTCATGGTAGATTATAAAATCTAATATAAACAGTGTCATCTTAGAAATGAGAATATAAATTAACATTAAAATTAAAGCATATAGTTGAAGAAATACTTTTTGAAAAATTGAAGCTGTTGAAAGGTTTTATATTTGAGCAATCTGTATGTAAAACTATTGTTGCTTCTACATCGACATCCAAAATTGTTTACTAAACATCTGTGAATGAAGAGAGAGCATATCAGCACTGTAAGAACCCTCTGGTCTCTTGTCTGCCTTATCCCTGTACACTTCTATCCAAGAAAATACCCTACTCTTTTGTAATTATGAAGCTCTATTACATCTGCTGGGGATTTATCTGAACAGTAAATTGATGCATGATATGTGTTCTCCTTCCTTTTTGCACACTAAAATTACTATGCCAAACACAGTAACAAGTCTCACAATAGAGACGTTACTGGGCCCGCTCGAGCAAATCAATGAATAATGGGAGGACCATGACCATGATCATTAAAGTAAAGTAAGTAAAGTAAAGGCCCTCCCGTTGATCATCGATTTGCTCGAGCGGGCCCAGTAACGTCTCCATTGGAGACTTTGTTGTTACTGTGTCTGGCATATCGAATACTCTCAGTAGCTTGCCAGGCTCTCCGAGAGGGGCAGAGGAATCGAACTCGGGTCGGCCATGTTGGCTGCGTGCAAGGCAGACGCCCTACCTGCTGTGTTATTCTCAAAATATTAGCTTTCTATCTTTAGGTTCTATTCCATTGAGTGCCAAAATTGCTGGAAGTCCTCAACAACTTTCCTATTGTTACTATGTACTTTCTTGAACTCAACCTTAAATTTTATGATGTTGTTCTCCTTGGCTTTTGTCCTACAACTCTAAAAGGATTTTTTGTTGTCCACGTTGCTGGTTTTTGGATTTTTGTTTTGTACTTATGTTTGTCTGCTCCTTTCAGTTTTACTTCCTTTTTTCTCTTAAGACCATTATCATCTTTTTATGATCCATAGCTGCCACTTGAACTTGTGATCTCAGTATTATTCAGCCACATGTTTGAACTTCAATTTGTCCTTATATGTCCCAAATATAATTTAACAATATTTATTTAACTTGGTTCTCTCCATGTGTTTCTTTCTTAATGAATATCATTTTATACCTTAGCATAAGTTTGAAAACTGGAAATTATTATTATTATTATTATTATTATTATACATTTTCAGTCACACCCAGGGATGCTCATGGGTTACTCCCAGTTCTGCACTCAGGAACTACTCCTGATGGTGCTTGGGGGACCCAGTGGGACGCACGGATCAAACCCAGGTTGGCCACATGCAAGGAAAACGCCTTACCCACTGTACTTTCATTCCAGAGCCTGGAAATTATTCTTGATCCTACCTATTCCTCCCATACATAAAACATAGCTTAAGTCAAAATATATAACTTGTAAATTTTCTTTGATTTTTTTCCCCAAAATATCACTGCCTCTCTGCTTTGTGACTACTGCTTCTCTGGTTCTGCCTTTACCACTTTGACCCAGACTGCTTTGCTAAGGCAATTTTGTCATTAAACTCTCCTCCTTATCTCAAATAAATATTGTTCACACACTAGTGGTCTGATATCTACACATACTAATAAGGTTCATATTTTACTCTTCTTGTTATTAGATCATTCCAAAAGATAATTTTACTATAGCAATGGGTTTTCTAGGTTTATACACAATTTATTCTCCTCATAATGTCATTGTTGAATCAATATTCCATTGAGAAATATTTTTTATAAATTTCATTTTGAATTATAATCATGAGTAGTAAGTGATTTAAAATACCCTAATTTTTTAAAGTATCTTAGTATTCTAATTAGTTCGTACAACAAAGGAGAAAAATTGAGCTTTTATAGAGTTAGTTTTAATATAAACTCTCACAGGATTCATTATGCTTATAAAAACTTAATTATTTTATGCTTAGCAGAAACGCTTTTTTCTTTTGGATATTTCTAACATATAAAGGTCACTTTGAATTGCTAGAAATTTATTTAAGTGTGGCATTAGAATTTGAACCACTAAACATGAATACATTTTAAAGTATTTGCATAGGGATCTAGGAACTAAAACACATAACAGTTTGAAAACATTGAAAGAACCTATAAGAATTACACAAATACCTCATTCCATCTACTTTAAACACTCAGAATGACTCATAAAGCAATTTATGATTAAATTCAGTAAATAAGTTTCTTTCTATAAAGCACTTTGAAAACAAATATCCTTTCCCTAATTTATCAATTACTCTGTTTTTATCTTCAAAGCTCAAATAATAAAATTCATTTATTAGCTCAATAATAATATAACAGTGTTTTATCATTTGAGTTTGATTACTAAAATATCAAATATTTGAACATCACGTTTGAAATAGAATGCTTCAATTTATATATGGCCATCTCTCCAGATGAAAAATCACTTAAATTTACTTTTGGATTAAAAGCAAAAATAGTGTGTTCCATTAAAGATAGATTTAATGAAACATTTTAATTAAATGAATTAGAATAAAACAGAATAGTGGTTTATTGTATGATAATAAAAATCACAGTAGTTAATAATGGTATTGTTTGTAATTGCACAATAAATACTCACCCTGAAAATTGTATGTACAATATTGAAAATATTTAAGATAACAAAATGCTAGGGTAAGAAACAACAATCATCTCAACAAAATCACAGGAAAAGAAAATTATCTCCTGAAAAAAGGAGTTAGTTTCCCTGAAAAAGAAAAGTATCATACATCTAAACATAGAAAGGTCCCAGCTCTCTCCTACCACCTCTAACAAAAACACTTTCTCACAGGAGCACTGGGGAAAGAAGGTCCCAAGTTTCACTAATTTCTGTGGAGCTGATAGTCGCCATCCCATTCTCCTCAATAGGGTAACTCACAGTAAAAATGATAAATTCAACCTTTTGTATCCTTTTGCCAGGGATTCTCTTATAACTCATACCATCCTAAGAAATATCTGGCAACTCCAAATTGTTCATTAAATAATAGAATGGGCTGGGTAGCCAATCCCAGGAAAAGACATTGAACTCTTAAGAGATGTAACACTTAGGACCTAGCCCTTGAATTAAATATCCTAAGCCTTCCTTATAAAAGGGGATAAAACTAGAACCCTAGGTTTATGATACCTTAAGGAATCCCACTCCTAGTCCTCGGTAGTCTCCCTCTCTCCTCCTTTCTCTTCAGTAAAATCACTAAGTCTTTGAAGAAGATTGAGGCATTAGTAAACTCTTTCTGATTTGCCCAAAGAGCTGGTCCTTCCTTGACAGAAGCAAAGGATTTAGTATATTCTCTAAGTACTCAAAATACCACTAAACTTACTTAAAATTATCTGAATGCCATTAGATAGGTTTCCAAATTTACTTTGCTAATCAATCAAGGCATGATTTAGAATTAGCTGATATATACACTGTGGGCATGTTTTAAATTTCTTAGTGAAAAATAAAAATAATTTAATAATGCATTAAAATTAGAGAAAATTAAGAACAAATAATCATCCATTCCTGTAAAAACTGTATCTTACATGTGTGCAGGAGGGATGTGGAAGATGTTGTGTTATTGGCGGGCTCAGGGTAGCTCTCTCTTGCTGCCCATGTTTGGTGCTCTCAAGCCACTGTGTATGGACGGGATCGCAATGACTCCTCCTTTGTGCTTTGCTTCTGTGTGTGCTGCTGTGCTCTCTTCTGTCTGTCTCTCTATTTCTGACTCTGTCTCTGAAGTCTCTCCTCTGGTCTCTTCCAATCTCTCTCTCTGGAGTTCTTCTGCTTCTCTCTATGGAGCCCTTCACTCTGGATTCTGACTTGCCCCTGGATTCTGACCCTGGCTCTGGATTCTGTCTGAATCTGGCCCTGGATTCTGAATCTACTTCTTCTCAGTGCTTACAGTCTGAGTTTATATAACAATCACATAGGGTGGTGACATAAAGGTGGGTTGAATATTAACAAATCCACAAAGACAGGTAATCACTCTTCCAGGAGATTAAATCAAGGAAAAAAATCTCATCTAAAGAAATTACTCTGGATTCCTAGGAGATCCACTTAAGGGCTTAAGGGCGAGATCCCATTCAGGGTATGTCACTTTCTTCTTTCCTCAGCTAGGAATCCACTTAAATAGTTATAGTAAATCTACCTCTAATATTTCTAGCAATGTCGTTCTGTATGAGCATAGTAAACTATATATCAACTTAAAGTTTGGTTCTTCCTGAGGATGTCTTACCACAATCCTCAGGCCAGCTTAGTCTTCCTAACCCCAGCAGGGTCCTAGTCTCATCGTTACTTTAGGATCATAACAGCATTTGTCTATGATCATACTCTCAATTTATAGTTGAGAATTGTGGCGCTTTGGCCTGGCCCATTTCGATGCCAGGGTAGCTCACAGCTTGCCCTGGGTCCATTCAGTCCCTTGTCTGGACCCTGCTTTTGGGGATGCTAGGAACTAAGGGCAACTGAGTTGAGAGCAGATGCCCAGGAGTAAATATTATTGTAGTTAATCAACTCCCAAATTACACAGCATATTATGAACTGTCTTCCTGTGTCCATGCAGAAAGGTAAACTAAGTTCCCTGCATCAAGGCTGAAAGGACAATCCTATTGCTATCCTACACATTTCCATTAAAATATCAAAGTAATTCATATATCTAAAATATGTTATAGAAAACTTTACAACGATTCTAATAAAATTGCATTAATATACTATTGATTAATATTGTGCTTTTTTACCATTATTTATATCCTGTTTTCAAATTACCTATACTGTTTTACTTCTACTTCATACCATGGTAAAAAGAATAACAAACTAAGACTCATGTAATTTGTCTATCCCTACATCGATCAACAAATAATTAATGAGTTAAAGTAAGTCATAACTTCTCTGACTTTAATTTATTTTTTCTGATTATTTATGTAGGTACTGACTAGTTTTATAGGTGTTTTTGTCATACACTTTCTGAGTGAATGTATTCCAAATACAAAAACTGATTACTTTTCATCCTGACAATATCTGTCATTTTTATCATTGTGTTATTATATATTACTAAGTAAAAGGAAATCTATCTTTTGGAGTTGCTTTAATTATCACAACACTGTGTACATATAGGTACTTAATGCATAATTCTAAATTGCTTTTCTCTCTATTCTCATACTTATTTCAATCATGATGCTATCAAAGGATTTTATAATAAAGTTTCCAAAATCACATCATTGTAAAAACCATTCACTGAAGTTAACAAAACAAGAGGATTTTAGTTGCAATGTATCTTGACAAAAGAAGAGAAAGAAACATAATTATGGCTCCTATCCACATGCAATTATAAATATGTTCATACTAATGCAAGTACGATCCATTGAATTTAGTTTTATAATCTAAGAGTGGTTTATTATTTTATCCATTTAAAAATTTTTTTTGAAGGGAGGGATTCAGGTTGCGCCAGTGCTGGAGCGATAGCACAGCGGGTAAGGTGTTTGCCTTGCACGCAGCCAGCATGGCTGACCACAGTTCGATTCCTCCGCCCCCCTCGGAGAGCCCGGCAAGCTACCGAGAGTATTCGATATGCCAGACACAGTAACAACAAAGTCTCCAATGGAGACGTTACTGGGCCCACTCGAGCAAATCGATGATCAACGGGAGGGCCTTTACTTACTTTACTTACTAATCTACGAGGGGTTTATTATTTTATCCATTTAAAAAATTTTTTTGAAGGGAGGGATTCAGGTTGAGCCAGTGATTTTAAAATACTAACTAGTAACTGAAAACCATTTCTTTTTTTTTTCTTTCTCTTGTGCATGGGTTTTTCATTTTTGTTTTGTTTTGTTTTTGCTTTTGTACTTTGGTCTTTTTATTTGTTTTGATTTTTGTTTGTTTGTTTTATTTTGCTTTTTGTTTGGGGGGGGGGCAAAGCTACCAGTGCCCAAGGCTTACTCCTGGCTCAGGAATGATTCCTGGTGAGTTAGGAGATAGAATTGTGTCTAGTCATTTGAAAGGCAAGCATCTTACTCGCTGAACTATCTCTCTGGCACAAGGTCTTTCTATCTGAGTTATTTCAAATCATAATAAATAAAAATAGACTGCAGGGCTTCTTTGTTTTATTGTATTTTTGCATTGCAAGAAGCCTCACACAGAGATGAAGCAAACACATGCACACATGTGGTTGTACCTTTGAGCTACATCCCTGGCAGTTCCAAATCTTTCTAACAGCACAAATAATCAACTTTTATCAAACATAAAGCTAGTTAAGCATACATAAATCAGTCCAAGCACTTCAACAGAAATATGTTCTGTGGTTATGCTATTAAAATAGGTGTGAAATCCATTTACTAAGTCACTTTGGTTTCTCAGAAAAGTAAACAAAAAATCACTCTTTGAATGTTTTAATTGTTTTTGACATATGGTGACAACACATCAGGTGTTGTTTCCACTCTCAAATAGCCCAGGAGAAACACTGTGGAATTAATGACTTAAATGAGAACCAAAAAGGAACGCATAACAGGATTATCAGATATTTCCAGTTCTTCACTTGGAATGATTAAATCCCTGAGCTTTCATATATGTTTTAATACAAACACTTCAATTATCTTAATTATGTCACTTCTTTTAAGAAACAGCTTGTGCTCTGAGATGAAACAACATGGCCTATTGCATAAAGAAATAGAAAAAAAAGGGGACGCATTATATAAGAAATATTATACTCACGGAATGTTCGATAAAATTCTTCAAGAGCCAGGTGCTTGTCAGAGTTAAAATCATCGTATTTTAGTAGATCATACAAAGTACAATCAGAAAGATCCTTGCCAAGGTCTTCTTGTTTTATCACCTGACAAGAAAATGTGACAGATAATTATATATGTGTCTTAACATTTTGTAGAATACTTAGCAACCATATTTTTAAAAGATGATATGAAACTGCAGTTAGACAAATAAATATGTCAATAAGAAAAACCAAGGTTTTTAATTAGTGGATTTATTTATTCATTCATTCACTCATTAATTTTGGCATTCATACCAGAGTTCCATAGCCCAGAGACACTCTGTGGGTGTTCAGTGTAGTAAGGAAAGCCTGGAATTTTCTGGGTTTGGCCTGATGATGCAGTGCCATTCAGCTTAGGGGTGCTGGGTACCAACAGGATTATGCAAGGTTAGTGCCATATGGTGCCAAACTCAGGCCTCATGCATACAACATATGAATTTAAACCATTTTAGCCCCCTGGATTGTGATAGTTTTTATTTTTTCACTATTTGAGAGATAAAAGATTATAAAATCAATAGAGTTTCCTGGAATTTAGTCCAATTTTTCTCTTATAAAAACCTCACAACAGAACCTCCAAAACTTAAATTTTTAAAGATATATTGCATTTCATTATTTACTTTGCTACCTCTATAATTACTCATGTTAATTACTAATTTGCTAAATTCCTAATCTAGTACCTATATAATTGCTACTTACTATCTCAAGAAAACACTGCCTATTTTCAGTGTACATATGTCAAAATAAAACACAGGTTTTTTCCCAACATACATTGGAATGTAGTTGTTCCTCACACTCATGGCCATATTATTTGAGAAAAATTGAAGTTAGTTTCTCATTTTCCCTCTCTCCTTCTAAAATCCTCCCCAGCTGGCTGTGAAGCCATTTGGGATTGTTCATTTAGTCCCCTGGTCACAAAGGTGCTATTAAGCAAATGACTGTTTCCAGGAGCCAGATAGAATTAATGCACCAATTGATGATGGAAAACCATCTAAGAGTGGGCGAGAAAAATCATAAAATTGCTTTTCTACTCAGTGTTTTGTCTTATATATGAGGCTGAAGCTTTTTTATAGTCTGCTGCTTTTGACAGAGAGACACTGAGTTTCCAAACTTTTTTTTTCATACCTTTCTAAAACATTCTAGGTAGTTCCATAGCTCCGTCCAATGTTTTTTTTATGTATATTTCCCCACAAAATGAGGCAATAGTTTGTCTCAGTGTGGAATGTTTTATAGTTTCAAAAGCTGATAGTGAAATTAGAAAATAAAGTCAGAATACAAATGGATCTGAAACTTTATAATGTTATAATGCAGTGTTACTTCAATAAACATTAAGAAAATAAAAAAAAATTTGAATTTTTTAAAAATTGTGTTTTTTGCTTTTATCACATCCAGCAGTATGAAGGGCACTGTGTGGTACACAGGACTCCAGCATATAAAACAAACAAACAAACAAACAAAATGTGCATCTAGCCATTTGACCGACCTTCCTGATTCTATAAAATATAGACAATATAAAGACATCATCCACCTCTGGGTTCACTCTGTGACTTCTGAGAAGTCACTAAACCTTTCTTCAATTAGAAATGGAAGATAATAACATTTCTTTTTCTCATTTTCTCATTTTTTTTCTCTTGTCTGTGAAATGCAGACAAGACAATCAGGTGCAAGTATTAACACTCAAAAGTAGTCCATTAAGGCTAAAATTCGTAAATTTTAATATAATGTACTTCTTTCTAGTAAAATCATTTATTGTAGCTTGTCATATGCATTTGTCTAGGTGATGCATGGCATTCACAATGTATGCTGCTTTCTGTAACGCATCATTTTTTAGAATTATTTTATTACATCATTGGTCTACTGCTGATGCAAAAGACACTCAGGTACCCAAAGGCATTTTTAATTATTTCTAGAACATTTCTGTATTACAGGTTTAGTTGTTCTGTAATATGACTGAGCTACAGAAATTACTCTTAAGATAAAGTGTAGGACACAGACCACTGCTAACACTTAGAGTCGTCTATTCACTCTCTGATGACACAATGATAGCATAGGCATTGACAAATAGCCTGCATGTAGGTTCTTCATTGTGCATTGTATTCAAATTTCATTGGTGAAGCTGATATTTGCTACCACAGGGGAATGCTACAAAAAGCTTTATTTGCACTACTGATCCAATGATAGCATTAAGCCCTGCATTTCAGGACAATCCAGCTGGAGAGATTAGCAAAACTACCTAATGGTTGATGCCATCTATTCTGTAAGCCTAATGGGAAAACAAATAATACTGCTTTTCTATTTAGAAAGAAACAGAGCTCTCAGTCATTCTCCATCTGTTATTTGCTAGAACATGGGAAATGACTTTTCCCATGGTAGGGATCGGCAGTTTGCTGGATCTTACTTCACTACATTCTTCTGAGAGGTCTGCCATGCTAATATTGTAGTTATCTTTAAGGTGCATTGACACTGTGGCTTAGCCAGCAATCTTAGAAGTATTTCAGTGACTTTTGTTGTCATATCCGTTCACAAAGAGCTAGAGATCAAATAAAAATATGGGAAAAAGAATCTGGGCAGGGGCTAAGGCTGATTTCCCTTGTCTTGCAAGGATCAATCCCTAACTGAAGCCACAGCTTCGGAATAAATTGAGCATTGTGGATAAATCCCCATGCTCCACATACACAAAGCAGAGTTCAGAAGAAGTTTGATCAATGCCATTGTGTAGCTTGTGAGACATATGGTTTATGCCACACAAGTACTTATAGCCAAATTTATCACTCCTAACCATACGAGGTCTTCTCATGAGTAGTACAGAGAGCTAAGAGGGAGGTGTCAGACTGCCCTTTGAGGATGCCTCCTTTTTTACCACTTCCACATGTCACCTGTAACACTATCCCCTTCCCACTGGCTTAGGATAAGATATAAGCCCTCAATTATCTAATTACTCTTAGAGGTTCATAAATTTGTGGATCAAAAAGTATGAATTTTTGTTGTTTCTCCTTTGGTCATTTGCCTTTCTTTGCAAAAGATTGGCTTAAGGATCCAAAAGGGCGCTGGAGCAATAACACAAGGGGTAGGGCATTGGCCTTGCAAGTAGCCAACCAGGGTTCGATTCCCAGAATCTCATATGGCGTATCCTGAGCACTGCCCGCCTGGTAATTCCTGAGTGCAATGCCAGGAGTAACCCTTGTGCATTGTCGGGTGTGACCCAAAAAGCAAAAAAGGGAAAAAAAAAAGAATCTAGAAGAAAAAATAGAGAAAATGTTTTCCTCCTTTATAAATACTGAAAACATACTGTCTAGTTTCTATCCTTTTTCCTTAAGTTTTTTTTTTTTTATGAGAACCTTAGCACTGCCCGAGGTTTTTCACATTAACAAGATATCTCCCTTTGTAATTTCAACCAGCAAGAAAAAATTGCTCTGTAGATTCATAGCTTTGATACTTTTAAACTGATGATAGTTTGGCAGTTGAGGAATATTAAAACATGAATTCATCCTAGTAAATGTCGATAGATAAATAATTGACTTGCTTATATAATTCACAAACCAGGTGAAATAATGGATTGTAGTCAAAAAATATTTAGGACAAGAAAACATATTATTTAGGCAAAAGATAAAGTGGCTACCTAATACAAATAACCTTACTTTTACTAATCAGAAAATTCCAGATTTATTGGTTTAAAATTTTACTTTTGGTTTAAAAATAGGGATGAATTAGTCAGTGGAGAATGGCAGTAGAAGTTCTTAGAATAAAATCATTTCTTATTTATAAAAATAGAAACAGAGTGTATTTAACAGTTAAACAAATTTCACTTCGGGGATATGCTGAACTCCAAAGAGTCTTGTTCCTCTCATTTTGAAAGTTTTAGCCCTAAAACTAATTATAAGTATTATCTGTTGGCATTGTCAATTTCATTCTAAGTCAAACACCTTTCTCTCCTTATTTTGTATTCTTAATGGGTTTATTATATTTTTAAATGTTAGGATCAATTACCTTGGCACTCTTTATATATCCATGATTGTTAAATTATTTTTGTTGTATTTGTTCACACTAAAATGACTTTTTATCTATGAGACAAAGCTTTTTATATAAGATTCTTGTCAATAGCATAGAAAACATGTATGCTATTTTACACCTGAACATTAAAAAATTCTTTAACATTTTAGTAGGTTTGATAAATCAGAATAAATATTAACTGTCCATGTCACATGCAACATCTCTATTTTTAAGAGAAATTCGATATATACAGAGATTGCAAAAACACTACTGCCATGCTCATCCTGTTAGCTTAAAAAATATTTAGTCTTATTTATTCTTGTTTTTATTTAATTTTGTAAATGTATTCACATATGGTAGTCATTGAGCAAATGACTTTTAAGTCAAATATGTATAACATAATAATCTAAATCCTGTGTACAAGTAGTTCTTTTTATTATTTTAATAAAAAGTTGGCATGTATGCACATTAGAGTAATATTTCATTCTAATATGCACTCCTAATGTGAATCGGCTTATTAAGTGACAGAATGTAAATGAAGAAAAAGTTAAATCAATATACTCAATACAGCTGCTTATTTAAACTCAGAAAGAATCACAGGGGAATGACTTTGTTTACTTAAATTCATTGGGTGGTTATTTTATCAAAATTGGAAATGTCTAAGCCACAGACTTTCACAGTTGCTTGTTTTGTTTTGTTTTAAGACTACTATGTTTAATACCAACAAATGCAAAACTGCTATTCCCAGAGTTAACTTGCCTTTATATCCTTTCTTTTCTTACCAATAACCAAAGGTGTAAGGCCACAACACAAAAAATAATATCCTTTAAGAATAATTTAGAAAACATTTATGTCTCCATTAAATTGGTCTGTGACCCTATTAGTTCAACTCTTCTCAAATTACTGCATATTTCCCCCAGTTTCTTCCATACTGAATTTCGATACAACTGAAACCCATTCATATAATTTCGGAAAATTTCCTCACCAATAAGAGATTTTTCCCCCTTCATTTACTTGTAAAAAGTATTTATTTACCATAATAACTCTAGAAAATTTTAGCTGACCCTTATGAAAACCATTTGTTAAGTAACTATAGAACATGAAGGAAAAGTTTGCTATTAGATAAATTCTATTTCAATTTATGGAAGAGAGAGAAAATGAAATAGTCTTTTACTGTTATTGTGGAATCTTTCGTCTCAAGAGATCAAAACAAACTTTTCTCGGTATGATCAAAGTCACCTTTCCTATGACTGTCACCTTGGTATGGGAAGTGTTTTCTAAATTATTCAATAAAGTCTTCAGGAACCTCTGAAGTTGATATTAACTTAAAGATTGCAGGTAATTTAAAATTAAAAATACTGAAAACCCTTGAGGCTCAGACTTTGGTGTTCTTGTTCAGTTCTGTAATCAAAGAATCTACATAATAACTAAAATGATCTATTTATGACTTTGCTGAGTATGTTTTTGGAGTTTGGTTGGGGTTATAATGCACAGCTTTATCTGTAGGCATTTCCCTTATATCTGAAAATTTGTACTCAACGATGATGAAGGCATTCCTTCTGTAGCATATAAATTCAACCTTCTATCTTCTCAATTCCTTATATTGAGTATTCTATTTAGGTTATCAATACCTGATTCTTCATTTGGTTTGTTTTAGAAATTATCTCCCTTTTCTATTGAGGCATATGGTCTCTCTCTCCAATTTTATTTATATACATGTAGAAAATGTTATAATCCTTACTTTACATTCTATTATAATTCACAAGTAGTTAATATGAAGTTTGGGTATTACAATTTCTTTAAATTAGCCAATCTCAGTGAAATACATAGAAAAGAATTTATATTTTTCTAAAACATCTTACAATGAAATTTTTGATTATTGAAACATTGTTTTTAGCAATAAGATTTAATAGGCATCTGTTGGATAACACTTCAAAAGGGGTAATATTCTATCACTTGTCATATCATTGATCATAATTTGCTCGAGTGGGTGCCAATTAACGTCTCCATTTGTCTCTGGTGCATGCTAGTGTAGCCCAAAAGGCATCTGCTCACTCCAGGACCATGAAGAGCCTCAAACCGATTGTTCAGGGTTTTGATGAAGAAGTCTGACCATGTCGTAGATGGGCGGTAACGTGTTCTTTTGATTTTCCAGTGAATCCAGTCAGTAACAGCTCTAGTCCAGTGGTCCTCTCTAAATAGCATTACATGTTCAGCCCATCTGATTTTTGTGCCTTGGCAAACAAGACAACATCCCTGATTCTTGATTCTTGATTCGACGGAGGTTGGAACTCTGGATTCCCTCTCTCACTTGAGTCGAACATGATATTCCAAACATAGCTCTTTCAATTCCTCTTTGGAAGACACGAATAGCATTCTCATCCTGTTTTCATAGGACCTAGGTCTATGAGGCATATGTTAGTGCAGGAAGAACAGTGGAGTCAAAAAGATGTGCCCAGAGGAGGAGGTTCTTTGTCCTCTTAACAACTTCTTCAATGCTCTTAAAGGCATTCTAAGTCTCTCTTCCTCCTGCACAGTTCAGGTGCCAGGTCCTTTGCATGTTGAGTTCTAGACCTAGGTGCACATACATAACTGCTGCATTCAGACATGTTTGTTCTTTTGAGGACAAATGGAATGTCAGGAACTAGTCTGTTTTTCATGAACATGTCTTTGTGATATTTAGCTGCAGTCCGACTTTTCCACTCTCATGGTCAAAGTCCGTCAGCATTTGTGCCGCTGGGCTGATATATAATATGTTATTAGAATGATGTCATCAGCAAAGCGAGGGTGGTGTAGTTACCAACAGTCTATCTTCACTCCCATTCCTTCTCATTCCAGTTGTCGCATGACATTCTTGAGGGTGACAGTGAAGAGTTTTGGTGAAATGGTATCGCCCTGTCAAACCCCTCTCTTTACATTAATGATCACGTCCTTGTAGAATGGTGAGATCCTGGTGGTGAATCTGTAATACAGGTCATAGAGGATCCTGATGTACTGAGTTTGAATACCCTGTTTGGCTAGTTTCGATGACCGCTTCAGTCTCAATAGAATTAAAAGCCTTCTTTAAATTGATGAGCATCAGACAGAGAAGCATCTTGAACTCTTGTGAACCCTCAATGAGCCTGGTCACCATTTGGATATGGTCAATCATGCTGAATCCTTTTCAGAACATGACTTGCTCGCATGGTTGTCCTTTGTCTAGTGTTCTGCTAATCTTATTCAGAATTACTTGAGTGAATAAATTGTAGATGACAGACAAAGGGAGATTGGAAAATAGTTGCCAATGTCGTGGATGTCTCACTTCTTCTAGAGTGGAACAGTCCTGCCTATTTTCCACTGGGACAGAACCTTGCATTCAGACAGGTAGCATGTGAAGAGCCAAGCCGGTATATTGACGAGTACTGGCGGCAGATTCTTCAGGTTTTCAGGTCTGACCTTGTCTGGACCGGGTACTCTATGCTTCTTTACTGACTAAATGGCAGAATGCTGGGAACTACATATCTATCCTGTGGAATTTAGTATGTGGGCAGGTGGACGTGGCTATCGAAGATAGCCGAGTAGAAATAGTAGATGATATTCGCCATTTCCCTTCTGGAAGATGTGATAGATCCATCAAGATGTTGGAGGGTATCTTGGTCTTATAGTTGGCAAAGGAGAGGCAGGCATTGCGAATACTTTTCCTGGCTTCTGCCGCATAGTCAACACCGCTGCTCCTCTCTTTTTAAGGTCTTCCTTTATCCCTTCTCTGCACAGCTTTGCAAACTCAAACATTACCTTGTGATTGCCTGAGGTTCGCACCAAACCACATTGGCAAATGAGCTCGAGAGTTTCCCAAGACAGGCATCTTCTTGTGGCTCTCTCTCTCTCTCAGTGTTCCTCACAGAGTCATGCAAGTGCTGAACCAGTTGATCATATTCTTTGTCGATGATGTCAACAATGGCATCCTTCCATACTGCTGCAATAGTGACAAAGAGCTCCCAGTTGGTGGTCATTCTGGGAATTCTCTTAAAATTTGCAGTCCTTCCCCTCTCCCCCCCCCCCCCCCCCCCCCCATGAAGTAGAACTTCACACTAAGGAGATGGTGGTCTGATCCTGTTTGGAATTTTGGGGCAACAGCAGCACTGCTAAGGCAAAACCATCAATTGAGTATGATGTGATCAATTTTCATTGTGGAACTGTTCACCGGGAGACTCCTATGTTCAACTATGCCTTCTGGAATGGCGAGTTACCATGGATGGTCTTGTTCAGCTTAATGAACTCAGACAGTCTCTCAACCTGCTCACGCCATTCTGGGCCGTGGGTCGCAAGGTGGAGTTTTTTGGGCAAACTTCAAGGTCCTACGTTGGCGTTAAAATCACCTACAATGACCTTGTAGAAGGTGTGGCCTTCTTTGTTGAACTTCTCCAGTTTCATGTAGAGCTACTCAATTCCTTCTTTGTTGTAGTTGAGCAATGAAGATTGACAATGACAATGTGCATAGACAATGAGGATAGAATATTATAGCAAGCTATTTTAAAAGGTACTTGAATGTGCCAATATTTTAGCATGATCTGAAATAACTTATTGGCATCATGCATACATGTGTCTATTAATGGCAAAGTATGTCCATAAATTCTTGATAAACAAGCCTTTATTTACTCAAAAAATAAACATAACAAAGATTCAAGAGTATATCTAGAATGGTTACTTAAATTCTATAGTGAATTATTTATTCCTTTTCATACTTAAGATATATATATATAACTGTCAAACTATCTATTTTTCATTCATTTTCATACTTAAGATACATAAAACTGTCAAACCATCTATTTTTGATATATGAGTGCATATAAAATTGCATTTCTAATAGAGTAGATATATTATATTCTTGCAAACATATTTCTATAAGATTTAAAATATTATTGATTAAATATATTGCAAAAATTGCATTAACACAAATATAAAGATATTGTATGCTATATTTATAGAAGTTTGTGAATTTAATAGTCAATCATACCTGAGTTAGTTCATTAATATCTATAAGTCCATTACTGTCAGCATCAAAATATTTAAACATTTGATCCACCAATAACTTCTTCCGAGAAATGTCATCACTGGGATTTTCATTTTCTTGTGTAATATATTTTTGATTTTGTAAATCTAAGAGCATCCTTTTCATCTTGTTGTATTCAGTAGTTTTGCAGTTATTTCCTGAAACAATAACCAAAAAAAAGTTACTTTGAAATAAATCGTTGAAAAATAATTAACTATTTAATTAATGTTTGAAGCTCATGTAATTATAGGTAACATGCATTGTACAGGATTTTTTTTTTATTTATTTATTGAATCACTGTGGGAAAGGTTACAAAGCTTTCAGGTTTATGTCTCAGTCATGCAAATATCAAACACATTTCCCTTTACCAATACTTATTTTTTACCATGAAGAACCCCAATAAAACCCCACCCCCCACCCCTCCCCGTCCCTGTGAGGCAGATGAATTCTAGTTAACACTCTATCTGCTTTGATTAGATTCATTGTTTCAATAAAAGATTCACCACTATTATTTAGAGTTTACCCCCCCCCCCCCAAATCAGACATGCTGAAAAAGCATTGTGAAGTGATTTGCTTTCTACGGCTGGGTTCAAGAATTAAATGTTGGTTTTGGATTTCTGCTCTTTTACCTATTGACCCTGGAAGTATTTCTACTGAAAGTCAGATAGTTAAGAAATTGGTTTCTGTGTTCTGGAGTCCTGGCTGTGCTGGAGAGCCGCTCGCGGGGGGCAACTGGTGGCCTCGGTAGGGCGTGAAGGGCGGACAGAAACGGCCCC
The DNA here is from genome assembly GCF_029834395.1 of Sorex fumeus. Lineage (NCBI taxonomy): Eukaryota > Metazoa > Chordata > Mammalia > Eulipotyphla > Soricidae > Sorex > Sorex fumeus. Next base: position 18,977,906 of record NW_026606096.1, on the reverse strand, counting down.
CTTCCCATGAGGTTTTAGTCGCCCCCACACTCCCGGCTCATACCTGCTGTCCACAAGGCTCCCATGTGGCCGCCATCTTTCTTTCCAGAGAGGAGAGGGCGAATGGGGCAACACCCTTTCCCCTCCGGCAGACTTGATGGCCTGGATCAATGCATAGTCCGTTCACTTTTCTGCTCCAAGCTGCCGGGTTCTGCATTAAGTCCTTGTGCTTCTGGGGCCGTGGCCGTGCTGGAGAGCCGCTCGCGGGGGGCAACTGGTGACCTCGGTAGGGCGTGAAGGATGGACCAGAACGCCCCCCTTCCCATGAGGTTTTAGTCGCCCCCACACCCCCGGCTCATACCTGCTGTCCACAAGGCTCCCATGTGGCCGCCATCTTTCTTTCCAGAGGGAGGAGGGCGGAAGGGAGCAACACCCTTTCCCCTCTGAGCAGAAATGATTGCCTGGATTTACGCATAGTCCTTTCACTTTTCTGCTCCAAGCTGCTGGGTTCTGCATTAGGTCATTGTGCTTCTGGGGCTGTGGCCGTGCTGGAGAGCCGCTCGTGGGGGCAACTGGTGGCCTCGGTAGGGCGTGAAGGACGGACCAGAACGCCCCCCTTCCCATGAGGTTTTAGTCGCCCCCACACCCCCGGCTCATACCTGCTGTCCACAAGGCCCCCATGTGGCCGCCATCTTTCTTTCCAGAGGGAGGAGAGCGGAAGGGAGCAACACCCTTTCCCCTCTGGGCAGAAATGATTGCCTGGATTAACGCATAGTCCTTTCACTTTTCTGCTCCAAGCTGCTGGGTTCTGCATTAAGCCCTTGTGCTTCTGGGGCTGTGGCCGTGCTGGAGAGCCGCTCGTGGGGGGCAACTGGTGACCTCGGTAGGGCATGGAGGACGGACCGGAACGCCCCCCTTCCCATGAGGTTTTAGTCGCCCCCACACTCCCGGCTCATACGTGCTGTCCACAAGGCTCCCATGTGGCCGCCATCTTTCTTTCCAGAGAGGAGAGGGCGAATGGGGCAACACCCTTTCCCCTCCGGCAGACCTGATGGGCTGGATCAACGCATAGTCCGTTCACTTTTCTGCTCCAAGCTGCCGGGTTCTGCATTAAGTCCTTGTGCTTCTGGGACTGTGGCCATGCTGGGGAGCCGCTCGTGGGGGGTGACTGGTGACCTCGGTAGGGCGTGAAGGACGGACCGGAAGGCCCCCCTTCCCATGAGGTTTTAGTCGCCCCCACACCCCCGGCTCATACCTGCTGTCCACAAGGCTCCCATGAGGCCGCCATCCTTCTTTCCAGAGAAGAGAGGGCGAATGGGGCAACACCCTTTCCCCTCCGGCAGACTTGATGGCCTGGATTAACGCATAGTCCTTTCACTTTTCTGCTCCAAGCTGCCGGGTTCTGCATTAAGTCCTTGTGCTTCTGGGACTGTGGCCATGCTGGGGAGCCGCTCGTGGGGGGCAACTGTTGACCTCGGTAGGGCGTGAAGGACGGACCGGAATGCCCCCCTTCTCGTGAAGTTTTAGTCGCCCCCCACACCCCCGGCTCATACCTGCTGTCCACAAGGCTCCCATGCGGCCGCCATCCTTCTTTCCAGAGAAGAGAGGGCGAATGGGGCAACACCCTTTCCCCTCTGGGCAGAAATGATGGCCTGGGTTAACTCATCGTCCGTTCACTTTTCTGCTCTAAGCTGCTGGTTTCTGCATTAAGTCCTTGTGTTTCTGGGGCTGTGGCCATGCTCCAAACTTAACTCTGATTTTCAGGGAGAAAGATTGGGTGGTTTACTTCTCATTGATCACTTTGTATATAGAGAGATGTCGCGCGGCCGTGTAAGCGGCCGCGCGGTTTTGAGAAAAAGTCCTCGTTCCCGCATACTCGAGCTGTGTTTGTAGAGGCTTCTGGTCACCAGGGTTCCATCTGGTGGAGGCGGGATGCGGCGCCTACTCCATCTGGAACTTGCCGGTGCTCTTGGCTCTTTTTGGAACCTGTTTTTTCTTTTTTCTTTTCCTCCGGGATCCCGCACCCTCCATGTGTTCCTTCTCTTATTATGAACGCTTCAAAGATGGCGCTGGGGGGCGGGCTGTGGGCATGACTTCCGGAATCAGAGGTTACCTGGGAGGTGTAGTCCGGCAGATTTGAGAAAAAGTCCTCGTTCCCGCATACTCGAGCTGTGTTTGTAGAGGCTTCTGGTCACCGGGGTTCCATCTGGGGGAGGCGGGATGCGGCACCTACTCCATCTGGAACTTGCGGGTGAACTCGGCTCTTTTTGGAACCTGTTTTTTCTTTTTTTTTTTCCTCCGGGATCCCGCACCCTCCATGTGTTCTTTCTCTTATGCTTAAGGCTTCAAAGATGGAGCTGGGGGGCGGGCTGTGGGCATGACTTCCGGAATCAGAGGTTACCTGGGAGGTGTAGTCCGGCAGATTTGAGAAAAAGTCCTCGTTCCCGCATACTCGAGCTGTGTTTGTAGAGGCTTCTGGTCACCGGGGTTCCATCTGGTGGAGGCGGGATGCGGCGCCTACTCCATCTGGAACTTGCCGGTGCTCTCGGCTCTTTTTGGAACCTGTTTTTTCTTTTTTCTTTTCCTCCGGGATCCCGCACCCTCCATGTGTTCCTTCTCTTATCTGTACAGGATTTTTTAGGTTTCTACATTGCATACTTTCAATATTGAACAGGAAAAATAAATGGACAATTTTCAGGGTTGAATAGAAATGGCATTTACTTTATCTTTTTCACAAACATTTTAATATAGTCTTTCTCTATGCAGAAATTTGGATCCTATATATTCAAAAGTGAAATATAATAGCTGTAAATAGTTTCAGCGCTTAACAAATTATTTGACTTTTAATACTATAAAGCTCTAATTGATGATTTCACAGGCTTAAGAAAAAAGGTTTCAGGAAGGTAAAATGACATGCCAAGGCCAATGGTACCGAGCATGCCAGACATAGCATATAAACTCACAGACATTTAGGTCTAAAATATTTCTGCATATCATTATTAGATGCATGTTTTTAAAATTTTGGTTTTGAAGAGATCCATACACATTAGATAAGTATTTTTTATAGTCCATTTTGAAAAGCATTAATAATCTATCACAGCCTTTGACAGAATCTACAATTTAAAATTTATTAAATATAAATAATTCATATGTGTGAATCTGATTTATATATACACACAAACAAACACACACACATATATTATATATACACATCATATATAAAAATAGCAAACTTTTGGCAACTCAAGTAATCCACACAATTAGTAAATTGCAACTAATTTACTAATTCACTGAATTACTAATTGTAACTAATTGTAATTGTAAATTAGTAACTCAGGATGACAGAATGCTTATGTTTATTTTGTGTGTATGTGTGCATGTATGGGTGTAAATAAATATGTATATCTTTAACTTTACTTTTATTGTATTTACTTAATCTGATTTATCTTTTTTTATATATTTTGTTTTTCAGGAAATGAGGGCAAGAACCAAACATGCAGTGCTCTATGCTCAAGATTCACTTCTAACAATGATCAGGGGATCACATGCAGTGCCAGAGATAATATCAGGGTTGGTAGAATGCAAGACAGGTTACTTAAAGCATGGATTATTCCCCCTGTTCCTTGTCAAAAATGCAATGTCAGTCTTTTGAAGTAAAGTTAGTTTACACGCATAGAAGCATTAATGTTTTAGGAATACAACATTATCAATGAAAACTAACCTAATTGCATACGTATATTTTTCCAAACATTTCTTACTTTTTTCTGATATTTTTATCTTTTATTTTAGACCACTTCATTGGTTCAGTGCTCAGGGCTTAGTCATGGTTCTATGCTCAGGGATCACTCCTTTCTGGGCTCTGGGGACAATATGTATCAGAGACAGAACTCAGGTTGGCCACATGTATGGCAAATGCTCTAGCCGTTGTACAGTTAAAACTGTACCAAACATTTTAATTTTAATTTTAATGTTTAATTTACTGTTTTCACTTTGAAAAAATTTCATTTGCACAGCTGTGTAGCTTCCTGAAGCAATGATAGATTAAAGTTCTTTGTATATCCTTTTTAGTAACTATATAAAAATAGCACTGCCAGCTCTCTCTCTCTCTCTCTCTCTCTCTCTCTCTCTCTCTCTCTCTCTCTCTTTCAGGTTTGTGACACCCGAGACCAACGACTCACCCTCTTGCCTGAGCCCCAGGCCGCCACCCAGACCCAAATCGCCTGTTCTGCGACCCACTCCTGCACTGCACCCCTGCCCAACTTTTAATACCTGTATTGCAAACTATAACACCCAAAAGGAGAGAGAGAGAGTAAAAGGGAATGCACCTCTCACAGATGCTGGGGGTGGGACTTGGGGTGGGGTTGGGAGGGATACTGGGATCATTGGTGGTGGAGAATGGGCACTGGTGGAGGGATGGGTACTCAATCATTGTATGATGAAACACAAGTACAGTTTGTTAAGTCTGTAACTGTACGTCACAGTGATACATTAAAAAAAAATGACAGCGAAATGTTCTGCCTGTCAACATTCTGGTAAGAGTTTTTGTTATAAGTATAAGTTTAATGCTTAAAAATAAAATATGAAAAATAAAAAATAATACTGGAGACATCACAGTTGATGAAATAATTGTTTGGAGTAATGTCTTCAAAAGTAACTGTGATAGCTGTAATAGCTTCCATATCTGACAGTATTTTTTAAAATAGTGCATTGAATTAAAATGCAGAATATGAACAAAAATACAGTATATTAGAAAAATGCCATGTTTTGCAACTTGCAAATGAAATAAAATGTATATATATATAGGTTAAGGGTTTTTACAAAAAGATTTAGGGGAAAACTAACTCTGATTTCATGCTTGAAAATTAAGCTTTGACAATTTTTGTGATTTCAAACAAAGATTTCTAGAGATTTAAAAGTAGATATCAGAAAAACATGGCATTGAAAAGCAATATTTGAAGTCTTATTCGCTTTCAAGACAAGATGGAAAACAATCTCTTCTGAGGAGATAAGAGACTACCTTATTTTTCAAAGAGTGAAATGATTACTGTTTAGTGACTTTAGTGTTTTAGCAATCTTGTCAAGATCCTCTTTTTTGTTTGCATTTGCAGCAAAATGTAAATTGTTTGCTACTAAGTCAATTTTGCATTACTCTGTTCTCAGTTTTAAAAAAAAATAGTAAAAAAAAAAGCTCTCATAACAGAAAGAAATCAATGACAGTATCTCAAAAGAGATAAGTAATCAACTCCATAAGATAATTTAGTGTCCGTGAGAGTAGCACAAAAGGATAATAACCTTCACATTTGTGTGTGTATCTGTGTGTGTGCGTGTGCGTGGGTGCACAGGTGCATACCTCAGCAAGAGAAAGAAATGCACAATGAACGAATAGATCATTCCAATAACTTTTATTTCTGTATTTGAATTGAAGCCTGTATTTATTTCTATTTTATTTTATTGCCTGCTATGAAGGTGGAGTCTGGGGCAGACCTGAAGCTAAAAATAATATGATCAGAATGAAGGGTCAGATGGCAGATAGAAATTATTTTTGATGGGGCGGGGAGTGAGGATGCTCTTAGGGATTTTATACCTTCATTTTAATGTAATGTGTAAACTGATTATCATAAATTCTCATTAATAATCATGTTAACTTAGTTTGAAATTTCATCTGAAACTTTAGCATGTCTATTGTCAATCCAAAAAATAAATAAAAGCAAAACCACTGCAGTTAATGCATTCGTATTCAATGGAAATCTAGAATTTGATGGTTCTTCTCCCTTTAATGATTTATTTTATCCATTTCAGGATCATTATGTTCCAGAAGCAATATTAGTTTCATATATTGCTGATTTGGATAGATAGTACATTGAATAAGGTGCTTGCCTTGTAAGCATCTGAACAGGGTTCTATCTCTGCCACTATATACAGTTCCCTGAGCAGTTCCAGGTGTGATCTTTGAGCACTGGTCAGGAGTTTTCCCTGAGTTTCACTAAGAATGCCATCCCACCTAAAAATATCCCTGAATTTTCCAAACATTCCCCCCCCCCAAAAAACTATCAATTTAAAGATATGAATTGAGGCCCAGAGACATTAACAGTATCAATAATCACAGCGCTCAATGAAAAATTAAATAAATATTTTATTTAGAAAATCAGAAATATGCATTTAGAAAACATGACCCACTAAATATCTGTTAGAATGTAAGAGATGTCTCTTTTTTCCTGATTTAGAAAGATTTTTTCCTTCAAATTTATTTATAAATTGATGTCAGTTAAGATAGCTAAGTAAAAGAAATATTTATATTCTTGGGGAATGAGTACGAAATCTCATTTTTTTGTCCTTGTTCTAGACACCGAAAACAACACATATCAGAGCCCTATTTGGTGATATCTATTCCTTCCATGAAGTACCTGGAGATGTACTCAGATGACAACAATGACTGAACTGAATGACTGCACTAAAATGACTCTGTATAACATGACTGATCCAGAGTCATTTTCAAAGGATGGCTCAAATCCATCTAGACTCTGGGACCTGGAGTTACATAGCTGTGCAGGTGATGATGTCTCTCCAGATTTCCCTCGAAATGAGAGCAACCATTTTATTCATCTGAGAGTACTCTCATCATTTTGGGTATAATACATGTGCTAAAACTTTTATTATTCATGCTTAGCGGTATAAATTTTTAAAGGTTGAAGCTTATTCTTATCACTTTGAATTTACACTTCCAATCTTCTCTTTTAGGCATTAGTTAAAATATTCACTTAGACACAAAAGTATTTAAATACAAGCAGTAAATAATAACATTTTACTTTTATAACATTTAGTTAGAATATAATCATTTGAATTTATTATATTACAGCTCAAGATAAAATATTTGGAATAGTTGAGGTAAAACTATTTTATCTCACTCAGATGAATGAAAAAAATAACTATTCAGTATCTGTTAATAAATCTCCTTAGATATTCTGAGAAAATATTTTGCCTTTTTTTAGAAGGAATGTGTTCAATTTGAGTTTAATTACTATGCATGGGCAAATCAACTTTAAAAATGCAGACTACTATGCTTACATCAATTTTAATACCAGTTAACGATAAATGAAGGAATGCCAATTATTAGTAAAAATATCTGGGAACCAAAGATAGTACAGTGGGTGAAGCAAGTGGTAACTTTAATTCTGTGATGAGAGTCTGTAGGTTTGTTTGCACCGATTATTATTTGTTTTCTTACTCTTTCTTTATGGACCAAAACTGAATAATAACACCTGGTAACTGTCATTTTCCTTTCTGAGTTAATTCACTTGCTACAAAGCCCTCCAATTCCACCCTAATTTTAGAGAAACAAGCAAATTGTATATTTTATAAACATATCAGTTTTATGCGACGACTAGAATGGGAAAACATGGGAGTGAAGATAGATGGTCGGCAACTACACCACCTCCGCTTTGCTGATGACATCGTTCTAATAACACCAAACATCAGCCAAGCGGCACAAATGCTTGCGGACTTTGACCATGAGTGTGGAAAGGTCGGACTACAGCTGAATCTTACGAAGACAATGTTTATGAGAAACAGCCTTGTTCCTGACGCTCCATTCGCTCTCAACGGAACCACCATCTCCGAATGCAACAGTTATATATACTTAGGTCGAGAAATCAACATGATGAATGACCTGGCACCTGAGTTACGCAGGAGGAAGAGAGCGGCTTGGAATGCCTTCAAGAGCATTGAAGAAATAACTAAAAGGACAAAGAACCTCCAACTACGAGCACATCTCTTTGATTCCACTATTCTTCCTGCATTAACATATGCCTCAGAGACCTGGACCCTACAAAAACAGGATGAGAACACTATTCGGGTCTCTCAAAGAGGAATCGAAAGAACTATGCTTGGAATATCACGATTCACTCAAATGAGAGATAGAATCCGGAGTTCTGATCTTCGTCAACGCTCAAGAATCAGAGACGCTGTCTCATTTGCCAAGACATCAAAAATCAGATGGGCTGGACATGTAATGAGGTTTACAGACAACCGCTGGACTAGAGCCATTACTGATTGGATTCCACGAGACATCAAAAGATCACGTGGACGCCCACCTATAAGATGGTCAGACTTCTTCGTCAAGACCCTAAATGATCGGTTTGAGGCTCTACATGTTCCTGAAACGAACAGATACCATTGGGCTACGCTAGCACGCAACCGGGATGAATGGAGACGTTACTGGCACCCGCTCGAATAAATCGATGAATAACGGGGATTAAGTGATTAAGTGATAAGTGATCAGTTTTATCCTGCTGTGTATCTGTGGATATCATAATTTGTTTATCCTCCTATCTATCATGGAATACCTGAATCCTTTAAAAGTCTTGGCTATTTTTAGATAGTACTACAGTGAATTTATGTTGGCACATATTCTTTCGAGTAAGCATTTCTGTATTCTTCAATTAGATATCAAGTTTTATAATTTTTTCATAATGGTCATTTTTTAATTTTCTAAAAATTTTTAATGAGTCACCGTGAGATAGTTACAGACTTACAAACTTCCGTGATTACATTTCAGTCATACAATGATCAAGTACACATCCCTCCACCAGTGCCTATTCTCCACCACCAATGTTCCCAGTAACCCTCTCGTCACCTCTACCCCCAACCCTGATGCCTCTGTGTAGGCATACTCCCTTTTACTCTCTCTCTACTTTTGGGTGTTATGGTTTGCAATACAGGTAGTAAGTGGTTTTCATGTTTGGTCTATAGTCTACTTTCAAGAAATTGGTAGAAAACTTAGGCAATCATTTCTCCAAAAACGATATTCAGATGGTCAATAGGCACATAAAATAATTCTCATTATTATTATTATCATTATTATTATTGCTTTTTGGGTCACGTCTAGCGATGCACAGGTTTTACGTCAGGCTTTGGGCTCAGGAATTACTCCTGGTGGTGCTTAGGGAACCACATGGGATGCCAGAGATTGAACCCAGGTCAGCCACGTGCAAGACAAACACCCTACCCACTGTACTACGTCTCCGGCCCTTAATTTTCATTATTTGCAGATAAATGTGAAGTATATAATACTACATCAAAAAATAAGAATTATTTACCTTTTGTTGTTACCTTGTTACCTTGTTTTAAGTTGTTCCAACTTTTGTGGGAAATGAGAAGACAATTGCTAAAAAAATATAAAGTATCACTGCACTATAGCACTGTCCTCCTGTTGTTCATTGATTTACTCAAGCAGGCACCAGTTATGTCTCATAACAGATTGTGAGACTTGTTGGTACTGTTTTTGGCATATCCAATACGTAACGGGCAGCTTGCCAGGCTTTGATGTGCGGTGAGATACTCTCAGTAGTTTGCCAGGTTTTACGAGAGGGGCGGAGGAATCGAACACAGGTTGGCCACGTGCAAGGCAAATGCCCTACCCACTGTGCTATAGCTCCAGCCCTGCTGAAAGTAATGTGTAATAATTTTTAAGAAATTGTCTTCTCAGTTTCCACAAAAGTTGGACCAATTTACAACAAAAGGTGAATAATTCTCTCTCTCTCTCTCTCTCTCTCTCTCTCTCTCTCTCTCTCTCTATCTCTCTCTCTCTCTCTCGGTGTAGTATTATATACTTCACAATTCCTACAAATAATGAGAATTTTATTTTTATGTGCCTACTGACCATCTAAATGCTGTTTTTGAAGAAATTATTGTCTATGTTTTCCCCCACTTCTTGAAGTAGTTTGCATTTTTGTTGTATATGTGCATTATTTACATCACAGATATTAACTCTTTTTTAAATGATATATTTGATGTCTTTTAACAAACATATTCTATGCATCTGTATATATACCATACAATAAGTTCTTGCTTAAGGATTTCCTTTGATTTTCCTATTCACCTCTTCCTCTTCCTTAAACCTCAAAAAATAGTTCTTTTTTAAAAGTTTTCGGATGTCTTTTACAAACTTAGTTACAATATAAAAGTATTTTAAATCAACATTTTTCACTTAATACTTTCACTTAATAAATATTACAAATTTAGGCATCTTCAGTTTTTATATGTATATACCATTTCTCTTTACCTTAAATAATAGTCTAATGTCTTGACAGATACAATTTCTCCATTCACCCATTGGAATATATTTTTGTTGCTTCCAAGTTTTGGAAATTTTAAACAAGTTGTTATAAATAGATACTTATGCTAATTTTTATAAATTTAGGTAAATGATTAGTATAATTCTTGGTTAAGATTGCGTTGCATATTAAATGCAATTACTCAGCTATCATACCAAATAGAGATTAATAATTTTGCATTACCAACAACATCAGTAAAGATGCTTATTGCTCCGTATTCTTAGTAGTACTTGGATATGTTAGTATTAAGTATATTAGTCATTCTTATGTATACTTACTGGAATCTGTTTCATTAATAATTTTCAAAATAGTAAATGACTTTAGCTTGCATTGGTTCCTTTTAGCTCCTTTACCCTTCTTACATACAAAATATGATTCTCTTTTATTTACAATTTCTTTAAGCATTAATAAATAAAGAAAACCTATTAAGGACAGCTAATTCAATTGACATTGAATGATTACTTTTGGGAATTAGCCTAACTAAAAATTTTTAAAAAATTGTAAGTTAATCATCAAACACTTTGCAATTTGTAATATAACTTCTATAATTATGTACTGTACTGTCATTGACAGCTGCCTACAAAGCTTCATGGTCAATTTCAAAAAAAAAAATTAAAAGGCTACGTATTTGACTTTGTGGAATGTAATTATGTATTACAATTTCAATAAAAGTACTTTAAAAACCATTCCTTTTTTTCTAAATCTCAAGTGGATATTATTAAAATATTTTGAGGGTAAGAATAGGAACTACAATCTGTTGTTCTAAGTATATTTTTCAAAGGCGGACACTGCTGCAATTGATTTGCTTAGCTGATACTTACTTTCATCACAATCTCTCTTCATCCTCACAAACACAATAACATATTATGAAGAGATTTGTAACAGAAACAAAATAAAACAAGGTGAGGATGATATTGTCCAATTGAGAAATATGAAATTTCTACAAAGAATAGTAAAAGTGATCGTCTATACTCTGAATGAAAAAGATGCATCTATGTTAACTGAAGTAAATGTAATTTACAACATTCATTATTATAACTGGACAAATGTGTTATTATAATGCTTAGGTTAAGTCTTTGAGGGGTTGTATAGTTTTGGCTTCATACCCAGTGGAGCACAGTTGCTGCCCCTGGCTCTGTGCTCAGAAGTCATTCCGAACGTGACTCTGGCACTATGTATGTATTAAAGTTTGAACCAGAGACAGTTAAACAGTCCCTCAGGTCCATTTTAATAGTCTTTTGCATCATAATCTTTATAGTTAAACCAAGGGATTATGAACATGCCTCTTATAAAAAGGCATACTATAATCTACATGAAGCTAATGCTGAAAATTTTGGAATTAAGATTTTTTCATTAACACCTCATTTTCTGGCAAATTATTAAAATATGAGTAGGTATTATCATAAATACTACACTGTATACTTTTTCTGAGGACATCACATCCAGCACTGCTCAAGGCTAACTCCTGGCTCTAAACTCAGGGATCATTAGTGGTGGGACTTGAGGGCTATACTCTTTGAGAATTGCGTCCAGGTCAGTTGCATGCAAGGTAAGAGACCTACCCACTGTACTATCTCTCAGACCCTCTCATGTATACTTTACAGTTCCTGGTGCAACAGTTTACACTTTAGGTTAATAATGCTGAGTTATTTTACTTAGATTACAAGGAATGAAAATGTATAAAAACATTATTGTTGTGATACTGTGGCCCAAATAATTTTAAACATTAACCATGTTACAAAAAAGTATTTCTATCACAACATCAATTATTGTCAAAATTATGACTGAGGTAAGTCAGTGAAGAGCAGCTCTCGGCACTTCTGAACATTAAGCAGTCCATTATAATTTGTCACATCACTCAAGTACATAAGTTCAATGAAAACATTTTGGTGTTTATTTTATAGAAGATATTCATATATGAAAAGAACTACAAATATTTAATGACTTTTAGCTCAATACTTGCACAGATATGATTGGGTTCTGATACAGTTCTATAAATTTTGTAGATAGCTCATTTATCAGCTAAAATTAGACTGAGTCAGTATAATCACCGTGCCATATTCCTGAAATTATAATAAAACAAATAAACCCATTAGATTTGTCATATATTTAACTTTACATGAAAAGTTAAAGAGAGGTTAAAGGCTCTGACACTAGAGTTGTAAGCTTATACTTAAGATAATAACAGAGATTATCATGAGTTTCCTAGAACTCATCGGTGCATCTGTTTGTCTCTTGAAAAAGTATAATATTGAGGCTGGAGAGATAGCACAGTGGGTAGGGTGTTTTCCTTGCACGCGGCCAACCTGGGTTCCTGGCCAACCCAGCATCCGATATGTTTCCCTGAGCACTGCCAGGAGTAACTCCTGAGTGCAGAGCCAGGAGTAACCCCTGTGCATCGCCAGGTGTGACCCAAAAAGCAAGAAAAAAAAGTAAAATATTTTAACTATTTATTTATTCTATATTACTCTACAATTTTGTGAGTAATTCTCTCAAGAATTTCTCAAGGTCCTGAGAAACAGTTCAGTGGCCTGGAGTGCATGCCTTGTTACACATATGAGCCCTGGTTGAATTCCCAGGAGTATATGGTCCCTGAATATATCAAGCATAAATTGAGTATAATCTCATAGCGTGGCTGGATGTTGCCCTAACTCAAAATTTATAAAACAGTTTCTCATCCTGAAGAAAACATGCATGCATTTTATCCAATACATTCACTCAATCAAAAAAATTTCACACACACTCACAGGCACATGCAATTTTTCAAACATTGTATATATGTATGCATACATATACATATAGTCTCTTTTATATAAGGTCAGAGAGATGGTAAATATATTTTAAATTTCTCAAAAATTATAAAGGACATTACAAATTAATGACATGGACAACTCATGAAAATTGCCTAATCATCACAATTTTGTATTCAACCTAAAAATATAGTTTCAAACTATGCAAATTTAATGGTGATGCTATTACCAGGCAGATGATAAACCATAATCATAGAGAAAAATTATAATGCTTTTACATAAAAGAGTAGATCAAGCAGCCATAGACATAATGCCTTGGTCTGGAACAAACCCAGAAAAGCTGTTTCATATGAATACAGTGTTCAGCAATAAGCAGTAAGTTTAAAGCTAAATTCTACAATTAATCTCAGACCTTTATATGAGTTTGGTATTACTATTTGTAAGCATTATCATATGTCTTTTCTTGGTTACCAAACATCTTACTCAGTAATTGTATGTCTTAATTCTTTATTTCTAACTATAGTCTGTCTTGTTTATCACAGAAAAATGGAAAAGTGATATACTAAAAGGATTATTCTTTGTATTTTAACTTCCATATGCTGACATATTCTTTATATATTTGCCAATTAAATAAAATAACAATAATCATGGATCATCATCAATCTCTGCTCACCATTAATTTTACCTTACAGATTTAATATAGTTTACAATTCTAGGACAAATGGAGACATTACTGGCGCTTGCTCAAGGAAATTGATGAACAATGGGATGTCAGTGATACAGTGATATGATGGCAAAACCATAACTAAACACTTTAACAGATAAGATACACAATCTTTTTAAAAGACTGAAGAAAAAATGAAGATAGGTTATTCAAATAACTCTATATGTCAAAATATATTTTTGGAATAAGCAAGCAAATTGCAAAACTATTTTAAACAAATGAAAGTAAAAGAGATTCTGCCTTCCTCTAAAATGCAATAATTTTTGTTAAAAACTATGTGACATTTTTATTTTCACCATACTCAAGCATGTATAGTTTGCACTGTGTTTCTTATTCAACTACACAATAAGTCTAAATTTGTGGCTAATCAATAGCAGTGATATCATTTCATGTATACATACAATCCTTTGATATGATATTGATTCATGTCCAAAAATGTCTGTGGCTTCTACTATCATTGAAAGCTTCAGGATAATTTTGCATAGTTGCAAAGCTGCCTTTTCATTAATCTCACTGTTCACAAGTCTGTTTTTCTACAACCTAAAAGCACCTGAAATTTTAATATGCTTACATAGAAAATTTCATTAAAATGTGTGAAATTTCTGAAGTCACTAAGTTGTAAAATTCTTAATTTTCACCTTACAAATAAATAGCAGAAGATAACTCTTTAAGTAGATATTCTTTTTACATATGTTTTCAAATGAAATGAAAAATTATTTTCACACATGGATTGCAGTAATATTTTAAATTACTTCTTAAATATTCTTAAGGAAACAAAGCTTACTATCTTCGCACTACTGTAGAAATATCTTTATTCATTTCTGTCAGACACAGAAGAAACATATCTTTTTTATTTAACACAACATACTTTTTTTTAGTTTTTTTTCTTAAATTTTTATTAGTGACACACCATGAGGTACAGTTGTAGACTTACAAATTTTTGTGCTTGGGTTTCAGTTATACAGTGATTGAATACCCATCCCTCCACCAGTGCCCATTCTCCACCACCACCAGTCCCAGTATCCCTCCCATCCCCCACCCCCCATCTGACCCTACCTCTGTGGCAGGGCATTCCCTTTTGTCATCTCTCTCCTTTTGAGTGCTGTGGTTTGCAAAAGAGACATTGAGTGGCAATCTTGTTCGGTCTATAGTCTACTCTCATCACGCATTTCCCATCCTGAGAGAAACCTCCTAACACCTTTTATTTGGTGTTCCCTTCTCTATCTGAGCTGCTTTTCCCCCTAGCGTTTGCAGCTGTCCTCAAAGCCATGGAGTAATCCTCCTGGTACTTATTTTGGCTATTCTAACACACAACATACGTTAGAGATTGGAGTGATTGTACAATAGTTAGAATGCCTGCCTTTAACCTGGCTGATTTTGATTCAATCCCAGGTACCCAACAAGCTCTTCTAAATTCAGCCAAGAGTTATTTCTTAGCAAAGAGCCAGAAGTATGCCCTGAGAATCAGCATGTCTGGCCCAAGCACCAAAAAATAGACAATATACTTTATATGTATAAATTTGTTTCTATTCATGTACATACTACTGCAAATTATAGACAAATAAAAGCAAAAGAGAAGTAATATAATAATGACTACTACTCAAATAAGATTTCAGGTTTTTTCAATAATAAATAGGATTTTTAAAATTTTTTGTGTATAAGTAGATGAAAATCCAAAACAAGATGCTTTGTTTAAGAGTTCCTTTCCAGGGTCTTATACATTCATTTTAAGACTGAGACCCCAGAAAAATGTATCAAGCTTTAAAGAGTCTGATAAGGGGTTGTTCTAGGCAGCTAGTTTCTACTAGAGTTTGTGGAAAAGCAAGTTATCACTTTCCCTATATTAGTGTCTTGAAGATGCAATGGGAAAAACACTTCATCTTAGTTAACTCTCCTTGATACTGATTTTGAATATCTATCATACTTCTCTAGACATACTAGTAATTGGTAAATTAAGTCAAAGTATCTTTATGACTCATTGGATTCACATATGTATTGCCTTTCCAACTTCAATTCAATTCCCATATTTCAGGTATCTATCCGACCCGAGTTTGATTCTTCTGCCCCCCTCGGAGAGCCTGGCAAGCTATCGAGAGCATCTCACCCACATGGCAAAGCCTGGCAAGGTACCAGTGACATATTCGATATGCCAAGCACAGTAATAAGTCTCAAAATGTTACTGGGCCCCCTCGAGCAAATCGATGAACAATGGTAGGACAGTAATAGTGACACTGACTATATACATATATATATATATATATATATATATATATGTCTATCATCATCATTTCTTTCCATAGTTTGTCCACACATTGATGCAGGCCTTTTCCCCAACAAACTTAACTTTCTAGTGTAGTCACAACTTTCAGATACTTTGAAACCTCTGTAAGATGATTGTATACTGACTGCTTGTTTTTCTTTTAGAACTATTTTATACAAGCTATTCAGCAGGATCAAGTTGCAAAAGACATGTTGAAGATGTAGAGTAGGCATTATGTTTCCTTCAAATCCTTTAAATGTTCACATCAATAATAAAATTCTTATAAGAAGGACACTCTGATATTCTGGGAACTACTTAATGGTATTCAGAATAGCACTTAACTTTCCTAGAAAAACAAATTTTATGTAATTTTTGTTTTAATCAGGTAAACGCTACTATTTACCACACTGCCACTGTTAAGATATACTTAGATAAAAATGACAAGCCTCTTTAAAACTAGGAATTTAAATAAATATTCAGCTAAACAACTAATCCATTATGATTATTATATTTCAATTACGAAGTATGAGGAACACTGTTAGAAAAAACAGATGTTAAAACAAAAGGTGTATTATGTATGCTGTTTTGTAGCACTGTATAAGTAATTTTCAATTATTTTTATAAATAAAACCCTCACAAAAATAAGAAAATACTTTGCCCATATATATCAAAGCCTATTTGTTTCTTCATTAATATGGCATTTTTGAAGTTTTTTTTTTCATTGAAAACATTCAATTATAAAGCTTACAGGAAATTTCAGCTTAATTGAATATATGAAAACTGTACCACACGTGTCAATTTAAAATTGAATTTGATTTAAAATTTAGAATGGTTTTGCCAATTACAGCTTATCAGTTACAAAATCCTTCAAGAAAATATTATACATTATTCAGTGCATAAAGTTATCATCCAAACCACATTTAAAATAATCTGCCCTTATTTTGATATTTCAAGTTATATATATATACTTATATACAGACAGATAGATAATGATATGTTATATGTAATACTGAAACTAAAAGGATAGATGCTATAATATTGTTATTGTTATTATTATTATGATTTTCTGGCCATAGCTCGTGGTATCCAGGGCTTATTCTTTGTTCTCTGTTTAGGGATCACTCATGACAGTGTTCAGTGGGTGATTGCTATGCTGAAGATTGAACCTAGGGTAAGCTGTATTCAAGGCAAGCATCCTACATGCTATCCTATCTCTGTGGCCTCAGATGTTGCTGTTATTATTGTTATTTTTTTATTTAATCATTTTTTTATTAGTGAAACACCATGAAGTACATTTATAGACTTATAAATTTTTGTGCTTGGGTTTCAGTTATACAATGATCAAGTACCCATCCCTCCACCAGTGCCCATCCTCCCCCACCACGGGTCCTAGCATCCCTCTCACCCCCCATCCCCCCCCCCGTCCCACCCTGCCACTGTGGCAGGGCATTCCCCCTTGTTCTCTCTCTCTTCTTTTGGGTACTGTGTTTTGCCAGAGAGGCATTGAGTGGCAATCATGTTTGGTCTATAGACTACTTTTAGCATGTCTCTCCCACCCTGGGAGGGTCTTCACAACACCCTTTATTTGGTGCTCTATTCTCTATCTGAGCTTCCTTTTCACCTAGCACATGTGGCTGGCCTTCAAGTCATGGAGCAAAATTCCTGGTACTAATCTGAGCCATTCCTGGGTGTTAGTCTCCCGTTTTGTTGCTTTATGTTCCCCAGATGAATGCAATCTTTCTGTGTCTATCCCGCACTTTCTGACTCATTTCGCTTAACATGATACTTTCCATGTAGTACCACTTGTATGTAAATTTCATAACTTCATCTTTTCTAACAGCTACATAGTACTCCATTGTGTAAATGTACCAAAGTTTCTTTAACCAGTCATCTGTTCTCGGGCACTCAGGTTTTTTCCAGATTCTGGCTATTGTAAAGAGTGCTGCAATGAACAAACAATTGCAGATGTCACTTCGACTATACCTTTTTGCCTCTCTGGGATATATTCCCAGGAGTGCTATAGCTGGGTCAAATGGGAGATCAAATTCTAATTTTTTGAGAATCGTCCATACTGTTTTCCAAAAGGGTTGGACCAGCCTGCATTCCCACCAGCAGTGAAGGAGGGTCCCTTTCTGGCCACATCCGCATCAGCACCTGTTGCTTTTGTTCTTGTGGATATGGGCCAGTCTCTGTGGTGTGAAATGATATCTCATTCTTGTTTTGATCTGCATCTCTCTGATGATTAGTGATGTAGAGCATTTTCTCATGTGCCTTTTTGCCATTCGGATTTCTTCTTTGCGAAAGTTTCTGTTCATTTCCTCGCCCCATTTTTTGATGGGGTTGGGTGATTTCTTCTTGTGTAGTTTAACCAGTAACTTGTATATCCTTGATATCAACCCCTTGTCGGATGTGTATTTGGTGAATATTCTTTCCCATTCTGTAGGCTGTCTTTGTATTTTGATCACTGTTTCTTTTGAGGTGCAGAAGCTTCTTAGTTTAAGATAGTCCCATTTGTCTATCTCTGTTCTCACTTGCTCAGCCAGTGGCATGACATCTTTGAAGATACCATTAACTTCAATATCGTGGAGAGTTTTGCCAACTTTGTCTTCAATAAACATTATGGATTCCGGTCTGATGTTGAGGTCATAAATCCATTTCGATCTTACTTTTGTGCATGGCGTTAGGCAGAGATCTGAGCCCGAGAAAGCATTTGACAAGATCCAGCACCCATTCATGATGAAAACCCTTGCCAAAATGGGGATAGAGGGGACTTTCCTCAATATAGTTAAAGCCATCTACCACAAACCTACAGCAAACATCATCCTCAATGGGGAAAAACTGAGACCCTTCCCCCTAAGGTCAGGGACGAGACAAGGATGCCCACTCTCTCCACTGCTGTTCAATATAGTACTGGACGTACTTGCAATAGCGATTAGGCAAGAAAAAGATATTAAGGGCATCCAGATAGGGAAAGAAGAAATTAAGCTCTCACTATTCGCAGATGACATGATACTATACTTAGAGAACCCTAAAACCTCTACCAAGAAACTCCTAGAAACAATAGGCTTGTATAGTAAAGTGGCAGGCTATAAAATCAATACCCAAAAATCCATGTTATTATTGTTATTTATATCGCTCAAGCATTTATATATTATATTTAGTCCGGACCCCTTGGAGGAGGGTGGGTTGAGTTTTCCTCCCCACCTCGAGCAGAGCCCCGGCAGCTGAAGACCTCCGGTGCCAGCCATAGCCATGCTAAGACCACTCTCCACACGTTCGGATGAGCCTCACGCTACCAAAAGTATCCTGCCCACACGGCAGAGTCTGGCAAACTCCCCGTGGCATATTCAATATGCCAAAAACCAGTCACAATGATGGGTCTCATTCTCCTGACCCTGAAAGAGCCTCGAATATGGCACTTTTTAAAAAAAATTCAGGGCTAGGACGAAGGAGACGTTACTGGGGCTTACTCAAGGCAATCGATGAACAACAGGAAGACAGTGATACAGTGATACAGTGATTTAGTTTGGGCATTTCAAGCAGTACTTAGGGGCAGGGTAGGTCCAATGGTTCAGTACTTGGGCCCTAAGTTTCATTACAGCAATCTTGGGAGACACAATAGGCAACTAAACAGACACAGGGCTCACTGTGGCCAATCCTGGATATACTAGAGGGCCAGAAGTCTTCACTCTGAAATGCTTATGGCAGAGTACGCATGTGTTGCCAGACATCATGTCAGAACTGAAAGGCATTCACTCTATTACTTCCAGCTAGTCTGCAGGCCCCTATGTATTTATATCATCATTTGACACATAAAAAATTAAGTAATGTAATCAGGGCAACAATATTTAATTAATATGAGAATTATAGTTCGAAATTAAAGTGAATTTCTCTGAGATTTTACAATGGTAAAATGAAATTTTTCATTGAGGTAGTCAATGAAATTCATCAGCATCAGACAATTTATCAAACTGGATTATGGCTTTACATTCCACAAAGATCTCTCTATAGTCTATGAAATGCAGAAACATAATACAAAGTGCAAAAGAAAAAATAGTGTATAAATAAAATATATCATTTCATTTTAAAGATATGCATATATAATATATACATATGTTATTTTCTAGCAGGAGTTTTTACAATAATTTAAAATAACAATATTCATAATTGAAATTACTTTGAATATTGAAAATTGCCAATTAAATTTTTAATTATTTTTAAGCTTTATCAATGATATTGCAATATAGCAAGTGCAATTCACTGTTTCAGTCAGTAGTAAGTGAATCTGAAACTACATGTGTATGGTTCAATAATTTAAATTTTAACAATTTGTTATTAAGTTAATCCATGTAAACTGCTAAGTTTGAAAAAACTTTGTCATAATTCACAATAGTATAACCTAGCTATGGGTCTATTTCAAAATAAAATTCAACAGCAATCTTAAAATTCTTTAGAGATTTAAAGTTTTAGTCTAGTCTAAAATGCCAGCTATAAAAAGTGTATTTCTTTTAACAAACTGAGTTAATAAAGAAGAAACATGGAAAATAGATGAACAGTTAGACTATGTTATATAGAAATTATAAACTATAAATCTGAACGATACATTTTATACAGGCCTGAAACTGAGGAAATTATGACAGAAAAACTCTAATGAACATTCAAAAAGTGAACCAAAGGTTAGGTTGGATATTGAGATCACGTGTATTAAACAAATATTTTCAGTTGCCAAAATAAAAGTTCTTTGATTAAAAGTCAGCCTCTAGTATATGCCGATTGTGAAACAGTGAGTCATCTTGACCTTTCTCTTCATAAGAGTTCTCATATAATATCAAAACAACTCGTACTGTGTTATTGAAGCAAGTTTGCATTTTACAAGTTTCAGGTATTCACAGTGGAAAATCTGCATGCATTATATATTACATTTTATTCAAACTTTGTCTAATCCTCTTCATGAGAAATAACAACCTTCCCCTTTGTCCTGAACCATCCATCTCTTTTACATAGGTGTGAAATTATCCTATACCTCTTCTCTATCTCTCCCACACCCTCTAAGTCGATATTCATGCTGCTACAAATGGCAAGATTTTCTTTTTTTATAAAATGACCCGAACAGAAGTTTAGTGTATATGTGGACCATGCCCTAGTTATTTGCTTATCAGTTGATTAGCTTGTAGGATGTTTTCAGTTCCTGGCTATAGGACACAAAGCTTCAGAGGTAAGGGTAGTTAATAATGCATATCTTTCTATTGGTGTTTTTGTCTTTAGTATAAATATCCTGATGTGAATAACTGAGTCATATAGCCTCCCTCTACTTATTTTTTTCTAAGAAATTCCCATAAGACTTTTCTAATGACTACATAATGCCTAAAAATTTATGAGATGATTCATTTATATTATAGGCTCAGTGGTTTAGACTCCTGTAAGTCACAAACTAAAGATGCAAACACAGTCTCCAGTGCCACCTACCAGCATGATCCTGGCAGCTCTGGGGTTGAATTCTGGCATCTCTGCTATTTGAGATCCCTGTCCACATCATAGTTAGGATGTTCAAACACAAATAGAGTGACATGATCTACATCTGGCAAACACCACCACTAAAAGGAGTGCAACCCTTGTGACCTGGTAAAAACAATCTGTTGCAAATTCCTTGCAAATATCAAATCTAAAATGTGCGGGAACCACAGATGGATTTTTGGGTGACCCTGGTCATTACAATCATTAAAGGAAGTGAATGGGAAAAAAGTAAACAAATTTTAAAATGTATGGTATTTATGAAGTGCTCACCATAGATGACCAATATCTATAATGGTTATTTATATTATTGTTATTATTGTTGTTACTTTGGTTTCTACACACTCACTTGATCTTAGCCAAAAGGGCCAGAGCAATAGCATAGCGGGTAGGCCGTTTGTCTTGCACATGGCTAACCTGGGTTTAATTCCTCCGCACATCATGGAGAGCCCAGAAAGATACCGAGAGTATCCCGCCCGCACAGCAAAGACTGGCAAGCCACTCATGACATATTTGGCATGCCAAAAACAGTAACAACAAGTCTCAAAATGGAGATGTTACTGGTGACTGCTGGAGCAAATCGACCAACAATGGGAGGACAGTACTACAGTGGATAGTGCTACTTTGGTTTCTGGTCTCACACTCAGTAGTGTTAAGAGACTTCTCCCAGCTCAGGACTCACTCCTGGTGAGGTTTGGATAATAGTATACCATGTCAGGGATCAAACTGGAATGGAATCATGAAAAAAAAGTATCTGTACCCTCTATTCTGATCCTATAATCTCCTTAAAAAATATTTTTTCAGTGATGAGTTTCAAACCCATAAATTCTTTACTGCTGTGCATAAGTCTCAGTCCCAAAAACCTTCTTTTAATATAAATTGAATACATCGCCACAGTAACAAGTGAGTCATGATGTCTAACATAAAATTATTAATACTTTAAATTTTAATACTTTAAATATTATTAATTTCAATTCAGTCTAAGTATATCATTCGATGATCTAATATTTTTAAAAGAAAAGTCACTGTCACTGTCACTGTCCTCCAGTTGTTCACCGATTTGCTCAAGTGGGCACCAGTAACGTCTCCATTGTGAGACTTGTTGTTGCTCGAGCGGGCCCAGTAACGTCTCCATTGGAGACTTTGTTGTTACTGTGTTTGGCATATTGAATACGTCATGGTTAGCTTGCCAGGCTCCGCCGTGCGGGCGAGATACTCTCGGTAGCTTGCCGGGCTCTCCGAGAGGGGCGGAGGAATCGAACTCGGGTCGGCCATGTTGACTGCGTGCAAGGCAAACGCCCTACCGCTGTGCTATCACTCCAGCCTGAGACTTGTTGTTACTGAAAAAAATTGCCTTTGTAGATTTTATTTTGATAGTGGAAGCAGAGAGAGTTCGACTAAGATTTCTTTAGATTCCTATTCTCAATGTTTAATCTTATTAACATAGTTATTATGTCAGGACAATACATGATTTATCCGACTCCCAAAAAGGAAACGAGGAAGTAAGACTTAATTTTCTTTAAAATAAGAGCAAACTATTGCACTTTAATGTTTGCCAGGATACAGAATTCAAAGCTGAGTATAAATGCTTTTAATGTTTGAGACTATATCATGAACACTTACTACTTTTTTTCATGGATGAATAAACTATGGTAATAAGATGTTGAATAAATCTCCACAAGATATTTAGCTAGTGAATATTACACTTTGGTTCCAAAATCAAGCAGTTAATCTCCAGAGAATGTGGATCATCCATTGTGCCATGATTCAAGACACTTGAAATAAGGATGTTTACAGTATAATATTGATTCATAGCCAAATAGAAATTCAAATATTGACACAACTTTCAAGACATCTGTTCAAATTTATATGAACATATAATGCAGATGAAGTATGGAATACCAGAGACTCTAAGATTAGATTTGACTAACTGGGTTTTGAAATAGTGATGTCTCATCTTAAAGTGCTAAATATACACTTTAGCTTTTTATCACCGAGATAAAATCTTTTCCATCCTCTTGTGCCAACTGTTTCAAATCAGAATTTCTACATATAATCTGATAACTTCAAATAATATTTAAGTATCATTTTAAGTGATACTGTAAAGAAAAAATGTTACAAATCTTACTTCTAATAATTTTCTTTAACAGAATAAATTAAAGCAAATAAAAGAAACTCGTCATAGTCAGAGAGGAGCCCATCTTACAGAACAAGTTAAGAACATCTGGATAGAAAATAGATTTTTTTTTTACATTTTTATTAGTGAAACACCATGAGGTACAGTTGTAGATTTACAAATTTTTGAGCTTGGGTTTCGATTATACAATAATCAAATACCCATCCCTCCACCAGTGCCCATTTTCCACAACCATGGATCCCGGTATCCCTCCCAACTTTTTTTTTTTTTAAAGATTGTGTCAACTAGAACACTCCCTCTATCAATAGATTTTCCTACCTAGTAAGCTAATTTTCACCTCTCAGTATTTAGATCAAAGGACATCTTAGAACATTTTATACAGAAAAACTTAAATTTTAAAGAATATTTAAGTATCAAGGTGGCAGATAGAAATGAATATACAACGTCCTTGTTTGCCCGCCCCTACTATAACACAGAATTGCACTAAATTCTTTAAAGAAACTTTTATCTGGGATTGCTGGAATATGACTTTCATAATTAAACACTTTGAAGTGACAAAAGAGTAATTATAAGTTTACTAGGCCATTTCTGTTAAGAGTAAGTCTTGTTTTAACTCAGGACATGTGACAAAACTGTACTGAAAAAATACAGTATCAAATTAAAACAAACCTTGGATTCTGACCACAGAACTTAGTTTACTGCATGCTGGGCAGTAATGTTAATACTTAAAGCATTAACATTTCTGTAAACATGTTACCACAATAGTAAGAAGAATAGTTTTAAGATGTTTCATAGTAAACTATGTGAGCAATAGCTTTACCCTAATACATATTTTATTTATTTATATTGATACCAAACAATAACTAATAAAGTAGCAGAATTTATTATTAACTAAGTTTTAGACATATTTTGAAGTAGCCCTTGAATTTAGCATTGCCTTTATGAATACATTTCTTTTAGTTTCCTTAGACAGAAGCTTGGGAATATCGGGAAGCATTAGCAAATAATGATAGATGACAGTGGATATGTTTCATTAAGCAGCTGCAGGGATTGCCATCGGGTTATGAAAAATGCTGTACTTGTCAAATTATGGAGATGAAAAATAAATAAGCAGTAGTTGCAGTCCTTGTCTTAAAAAATGTATGAATATCTAATGTTTATATTTTTATTGTTCATGCATTGGGGGGAGTGAGTCTAAGAAGTCAAGGGTAATGCTAATCTGTATATTTCTGCATAAATTATCTTATTTTTTTTGTTCTTAATCAGTCTGCGGCTACTATGCAGCACAACTGACAGATAAAGGATTTCATTTAGGTTATACAATCTATCAATGTATATTCTTTTGTCAATAACTTAATAGGACCTGAGAGTGTTTCTTAGTTTTATGCTTTCCAGAGTTCTGGGATTTTTTTCAGAGAAAAATCACCTCAGAGAAATATGAGAAAGACTAGTTTCTGTCATATCAAGAGATGCTCTGTTGTCTCTATGATTCAAACTGGAAAGTAAAACAGTTTTGTCTTCTGAGATATTCTTGGTCTTGGATTTAAAATATTTTCCCCAACTCAGTATTCCACTTGAAACATGCTGTAATAAGAATTTTCAATGTGACTGATAGATTCCTATGAAAATGTAGTTGAATACACTTTCTTACTCTCATTTATATATATTTATGTATGGTATCTTGCCTAATTAATATTATATGTATAATCACAATACCTTTTGAGGAAAAATGTATTTATAGAGCAGGGTTATAACAAATATATTGAGGCCTTGATGAGCTGTGACTGAAAGGATGAAAGACAGATTTAACAATGATGTCTGCTGTTCCTCTAAAGTCACTGTGTTTCCTTCTCCTCAGCAAGTAAACTGCAGGATATGACATTCTTGGAGCATTATCTTACTCTTTTGCTCAGTATCAGGGGTAGAATCTTTATGATTCTAACAGTAACCAATCATGATAGTAAATACAAAGCATGAAATAATTTACATATAAAGACTATTATGTTGGTCAACATTTAGATTTTTTTGTCAGCAATATATTTTGATTATCTTTTCATGTGTACATGGACTTGCAATGATATTTTATTCACATTGCATCAGTTACATGGTAAAATAGCAACACTCTTTGGTCTTAAAATGGAATGAAATTGACTGTCTCCCATATGATAAATTCTGGTACATTAATTATAATCATTCTAACCCCAGCATATGAACACATTTCAATATAAAGATAATTTGTGTACATTATATTTATAATATTTTCTGTAGCTATTAGAGTGAGTATATTTAAAATTTTCCAAACCAGAGGTCTTTGGTAACTGATGAGATAGGCAATTCACTCAGGGGAAATGATGTGGATCTTTCATTTTTCTCTATTCCAATATTCATCCATCTCTTTAGATAAAAAGAGATAATGCCTTTTGCTTATGTCAATAGCTTTCTAAGGATGTAATATTCACCCATCAGATCCTACTAAGGTGTTAATTATTATTATATGGATATCTTGAAAAATCAGTTTGTGTTAAATTAAATAACTCCAATTCATGTATTACTGCTTCTCTCATAGGAGAATATGAATAAACTTCCTATTATTGAAAAGAGAAACTCCATCTACAGGTCAGAGTTTTCAGAGTTCCATTCTAACCCACCAATAATTTTGTCCATGGAATTATTTGATAGAAGGATATCACCTGAAGTTCACACTTAAGACAGTTTAGTTAAATATATTTTGTGGTAAAAGCTTGAAATCTTTTTTTAAAGCATAAGTTGCTATATGTGACCAGTTATTATATTAGTCTGGTAAGAATATACAGATTAAGGATTGATAGATGACTTAAAGAGCTGGATTTCATGCTTTGTATGAAGTATTTCTGACTTGATCCCCCATACTGTATCCTGAGCATTGATTGATGTGAGCAAAATATACCCTAATGTAATATATATATTACTCTATATATAATATAGAGTGTATGTATACACTACATATGTATTGCACTATATATATTACACTATATATTACACTATATACACTATATATTACACAATATATATCTAGTGTAATATAATATATAACATATATAGCAAAATACATATGTAGTATAGCCCACTCTTGCTCTTTTACAAATTTAAAAGTTTATTTCACTGTCACTGTCCTCCCGTTGTTCATCGATTTGCTCGAGCGGGCCCAGTAACGTCTGCATTGGAGACTTTTGTTGTTACTGTATTTGGCACATCAAATACAACAAGGGTAGCTTGCCAGGCTCTGCCATGTGCACGAGATACTCTCGGTACCTTGCCAGGCTCTCTGAGAGGGGCGGAGGAATCGAACCCGGGTCAGCCATATTGGCTGGGTGCAAGAAAAACACCCTACTGCTGTGCTATAGCTCCAGCCCCAAAGTTAATTTCATTAACATTAAATTTAACTTTCATGTTTAAATGAATACTGTGTAGCTTTAATGTTAAAATAACTTCTCTGTATGGCATTTCAAAAATTATTTGAACTTTTATTCCATCTTTTCATGGAAGCATGTGGTTTCTCTCCCTATGGATTCTTTTTTTTTTTTTTTTAATTTTTTTTTCCCTTTATTTTATTTTATTTTTTTTAAAGTTGTAGATTTACAATTTTTTGTGCTTTGGTTTCAATTATACAATGATCAGATACCCATCCCTCCACCAGTGCCAATTTTCCACCACCATGGATAATATCCCTCCCACCCCCATCCCCCCATCCCCCCTGTCTCTGTGGCAGGGCAATCCCCTGTGTTCTCTCTCTCCTTTTGGGTGTTGTGGTCTGCAAAAGAGGCATTGAGTGGCAAACATGTTCAGTCCATAGTCTACTTTCGACATGCATCTCCCCTCCTGGGAGGATCCTCCAAACATCCTTTATTTGGTGCTCCCTTCTCTATCTGAACTGCCCTTTCCTCTAGGATACCTGGCTGGCCTCTAAGTTATGGAGTAATCCTCCTGGTGCTGATCTCAGCTATTCTTGGGTATTAATCTCATACTTTGTTACTTTATACCCCCCAGATGAATGCAATCTTTCTATGTCTATCCCTCTCTTTCTGACTCATTTCGCTTAGCATGATACTTTCCATATTGTACCACTTGTATGTAAATTTCATGACTTCATCTTTTCTAAGAGCTACATAGTACTCCATTGTGTAGATGTACCAAAGTTTCTTTAACCAGTCATCTGTTCTTGGGCATTCATTCCAACAGGTACAGCCCGCCCCCAAGGGCCTGGGTTCCTCTCTGGGCACGCGCAGCTAGAAACAGCCCCTAGACAGCCGGTTTTCAACCCCTGATCCGCGTGGGACGGGCACAGAGGCCCAGCTCTGGGCAACAAAGCTGAACGGCTCCAATTCCAACAGGTACAGCCCGCCCCCAAGGGCCTGGGTTCCTCTCTGGGCACGCGCAGCTAGAAACAGTCCCTATGGATTCTTAATCCAGCTAGAGTATGCTTTCCGCATTGAAGAATAGTTGTGATTAATTAGCCCCATGAAGATAATCTCTCTGTCTTTAGGCCTTTAACCATAACTTCATCTGCAACACTTCAACTTTCCATGCAATGTGTAGTATGATTAACAAATTAGAAGTGATAGAATGTAAATATCTTTTTGGGTGGGGCTCAGTTTCTGATTGCCACAGATATTTTAGGTTAATTTACTTATCATGTATATATATATATGTATATATATATATTCTTTTTGGCTTTTTGGGTCACACCCGGCGATGCACAGGGGTTATTCCTGGTTCATGCACTCAGGAATTACCCCTGGTGGTGCTTGGGGTACCATATGGAATGCTGGGAATCGAGCCCGGGTGGGCCATGTGCAAGGCAAACGCCCTCCCCGCTGTGCTATCACTCCAACACCACTTATCCTATATTCTTACTATTGAAATGTTTTAATTATATATCACGTTCAAACTATAATCAATTATGCAAAAATATGTGGCAAACATATTGACATTTTCTCTATATTACTAACTATGTACTCTGTGATACTCAAATTTAAACAATGTGGACATAAAATGGCCTTAATAAATAGGTAGATAGAAAGAATAATATAATTATAAAGTAAAAATTACAGTTTCCTCAAAAAATTAAATTTGATCTAGAAATTTCACTTCTTGTGATATACTCATAATAACTGAAAATTAAAATGTGAATATCAGATGGATAGGAATAAACAAAAGATGGAAATATGTTAAATTTCCATCAATATATAAATAAATAAAACAAACATGCACTTTTACATACTGTAGGACAACATTGGTTTGACCTTTCTCCTCCACCAGAAGGAGCATAGACTTACTGAGTAATTACCATCACAGTGCTCCCAAAGCATACCCATTTCTTCCGTATTTATCTTTATTTTTTTATCTTTATTTTATTTTTTTGCTTTTTGAGGTCATAACTTGTGATGCTGAGGGGTTACTCTTGTTTCTGAACTCAGGAATTACTCCTAGCGGTGCTCAGGGGACCATATGGGACAGTGAGAATCGAACCTGGGTCGGCTGTGTGCAAGACAAATGCCCTACCCACTGTGTTATCACTCCAGCACCCTGCCCCCATATTCATCTATAGCATTTCCTTTGTGCTCTACTTACTCTATCTGTTAATCACTCATTTCCCCTAACCAGAACTTGTGACTTGTAAAGCTGAATTCTTCAGAGATCTCTTGATTTGTATCTGCAAGTGAAATATTGATTTACTTTTTTCCTTATATTCTCTGCATAGTTTATTTTAGAGCAATGTCCTTTTTGTATAGACACATGAAGACAATTAATGGTATGCTTTTATAACTTGGGAGTTAATTTACTCTGAATAATACTCCTGAGCAGCTGCCATATGTACTAGACTTAAGCTTCAGTTGCCCTTA
The DNA here is from genome assembly GCF_029834395.1 of Sorex fumeus. Classification (NCBI taxonomy): domain Eukaryota; kingdom Metazoa; phylum Chordata; class Mammalia; order Eulipotyphla; family Soricidae; genus Sorex; species Sorex fumeus. Next base: position 18,948,551 of record NW_026606096.1, on the reverse strand, counting down.
TTTCCTAGGCCCCCCCAAAACAGGATCCCAACCAAGGGACTGGATGGACCTAGGGCAAGCTGTAAACGACTCTGGAATCAAAACGGGACAGGCCAAGTGCCTTAAAATCTACAACAAGTGAAGAGCACGGTTGTGAACAAATTCTGTCATGACACAAAGAGAAGTGACTGGACAAGAATCCCGCCAGGGTTAGAAAGTACTAATCTGGCCTGAGAACTGTAGTCTAGGATATACAGAGAGATGTCCCCAGGCTTATAGATGTCTATAAGCTTAATATATGTCTTACTATGTCCATTCAAAGTGACTAGAAAGATTATTAAGAAGAAAATCTAAGATGATTGTTTATGGACAAAGAAAAGGAGAAGTAAGATCTTAGATGGAATTCCACCCTTGAGTGGATTTCCTAGCAGATGTTTGTCTTAGAAGAGTTTCCCCAGAAGAAAGACCTTTACATGTGTTGATTGTGCTATCTCACCTGAGAGTAATAGGTATCCCCAACGTTGAAGGTTGGGCTCTTAACTAAGGCTAGGAGACTGGATGCCAAGGAGACAAGTATGAGGGACAGGAGGAAATGGAAATGATGGGCAGTGTGAGACTGGAATGGGCCACTCAGTGAGATTGGAATTAGGCACGAGGGCAGAATAGAGTAAAAGGAAGGATTGGAATAAACAGCAACTGATCACCAACCAGGTTTACAGCCCTGTTCCCTTCATGCATCTGTTGGCAGTAGCTGCAGGCTGGGCGGGGAAGCAGCTTACAACCACTGAACTCATATGGTGAGAAAGCCCACGTATATTTTGTGAACACACAACATACCACGCAAAAGACTAATTCCACTTCAACAATGATTAAAATATAATATAAATACTGTTATTATATTTAAAAATCATATAAAGTGAAAAAGAAATTAAGAAAATAATCGTTCTACCATTGGATTTGACAGTGATCTGTCATCTTTATTCCAAAAACATATATGGCAAAATTAAAATAGATAAATGGGTCTATATAGAACTTAAAGTATATTCATCACAGGACACAATCAATGGAAGGGAAAGGTAGTCTAAGAAGTGATAGAAATATTATTTCATACATCTGCTAAGCTATTAATTACCTAAACATCATAAGAAAACTAACACCAAAAATAACCTGCATTTTAAAAAGGAAAATTAATTGAATAAATATATGTTCAGAGAAAATATACACATAGTAAGCATATAAAATAGTTTTCTGGAGGTGGAGTTACAGTATAGAGAATAATGTATCGCCTTCCATGTGGCTGACCAAGGATCAATCCCTGGCATTCCCACAAATTTCCCTGAGCACTATCAGGAGTAATTCTTGAGTGAAGATCTAGGAGTTATCCAGGTGTGGCCCAAAATATAAATAAATAAATAAATTAATTAATTAATAAATAAGATTTTCTTCAAGCTAACAATTCAAGTGGTGCAAATAAAATCCAAAAATAAGATGCCACTTCATACTTATTAGGATTGAAACTACATAAATGCACGCATAAACATATACACATTAACACAAATTTATCTCTCTGATGTGGAAAAATCAAAACGTGTGATACTGATGGAAAATAAAATGATGCAAGCTTTATGAATTAAGGATGGTGATTATTAAAAATGTAAAGATTGAATTACCATATGATGCTAGATACAGCTCTGGAGTTATGATAGTTTTAGACAACATTTCAATGCATACAAATTGGTGAATCTGGGTAAAATAAATCAGCCTAAGATTCAAGTTTTGCACTTTTGTAAATACCTATTACAAAATATTTAAATCATGATGCTGTTGTAAGTTACAGAATAATAATATATAAGGTAGCACAAGATATGGTTATATAAATAAATATATAACATAAATATGTATGTATACTTAACACATAAATAACTAATGATTTAAGTTTTATTAGTACTAGTTGAGATTTCTGGTTTAAGTACAATGATTTCTAAAACTCATTAAAACACAGAAGAAAGGGTCAGTTTAGGAAAGTAAAGAATTTATTGTGCATGCTGCCAGCATGATTTAATCCCTGATACCACAATTAAACTGCTGTACACTGCCAGGGCTTTCTCCTGAGCAAAGGCCAAGGGCTAGCATAAAAGCACTGCTAGGTGTAGTATAAAAAACACTCTCTCCAACAACAAATTCTAAGTTTATAGAGAAAGAAAGCAAGAGGAGAAACTTGAACATTACATTGAAACTATTTTCAAATTATTTTTCTCTAATAGCCAGTAAAGGAAACTAAAAGCTTCCAACAGGAAATTAGAAAGAAATCATTGTGTGAGAGATAGGTTTTCATACAGGCATGAGCTAGGTCATTATTACACTGAAGTGTTATCATTTTCTACAAAGTACATTGTACAGATAGAAAAAGACTAAACTGCTATTCTACTATCAATATGATCTTGCTATTCTCCGTAATGTTTGAAGGAAATATAATACTTTATAAATAGTTTATATCAACATTTTATTTATAAAATATTAATATATATGAAATATAATTGATAAAATATATTTATAAAATGTTTAACACAGATGGTCCTTGTCACTGCTAAATATAGTAATCGTACCGAAGCAATCACAATTATTGAAATCAAGTGACAATTATTGCATGCTTAGAAGTTTACTTAAGCATGCATTTAAAATAACAAAACAGCAGAAGCAACAAAAACATCCACCACTGCTAAGTGAGCAACCATTTTAAAAAAATAGAACAGTCTTTAGGTGATTGTGTCATACATGTCCTAAATATTTCAGGTAAACTTGCTTCTTTCGTCTCAAACGTCACTGAGACTAAATTAGGAGGAGATAAGAACAATGTTCACATTTTAAATGAATACCTTTTTCTGTTTTCGATGATGGATGCGAACAATGAAAGAAGCAATGACTCATATAAAAAAACATACCCACTGTGCCTAAAGAATTTTGAAAACATGCAACTTTATATAAGTCAAAGAGAGTAGAAGCTGAAAATACATAAAGCATATGAATATTTGGGTTCATAATCAAATAATAATGTTAGTTTATAAAATTTTAAAAGGTCTTTTATGTACATGCAAAGCATTTGAATTGCTGCATGGCATGAACATTATGACAGAATTTCAATAGCTATCTACATTAACCACAATTTAATATAAATTTCCCTCACTCAGATTTTCCTGAAAGAAACCACAGACTTCATCCTAAAATGACCAAGAAGCTAGTGAATCTTGCGTACTGTATAATACATCTTTAATCATAGAGGTGAAATCATGAACAGAATGTTGGTCAAAAATCCTACTTAATGCTTAAATCAAGATACGTCTGAAAGAATTAAAAAACAGGATTAATCACAGTATAGTATGATCCTAAATATGATACTTTACTGAGATAACACTCTTATGCTATGTGATTGACTATACTACCTAGTAATGCGCCTATATATTTAACACTGCACATAATGTGAGTTAGTAGCACGTACTGATCTAAGGGAAAACTATATCGAGTTTATATAAATAAATATGTACACTAAGTAGGTAATGCACTAAGGTGGAAAGTGTATTAAAGTGCAGTAAAAGTGGATCAGAAATGTAATACAGCAGATAAGACTCTTGCCACGCAAGTAGCTGTTCTTGCCATACAATCCATTCTGCAATACGTGGTTCCTTGATTACTGTCTGCAGTGACCCTGGATTTGAATGAAAAGCCAAGAGTAGTTCCTGAGGCCTACGTGTCAATATGCCCGATCCCTCCCAAAAGCCAATCTAATATAGCACCTCATTTAGAATTGCTATTTACAGGTCTTGTTAATTTGTCTTTTGGTGAAAATCTGTGACAAAGCTCCCAACTATTATTCTAAGTTCTTGATATCTCTCTTCAGGTCATACTAGCTTTATATATTCAGATAGTCATATGTCTGGAACTTGCAAGTTAATAAATTAGCCACTTAATCACAGGGTGTCTGATACCATGTCTTGATAACATTTTTAGCATAAAGTCCACTCATTTAATATGAGTATGGCTATATCGGTCATTTTTAGGCTCTCATTTACAAGCACAACTCTTTTCCAAACTTTAACTCTGAGATATGTTTGTCCTCGAACCACCGTTGGGTCTCCGGTGAGAGGTGGAATATGCCTTATGTCTTCTTAATTTCCCATCACTCTGTGCCATTTGACTGGTAAGGTTATTACAGTGATGAAACTATGCCATAAATAAATGGCATACATAAATGGCATAAATAATTTATTGCCATTATTCTGATTAGATTCTACTGTGGTATCTCTATGTTGTTGTGTATATCCTTAATTCTCTTTTCTTGCAGTTCACAATCTTTCTTTTGTATTTGTTTTCCCTAAGTCTCATCATGTATGTGTATATAAGTATTTTTTGATTTGAGGTAAGGGTTACACTGAAGTTCTAAACATATAGCCTATGATAAGTAAAACACAATTAATTCTTGAATTTATTTTGAGTCACCATAATTTCTTATCCACATTTTTATGTTAATTTTGTTTCCTAGGGAAGACAAAATTGACAAACTTGCTCAGGATTTAAAAATGAAAGAGAAAAAGAAAGAAATCAATTAAATATAAATTAAAAGGAAGAAGTTATAATAACTACACAGATATATAAAAGGTCACTAAAAGACTATGTACTGTGTTGATGATCCTAGAGGGAATAAACGATAGTCAGAATCTTATAAACTTCAAAGCCTGAATCTGAAGGCAATGGGAAATCTGAACTAATTATCAACAATTATCAACAATTAAATTGAAAACTAAACAGGTTTTCTCCAAAACAAAACCCAGGACCAGAACATCTTATTGCTAAGGTACATTAAATCCTCAAATATGATAGTGCTTATACAAACATTTTTTGGGTGAGAGGGATTGGGCAACACCTGGCAGTGTTAGAGCTTACTCCTGGTTCTGTGCTCAGATATCTTTTCTAGCAGGGTGGGGAAGGATACGGGGTGCTGAGGATTGACCTGGATCAGCTGGATGCATTTCAGCCATAACTGCTGTAATACACTCTGACTCCAACTTGTACTAATTTTGAAGGAAAAGGAATTCTTTCAAATGTATCTTTTAAGGCCAAAGCAGAAAAAAAAAAATTCATAGAGACAACGAAGTATCGATTTCTCTGATATATATGTAAATATATTCAGCAATTTCTTAATGAACATAAATCAATTATACCTTAAATCGATCATTCCTCATAATCAACTGGTATTCACTTGAAGAATTTAAGGGTGGTTCAACATAAGCATTGCAATATGGAATACATAGCCACGACAAAAAATATGCAAGCATTTCAATAATGCAGAGCAGTCTTTTTATTATATTAAACATCTATGTGTTTAATATAATAAAAGGATAAAATAATGTCCACCCCAATCACTCTTATTAACTTGAAACTGCTAATCATAGAAAATATACAAGAAAAAAATAAAGGATTAAAATATGAAAAGAAGTTAAATGTCACTATGTGCAGATGGCATCAAAACATGCATTAAAAAACTTGATTCCAGTAAGATTATTTGAAATAAAGAATAAATTAACGAAGCAGAAAATTTATATACAAAATATTACATTTCCATAAGCAAGCAAGTAACAAAATTAAAATCCCATTGGCAATACATCAAAAATTAAGTACTTAGTAGTAATATTAATAAAGGGTAAAATGCTTGTTAATTTAAACTATATATTATGTATAAGAGAGAAAACACAGGAGATGAAAAGTATTCGTGCTCAGGGATTGGAAAAATTAATGTTTTCATAGTGACCATAAAGGCCAAACAGCGTATCAATATCCTGATGACATACTCCAAAGCAACAAGAAATTTAAGGAAATATCAAACTACAAAAGATGCTAAATATCAAAACCACAATGAGATACCATCTGACACCTCAGAGACTGGCCCAAATTCAAAAGAACAAAAGCAACCGATGCTGGCGTGGATGTGGCGAGAAAGGGACACTCCTTCACTGTTGGTGGGAATGTCCACTGGTTCAGCCCTTCTGGAAAACAGTATGGACGATTCTCAAAAAATTAGAAATTGAGCTCCCATTTGACCCAGCAATACCACTCCTGGGAATATATCCCAGAGAGGCAAAAATGTATAGTCGAAGTGACATCTGCACTTGTTTGTTCATTGCAGCCCTCTTTACAATAGCCAGAAACTGGAAGAAACCTGAATGCCCAAGAACAGATGACTGGTTAAAGAAACTTTGGTACATCTACACAATGGAGTACTATGTAGCTCTTAGAAAAGATGAAGTCATGAAATTTACATACAAGTGGTACAATATGGAAAGTATCATGCTAAGCGAAATGAGTCAGAAAGAGAGGGATAGACATAGAAAGATTGCATTCATCTGGGGGATATAAAGTAACAAAGTATGAGATTAATACCCAAGAATAGCTGAGATCAGCACCAGGAGGATTACTCCAGAACTTAGAGGCCAGCCGGGTATCCTAGAGGAAAGGGCTATTCAGATAGAGAAGGGAGCACCAAATAAAGGATGTTTGGAGGATCCTCCCAGGAGGGGAGATGCATGTCGAAAGTAGACTATGGACTGAACATGTTTGCCACTCAATGCCTCTTTTGCAGACCACAACACCCAAAAGGAGAGAGAGAACACAGGGGATTGCCCTGCCACAGAGACGGGGGGATGGGGGGATGGGGGTGGGAGGGATATTATCCATGGTGGTGGAAAATGGGCACTGGTGGAGGGATGGGTATCTGATCATTGTATAATTGAAACCAAAGCACAAAAAATTGTAAATCTACAACTTTAAAAAAAATAAAATAAAATAAAGGGGAAAAAAAAAAAAAGATGCTAAATAACAATTTAAAGCAGTCCTGAGAAAAAAAGTAATGGAGTTCATAACTGCACTCTCTAACTTCATACTACAAAGTTACTGTTAAAAAATAAAAGAAAATCTTAGTAAAAGAAAAGTAGACACAAAGATAAACAAAATAAAGTTGAAGGGCTGGACCGATAGCACATGGGTAGGGCGTTTGCCTTGCAAGCAGACAACATGGCCGACCCGAGTTCAATTCCTCCGCCCCTCTCGGAGAGCCCAGCAAGCTACGGAGAGTATCTCGCCCGCACGGCAGAGCCTGGCAAGCTCCCCGTGACGTATTCCATATGCCAGACACAGTAACAACAAATTCTCCAATGGAGACGTTACTGGGCCCGCTCAAGCAAATCGATGATCAACGGGAGGGCCTTTACTTTTTACTTTATGAAACAATTCATTTCAGTGAAAGACTCAAGAGCAAAAAAATGAAGAAAGGAAAATATCTACCATTTAAAGCTAGGAAAAGTTGAACACAGAGTACATTAGAATAAAACTTCACAGCATGAACAAAAGTTAATTCAAAATTGGTTGAATATATGAATACTAGTCACGAAAGCATAAAATACATTGAAGAAAACATATGCAAACACTAACGGTTGGCTTCTAGGTGGTATAAAGGGACTCTAATAAGAAAATAAGGAAAACAAGCAACAATAAACAAATAGGTTTAATCAAACCAAAATGGTTTGACACAACTGATGAAATTATCATTAAAATAAAGAGGCATCTTACTGAATGGGAGAGAATAGTCTGGCATGATATATCTAACAAATATAGCATCTAAGATAGAGACAATGCACAAAAGACTCATATTATTCAACAATGGAAAGACATAATTCCACCAAAAACTGTAGATTAGAAATGAAAAGAAACTTCACTAAAGATGATGTACACACAAATGTCCAAAAAACATGAAAATATTCATTATTATTAAGAAATTTTAGACTAAATGAAAATGAGTAATATCAGTTCACACTGATGATAATGTTCAGTACCAAATACCAACATGTAGCACTGTAGCACTGTCCTACCCTTGTTCATTGATTTGTTCAAGCAGGCAGCAGTAACGTCTCCATTGTGAGACTTGTTACTGTTTTTGGCATATCGAATACTTCATGGGTAGCTTGCCAGGCTCTGCTGTGTGGGAGAGATACTCTGGGTAGTTTGCTGGGCTCTTGGAGAGGGAGAGGTAGGAATCGAACCTTGGTCAGCAAAATGCAAGGCCAATGTCCTACCTTCTGTGCTATCTCCCCAGCCCGCCAAAAGTACAATATAATAACTATATGCAATACATAAATATAAAGATTGTTCAAAATTATTTGGGGCACTAGACAGACAGTATAGCAGGGTAGACAAACAGTATAGCAGTTGGTTGTTTGCCTAGCATGGAGCCAAGTTACTTCAATCCCTGGCACACCATATGGTTTCCTGAGTCCTGTCATGAGTGATCCCTGAATGATCACTGAGCCAAGAGTAAACTCAGATCACCATTGGTGTTAACCAAAATCAAAAATGAAAATTGTCTGAGACTAAAAATGAGGTTCAAGTAGTAGAGTACATACTTTGCACGTGTAAAATTTTGAATTTCATCCACAGCACTCTTTGACACACTTCCCCTGGCATAGCCTCAGTCCTAGTGCTTGCTGAGCAACACCAGAGCTGAGAACCAGCCTGAGTATTATCAGGAGTGATGGTGGGTTTCCATAGTCTCTGTCTGTAGAGCCCTTCATAATATATATGTATGCATATAAATATATATGTAAGCATTGATATATGCAAAATGTTTATGCATGTAAATATGTGTGTGCATATATAAATAAAACATATTACACAGGCATATATATACACACCTGTATATATGTATTTAGTATAACACTGTAGTACTGTCCTCCCATTGGTCATCGATTTGCTCGAGCTAGCCCAGTAACGTCTCCATTGTGAGACTTGTAGTTACTGTGTACCTATCGAGTACGTCTCAGGGAACTTGCCAGGCTTTGCGTGCAGGTGAAATACTCTCAATAGCTTGTCGGGATCTCCGAGAGGGGTGGAGAAATCAAACCCGACTCAGCTGGGCCACCTTGCAAGGCAAACGCCCTACCGCTGTGCTATCGCTCCAGCCCTATTTAGTATATCTTAAGTTATCTCTTTGCAAATTCTTTACATTAACCTTCAAGTTAATTATGCCTATAACTATTTATAAAACCTAAAATATATTCAAAAATTAATTTCGGGGCTGGAGTGACAGCACGGTGAAGAGGGCATTTGCTTTGCACGCGGCCAACCTGGATTTGACTCCCAGCATCCCCATGTGGTTCCCCGAGCACCACCAGAAGTAATTCCTGAGTGCAATGAGCCAGGCGTAACCCCTGTGCATCGGCAGGTATGATCCCCCCCAAAAAAAGTTAATTTCAAAATATATTACTATAGGGTTATTCTTAAAGATACAAGTATTACGTATTGGACATATTAAATATAATTATACAAAGAATCTGGCAATAACGTAAAAATTAAAATAAAGTCACCTAATGTTTATTAAGATCTGTCCATCAAGTAGGAAATGATGTTGCTTACATACTTTTTACTTTAAAGTAAAATAGTGTTTAAGCAGGAGGGACTGGGAGATAAAATAACTATAACACAACACTGCATCATGTAGAAGCCAGGATGCGAAAATAGATTTATAGCTGAGGAGACCATTTAATAAAGTAAAGTAAGTAAAGGCCCTCCCATTGATCATTGATTTGCTCGAGCGGGCCCAGTAACGTCTCCATCATGAGACTTGTTGTTACTGTGTTTGGCACATTGAATACATCACGGGGAGCTTGCCAGGCTCTGCCGTGCGGGCGAGATACTCTCGGTAGCTTGCCAGGCTCTCCAAGAGGGGCGGAGGAATCGAACTCGGGTCGGTCATGTTGGCTTCGTGCAAGGCAAACACCCTACCCGCTGTGCTATTGCTCCAGCCCATTGAGAAAATTAGAGTAATAATTTACATGTATAACTTACTATTATTTGACATAATCTTTTCAGTTTTACATGAAGCATATGTAGTATGTATTCAATAGAAACATAATGGTGACTTTTTATATTTTTTCTGTAAGAGTGGTATGCACAACACTGTCCCCTGATGTCAGGCAGCCATAATACACAAGTCATAAAATTACTACTCTACATTACACTTTCTTTATGGATTTGTTTGTGATATTTTCCATGTATGCTATATTTATTAGTATGCAGGCTCCAAAACTCTCTCTCTATATATATATACATATATATGTATACACACATATATTGCCAAATAAAAATCTCTTTTACTTTAAAGAACTTTATAAAAATTATGGTATATGTTGAGCTATTAGAAACAAATCCAAAACAGAACACAGTAATTCAGCAATATTGTCTATAATATTCTACATATAATTTCCTTGTATTTGTTTGGTTAGTGGAATACACCGTTTGGTGTTCAAAGCTTTCTCCTGACTCTGAGCTCAGTGGTCACTTTGAAAACTTAAAATTCTTAGAGGTCCACAAAGGGGTGTCCAGGATTGAATCTGGGTTAGCTGTGTGCAAGGCAATGCACTCTCCAATGTTCTACTGTTCTGATACTACACTTCATTTTATTTATATATTTTGTTCTGTTTTGTTTGGGGGCCACACCTGGAAGTGCTCAGGCTGACTCCTGGCTCTGCCTCGCAGATCACTCCTAGCAGTCCTGCGGTACCATATGGGATGCCAGGGTTCTAACCCAGGCAGTCTGCAGCATAAAGATCATCCAAGCCACTGCACTATCACTCCGGTCCCCTGGTGTATTTTTGTTTTTACTATCCTTGTGAGATACATAGTTATAAAGTTGTTCATGACTGGGTTTCATTATACAACCTACATTTCATTTTAATAAATATAACATTTCTATATGACTTTTACATCTACTGATAAGTACTTGTTATCTGTTTAGTTATTTGGGCACACCCAACAATGCTCAGTGGTTATTCCTGGCTCTTCACTCAGGATCACGCCTGATAAGCTTGGGGGGCGATATTAATTTGAACCTAGATCGGCCAATTGCAAGGCAAAAAACTCCTACCTCTGTACTGTATTCTGCCGCTGTTTAGATGTTGTTTCTGTTAGATATATCTGGTTTCCCAAAAGACATAACTTCCTTAAATTACGAATTTATTCCAGAGGGATCACCTGAGTAATCAATGTGTTAATTACACATTTAAATTTGAGTAAAAGTGTTACTTAATTAAAATTAAATATAAATGCATGCATTTAAATACAAATACAGTACAATTTGTTTATGATAACCTTTAACACTTATGGTATACATTCACTCATTTGCTTACTCAAAATGTTCTACTGATCTATTTTCCTACCTTAATAAATGAAGTTATGTGTTTGATAATAATTTCCAAGTTAATGATGTTTTGGTTAGTCCATTTGTGTTTCATTATAAAAACTGAATGACCAATTATTCAGTATTCATAGAAAGCTAACTAAAATACATCTACTGGAAATGAGCAATAGCTTTCATTCTCAAATAACTTACTCAGCAAACAATAAACACTTATTCACTGAGTTGGTACCTTTTATATTTTGTAGTAATTGAAAAAGTTCTCTGAGATTTTATTTCATGCAACTAACATAAAATAAAGCCTACATTTTCTCAAAGTTAATCTTCAGTTTCCAGCTTTCATCATCTACCTGTCTCTCTCTCTAGATCAAATATTCCAAAATGTAGTATTTGCATTTTGATATATACATAAGAGTATGACCTTTTGGGTAAAAGTACATCAATCACATACATTGTAATTTATTTTTAAGCTACTGCATCAGAGAGAAGAAAATTATGGACTAGAAATACAACACAAATCACTTTTTATATTCTTAAAACACATTTGAATTATAAATTCGGCCAAAAGATCTTTTAAAAGTTAAGTGCAGGTACTATGCTCCATATTCTAATAAAGCAGGGTTTAGGAAAAATGACAGTAAGACAAAAACTGCATATGCATTATCTGAGATTACTTTAAAAATATCTCTATGTAAAAATGTGTATATATGTATATTTGTAATTTTTATTAAAGAGACATGATTTACAAAGTTAACTGCTGGTCTTATATTAGGCATATAATAATTCCATACTATCCCTTTACCAGTGCTCCCAGGTTCCCTCTCCATCCAACCCCCTCTTAGTCCCTACCTCTCAACTTGACAGACACATCGCAGGGTGTAAGTGGTTGCTGCTTGGATCTTGTTTTCAATCTGTTGACTTTGTGTTTTTTGCTTATATTTTGAATATTTGCCATAATATAAACTATGGAAATAAAGTTAATGAATAAGTGAACGAAAACTGTAGAATATACAAACTTCTCAGAGAAGAGTTTCAAATAATTTGTAATTTTCCTGCTCTCAAGCAGTTAGGACGTTGATAAAACTCTTTGTTTTTTTAGCAGGGCTTATAGTGATTTTTTTCTAAAGAAACCTGTATATTAAGGGAGAGATAGGGAGTGAAAGAGTAACCTGCTCCATTAAATCTGACAAAAATTTCCTTGTCAATTTTGATCAAAATCAACACCAACAATGATAAATTATATGGGAAGCATGAGACTAATACCATTTGATGGCACTTTTCCTCTCCATGTTCTCTTTTCCAAAACCCATATCTCCAAAGCACTGCACTGTAGCACTGTCCTCCTGTTGTTCATGGATTTGCTTGAGCGGGTCCAATAACGTCTCCATTGTGAGACTTGTTATTACTGTGTTTGGCATATCAAATACGTCAGGGGTAGGTTTCCAGGCTTTGCCGTGCAGGCGAGATACTCTCAGTAGCTTCCTGGGCTCTCCGAGAAGGACAGAAGAATAAAACTCGGGTTGGCCAGGCCGGCCCTGTGCAAGTCAAGTGCCCTACTGCTGTGGTATCGATCCAGCCCTAATGTAAGAAAAATAACCATTCCCATTTGTTATATATCTGACAAAAGGTTTCACCCATTTAGAAAACTCAGTGAATGAGACAGCTATAAACACATAGCTGCAAAAAATGAAGATAACCTGGCCCATCAAATATCAGTTCATAATTATATAAAGATACCAATATGGCAATTTCAAGTACCAGTAGAAAGGAAATTGGGCCCCAATTCAAGGAGAACTGTCATTACTAGCTTGGCAATTTTGTGTAAAAAAAAAATTATAAAAGAGATTTTTACTTTACATAAATGTTATTAGAAGTATACTTTTTAAACATTACACGTTTGTTTAATTAGAAACTCTGACCATGGTTTCTCTGATCTATATTCAGCATAATAAAGTACATCCAAAACACCCTAAGGAAGTGATTTTCCTTGACCACTTATTTAAAACAGGAAGCATAAAAGATACTTCAACCAGCACCCAGAAATTATGATTTCAAAATAATTCAATATTAAAAACTTGTATTTTCTGGATTAAGAAAGTGCATTTATATATTGTCACTGTCACAGTCCTCCAATTGTTCATCGAATTGCTTGAGCAGGCCCAGTAACATCTCCATTGGAGACTTTGTTGTTACCGTATTTGGCATATCAAATACATCACGGGTAGCTTGCCAGGCTCTGCCGTGCGGGCGAGATACTCTCAGTATCTCAGTAGTTGGCTGGGCTCTCTGAGAGGGGCAGAGGAATCAAACTCGGGTCGGCCGTGTTGGCTGCATGCAAGGCAAACCCCTACCGCTTTGCTATCGTTTAATTTCAATAAATGTGCAACAAATATTACTTATGAATGCATATATAATTTGATTGTTATTATTTAATGTCTTATTGATGCATAAAAATGAATTGTTTTCAAGATTCAAATTTTTGTCTTTCTAGGTTCAGAAAACAGTAGGTTTTTTTGAATTATTCTTGTAACACATTATAGTTTAGTGACAGAGATTTAGCTCAGAGAAAATTAGCAAAAGTACTTTCTGATAATTTTTCATCTACATGATGGATCTCTTATAAATGATTAAAAATGCTTACTTGCTGAGCTGGAGCGATAGCACAGCGGGTAGGACATTTGCCTTGCACGCAGCCGACCTGGGTTCCATTCCCAGCATCCCATATGGTCCCCTGAGCACCGCCAGGGATAATTCCTGAGTGCAGAGCCAGAAGTAACCCCTGAGTATCGCCGGGTGTGACCCAAAAATTAAAAAAAAATAAATGCTTACTTGCTTTATTACTCTAATAAAGACAAAAACGGGATGATCTGAAGTCGTGTTTTAAATAATGAAATCAATGACACTTTAGGTTCTAATTTACATCTAGAAAATTATTAGCACTTGATCATTGTATAACTGAAACCCAAGCACAAAAATTTATAAGTCTATAACTGTACCTTATGGTGTTTCACTAATAAAAAAAAAACAAAAAAATAGAAATTCATGAAAACAAACTAAAATGAAGAAAACATAAATAATTCTGATAGTAGAAAGAAGCGGGCTGGAGCAACAACATAGCAGGTACGGCATTTGTCTTGCATGCAGCGACGGGGTTCAATTCCTCCACCCCTCTTGGAGAGCCTGGCAAGCTACCAAGAGTATTCTGCCCGAACGGCAAAGCCTGGCAAGCTCCCCGAGATGTATTCGATATGCCAAAAACAGTAACAACAAGTCTCACAAAGGAGAAGTTACTGGTGCCTGAGCAAATCGATGAACAATGGGAGGACAGTGCTACAGTGCTACAGTAGCAAGAAGCAGTCTATTTCTGCCATCATCGTGACATTTTTGGTTAAAATATGTTAGATTCATTAAAACCATTTTCACATTCATAATCATTCGTGATTAAACAATAATTTACAAAATAAAGTATTTATAAATTAAAAAGGAATATATTTTAACTATTTAGAATAATATTGATAAAACTGCTTTCATTAAAGCCAATAAAGAATTATTATGAGAATAATTAGATGATTTTATCTTATAAAAATTTGTTTAAAATTATTTTGCAAAAGAGATATTTATAACTCGATAAAAGCATCTATTTTTTTTTCTTTTTTTTTGCTTTTTGGGTTACACCTGGCGATGCACAGGGTTTACTCCTGGCTCTGCACTCAGAAGTTACTCCTGGCGGTGCTCAGGGGACCATATGGGATGCTGGGAATCAAACCTGGGTCGGCCGCGAGCAAGGCAAATGCACTACCCGCTGTTCTATCTCTCCAGCCCCAAAGCATCTAATTTTTAAAAAGTTATCTGAAATTTTAGAATGTGTGATTTCTTACGCCATATTAAATTTTGTTATTATTCTTGGCAGGCTACTTATTGCTATTTTCTCTAGAATAGAGGTTAAGTAGCTTTAGAAAAGTATTTTATTGAACAACTGAATGCACAAGTATGCATTCTGTCTTTTATTTTACCCTATAGTAGTTATAATCTACTAGTCATAACATATATACCATTAGTAAAAGTATTATTTTAGTGTCATAAATGTGATGTGCTTAAAAACAGGGAAAGGAAATCAATTGAAGGAAATTACAAAATATTAGCATTTGTTCTCATTATAAGATGAAGCTAAACCTGATAAATACAGCTGAAGCCAAATTTGTGCTAGTAAAACCAAAATACAAGCCTGATCCTTCTGTAAATTCTAGTGAAAGTGAAATTATGAAAGGAATGACCTTTTCAGAGAAACTAGTATTCTTAAAAAAATTGAAAAAATTCAAACAGAAAAAGTAAGAAAAAATGTTAAATGAGTTTAATTCACAACAGATATTATCAGATGGAAGAGGCAAATGGACTCTACTTCCAGAGGCAGGTTCTGTGCATTTTTGATGATTAATTTAAATTGTTAGTACTTAATGATAAAATGTTTGTTTATACATATAGAGCACATATTAAGATATAAATGCAATTTATACTATAATCTGTCATATATAAATGTTTATATAGAGTACTTATGTGCTCTGCTATTTAAAATAAAAATGAAAAATATTAATGTTATTTGGACAGAAATTTTATTTAGATATAAAATATATTTTCATTTCATGGATATAAGCTAAAAATTTAAAAACCTATAATCGTATATTTCACAATCCTCAATGACTGAAAGAGTTCATGTCTAAACAATAGCAAATCAAAAAACCAAACGAGAACTAGGTATTTAAACTGAAAATCAACACAAATCACATTATGATGAATGTATACAATTAACTATGATGGTATGCAATTCAAATTCACACTGATTTTTCTTCAAACTTATTTTGTTCTAAGTATTTCTTATGAATGAAAAATAATTTTCAGTTTTCTTTGAGCCGTCATGTAACAAACACCTTGTAAATGAGAAGGAAACAGGAATCCATTTGGCTACTGTGCCAGGAGGGACCCTAACAGCAGGTGATTACAATAAAAACCACCTTGTTGTTATATAGTTAACATCTGTGCTTTCTAAATGGTAAAGTAAATGAACATAATGGATATAGTTCTGGATTTGCATGTTACCACCTGCCTATACAGGGATATACAAAACATCTTCAAACCACAGGCCAAAATCTCAGATACATCCTGCCAATTTCACTTAAATTATAGTAGCATCAATGATAAGGAATAAAAATGTTTTGCAATTATGTCCACAAGAAAAGAGTGATAATTAAGTTTCTAACAGTGAAAGGCTAGATAGCATCAGAAACACCTTTTGATGAATAATAACCAGACAGCAAAGATCCAGTAGAGTCATTATTTTATTCTACATTATTTATAAATATATATAGCTATTAGAACTTTAAAGAAATAACAGATACAGCATTTTATAGTTGAAAGAATAGTATTCATATAGATTTAATTTTAAAATACTTGGTAATGTACAACCAAATTGTTTCAATGTTTGCAAAAGTTCTGAGATTACAGTACAGAGAAAAAAATCATCCCATTCGGACATTATTTATTCACTCAAAATGGAAACTGTGAACACAAATGGACTTGTTGCCAACTATTTCCAGATATTTTGCTATATGTTATAATGTGCTTCCAAGTTATTAAGTTGCTAATGAAGATGAATAACAAAGACATGAATATATTTACAAATGTAAAGTAGATACTTTTAAAATAATGATTGTCTTTTTCCCATAGCATTTAACCTGAACAAAATTAATTTGATATGCTGATATTTTTAGTTAGATTAAAAATTAATTCGTAGGGGCTAGAAAGATAGTAAAGTAGATAGGAACTATTCTTGCATGTGGTCAATCTGGACTGAAATCCCAGCACCATATATGTTCTCCTGAGCTCACAAAGAGTGATCCCTGAGCTCAGAGTTTCAGAGGCAGAGGTAAGCTCTGAATATTGCTGGGCGTAGTATAGAAAACATCTGAAAAACTGATATAAAATAGCATGGGTCATGGGGCTAGAACGATAGTACAATGGGCAGGGTGTTTGCCTTGCATGCGGCTGCCCCAGGTTCCATTCCCAGCATCCCATATGGTCCTCTGAGCACCACCAGGGGTAATTCCTGAGTGCAAAGCCAGGAGTAACCACTGTGGATCACCAGGTGGATCCAAAAAAGTAAAAAAAAAAAAAAGAAAAAAGAAAAAAAAAGCATGGGTCACTATTAGCAATAAATTGAAATCATGCTTATGTACTTAATATTTTTAGAATTCACAGTGCCTACATAGACTCTGCAAGACTTGAATTATTAATCACGAAGAAACTTTTTGGCTCCATTAAGTCATTCCCAAATATTTAATTAATGGGCATGTTGTAAATTCCTATTTAGATATTTAGATTCATTTTCCTCTTTGAAACATACCTCATATTATGCATCTAATAAGACAAGCAAGCACCATCTGCCTGCTTTTTAAATTGACATTTTCCACCACCTGTATTCATTTTTTTGTGCAACTTTAAGGAAAATAATATGAAACATGGACATCAAATGGAAAACTTTAAATTAATCAAGCTTCTCTGTTTTGTTTATTAATTTTATATGACTTCTGTATTAATCATATGAAAACTGTAAAATACACAGGATCAGAGAGATAGTACAAGAGGTAACGCACTTGCCTTGCAACTGATTGACTCCAATTGAAATATCTGATCCTCTCCAAGAGAGATTCCTGAGCATAGAGACAATAGTAAACCTGACCACAGCTGGGCATGCCCCCAAACAAGCGAACAAACAAATAACTATCATTTTATCTGTTAAATGAAAAGGTTGGAGATAATTTAAAAGGTTGGAGACCACGCACTATATATGTCTGACACTCACTTTGATCCCAACACCAGATGTCCTCACCTATAGCACTGCTACAGCACTGAGTCTGCATTGGAGTCACCCCAGGTCATGAGCTCAGCTGGAGAGACACTGCAAACACATGCACACACACACGCGCACACACAGACACAGTGCATGCATCTTCAGATTTAGTTATTTTGGGGGGCTGGAGAGATAGCACAGCAGGTAGGGCATTTGCTTTGCATGCGGCCGACCCGGGTTTGATTCCCAGCATCCCATATGGTCCCCTGAGCACCACCAGGAGTAACTCCTGAGTGCAGAGCCAGGAGTAACCCCTGTGCATCGCCGGGTGTGACCCAATGAACAAAAAAAATAATAATAATAAGAAAAAAAATTAGTTATTTTTTTGTTTTGTTTTGTTTTCACTTTTTGAGTCATGTCTACAGGTGCTTAGGAACTATTCCTGGCTCTGTTCTTAGAAATAAGTCCTGTTGGAGTTTGAGGGACAATATGTAGTATAAGCATTTGAACTGGGATGAGCTGCATGTAAGGCAAGCTTATTACTTCTTCTACTCTCTCTCCAGTCCTGCAAAACTTTTACATATTCAAATGTTATATAATATTTCAATTCCACGGAATGAAATACAGCGAATGCTTAAGAACATCTCACAGAAAGCAGACGTTTCCAAACTTATTCAGCCTACCATCACCTTTTCAGAAAAATAAAACAACACTCAGTGGACACTTGATTTTTTTTTTTAAGACCAGAAAGTTCTTGGGCCAAAGTGGTAGTACAGAAGGTAGGGCACTTGCCTTGCATACTGCTGACCAGAGTTCACTAGCTGGCACCCAATATGGTCCCTGGAGAATTTCCAGGAGTTATTCCCTGGGCACAGAGTCAAAAGTCAGCCTATGACTACTGCCAAGGTTAGCCCCCAAACCAAACAGAGAGTCCTAATTTCAAACCCTGGCAATCAAAAACATACTGTGAAACATTCTGGCTATCTTGGGATGGCATCACTCACTTGGGGTGGTATCACTCAATTTTTAAGCAAATTTAAAGGGTTGTTTAAATCATGTCATTTCATACATTTCCTAAGTATATACTCTTAAATATCATGTGGATACATCATATTATACCATATACAATACACACTTATAACTAGCCATCATGAAAATAAAACATTCTTACATTTTAGAACTTATTTCTTAAAAAGTATATTTTAAAAGACTGATAAAAGCAATGACTTGTGGATTTATTAAACTCTTAAGTAATTAGTATGCTATTAAGGGACACTGCCCAATTAAGGTCATTAATTCATTCATCAGATTCGTATTACATCCTGCTTGGTATGTGCCAAGGACAGGTAATATAGAGATGAAAGATGACTGATAGCAATGCTAGTAGAAAATTTCTTTATAGAAACTGACCACTATAAAATGACATGGGGAGTGTTATGACAATTTTATGCATGATATACACTGTAAGGCTTGGGAACATTTGAGATGAGAGGATGGTAAGCATCAGTCATTTTCTCTGAGCAGAGAAATAATGAATATGATAAGAAAGCTCACCTAAATAAATGAGTTGTGCAATAAATCACTGTGGTCGTGTAAGTGTGTTCTGTGATTAGTTTTAATCATTGAGGGCAAAATACAAGTAGAAATCATAGAATGACTAAAGGGGGAACAAAATATCTACACTAGCATACCTTCTTGCTTATCTTGCAGATCAAATCTGCTGCAAGCATCAGTGTGTGCTGATCTGTTAAAGGCCGTTCTAGTATGCTCATCTCAGGAATGATGACTATTAAGAGAAGGGATGTTTTAAGCAAGGCTATTTCCAACCAAATTTGGATATTAAAAATATCACTAGAAAATGTAGAATGTTGAGAAGCAAGTTTGCAAATAGTGAAGTCTGAGTTTTTTAAAAAAATATTTTTCAGACAGCAAAAAAATCAGAGTACATTTAAGTATAAGAGTTCATAAACCATATTTAAAATAGTATAGACTATTTATCTTTTTTAATTTGAAATATCATGTAATGTTGATTACATACTTTGAGTTAGAAAAAAGGAATCTAGTCTTGTGAAACAGGAGTTAGTTCTGTAACTTGAGTCTCAGGTATCTGTGTACTTCCTATTGCATGAGCTAAATAAGTAGAAGCAATGAAAGGATCTAAGAGGATATACTTAAAGAATTGTGAAAATAACATTATTTAATATTTTATACATATAATTCACAGAAGTACAAATATCATCAAAATTTATATATAATCTACCTCAAAAACATTCGCTTCACATCACATTTAAGCTAATGCTTTTGAAATTGAGAAAATTTATATTGTGTTTATTTTATACTTTTATGTTTACTAGACATTACTTATTATCATTACATATTGCTTCAGTTTTTGATTAAAAATTATATTCACATTTTATATCAAAAAACTTATTTATTTAATTATAACTTTCTCAAAATTTAAAATTGGTTGGGCATTTTGTTCTCACAAAACATTCAAAAGTAAATAAAATTATACAACAAATTTATAGAGTTACCTTCGTTTTTTTTCATAGATCAAAAAAAGTGACTTCTGATAAGATATATGGTAGTTTTTTTTGATGTCCAGAGTTTGGAATTGTAGATATATAGATCAGTTAGTTTCCTCCCGGGACATAAGTTAAGAAATATTTTTTGTTTGTGATTTTCAATCTGTTAACTCTGCTCAGGACAGGAGGCCAAGGGATGAGAACATCCACAAGGTAATCTTGTGCAAACTGCTGTCTTTTCTTCTGTGGCTAGACTGTGCCACATCTTTCTAAACATCAAGACTAACAGGATAATGTTGAGCTATTAGGACATTCCCAGATACATCAGAGATCTAGTCACAACATTTTGGGTTGTTTTGTTTTATTTTTCCAGAGAGAAATAGAGAATTTTTGTTTTGTTTTGTTTTGTTTTTGCTTTTTGAGTCACACCTGGTGTTGAACAGGGGTTACTCCTGGCGGTATTTGGGCGACCATATGGGATGCTGAGAATCGAACCCTGGTAGGCTGCCTGCAAGGCAAACACCCTACCCACTGTGCTATTTATCCATCTCCTAGAATTGGGATATTTTTAATCGGGTAGCTTTACTATTCTTAATGGAAGCATAAACTTTATTTTTGACTCATAATCTGTTGCATTTGGTTGATTTTAACTGGAGTTATATGTAAAAAATAGATGTGAGAAAAAAATAATCATTCTCCACTGCCTCAAGTGAAGGGCAGTGGTTTATTTATTTTTTTAACCAAAGTAAACAGCAGTTTCGCTGAGTTCTGTTAAATAATTTTCCTTCATCCATATGAAAATGTATGCAATAATAGGAAGCAATCCTATGGAAAAGACTCCTCTTCTTTTAGACTCAATGCTGTTCATTAAGAGATTGAAACAGAAATTTTTCTGCTTTAAACTTTTTGAAAATGCATGGGGGCATCATTAAAGGACATCCTTATGTTTATGCATTCCCTTCATCATATTGTGGAAAGTACTTTCCATGGTTTATTTTTTTTTTTGGGTGGGGGTTGTTTTTTGAACACCCAGCAGTGTTCAGGGATTTACTTATGACTGCTTCCAGGAATTACTCCTGGAAGTGCTCAGGGAAGCATATGAGATGCTGGGATTGAATACAGGTAGGCTGAATGCAAGGAAAGTTCCCTACCAACTTTACTATCACTTTCTGGGTTTTTTTTTGTTGTTGTTGTTGTTTTTTTTTGTGGACCATACCTTTCCTTGCTTCTATTTTCCATTTCCTTCTACTACTCATTGCCTTATTACTGAAACTTTATACCATATCAAACACATCAAGTATTCTTTTTCCTTCGCATGAGCTTGGTAATATCACATGCACTAAAATTTGCCATGATGCAAGTCTTTTTAAAACTGAACTCATTGAATATTAAATATGTGGACTTTATTTAAGACTATAAAATCCAGCTCCCGGAGGAGAACAGTGCAGTCTCCTGCCCCCGCGCCTGGCTATTCCTCGCCGGGGCCCCTTGGAGGGGAGTGGGTTGAGCTTTCCTCCCCGCCCCGACCAGGGCCCCGGCAGCCGAAGACCTCCAGGACCAGCCACCACCATGCTGAGACCACTCTCCGCACACCTGAAGGTACTGGCAGAGGGACAAAGCCATGTGGGTTCCGGGGCTGAGATCTCCAAGCCTACTTGGATTGGAGTCGAGCATCCTCCACCCAGATCCTCCAATTTCCAGTAGGTGGGGGTCACACCCACCAACTGGCCCCCTGGCGCTGTGTAATCCCATCAGCGGCCAAGACTCCGAGACTATAAAATCCAGCTCCCGGAACCAGTAATGTCTCCATTTTGAGACTTGTTGTTACTGTGTTTGGCATATTGAATACCAATATATGGTAGCTTGCCAGGCTTTGCCATGCGAGCACAATACTTTGGTATCTTGCTGGGCTCTCCAAGAGGGGCAGAGGAATCGATCCTGGCTCGGTCAGGCTGGCTGCACGCAAGGCAAATGCCCTACCGTTGTTCTATCGCTGCAGGTCAGAGAACTATATAATTTTCCAAAGACGATATTCAGGTGGCCACTATATATATATATATGTATATATATATATATATATGCTTGTAACATCACTAATCATCATGAAAATGTCAATCAAAAGCTCACTGAGTTATCAACTGTTCTAGACTAGAACACATCATATTAAACAAGGAAAGAATCCATCACTGTTCACAAGACTGTTGCAAAAAAAGGAATCTTTATGTATTGGTGGGAATTTTAAGAAGGAAAATGGTATGAATGTAGTCAAAAATCATTTTTTCAAATGCTGGGCCCCTGGAGATAACATAGGGTTAAATTAATAATGCATATCCCAAACCCAGATCCAATCTAGAACAATTCATATTCTCAGTGCACCTCTGGGTCTCCTGGATTCCTCAAGCACAACTAAGATTTTCTTTGTAGACTTGAGACCTTCCAATTGAACTGTATGGCCCAGTTTGGCAGCATTTTGAGGGGGTGGCTTCTGGCTCCCTGAGCACTTCTGGGGCTCTCTTTAAAATAAAACATAGAATGAATAGTCTAATAATCCCACTCTGACTTTATAAAGAAAATCAGCATCCTGAAGATTGTTGCACTCCCTAATTCTTTTTTTCTTAACAGCTATGAGTTGGAAGTAACTGTTCCTCAAAGATAACTAAATATAATGTGGTGTATACACAAGCATTAGATTATAAAACAATAATGGAATCATGTCTT
Organism: Sorex fumeus; assembly: GCF_029834395.1. Taxonomy (NCBI): domain Eukaryota; kingdom Metazoa; phylum Chordata; class Mammalia; order Eulipotyphla; family Soricidae; genus Sorex; species Sorex fumeus. Next base: position 18,925,249 of record NW_026606096.1, on the reverse strand, counting down.
TCTCATAAGTGAACAGACATTGAATATTCTGCTAAGTGTAATATATAGATAAAGGCAAATATTTACTCATATCTATGAACTAATAAATCTGAGTTCATAGAAATTTAATGTAGAATGGTAGTTTCCAATGACTGAGAGAAGTGGGAAATAGATTCTAGTTAAAGGATACATTATTCTTTATAAATTAGATAAATAAGGTCTAGAGATTTGATATGCACCATTGTGATTATGTTTAATATTGTAATATGCATTTTTAATTTTTATGGTAGATTTTAAATGCTATCACCATATTCAGAAAATTGTAATCAAGTAAGGGAATTGAACATAAATAAGTGTTTTGTAAATAACAATAAGTGCTAAATAATAAAACATTTTAAAGTAAAAACAATGACAAATTAGTAACTACATTTTAATTATCCTGATTTCTTGAGCTATATAATAATTATTGAGAACACAAAAAATCTATTGGCTCATTCATAATAGAACAGAGCGAATAAAGTTTGTCATGTTTTATGATGTGCTATGTTTCATACTAATTATATTTAAATTTCAGAGTAGGAGAAGTTATTGTGAGGGTTAAAATATATTTTTTTATTTTCTTAGTGGAAAATAAATATTAAGAGATCATTTGTCAAAGGGCTGGAGTGATAGCACAGCAGTAGGGCATTTGCCCTACACATGGCTGACCCGACTGACCTGGGCTTAATTCCCACCCCTCTCGGAGAGTCTGGCAAGCTACCGAGAGTATCTCGCCCGCACGGCAAAGCCTGGCAAGCTATCTGTGATGTATTCAATATGCCAAACATACAAAGTAACAAGTCTCACAATGGAGATGTTATTGGACCCGCTCAAGCAAACCGATGACCAATGGGAGAACAGTGACAGTTACAGTCACAGTTACATTTGTAAAAATTCTTTTTTATAATATAAGATTTTATTAGATAAGAGTAAGTCATTTGAAAGATATTTTTGGACCTAAGGCATTGTTAAAGAAAAACAATGGTTTAGTGACATTAAGAGTGATTTGAAGTCAGATTAGAGTCTAGAACTAAATAGAATATTCTTCAGTAGCCCATTCATCAAATATGAAGAGATCACTGTCACTGTCACTGTCCTCCCATTGTTCATCAATTTGCTAGAGTGGGCCCAGTAACACTGTGAGACTTGTTATTGTGTTTGACATATCGAATACGTTCACGGGTAGCTTTCCAGATTTTGCCGTCTGGGCGAGATACTCTCGGTAGCATGCTGGGCTCTCCAAGTGTGGCGGAGGAATCCAACCCAGGTCGGCCAGACCCGCCACATGCAAGGCAAATGCCCTACCGCTATGTTATCGCTCCATTTCTAAATTGAAAATAATCTGAAAGTATGATTTATACTGGTGTTCTTTTTTAAGGAGACCACTTTTAGGCTCATATTTGGTCTTTCATAACTTTGTAAAAGAACAGATGTTTGAAATTACATGAACAAATGTGGAAGATGACTTACCAAAGTCATAGATATCAGTTGGAATGAGTCTATAATGTTTATAATGCAAACAGCTATTCTGATTACAAACAGGAAGACTCAGACTCTACCTTCAAAATACAATAATCATCATCACATTTCAGTTCATATTTAGCCACCTGTTTTTGATTACTTGGTACCAGCTGTCAATTTTCAGCTATTTATATTGATGTCACAAGGTGTCCTAATGTTGCTGGAATCCTTCAGTTGACACTATGCAAAAGTCCCTTAGTAATTTCCCGGAATCTCACTGTAAAGACAGCCTCAAATCTTTTAATGCCAGTGTACACTCAAATCTGAAAAGACATGCAGCTTAGCTGGAGCCAATCTTCATGCCCATTGAATAGATGCCAAATCCTCATCAGCAGCAAAAACAGTTGCTGAAGAGCCAAGCAGAACAAACACAAAAACATGAAATGTCCTCCTCTCTGCCTATATTTCTACTGCACCAGTCACTTTTCTGTTCTTAAAATAAATCTCCTAAGGAATTAAGAACAGGTATCAAATCTGATTAATTGGAAACTTTTATGCATTTACATATTTCTCACCTGTGTTCCTCTTATCTAAGTTCCATGAGAGCAAAGATCTTTTCTCTTTTAACAGTACACTTCCCTCTCCTGAGAACTGTTTAATAATTATTCAGTAAATTAAAATCATCTCACATATTAAATAGAATATTTTTTCTCAAAAAATGTATGAATGATTTGAAACCTTTTACTGATATAAAGTGGTACTAATTACAAAGTAATATCACCTCATAAAATATATACTTTATAATGTACTATTTTGTTTTAGACTAAATAGATGATTATCTAAAAATAAAATTTTGCTGGGGCTGGGAGTAATGCAGCAGGAAGGGTGCTTCCCATGGATTCAGAAGAGATGGGTTCAATTCCTGATGTTCCACGAGGTCTCCCAAGCCATCACCAAGAGTAATTTCTGAGAGCAGAGCCTAAGAATCGCCTGTGTAGCCCCAAACAAAATTTAAAAAAACATATATTTGTATATATATAATTTTTCCAAATTTCACTTATGATATATAGATACACACATATACATATGCATTATAAATGAAATTTGAAAATTTTTATTTAAAAAACTGGAATGTATATTTAGATGATATTACCTTTCTTATTCATCATATATTGAGACTTGAATCTATTTGCACCCATTTCAAATATAGGGAACACTTTGATCCTACAAATTCATAGTATCAATACTTATACTTTCAGTAATTACTAGAAACTATCATTTCCATAAATCCTTCTTTTCTATGTTGTCAGTGAAAAGAGGCGTAATAATCAAAAGCATTACAGAAAATACATGTCACGAGAACATTAAGCAATTTGAAAATTTTACGTGTTACTTTTAAAGAAGTGAGGAAGACCTTGGAAACTGTAAGATTCTAAGCCCATTTTTATTTTCTTCCCAAATACTTCTATTTTCTTTCCTAAGTTCAGTGACTTATTTAAATGTTTTAATTTTATTTGGGCTGGAGCAATAGCACAGCGGTAGGAAATTTGCCTTGCATGCAGCCAGCCCGGCCAATGCCCGCACTGCAAAGCCTGGCAAGCTACCCGTGCCGTATTCAATATGCCAAACACAGTAACAACAAGTCTCAAAATGCAGGTATCACTGGGCCCACTCAAGCAAATCTATGAGCAACGGGAGGACAGTGCTAGACAGTGCTTCAAAAAACCCTATTATTAATAATTTTTATTATGAGCTGTCTAAATGCTTATGAGTACTTTATATAACCGGGATATCAACCCTCTATCAAACATATGGTTTACATATTTTTCTCCCAGTATATAGATCAACTGTCATTTTTCTAATACCTTTTCTGCATGTTTGAACATATGTTTATTTTTACTTTGTCCCCTAGGATTTTAATTTATACTCTTTTTAAAGTGACTAGAACAAAATTGTGGTGTTTACTGACCATGTTTTCATCTACCAATTTTAAAGTATTGGCTCTTACATTAAAGCCTTTAATCCATTTAAGTGGGATTTTGTGAATCGCATAAGATTAGATTCTAGCTTTGTTCTTTCTTTTTTGGGGGGGGGGTCATAAACAACAATGGTCAGGGGTTACTCCTGGCTCTGTGCTCAGGAATTACTCTTGGCGGTGCTTAGGCGACCATATGGGATGCCCGGGGATTGAACCCAGGTTGGCCACATGCAAGGCAAATTCCCTACCCACTGTACTATCATTCAGGCCCTCTAACTTTGTTCTTTTATGTGTGAATATATTCTCTGTGCCGTACATTGAACAAGGTGTTTCTTCACGTTATATGCTTTGGACTCCCTTATATTTTATCAACTGACCATATATATTTGCATTAACTTCTGAGTATTTTTTTCTACAATCACAGTAATTGATGTCACTATTTTGACTAAGGCAGCTTTGTCATGTAGTTTGAAATTGGGAAGTTCCAGCCAAATTGCAACTATAAATAATACTTCATCTTTGCATATAGATAATTCTATACTGTATAGTTTGATGAGCATTACTGCCTTTGCTGAAATCTCCTTGTGTACTTATATTTTGTGCTTATACTCACCTAAAGGGATAGGTAATTATTTCATTTTTAAGGTTAGCTATATTATACTTGATATGGACCTTTTTCAAAGTTAGATGATAGCTCAACAGAAAATGTGTTGCGTAATTTTGTGTTAAAGACCTTATTAAAATAAAAAGAAAATAGCAAATGCTTTTCTTAATTCAACCAAATACACTGTTTTTCTTAGGTTAATGCTCAGATTGTCACACAGAATGCCTAAAAATAATTTAATGTAATTTAATATTTCAAGTGGATATATACATACATATGCTCTTTAATCATAATGATTCCTAAGCATTGTAAGTGCCAAGTAAAAATATTTTTATTTTTCCCTGCTGATCTTTCTAACCATGGTCTAAGGGGCTTCTCATAGAATATTTTTGCACATAGGAAGACAATTCAATGATCGAAGAATTTGGGACTCAGAAGTTCCAAGGATTACTGGACCACTCTGGTGATACTCAGGAACTTCAAGTCCCTAATGCTCATGGGGACAATGTAATGCAGGAGATTATACTGGAGTTGGTGATATGCAAGCTATGTGCTTCAATTCCCACACTAACTCTCTGTCTCCGTTTTAGGTTTTATTTTGAACTAGGCTGTTACATCTCTTTATTCACACTCCTTTTCCCAGCAATACAAAGGTAACATGTTCTTAAACTAACCTGAAAATTATGTTATCTCTTCTGGCTTCATAATATTAATGAGTTAATAACATTTGAATGCTAACTTATGTTATGATATAATTTAAGTGTGATGTATTTGTAAATTTCATTAGTACTAAAACCTCAAAAATATCATTTAAATTACTTAATATTTTCAGTTGAAAATAAAATCTGGACTACTAATGTATTTCATTTATATTTACAAAAAGAATTAACAATGGGGGCTTGAAAGATAGTGCAGCGGTTAAGGTGTGCTTGCCTTCACACAACCGACCCAAGTATATACCTGGTATCCCATATTGTCCCTTGAGCACTCTGCCAGGAGTGATTCCAGAGTATAGAACTGGGAGTAACTGCTAAGTATTACCAGGTGTGGCCCTCAAACCAAAAACATAATAATAACCAATAAATTAATAATAACATGAAGCATGGATGTGAGCCACGTATGGAATTTATAGTTGCCACAACAAAATGAAACGAGATAATTTTAAAAGAAAATTCACAATGGTGAGCCACATGCAATCTATTACATTGAATCTTTTATTTCCATTATTTATTTTAAACCTCAACATTGAGTGCTATTAATGATATTTTACAGGAAGGACAGAAGTATTCCAAGTGTAATTTTTGTCTAGATGAGTAAGCACAGCTGAATGATTAGACATAAGTACTCTCTTCTCTACTACATTTCACTTTCAGAAAGGCACATATTGTCAAATTTACTATGATTAATTCATATAAATAGTTAAGAAAATAGCTGGAAAAGGTGACAAATATAAGTTAATTATGTATCTGCCATTGAAATTCATTTAAAACATATATTTAACCTTCACTAGAAATATTAATTCATACTTGTAGTCTAAGAATGTATAATTAGATTTTTAAAATTTGACATTTATACATTTTTAACTCATATACTAGTATAAAATATTTGACAGTCTTTCAGAACTATTCCAGTAAATCTTCATCTTGAAGACAAGAAGATAAATAAATATTATTGTCAGAATACTAATTGCATTTGTATGCTTTGCTCATATAATACATGTATTAAGTATGATATTTAGAAATTACTAATACAGGATAAAATAGCAAAATGTGCTATGCTTTATGTATGTTCTTTTAAAATAATAATATACTTATAAATTCGTAATGTATCTTAAAATTACAATTAATGAGGGTGGGTATTGAGTCTAATACCCAAATTATAATTCTAAGCATTTTTAATTATGCAGTTCAATTTAAAACTATCTTATGTTGTAAATACACTTATTATTTATATTTTACAAATATAAAAACTAACACTAGTTAGTTAAGAAATTTGTGAAGATCAAGTATTTAGTCATGGAAGAGCCATGGCATAATGTAATTTACTACAACTAAAATGTTTCCTTTCCCAACAGTTTACATCTGTTTAGAGACAAGACTATGCTAACATCACTCCCAGTTGTTCTTCCAGAAATCAGATTTTCTATTGCTTCTTTTTCTCAAAATTATATTTAATCGGAATTATTGCAAAGAATAAAATACTTTAATATTCTGTTTAATATATGCAATCATAACTTTAATATTTAAATTTATCATATAAAATATATTTTACTTAAAATCTAGGAAATATCATGTAGCACAATTTCATTTATTCATACTTTTGAAAAAACAATAATTATTTGTAACATTGAAAAATTTCAGCCACATCAGTGTATAACATATTATCCAAAATCCATCATTTCCCAAGAATAATCAATAAAAATTATTTTACATTCAATTAGGGTCTTTTTCATAAACATAATAGATGGAGTCTAGGAATCATCAGCTTTGTATTTAAGAATCCTAATTTCTTGATTCTTTAAGTCTGATTTAGGAAATTAATTTAGAAGAAAGTTTCTACCTTTGAAACATTTTCTGTATTTAGGTATTGAACCATACTTCTATACTAATATAATTCTAAATTAATTTTCTAAGAACGGATCACAGAATGTTAGACTTATTAGTTAATAAAGATAAGCAGAATTAGCATTGTATTCTTAATGTTTAATATGTTAGTATATGTGGTTAAATTTAGCACTGCACTGCACTGTCCTCCCATTGTTCATCGATTTCCTCTAGTGGGTCCAGTAACATCTCCATTGTGTGACTTGTTGTTACTGTGATTGGCATATTGAAAACGTCTTGGGCAGCTAGCCCGGCTTTGGCGAGATACTCTCGGTAGGTTGCCGGGCTCTCTGAGAGGGCCGGAGGAATCAAACCCGGCTCGGCCAGGCTGACTGCACGCAAGGCAAATGCCCTACTGCTATGCTAATGCTCCAGCCAGTAGCTTGCCATGATCATTTAGTGGTTAAATTTGAGCTAATAGAATACATTTAAAATTACATATTATAAAAATGTGTGTTTTTTGATGCAGAAAATCATGTTTTTTTAAGTAGTGGTACCTGCTCACGATGTGTTATTTGATACTTTGTGGCCCTATTTCAGGTACTATCTACAACTGAATTTTTTCATGGTTCTTATGATGGAAAAAAATAGTCTTGATATTCTATACATCTCTGCTAATTTACTAAACAATGAAACATATATCACTTCTGCATTACTTATATTGCCAATAAATAACATAATCACTCGGAAGTCCTTAGAGTGAAAAAATGTAACCATTTATATTTGAGAGCACTTTAGGAAAAGCAGTCATTCACCTTTACCTATAGGGAAACTAGAAATAAACTAGTATCTCCTAAGAAACCCCAGCAACACATTTGTGCTCCTTGATATCTGCCATCTGTGAAATCAAGAGCAACGGGATGTAAGTTTATACCTTGCTTATTGGACCATTATTTAGAGTCCTTGGCTAAACATGTAATCTCACTCCTTAGCTAGCTATGTAAACTACATAAAACACATTGGAAAGATAATACCGGTTTAAATAATTAGAAGACAGCTCTAAATGTTTGGTATATTTTAAGGTGATTATGACAAATGGCCACTTTAGTTAATTAAACCATTATCAATAAATGCATAGAAAATTAATTTATGCAATATTTCAGTCCTGTTTAAAAGTTATTAGTTTAGGAATAAGTGTATTTTCTTATATTCTTCAATAAAGTAAGTAATGAAATACTCAGGTCTTAAAAGTGTTCACTGAATACCCTCTTTCAACACACATATAAATAAAAATATGTAAAAACTGTACATGCAAACCCTACAGGAAAAGCACCACCAAGCATCAAACAATCTAAAAATCATATTTAAAGAGAATGTAATTCATTTCTAAGTTAAAGCAACCAAAACCAAACAAAATACAGTAGCAAATCCAGCATGCATACTATAATTCAGAGTAAACAATGTCATATTAAGTCTTTTACATTTTCTTCTCTCATATTATTAATCATTTATGCATTGTTTCCATCAATTAAATGAGATGGATAAAATATCTTAAGTAGTTAAATAATTTTACTGAAAAAATAATCAAATTATATACTAGTATATAAATATAAAAATTCACCGTAGGAAATAAAAGCTATACTATTAAATAAATTAATTAGTGAATATTGTTTCTAAAGTGTTGATGTGTATATTATATAAAAAGTTAGACCCTCATAAAAGCTAATGAAGAAAAAACATACACTCCTAAAATTTAGTTGATCACTTATTGCTTTTATTGAATATTATAAACTAATTTTTGCTAGCAATTTTACACTTGAAATAATTTGTTATAGTTGATATGCAAAAAAATAAGTCTGTTTCTCTTGGACAAGTATATACTCAATTTAATGCATTAGAGAAAAAGAACAAAACAAATTTAAAAGTTCTAATGCATTTTGACAGGATTTTTCTAGATTTTGATGAAATACAAATAGTAAAATTGCATAAGTTTAGATAAAATTATCAAGATTATACCTCTCACTGTACACCTAAATAAATTACAGCCTCGAGACATTTTTCTCACCAAAAAAAATAAATTTACAATATCCAATATATAGGGCCATGACTTGAGTTGAATTATACAAAACATCCATCATAGAGGCTCCCAAATTTATATTGCCTGTCCATCTTTAGAAAAAATGAAAAAATATATTTTTTCCCATCCCTTGAATTTTTTATGCCAACCAACCTAAAGTGTCCCCATTGACACTAGCATCTACAACTACCAACTCGTAAGCCTCAGATCTTTTCAGTTCCCTAAGGTGGAACTGCTCATTTTGGTTAGGAATGGCTGATGTAAGAAGATAATAAATAAGAAGACTTCTGAAGTGTAATAAATGTTTTTGTAGATCTCATAACTTAGTACGGAGGCCACTTGTTCAAGATAGAGCAGTGTCATTTTTCTGGGTAAATTCTGGAAATGATTCAGGGCAGGACAATTCCTCTTGACAGAGGTTTTGATTAGAAGCATTCATATACAATGAAATTTATGATATGCCTAGTCAGTACTCTCTAAGACAACAAAAGACATTTGAATGCATAGTGGGAAGTTTTAATTCTCCAGGGAGCTTACTCATTGTACTCCAAGAAAAACAATTTCATAGAGACATATGAACTTCTTGAATAAGAGAGTGTGATTCGTGAAAAATACTAGGAATAAATAAGGTTAAACTAATGCGCAAAATACTGGCTTTTTGAAAATAAAGAATTCATAGGAAAAAATTGGAGGCCAGGGAAATAGAATACTGTGTTGGGCATTTGCCTTGCATGTAGCTGATCATAGTGGATAGCCAGCACCACATTTGGTCCCCTTAGCACATGGAATGATCCCTGAGCAGAGAGTCAAGAGTAAGCCTGGAGAACCATTGGGTGTGGCCCCCTACCAAAAGCAATATAAAATAAACACATTATAAACTGCATAAAATATGTACTAAATAAGTGTATTCTGTTGTATGATTATAAATATTTACAAGACAGATTATATATTTTCAGACACATAAATAAAGCTTATTATGTAAAAATATTCTTTACTAAAAGAAAAGCCAACTAGTTTTCTAAATATATACTTATCTGACATGCAAATAACATAGATATGGTCATATACACATATGTTTCTGAAAAATACAATTGTGAATTTTGTTTTATTGTTTCCCTTCTAGTTTTATAACCACGAGCTCTACAACTTGGAAATTAAGATTAAGGATGTTCTCAGAAATCTAACTCAAGGCAATAGTGTTAAAGATAAAAGAGTTTAAATAAGCCCTAATTGTGCTATTTGGGGCAAATTAATTATATAGCAATGAATACAAAGATTAGCAGTTTTATGCTGTGGGCCACGTAAATATTAAGACAACATAGCCATAAAGTAACTTAGAAGAATTTTCTAACTGGCATAATCAAAACTATTCTGCATTTGCTTGCAAATTTACCTTAGAGAAATTTGATAAATTCGAGGTCCATAAGGAACTCGTGAACCCAAATCAAACCTCTCCCATGAGCATAAAACAAACTCATTTATTTCAATAATGTTTTTGTGCTGTTTTGAAATCAGAATATTGAATTATATTTGTTATAGTATATACAGTTGCAGCAGAAATTCACAGAAACTCAAAGAATGGTGTTCCTAATTACTGATCATGTTAACCATGTTAATATCAAAACTATAGGGAAAACAGAAGAAAAATATAGGTATAATAGTTGCTATAAAAACTATATTTGAAATTTATAAGCAAAATAAAACTGTCACTTTTTAATTGAGATAAAATTAATCTTTAAGAGAAAAAATTGGTGCTTCTCATCCCAAGACCAATTGTTGTTCAGTGACATTTGTTTAAAAAATGCATGTGGGGTGGGAGAAACACATTCTATGCTTAGAGATTATTCCTGACTCAAAGCTCAGAGATCACTCAGGGCAATGCGAAGGGGAAGGAGCCAAATTCAGGGCAAGGGGAAGAATTGGGTTTGACTGCATGAAAATCATGTGTTGTCTTTACAATACAGCACTATGTCTTTACAATAAGGCACTATTCAGGCTAAATTTTAAGCGTTCTTGTTCTGTCCCTCAAGTCCACTCTTTCCAGGAATCTTTACTATTATACCTAGTGTCTTAGTAGATAAAACTGCTTACACATTTTGAACATTTAGTCTATCATATATAAGACCCCTAACTTCTCACTATTTGAAAAAACTGTCATCGTCAGTCACTGTCCTCCCATTGTTCATAGATTTGCTTGAGCCGACCCAGTAAGGCTCCATTGTGACAACTGTTACTGTGTTTGGCATATCGAATACGTCACGGGTAGCTTGCCAGGCTTTGCCATGCGGGCGAGATACTCTTGGTAGCTTGCCAGGCTCTCCGTGAGGGGCAGAGGAACCGAACTTGGGTCAGCCATGTTGGCCGCTTGCAAGGCAAACGCCCTACTACTGTGCTATTGCTCCAGCCCATTGAGAAAACTACTAGATAGTATTTCTGTCCTTTTACATATTATTATCACTATTGTAACAGTTTATACAATGCTGATTTAACAAACTTCAAGTGTTCTATTAGTCTAATGATAGTTTTTTCATTGACCAAACATATCAACACATTAACTTTATTAAACTATACTTTACTGAATTTCTCCTTGTGGAAATCTTTTAAAAAATATTTTAGACTTTAATAGGTTATTTTTTAACTGTTTTTATTTATTTTTTTCCTTTCTGACTATGGTGTCTCATCGTGGGATGAGAAGCATCAATTTCTGCTCTGGCAAGCTCCCCGTGCTGTATTCGATATCTGAAAATAGAAACAATAGCAGTTCTCATTCGCCTGACCCTAAAGGATACGGCACAGTTGGGAAGGACGAGTAAGGAGAGGCTGTAAAGTCTCAAGGCTGGGACAAATAGAGACATTACTGGTACCCGTTCAAGCAAATTGATGGACAACAGGATGACAGTGATACAGTGATACAGTGACTCTGGTGCACTTGTCAGCTAGTCTCCTTCCTGTGGTCTCCCCTCTCAGATAAATTAGCCCCTTAGTCTCATGACATGGCTTCTCTCCCCTTTTACCTATGGCCTTCTTGGAATATCCTGGTCACTCACAGGATGCCATGTAGCTGCTGGTTGAAACTCACTGCTTTAGTATATTTTCTAATTTCTTCATTTGGTTATATAAAGGGAGAGGAGGATGTGGCACCAGGAAACTGGTGGAGGGACGAGGATATTTTGGCAAAGAGTGTGGTGTTGGAATGTTCCGTGCACAAAATCCTCTATCAACAGGCTTGTAAAACACAGTGTCTAATATTAAATTGAATTACCTGTCCCCAACACACACACACTCACACACACACACACACATACACACACACACACACACACACACACACACACACACACACACACCCTTTCAAAGTTTAGTTACTGTTTAAAAATCAACCACTTACATGAACTATGGATTCTTTTTCTTTTCCACAGGGTTGTTACTATTTTAAAGAGAATAATTGGTAAACATTTAAGAATTGAAAAATAATTGTGTGGTTGTGATTTAAACAAACAAACAAACAAACGCCGTCCTCCTGTGGTTCATCAATTTGCTTGAGCGGGCCCAGTAACGTCTCCATTTGGAGACTTGTTGTTACTGTGTTTGGCATATTGAATATGTAACAGGTAGCTTGCCAGGCTTTGCTGTGAGGGCGAGATACTCTCAGTAGCTTGCCTGGCTCTCCGAGAGAGGTGGAGAAATCAAACCCGGCTCTGCCGGGCTGACTGGGCACAAGGCAAACGCCCTACCACTGTGCTATCATTCAGTGAGAAAATAATTGTCTGCATGTACAAAGCTGCCAGCTCAATCTTTAACTCTGCTCCATATCAATTCTCCCACATTTTCATCACATCTTCATGGGAGATCACCAAAATTGCCAGCTGTGATCTCCAGCGACAGAAATATGACCTCACACATAAACATAACAAAGTGTATAATCCTTGGTAAACACTGCTAGGAAGTATCCCATTCAGTTTTTAGCCCATTTAAAGAACCATCAATTAAATTCTATTACATATGGATGCAGAGAGCTATTAAACATGTTTAAAGGAAATGAACTCTGGAGTGAGAGGTTAAGCAAGGATGTCAAGAAAGGCACTGAAGTTTAAATGTGCATTAAGTTAAATGGTACAGGATGAGATGGTAATATAGAATTTAAGAGATGATGGTAAGGAAACAATGTGTGTGATGTTTTCAGACATTAATGAGGTCACCTATCATAAAGATAGATGAGAGATGCAGTTGAACATGTAATAATGTTATTACTTGTGTACTAGGTTGAGAGAAAGTATGTTACGATAAAAGCATAAGTGCTTTGAGGAATTTGAAAACAATAGGTTCAGATTAGGCATTTAAAAAAATCAAATTGGTATTCAAGTAGACAGTTCCCTGGGAGTTGAAAAATGGAAAAAGTAGATATTTTAGGTAAATCTATACAAAAACTAACTATTGCAAAAATCAGTGTAGAGGCATCAAAAGTAAAAGTATTTACTTTCTGAATATAAAATAGTTTAACCAATTCCCTGGTTTTTTATTTTTCACATTTATTTAATGCATAGTGGAACCCTAAGAAGGAATGAAATACTTCTTTCATATATGTGTTGTGTGTGTGTGTGTGTGTGTGTGTGTGTGTGTGTGTGTGTGTGTGGGGTTGGTCACACACGGTGATGCACAGGGGCTACTTCTGGCTCATGCACTCAGGAATTACTCCTGGCGGTGCTCAGGGGGACAACATGGGATGCTGGTTATTGAACCCGGGTTGGCTGTGTGCAAAACAAACGCCCTACCCGCTGTGCTATTGCTCCAGCCCCAATTCTTTCATATATTTTTTTGCCTGTTCATTTCTAAAGAATAGTGTTTGATAGTCTTATCCGAGGTGTTTAAAATTTCTATAGGCAAGTGGACTTATCTCAGGTTGCTATGAGACTTTCTCCATAGTTTTCTTGGTTAAAGCAATAATTAAGTCACATCTTTAATTCATTCATCTAGTAACAGTACCAAAAAAGAAAAAAAGAAAAGGACGTTTAGCATGCTATTGATAAATATATATATATATAATCAATATATATATATAATCAATATATACATATATATATCTCACTGTATTGTCGCTGTCCTCCCGTTGTTCATCGATTTGCTCGAGCAGGCCCAGTAACGTCTCCATTGGAGACTTTGTTGTTACTGTGTTTGGCATATCAAACATGTCACGGGGAGCTTGCCAGGCTCTGCCGTGCGGGCGAGATACTCTCGGTAGCTTGCTGGGCTCTCCTAGAGGGGCGGAGGAATCGAACTCGGGTCGGCCATGTTGGCTGTGTGCAAGGCAAACGCCCTGCCGCTGTGCTATCGCTCCAGCCCATATATATATATATATATATATATATATATATATATATTTACTATTACTATATATTTTTATATATATATTTACTATATATATTTACTATAAATATATATATTTACTATTATTTTTTTACAATGGGCTGGAGGGATAGCACAGCCAGTAGAACGTTTGCCTTGCACGTGGCCGCCCCTCTTGGAGAGCCCGGCAAGCTACAGAGAGTATCCTGCCTTCACAGCAGAGCCTGGCAAGCTACCCCTGACATACTTGATATGCCAAAAACAGTAACAACAACTCTCAATATGGAGATGTTATTGGTGCCTGCTCAAGCAAATCGATGAACAATGGGAGGACAGTGCTACAGTGCTAGAGTCTGTCCAACAGACACTATAAAAAATGCTGACATAGTGTTTATTAGCAAAGGATATATACTAAAGCAGCACCCAAAAGAGTATAGTATCCACTTTCAACATGATCTTCCATGAATAGTTTTATATTTAAAAGCACAGCGTAAACAAACTTAGCCTTATACTAAGTACCTCCTCACGTGGTAGTTCCTTTTCCTTTCTTCTTTACTTTCCAATAAAGTTTTCTACTTTAACAAAAATAAATAAAAGTACAGCATATTCTACATTTCAAAATGTATCTTCTGTAATATTAAAGCAAATTGGGCTTAAAAATTTCTTTTAGGGTTTGTATGCTACTTTTATAAGTATTTGTGTTGCTACCTTGTTTACTGGTATGCTAGGGTGATTTTATATTTTCTTCTCTTTTCAGAAAGTCTAAATGACAGTTGGATGGCACCACTAAAATTGGAACTATTCTGACATTCAGTCTTTGTCAAAGATTGTGCTAAAAAAAAAAAAGAAAAAGAAAACCCCAAACAGTCCAATTTTGCAGAAAAAAAAAGATCTGCTACATTACATTTTTCACATGTAATTGGTGACTCTTACTTTTGAAATCTTTCTAGAGAAGCATAAGTTTTTTAGTAACAAACTTCAACTCATTTCTAGCAGTCTTTGAAAGTTGCTTTCTTACTTGAATTCACTGATGATAAATGTGGCATAATAATAACTGACAGCAAGATAGAAAGAAAATATTTAAATACCTAGAATAAACTACTCACAGACGATCTGATCAATGCATATGTCTGTAGCTAGAAAATCATTTCTCCCTTGATGCAAATTTAGTTCATTCTATCCCATTGAAAAATAATTTAACATCATTAGTCTTTCTTCACCTGGTAAAACTGACATAGCATTCTCAAGAGAAGAAAATTTCCTTCTTCAGGAGGAACTATAAAACAGAGATTAAATTAACTTTCTGTGAGAATAAGTTCTGTACACAAATATTTCCCAGCTAAGACAATCTATAAAAAGAACTTAACTCATTTAATTAGGTATACAAAAATAAGTATATTTCATAACATATTAATTTTTGTAATATATAGGTAAGCAATGTTTCACTCTGGGGAGTTAATTTAAATGAAATGCAAATAATAGGAAATATATGATTATTTCATTTAAGAATACACATTAAAGATAGACCGAGTCCTGAATTATTGAATAATTAGTAGTTATGGCATGAAAAAGAACTCAACATTTTCAATTATAATATCAATTTATTGAGACACAATAAAATAACTACCAGTATCTTACAGATACTCTATTGATACTGAGAAAGAAGCCATGTTAAAGGTATGCAGTAATAATAAGTATAAATCAGTATTAGGTAAATTCAAATGGTAAGTAACCTGGAGATTTTGAGCATTTCATCATTTCTTTCTGGAAGAAGGCAGAGAATTTATGAATGCAATTCTATTATAATATATTCTCCATGATAAATATAATGATAAATCACTAATTAAGTGAAGAAAGTGTGTTATCAATTCTCCAAGAAGTTTAAAAAAATCACTCATATCAAATTTCAGGGTTAAAAACCACAGTTTGATTAACCTTCTCTCATGTGTAATGATGCTTAAATACAAGTAAAGTTTATTTTACAAAAATCTCTATTCATCTGTTTGTAACAAAGAAGTCGTCTCAATTTCTAGTAGTATCGCACTTAAGCAACCATATTTCAATAACATTAAACTTATTTATATGCTTCCACATTTTTCCATATAAATACTAAGGACAATAAAAGGGCCCAGTGTAGAGAATGCTAAAATATATGAAAGGATGTATAAACAATCTTTTGTGACATGAAGGAAGAATCATGAAGCAAAATCTAACTTTATGTCAAAAAACAAAAGTACTGTCTTCTGTCCAGAAAAACTGGATTACAGATGATCATATCATATTATATGTGAGAACAAATCAGGTTTGTTTGATCATCTGCAGGAAGACTGATGTTTGTATTGGGGTAACAGAGGAAGTCTACACAGTGAAACAACATGAGGAATCAGGAGAATTTGCTAGATGTTGTGCAGTATTAACAAGAGAAGTGGAGAATACTGAGAGACTGAAGTGGATGCGAAAGTCTTGCTAGAAGCCAAAATGGCTTGTTGAATACAGTGCAAGCAGAGTAAAGAGGGGGTCTGAGATATTCAGGATGGGTAAGTGGAATAAAAAAGTTGCCTTTTCCAGTTCTTGATTTTTATAAGAAGTGTTTTGCCTTTCCTGCTCTCATTTTAACATGCATCATTTCAGAGAGTGGAGTTCTTTGTCTTGCTAGTAAATTTGAAAAGTAAAATTCAGCCAGTCTTTAGAGATCCACTCATTTTTCCCCCTTGAAATTTGTCACTCTGCCAGCAATGAACACATGTAACCCAGAAGCATAGCGTCTGCCGGAGAGGGATTTCACCATAACTAGGGACTGGATAATTCTTTGATCAAAATTTTTCAGGTGAGAAACTCAAATCATTGTTCTAACTAAAAAAATAATTTTTAATAGGCATGGTCAATGACAGCACATTTCATTTCAATTTATTTAAATTAGGAACACACTTAAGTATTTATTCTTTAAAATAAAAGGAGAAAAGTGGCTGAAGATTATTTCCCCATTTCTCTCATTCTGTTATCATTTATTTTGATCACCCTTGCCTTGATCTGTTATCATTTATTTTGATCACCTATCCCTTGATCACTTGAAATCATGGATTTGCTCGAGCAAGTGCCAGTAACATCTCAATTAGTCCCTGTCGCGTGCTAGTGTAGCCAAATGGTGTCTGCTCACTCTAGGAACACAAAGAGCCTCAAACCATTCATTTATGGTCTTGACGAAGAAGTCTGACCATCTCATAGGTGGGCGGCCACACAATCTTTTGATGTCCCGTGGAATCCAGTCGGTAATGGCTCTAGTCCTGCAGTTATCTTCAAATCACATTACGTGTCCAGCCCTTGCCCATATATGTTTTTAATCAAACCACTGTAAGTTTGAAAAGTATTCGTAACGCCCGCCTGTCCTTCGCCAACTATAAGACCAAGATGACTGCCCTCCGACGTCCTGATGGATCCATCACATCATCCAGAACGGCAATGGAGAAGATTATCCATGACTTCTACTCAAATCTCTTCGATAGCCATGTCCACTTGCCGACATACCAAATTCCACAGGATGGGTATGTCGTTCCTAACGTTCTCCCTTCCGAAATCCGACACGCCATTTCGTTGGTAAAGAAGCAAACAGCACCCGGCCCAGACAAGGTCAGACCTGAACACCTGAAGAACCTGCCGTCAGTACTCATCAATACACTGGCTCGGCTCTTCACTCGCTACCTGTCTGAATGCAAGGTTCCGTCCCAATGGAAAACCAGCAGGACCGTACTACTGTTCAAGAAGGGAGACATCCATGACATTGGCAACTATCGCCCGATCTGCCTGTTGTCTGTCATCTACAAGCTGTTCACTCGAGTCATCCTCAATAGGATTGGCAGAACACTAGATGAAGGACAACCATGCGAGCAAGCAGGGTTCCGCAAAGGATTCAGCACCATCGACCATATCCACACGGTAACCAAGCTCATTGAGGTTTCTCGGGAGTTCAAGATGCCGCTCTGCTTAACGTTCATTGATTTAAAGAAGGCCTTTGATTCTGTTGAGACGGAAGCGGTCATTGAAGCCCTAGCCAATCAGGGCATTCAAGCCCAATACATCAGGATCCTCCGTGAGCTGTATTGCGGATTCACTACCAGGATCTCACCATTCTACAAAGAAGTGATCGTTGATGTCAAGAGAGGGGTGCGGCAGGGTGATACCATTTCACCGAAACTCTTCAGTGCCACCCTCGAGAACATCATGCGACGACTGGAATGGGAAGGAATGGGAGTGAAGATAGATGGTCGGCAACTACACCACCTCCGCTTTGCTGATGACATTGTTTTAATAACACCAAACATCAGCCAAGCGGCACAAATGCTGGCCGACTTTGACCGTGAGTGTGGAAAGGTAGGACTACAGCTGACTCTTACGAAGACAATGTTTATGAGAAACAGCCTTGTTCCTGACGCCCCATTCGCTCTCAATGGAACGACCATCTCCGAATGCGACAGCTATGTGTACCTAGGTCGAGAGGTCAACATGAGAAATGACCTGGCACCCGAGCTGCGCAGGAGGAAGAGAGCGGCTTGGAACGCCTTCAAGAACGTCGAAGAAATAGCTAAGAGGACGAAGAACCTCCGGCTCCGGGCACATCTCTTTGATTCCACTGTTCTTCCTGCATTAACATATGCCTCAGAGACCTGGGCCCTATGCAAACAAGATGAGAACGCTATTCAGGTCTCCCAAAGAAGAATAGAAAGAGCTATGCTTGGAATATCACGTTTCACTCAAATGAGAGAACGAATCCGGAGTTCTGACATCCGTCGACGATCAAGGATCAGGGACGCTGTCTCATTTGCCAAGGTGTCGAAAATCAGATGGGCTGGTCACGTAATGAGATTTAAAGACGACCGTTGGACTAGAGCTGTTACTGATTGGATTCCACGGGATGTCAAGAGACCGCGTGGCCGCCCACCTACCAGATGGTCAGACTTCTTTGTCAAGATCATGAACGATCGGTTTGAGGCCCTCCATGTTCCCGGAGCGAAGAGATGCCATTGGGCTACACTAGCACGCGACAGGGACAAATGGAGACGTTACTGGAGCCCGCTTGAGCAAATCGAAGACTAAGGGGAAGTTAAGTGATTAAGTGATTAAGTGTAAGTTTGACTCATACAAAGCTTTTCATGATCAGATTTCACACAATATGCCAACACTCATTTCTCCACCAGTATACATTCCCCTACCAATTCCTTTTATATTTCTAAGGAACAGAGAACACTAGGCCACACCTGGTAATCCAGGGATTACTCTTTGTTTTGTTAATAAGGGATCACAGCCAGTGGTGCTTAGGGAACCAGATGTGTGCTAGGGCTCAATCTTGGGTAGGCTATGTGTAAAGCAAAAACTCTATATTCTATGGGTCTCTTTTGAATTTTTTTTCTTCCTTTTTTTAACTTTCTGATATTCTCTACCAGTGTGCTGTATAATTTAGACAACTAAGCCAAAAAAAAAGAAAAAAGGAAAAAGAAATAGGTCTCTGCTTTTGTTTCATTTTCAATTTCAATCTGGTTAACATCCCTTGAGATCTATTTTCTAAATATCCGAGGGACTTGGCTTTATTTTTTTTTTTGTTATATTTATTTATTGAATCACTGTGGGAAAAGTTACAAAGCTTTTAGGTTTAAATCTCAGTCATACAATGATCAAACACCCTTCTCTTCACCAGTACTTATTTTTCACCACCAAGAGCCCCAATATACACCCGCCCCACCCTTCCTGATGTCTGTGAGTCAGATGATTTCTACTTAACTTTCTCTCTATTTTGATTTAATTCATTATTTCGACAAAAGTTGCACCCTTATTGTTTAGAATTCCCCCCCCCACCAACAATCAGAACTTCTGAAAAGGCATTATGAAATAATTCGTTTTCTATAGCTGGTTATGAGACCCATATGATATGGTGCGGCTGCTACTGTGGCCGCGCAATTTTGGATTTCTGATATTTTACTAATTAAGTCTGGAGGGATTTCTGCCAAGAGCCCAGTAATTATGAGATTTGTTTCTCTGAGTCTGGTGTTAGGGCCATGCCGGAGAGTCGCTTGTGGCAGGCAACTTGTGACCTCTGTAGGGGGTGAAGGACGAGCCGGTACTGCCCCCCATCCTATGAGGCTGTAGTTGCCCCATCACCATTGGCTCATACCTGGCTTTTCAATAAGCTCTGAGGCAGCGGCCACCTTGCTTCCAGGGGGGAAAAGGTGGAAAGGACAGACACTCTTTCCCTCCCGGGGAGGCATGGCACCATAGTTTAATGCATAGCCATTCACTTTTCTGCCGCAAGCTGCCCAGACTTGACTTTCTATTCAAAACCGCAGTTGATATTTTAGAATTAGATACTTAACATCTTGCACCTAGTCTATTGATCTGACTTATTGTTTTCCATGTCTCAAATAAATTCTACCTCCCTCGCATGTCTGTTCTCCACAAACTGTAAAGGAGATTTGGAAGTTTAGTACTGCTATTGATTTTGCCTTTCATTTGCCAATGACACTTTGTTACTGAACAGGAAAGTACCTGGACCCATAAAAACTATGTAGGCAGTGGTACACCTTTTCTAATTGAGGAGTGTTGTCCACAATAATATTGAAATCAATGCAAGATCTCAATGCAACGCTCTGTCACAATTTCATTCATTTTGGTGTTTTCCTTGGTACCATTCATTTCACATGTATTCTTCTTGTCCTACACATAATCATCTCCTTTAGGCCTCCATTTTGAGTCTCCTGGACAGATTTTGATATTACCCCTCTTTCCTTTATATGTTGCTATTTTTTGCACAGTGATCTTTCACTGTAAGGCCAATATTAATAGTTCTTTAAATGAACAACTATGAGGAAGAATATAACGATCTCCTAACTCTTTAAAAATATATGGGGCCAGAGTGTCCAGCTGTCCTGGATTAAATCCCTGGCACCATGCCTAGTCCCCTGAGAACTGGGAGTAGTTATTCCTCAGCGTAGAGCCAGAGTGACCCTGAGCAGCATCGGGTATGACCTCAAATCCAGTCCCTCCAAAACCAAATAAGATAAAATTTTAAAAAGTTTAAAGAGGTCGTGGAGAAATATATTAATGGATCAAGGACATATTTCCACCCGGGGGTCCCAAATTTAATTCCTAGAACCTCCCAGCACCACCAGAAGTAAATCTGGAAACTGAGGCAGGATTAACCCCAGGTACTGCTGGATGTAACCAGCAGAATAATGAACTCCATAGATATAATATATAATATAATATAAAAGTATGCTGTAGTGATAGAACCTGAAATGTTTACTAAGTTTACTTGAATATTGGCCTCATATTAGATCACAAGTCATTAGTTATGTTGCTATAAATTACACATTATGTCTGAAACTCAAACTCCTTTTTTAAAATCTCAGACTCTTTAGAAGCAAAATAACACCACTTATGATGGTGAATATTTAGAATACACAATAAATTTCTCCATAACAGACATATATGACTCAAACTATCACTAGTATCCATGAAGTTAAGTAACATTGGTCTTATAACCAACCACGGGTGTCCAAGATACAAATGAATCTTAAAAACATGGACACATAGCAAGCATTCTCTTATAAATCAGGGTACATGACATTACAATTAATACAATCAGATTAAATGTTGAATTTTCACTCTAAACTGAATTTTTCTTTCACCCTCTCCATTTGTTTGATCTTTACCAACCTTTTTCTTTTTATCAAGCACTTACAACTCTCCCTATGTTCTACAACTCATCGTTAAAGCTAATAAACAAGATAACAGTTTTTTTTAGACAAAAAGCCATCATAAGACATGGGAAACAGTATAATATAGTAAAGAGAGTAAAGTGAGGGGAAATGATTTTTTATTATTATTGTGACTTCATTATAATCTCTTCTTACCTAAACTATAAGGTTCATAAGATAATCTTCTATAATGTGCTCATCATACCAAGCAGAGGATTGTATCAGCATTAATTAGGTGGCAGACAAATTATAATTGTATCTTTGCTTTGTGTTTATGCGTATTTTTTCACTGTATAGGTTTATACTTTCCATCACCTAAATATCTTTGTTTAATTATATCATAAAATCTGGATCTTAAGATTCTAATCTTCATCCTTCCTAGCGGTAGGGCATTTGCCTTGCATGCAGCCAACATGGCCGACCCGAGTTCGATTCCTCTACCCCTCTCGGAGAGCCCGGCAAGCTACTGAGAGTATCTCACCCGCACGGCAGAGCCTGGCAAGCTCCCCATGACGTATTCGATATGCCAAACACAGTAACAACAAAGTCTCCAATGGAGACGTTACTGGGCCTGCTCGAGCAAATCAATGAACAACGGGAGGGCCTTTTCTGTTTAGAAACTGCTTGCACATATCTGGACGAAGAACTACATGGGATATATTTGGTTCTAAATGACATATTCATGAACATAAAAATATCAATTAACCTTTTGGATAGACAATTTTTCCTGTAAAATAAGTGTAATAATACTTACTTAAAAGTTTTTTTAGGATAGTTAGTTAAAATGAGGTAAATGTCGAATATATTAAAGATACCATTGTGTTTTAATCTCCCTTTTGTCTTTATTTTTCTAAGTAATTTTCTGCTTGAGGAAAATTCAGACATGTCAGAGACTGGCAACTACTAGCATGGATTGGCCTTCAAGCTAATGACCTTCTATTGCACATTCTAAGACTAGTCTTAGAGGTATAGCATTGGTAAAAGAGCATTGCCTGGTACTTACAGAGGTTGGCACTGGCAACAACTGGCAAAATTGGCACCACCTCCTACCACCTGGCACAGGTTGCCATGGATTGCCACCTTTTGGTCAGACCAACTGGAGCATACTGGCACTGATTGGCACCACCTGCCACAAGTTGGCATATACAGCACAGTCCAGTAGAGGTTGCATATTGGCACCACCTGGCACTGACTGAATTGATTGGCATAGACTGGCCCTACTTGGCACTTTCTGGCACAGCTTGACACTGACATTGATTGGCAAAAGAGACCTTATGGGACCTATTCTCAATCCCTCCTCCTGGGAGTCTCCCCTCACAACTGGAACAAATTAGCTTCAAGTTGATGATGGCCTTTATATGCACACACCTATTTATTTAGACAAGACTTAGAGTTACAGCACTGTTAAAAGGGCAACACCCGGTACAGGTTGACACCAACTGGCACTGACACCAAATGGCAATCTATGAGACTGGCTGGTACCACTTAGCACAGATTAACACTGTCTTGCACTGCCTGGCATATGTTGACACCACCTTGCACAGGTTGGTACAGACTGACACCACCTACCACTGATTGTCAGGGGTGGGGAAGGGTGACAATGTCTGAAGCAGGTTGGCATGGATGCAAACTGAAAAAGCCTGGCATGGATTGGTAAATTTGACCTAATCTCATTCTCTCCTAGGAGTCTCCCCATATGCTGGGGTGAATTGCCATCAGGATGATGACATTTTAGCACTATTTGTACAGTTAGCTAAATAAATCATCTAAATCCTAAATTTGTACTAATATTTAACTATATGTGTACTTATAAAATCAATTATGCACCCACAATTCATACTAAAAACCAAGTTTAGAACATCTCCATTAATTTGAAGGTTTCCTACACCTCTATTATCAGTTACATTGCAATTCATTTTCTTTGCTCAAACTTTTTCCACACATAAAGACACTAAAAAATTATGCTCGACTCATTCATTTAAATTTATGGAAAACTCACCATGCATATATTCTGCAAAGTATTTTGTCACTGCTATTATTTGCTATTTATATGATCATTTCTATAATAAAAGTTGCTATAGTTCATGATTACATTAGCATGGTTTTTATTATACAAATATAATGTAATTCATTTGCCAATTGCAGTGTAAAATAACATTTGAGATGTTTATATATGTTTGCTATATAAACAGTGGCATATACCAATTCTTATACATTTATATTCGTTATGGGAGACATTAGTCTGTAGTATACAATCTAGAAATGAAAAATGTTATTGCGTTTGAATATATTTGTTTCTTAGAGGATACAATGAACTTTTCTTTAAAAAGATGTTTAATTTAGAGATCTACCAGTAATGAACAAACCATGCTAATCTTTAGTCTCACAAAATTTCCATTTTACATTTTTGATGATCTATGTAAACTAAAAATTTTGTGTTTATTGATACTTTTAAGTAGCATAATTATATAAAAATTTATGACTTACAATTTTATTGAGCTCTAGTTGTAAAGCTACCGTTACCCAACTAAAATAATTTACCAATTTACTGACAAGAAAAACCTGGTAGGACTTTAATATTTTCATTGTTACAAAAGCATCTGATCAATTATTATTAAAGATAATTTTCCTCAGGTACAAATCAAAATTTGGCACTTTTAAGAGTCACCATTTCTAAACTATACTTCAAAAAGCTTTATTTCTACACCTAAGACATTAAGTATACTTTAATCATTGTAGCATGCAGTTTATCTACTCTCTGTATTTAGATCTTTTAATCTTCTTCCTGTTTTCAGTATTTTATTTGAAGCTGAGCCACTTTGATTAATCCTCCTTGGCTATCTTGAGATATGTCAATCTGATGATTATGGATTTTTACTAAACTTTGGTAAATGCTCATCATTTTATTTCAGAATATTCTCTTTATCTTACACATTCTAAAATTTTTTCTTGAATATTTTCAGATCTTTATTATATTCCCTTCATCTTTCCTTCTATTATCTTCTTTCCTTCTGTTCATCTGTTCACCTAGATTATGGGTAGTAATACTTGAACTATATGTTTGATTTTATGAATGATTATTAGGGGGCTTGATTTTAAATGCAAGTATAATTTGATTTTTTATTAAAACTTTATTATCCTATATATACTTTACAAATACCGTACTAATGTATTCCAGTCATGAATTTCCAGATAAAATTTCACAATCTAATTAGTTATCTGAGCTTATATATACATATTAAAATCAGAAATAATTTTGCTGCATAATATTCATTATTTAATTTCATTATGAGTTCTCTATATTGTTTTAGAAATATATGTTAGAGATTCAAGATATATTTTATATAAATAAATATAATATTTTATCTATAACCCTTATTCAGTTTTAAAGATCTTGATTTTCTAGTTGATAAACTATTGCAAGTATTAAATAAAACTAATTCCTCCTACACAGGCTTATCTTGGGCCATCTGGTTCCATTAAAGTCACAATAGGGGTTATATATACAGTACAACACTTTGTACGGCTGTAGTTAAGTCAGATGTATTTCTTTATACTATCTGAAGGATTTATCTTGATTAAAAGC
This sequence comes from Sorex fumeus, assembly GCF_029834395.1. Lineage (NCBI taxonomy): Eukaryota > Metazoa > Chordata > Mammalia > Eulipotyphla > Soricidae > Sorex > Sorex fumeus. The sequence goes on along the minus strand of NW_026606096.1, from coordinate 18,899,894 downwards.
ATAACGTTTCTTTTAAAAATGTCAATGTTTATTAACCCTCAAAGGCTTTATTTAACCATGTCCACAGGCACTCGAGGTATTTAATAAAACAGAAACTAATGTTTGACACTAGTTTGCTATAGGTCAAACCTTACATAATAAGTATTTTAACTCCCATTAAATTGGGAAAGTATTAATATAGAATGTCAGTGGTCTTACAAATTATCTAAATGTTATTTTTCTATTTTTATAGTTGATTAAATAATATAGAGGATATTAAAGTTGTTCTGTTTCAGCTTCCCTTAGTCCCTTCCTCTGGTGAAATCTATCAGACACTCTGGGCATCTATATATATATATATATTTTTCCTTTTATAAGACTAAGCCAAAAGTAATGGACTTTAAGCTGATCACCTGTCTTATCTTAAATTGTTCCTCTCTAATTCAGGATTTTCTAAAATCACTAGTGACCTACTACTTGAAAGTCACAAATCCTCAGCTAATTCCTGACATTGGATTTAGGTGCACCAAACCAAAATACTAATATTTTCTAAATTGAAAACATCCATAGCTTTTTACATCTATCTTAGCTAAGAGATATTCCTATTCTTGTTTTTTCAGCTATTTTATGCCCTCTTAGCTCAGTGGTAATATTTTAAAACCCAGAATAAACACTTCATCCAATGGTAAGGTAAAGGTAAAGGCCCTCCCGTTGATCATCGATTTGCTCGAGCGGGCCCAGTAACGTCTCCATTGGAGACTTTATTGTTACTGTGTCTGGCATATCAAATACTCTCGGTAGCTTGCCGGGCTCTCCAAGAGGGGTGGAGGAATCGAACTCGGGTCGGCCATGTTGGCCTCTTGTAAGGCGAACGCCCTACCCGCTGTGCTATCGCTCCATCCAATGGTAATATCTCTAAATTAAAAATAAGTAAGGTAAGTTTTATTAATAAAAAATAAAAACTGAAATTATCATGAATAAAATTTGACATATGAGATAATTTATATAACTATATAAAAGCAAATGTAAAATCAAAATTGAGATGAGATGGAGGGCCACATCTGGTTGTGCTCGGAGGCTACTCACAGCTCTGATTGTGATCTAGTGCTTTACAACTATTATAAATGTCAACTTCTAGAGCACTGAAAATACCAAATTCTGGTAGGGTTATACATCAAAGGGAAAAAAATGACTCATTTCCAATGCAATACTAAGGCGCAACATTATATATACGCAGTGAAAAAAAAGTGTAGCAGCTTCTTAAAATGTAATTATAACCCCATCACAAATTATAGAAGAGGGATTCCTTGTTATTAACATAAATTGAAAATATACCCACAAAGGCCCTGTATACAAATATTTATAGTAGGCTTAAATAAATCTAGAATTGCCAAAACTTGGATACAGACAATATATTTTTCAATGGGTGAACTGATAAGAATGTACAACATCAATATAATGAAATGTCATTCAGCATCAGAGAGAAATAAGCTGTGGTGATCAAGCCCTAATATAGCTCTGTATAACATCTAGTGTGATACATAAGAGGAAGAAGGATGAAAGAAGAGGAGAATGAGGAGAAAGAAAGCGAAGAGGTAGAAGAGAAAGAGGAGGAAGAGGAGACAACAAGATGGAGAAGGAAAGGAAAGGTGGGAATAATGGAAAGCATGAATGGAAAAAGATAAAGAAAGAAATAAACAGTGAAAGAGAAGAAAGTAGTTCATCTTTTGTCTTGTTAAATTTGAGGAACAGAAAACATGTAAATTGCCATCACCAGCAAATTTTTCCTTTCATATTAGAATTAAAAACTGTAGTCATGTAAGTTGATCACACCAGAGATACTCTTTTATTTGATGTCTAATGGGGAAGTTATTTATTCAAAATATTTAGGAGGAGCTGGAGCGATAGTACAGCAGGTAGGGCATTTGCCTTGCACATGGCTGACACAGGTTCGATTCCCAGCATCCCATATGGTCCCTTAGTACCATCAAGACTACTTCCTGAGTGTAAAGCCAGGAATTAGTGAAGGTTGACCGTGTATGACCCAAAAAGCCCAAATAATAAAAAATAAAATAAAATATAAAATATTTAGGAGCATAAAATAAAAAATAATTCAGAAATAAATAAGAAAAATGGAAAACCTCTTAACCCAGGATTTTATGGGAAACATTAAGATATTTCAAGTTATATGCTTAACATGCAGCTGACCTGAGTTTGATTCTTGTTACCTTTTATGATCCTCCAACTCTCACTTAAGAATAATGCCTCAAGGAGTAAGCTCTGAGCTTCCCAGGTGTTGTCACAACTAACAAACAAACAAACCACAAGAACAAACTTTCTTTAAATATGACATTTAGGTGTTGGACAGGTCACAAAGAACAGCTCACAAATAGGAATACACTTCTGGGCGTGTCCAGAAGTAGACGCTGGGGAAGAGAACAGAGGAAGATTGAGCCTATAGACAAGACCTCTCAGAGGGCAGGCAAAGAGCAAGACAGCAAAAAATGTGTTAAAAAGATACAACAACTTCATCAGCTATAACATATAGTCACTAAAATTCATGTGCCCTGTAGTTGTTCCTAAAAGTTTCTCTATTTATCCTTGGATGACTGATATCTGAGGCGAAGGAGATTCAGGAGCAACTTTAATCATCATAAATATGAAGATAAACTCTTTCTGCTTTATCATTTTAGGGATTAAAGGACTTTGATAACTTGAAGGGGCTTAGTGAGCGTTGATAAATATGACTTCTAAAATGCTTACAAACGCTTCAAGGTAAGCAGCAGAAGGCCCCTCACGGTGCACTTAACTTAATGTTCTTAAGACAAAAGGTAAGGGGAACACCGTATCTATAGAAAGAAACCTGCTCTGACCTCTCAGTGGTCCCAGAAAATGACCACTTCAGCCATCTGTGATCTTCCTCATCTGTAAACTAAAAATTGTAATTTATTCCATCATTCAAAAACTATTTTTGGTGGGTTGGTTTTTAATTGGACTTCTAATGTGTGACAGGCACTATTTTAACCTCCTCACAAAGCAATTCTGAGAAGTAAATGAATTGCCATAATGAAAACTCTTAGTACAGTGTCTAGATCCTATCAAATATTCATTGCATCCATTTATCTCACAGAGTATTTTGTCTGTAAATGATGGACAATTGGGCTATTACTGAATTAGACTGGCAACAAGTCAAGAGTTTCAAGTTTTCTGTTGTAAATATTCAAGTATAGCCCACAGGGCTAATATGCTTGCTTCTAGTTCCAAAGACTATGGTCTAGTGCCTTCAGCACCTAAGAACTGTCCCTGAGCACCAGCACATTTGGCCCCCTTCAAGAGAAAAAAAGAAAAAAACCAGGAAGAAATATCAGAGTATATAAAAGAGAAAAAGGGTCTACCAAATTAGGGATCCTAAAACAAAAAGGTTTTTAAGTTTATCTTCTTAGGAACATAGGAGGAAGTGCCAGCACTAAGTAATTCTTAGCAGTAGGAAGATGGGTAAAGGATAACTGTTGGGGAAGGAAAAGCAGGGGTGAATCAAGGTTAATCTGCAGTGGGTGCAATGAACCCTTAGGGGGCACAGCGAAGTTGCCCATTACTCCTCACTACATAAGGGAATAAAACTGAGACTTGCACATAAAAAACCTACAAGACAGTTTGCATTATCAACACGTTCAGAATTAACATGCAAAAAAATAATAATTCTGACATCTTTAACTACGAACCCTGTAATCCACCTACTCAAGCTATAAGAAAGCAAAGCCTCTTAAAGGCATATTATAAACTGAAATAATCAAATTTGTAAATACTGCATGATTGCATAATTTCAGTTTATACCATACTCTGTAAAAGGTACACTTATGGAAAGAGGTACAAACAGTAATTTTTAGGAACTGAGAGAGGTATACATAGAAGACAGGGGAAGTGAAGAATTTAGAACACTGACCATACGCCATAATGAAAAAAAGAGTAATTATGCAGTGTCCAAGGCTGCCTAATGAACAAGATTATGAGTGAGCTCCAATGTGTAAACTATGAATTTGGGGAAGCTATGACACATAAATGAAATTTTATCAATTGTTCTATTCTGGGGTGAGGAGGTGTTGGAAATGAGAAGGCTATCAATATGTATCACTGCAATGTGTGCATATGTAAATATTACTTCATTTTTCTCTAAATTGACCTAAAATAAATTTTAAAGAAATAACAAAACAGATTGACATATTTGTATTAATTTAACTGTAATGTTTAAGTTTTTAAACAGTAACAATGATGGTCCTCATTCCCCTGACCCTGAAAGAGCCCCCAATATGCTGTTGGACTGCATTAGCACGTGACAGGGATGAATGGAGACATTGCTGGAACCCGCTTGAGCAAATGATGAACAACGAGGTGATAGTGATAGTGATTTAAGTTCCTTAATTTCCTCTTGAGAGTGTTAGGAAGGGGTGGTTCAAAGTTATTAGATTTGAACTCTCTCAGCTAAACAAGCACCAGTCACATAAAAAAAAACAATTATAAGACACTTATTAAGTGGTGAATATCAATCACTTATTTTATTTATGGGGCATATATATTGAACTGATAAAAATAAATACCGCATTAGATATTAGCAGAAAAGGCTGAGAAACTATTTTATTAGGAATAGGTAAATATTTCCCTTTGTCCATTTGGTTTCTCACTATCCCATAAACTTACACATTGTTATCAATCCTAGGGTGATTTAAATCTTGCCAAACCAAAAATTTGAATAAAATATTTCCCTTTATGTTCAATATAATTAGTATGGAAAGAAAAAGTCTCTGTCATAAAAAATAAATCAACATGATTAATTTTAATATATTATTTTAACATATAACAAATTCATTAATATAATATAATGGTGAACATAGCCTTTAAAAATTGTAAGACATAAATGTCTTCATCCCAGTTAAACGAACTAAAATCTGTTGATTATATTTTGCAACTGATAATATTTTGAGATAGAAAATGATAATACAAAGTCAATGTTTATCACTGAAAACTAATAAAGTTCAAAACAGTTTTATGTGATTTAAAAAAATTAATCTCCAATTATTTTAATCAAATTTTAATATTCATAAACTTTCTCAGTATCTGTATTTTCAGTTATCAATTTCATCCACTATGTTATTTATATTTTGATAGAAATGAAATTTATTTCTATTTTGTTTGTTGTTTATATTTTGATTCTTTATATTTTAATTATCTTGTTTGATTTGATCAAAAGTCTGTACTTTAAATTATTCATTGCTTCTTTTGTTTTTCTTCAGTTTGTTAATATATGCAGAGTCACTGTCACTGTCACTGTCCTGTTGTTCATCGATTTTCTCGAGAGGGGCACCAGTAAGGTCTCCATTGTGAGACTTCTTGTTACTGTAAGGTTCAAAAAATTTCAGATACCCTGTTTGTTCTCTATTGACAGACAAAATATTTGTGCTCTATTTTGTATGAAATCTAGACAAGATGATAGGAATCTGTATACTTGCTAAGAATACTCTCGTACAGTAATATTTTGAAGTTGACTTATATTTGTTTTAAATCTGATTAGTGTCTCTAGTTGTAAACCGGACATAAGGAAAATGTGACCAATACCATCTAGTTTAGTTTTGAATTTAAATTAAAATGTTGTGTTTGGGCATACAGTTAGGAATCAATAAACTATATTAGAGGTGACTGTGGGAGACTCTTCCGGAAAAGGTGATTATAATTTTATATTTCTCAAAATGATAATCAAACTGCACTAAAATTAACATAATTAATGTTGAATCACTTGTCTAATTTGGAAATTCACAGTCTAATTATTAAAACCCTGCTTTTGGCAATTAGGGAGAAATTTGAATGTGCTGTGTCCTGATATTACATCCTAACAACCAGAAGAGGAAAAAAAAAGATGTAGCCCTTGTCCCACTTTGTACTAACCCCCTGTTCATTTTCTACACAACTTGAAGCTTAAGAAATTAATATTTTCAATCCAAGTTTCTGTAATCCAAGAAGCTTATTTGAGTTGCCAACTTTAACACTGTAGCTTTCACTTGCTTTGAGTTCCCCATATTTTAGAATATTCATTTCCTGAACAAATTATCTAAACATATTTATAAATTTATCTAGAATTCAGTTTTCCTGACATATTTGTTCTGAAATATATTAAATATATTATTAAATATTAACTATGATTATGACTTTTTGTCTGATTATTTTCATGTCTTTATTTGAACAACTAACGACTTGACAAGAACACTGATAACTATTTTTCTACTAATTATCTAACTTATATTGTTCTTATTATTTTCACTTTCTTCCCTCATAAAGCACCAGCTCCACAAAAATTTAATGCTCATTTTATTGTGTAACAATATCACTGATCACATTATTTTAGTTATTACAACACTATCAAATGCCTTCAGTAATGCTATTCCACTACTTATAACTTTTTAGTCCTTGTTTCAGAAAACATGGACAAATGTTTGAAGTATTTTAATATTATGCAATACTTTTTGATTTGCATTCAATAATAAAAACATCTGGTGATGGATATGTTACTACTGTTATAAAATATTAATATTGATAAATTGAATTAATATCATGAAATAAAAATGATATAAAATATATCACCAAAATTCTTACATGAGAAATATTAATTCTTTGTATGTATAAATTAAATGTTATAGAATTATTTCTGCTCATATGTTTTGCACTTATTTACATATTCTCAAAATTATTTAAAATTGAAATTAAAACAAAATCAAACTTATTCATAAATTTATAATAGTTATTTAATAATATAAGCAATACATTTTACAGATGTGAACTTATTAATTACACAGATCAAAACACTTCCGAACATCAGGATTTCAATAACTATTTTTCTAATAATTTTACTTCTGAGGAGAATGCAACAAGTGGAAGCACTTCAGGTTTTCTTTTGAAAAACATGTCATTATTTCCCTAATAGTTTATATAATTTCCCATGCATATTTTGAATTTTAATGAAAGTCATCCATCAAATATACAAATGAACCATGTAAAATGTTTGCCATAATAGTGTATTTCCATGCTGCATATATATATATATATATATATATTCCTTGCAATGAACAAAGAACCCTATTTTTAGCATAATACAATTCTATATTTCAACACTATAGCTAAAATTTCTGTTTTAACATCAAGTCATACAGTAAAAAAGATGAATTTAATCCATGTAGAGCCATTTACCATCTGGTTAAGCAAATACACTTAAACATACTTCTGCAATTGTGATCAAGTAACAGCAGATCTAAGAACAGACAGAGCCTGGACTCTAAAATGATGATTGTACAGCTGTAGTTAGCATCATTAGAGACCAATAAAATCTTTATGTTCCGTTTGGATGGCAAGAACCTTTATCAAAGAGAAGCTCAAATGGCTAAATAACAAAGAAATGATCCATTTAGCAGTTGTTTTAAATTTAAGACAGATAATGGAACTTCTAAGTCATAATTAGCTTTTAACACTGGGAAGATTGTTTTCAAGTTCTATATTCCATTCTAATATTTTAAACTTGTCATCTTCTCATAATTCTTTGATTATGGCACTGCTTCATTTTTTCTAATGTTGTCATCAATATAAACTAAAGCCATAATCCTTAAGAGCTAAGCAATGGAATTATCAGAACACTTTCATACTATTTCTAATTAAACAGCACAATAGAAAAAAAAAACACTGAATGTCTTTTGCCTAGCGAAAAAGAGCAGATATATACTTTTGTTTTCTTATCAGGTAATTCAAAATTGTTTCTGAACATTGCATATTTATTGTGTTCTCTGTTAACAGGGCAATTTCTAAGTAGTTATATAAGGTCTATTAAAACAGAACAGATGAGCACAGCATACTGCTTACTGATCTGCAGTTTCAGCAACAACCTCTTAGAAATTGCCCTTAAGAATTTTCAGTGCTATAAATTGACATCAGCAATTTTTATTAATTGGCATTTTCGCTTTCTCTAAAGATTCAATAATTCTTGGTGCCTAAGTGCTTTAATCATATTCCAGACTGGAGGGTAAAAACAACTTTTTACTTAAAAAGTTAGTATTATTTAGGCTTTTCTAGGGAATGCCTGAAAAAAAATACATTTATACAAGCATGTTTTAAAACTATTTCTTTTAAATCTCATTTCTGTAGACTACTATAAAATCATTAACGTTTATGGATAGTATATAGCTTTCAGGTTTAGAATTTTTCTTGAAGAAAAATTACAATTCATCCAACACAACGCTTTGCTTTTGGATGAAGAAATTTAAGCCTGAGATTAGTGTTTGAATAAAGTGAACAGAGTTATACAGAGGGTAATGTTAGGTTTCCCTTATTCTAGAGTTTATTTCCTGTCCATTTAATTATAAAACTATTAATCTTGATTTTGGGAAAGAGTCTTATTGCACACTCACACAATTCTAGGACCACTAACAATTGCCAAAACAAACAAACAAACAAACAAGCAAACAAACACTATCCTCCCATTGTTAATCAATTTTCTCGAGCGGGCCCAGTAACATCTCCATTGTGAGACTTCTTGTTACTGTGTTTGGCATATTGAAAAGTGAGAAGTAGCTTGCCAGCCTCTCCAAGAGGGGCAGAGGAATTGAACCCAGCTCGGCCGGGCTGGCTGCGTGCAAGGTAAACGCCCTACCACTGTGCTATCACTCCAGCCCAGCAATTGTCATTTTAGTATAATATTTGAACAAATTGTAAACAATTAGTTTTGTCAGTTCCATGTGTGTGGTTTTGGAAAAAAAAACACATATGCTCCTAAGCTTATCTATAGGCTTGCATGTGAGCAAAAAATATTATTTGCTCATGTGAGCAACAAAATATTTTTTTGAACAAGTACTTATAGCATGCCTGATATTGTACATGATTCTTTTATAAAACAGCTGTTTCTTTTCCCTATGATAGCATGCACAATATTTATTAAAACTCTCTTGACTCTATCAGTATTTGTCAAAAGTCAATGATTAGAAAGATCAGTCATAATAAAAGCTAAAACACACCTTATCACATATTGTGTGATAAGCATTGTGTTCAGTAGTTACATTCAGTGTTCAATTAGCTCAACAAAACTATAACGCATGCATTTTTATAATTAACTTGTCCAAATTCTTACAGATAATATAACAAATAATAATAATAACAACAACAATATATAAATACAAAAGACACACAGAAGTAAAAAAAAAAACAGACTTTATCTGATTCTGGCATGCATTTCCATTAAACTCTTAGCTTATTTACATACTCTTAATCACACTGCTTTTCTTTATTACAATTACAAATTCTTAAACTGAAGGGAGAGATATATATCTCACTGTGCACAGCATAAGTTTCAATCCCTGACACCATATGGTCCCCCAAGCATTGAGCCAGGAGTAGCACCAACAATTGCTGGTCATGGTCTAAAAACAAATGAATAAATCAGTAAACAAATACATAAATAAGTTATTACAAATGTCTTTCACTGAGTATGAATAAGAAAGGTAATACACTGTTGTAGTTTTTTCCACTTTTCAAAGAAGCAGTAATTTATATCACCCCACTAGTATGTGCCATATTCTTTTATTCAAAAGAATTTAAGTCAGATTTAAGATTACATCTATCTGAGATCTCAAGTATGTGGCAAAACTTGACATACTGTTCATTAAGACCAAGGACAGGTATTAAGTACATATTTTAAGTCCAGGAAGAGGTCTACCATCTACAGAAACATTACTGGATTTAAATAGCATATTTTTAGTTGCCTATGACTTGTCTAGAACATTATCGAGTGCATAAAAAAACAATCAATCAACTGCAACAACAATAACCAAAATATAATACAACAGTATATAAGAACATGTCATCACTTTTCCTCCAGTATTATTTTATCTTAGATTGTTTTCACAAATTAATTTCATCAATAACACAGGATAGACACCTGAGTCACAATAGAGAATTCTTTTCCTCTCCACCTATATTGTTATGAAAAAATACTGATGTCTGGCTAGTTAAAATATCAATTTATATTTAACATTATGATATGATGCCATGACCCTTGATTTCCATAGTGGTGCTGAACTCTCAAAAATACTACCAATAGCACAGATTTTTTTTGTATGCCTTTATCGATTTTCCACCTGAACTATTTCCTTCTTTATTAGTTAAAGTACTCCACTGCAATTTTAAACTGAAACACATAGGTGAAAATGCTTGAATACTAACAAGTTATCTACATTGAGCTGATTATAGCATCTTATTTCCTAAAATGTTCATGCTAACCTTGATTACAATTAGTACTTTTCTTAATTGACCTCTGCCAATGTATTAATACTTTATGAAAATTTTAATGTAAATGCTGGAGAAAGGTTTTCTACCTATCATACAATTCGTCCTACAGAAATTTCAGTTTTACATCTTGCAGCTCAACATAACTGAGAAAAGTTCATATCTTCAATTTTGTTTTACATAATGTTAAGAATTAGTCTTTATATTTCAATAAATATTAATGATTATAAGACAGAGCTTGCATCTAGTAATGCAGCAGCTGCAGGAGTAGATAAACAGGGAAATTTTAATATCTGAAACCTGGAAGAAGTATTAAACTATTCTAATTAAGTATCTGGAGATTTACATAATTTCATAAGAAAAATATTATTGAACAAAAATGAATGTGCATTTATTCCTCTGAGACCTTTCAGATTGTAGAGAATGTTATATTCATATTAGCATTTTATAGTTTTAATTTCAGTATGAAGCATCGATCAAACATATAATCTGTAAAATACATGGATTATTTTCCTCTAAGGTGATTACCAATTTTATTAACATATATAATAGACAAATGTGTTATTTTCAAAATAACAAATACATATTAATATGATATGCTTTTAGTATAAAGAATACACAGACATTTAGATCAGAGCTTCCAAAACTTATTTGGACTACTTCCAACTTTCCAGAAAATAATTATTCATCAACTTCTCTGAAAGGAAAGAAAACAAACAGAATGCAAACCTCAACTCACCTAAAGGTATTATAGTTCTCTTGGATTATTCCCACATCCTCAGTGATGGGGGTTGGAATTAAGCACCTTGGAAAACACTGATAGGCAATTTTATAGGATAATGTTGATAAAAAACATATATTATTAAAATAATAAATTGTATGGTTCATCTAAGTCATTTTCTTAGGTAAGTGAGGACAAAGTAATTTATATAGTCTAATTATAAACTTCAACTATAGTCCATTAAAATATTTCATTTTTTAAAAAATATATCCACCAGTTTCCTTAGCTTATTGTGACAAGATTTCTGTAATAGTTTAGCGGAAACTTTTTTAATTAGTAGGCTAAGTTTTTTTTAAACTTTTAGCTAAATAAAAGAGTACAGATTATCAGGAGTATCAGTGACTATGTTCCTAACAACTCATATTTTCCCACTTTTTATTAGTTACTTGCCTTAGTTGGTGCATTAGTCATACGTAAACTGACATTAATATGTTATTTTTAATTAAAGTCTTTATATAAACATTTACTGTTTACTTTGTATGTTGCTATAGATTTTAACAAATATATTAGGATTTTTACAACTCGTTAAGATATCACAGAAAAGTTTGTTTAAGGGTCCTGAATAATCTCCTATCCTTCATTCATTCATTCTTAATCTCATCTCTAAAATCTTGAACAAATAAAGTTTAGTAGTAGAGTCATTGAATCATATGGTAAGACTATGTTCAACTCTGTAAAAATCTGTTTTAGTAACACAACCTCACCAACAGCTGGCATTACCTGTTTGGTACTTTCCATAGCCATTCAAATAGAGCACGTTATTATCTAATTATTTGTATTTGCAATTTACAAGTGGAAAATTATGTCAAACGCCTTTTTACACAAATACTTGCCATCTATGCATTTTCTTTTCAGGCTAGTGCTCTTTTTTGAGCCATGCCCGTGGTGCTCAGGAACTACTCTGGCTGTGTGCTCAGAAGTCAACTCAGGCTGTGCTCAGGGGACCCATGTGCAGTGCGAGATATACCAGATTGTTAATATGTCATTAAAAGATATAATTTCTTTAGGAATGTACTAATATATGTTCAGGCTCTAATAAACGACATTATTTTATTTTCAGAAGAGAAACTTCATCCATCCCATAACCTCTTGGATGGAATATGTCTATCTTCAGTATGTAAATCAGTCTGGCTTAGGAACATTAGGACTTGGTATGTGACATAAGGAACCTACTACTAGAATCTAATTTTGTAAATGACAACTGTCTTTCCATTAGACAGGGAAAAAGTAAGTCACTTGACACTTGAATGTATGTCTAGTGCCTGCCTCTCAGGGAGAACTGACAGAAAACAAAGGCATGAAATGGACAGATATAAGCTATTACTTAGAGCCCCAATTGTAACACTGTAATATTCATTTAATGAACCATTGTATAAATCTAATTTCTCACTTTTGGATAAATTCACTTTTCTGGATTTTTATTGTCACTCCCAGCATTAAAGCTTTAATAAATATGTTAACACAATGTGCCTTTAAAAGATCTAACCCGAAGACCTATTAGCACCTTCAGAAAGCTATTCTATTCTAACTAGTTGTTTTGTTTGAAGCTAGTGCTTTTGTCCTGAATATTTGCCATGTTCCTGGTATTGATACATTTATTTGAAAATTGGATTTAAAATACAATACAAGATCTACTGTATTTGAAAATGCAGTGGTTAAAAGTCAAATAATGTCTCTGACTTCAGGAAACTTCATTCCAGTATATGTGTATTGAGTGGCTGTAGCAGAGAAAAACAGAAAATATATTTTGATAAAAAAAGGTCAAACAATCCAGCTCTTTCAGTGCAACAAAGCATTGTGGCAAAAACACCAAAGCAAGATGCACATAATAGATGAGAACATGCAACAAAAGTACCATCAAGGGGATGGAGAGCAATGCAGAGGGTATTATGTTTGCTATGCACACAACTGAGCTGGGTTAGATCCTCAGCTCCCCATTCAGTCCCTTGAGCCCCACCAGAAGTGATTGCTGAGAAAACTTCAGGACTAAGCCCTGTACACTATCTGGTATAACTGGAAAAATATGCCATCTTAGTTCTGAACCAGGACTACTAAACTAAGTCTCTAGTGAGAATTGATAACTGGATTGGAAGAAATAGCACTGTTAGAGTCATTTTAGTATCCAACACAATTTAATTTAATGCAATCTTTATCAAAATCTCAACAATAGTCTTCAAGGAAACAGAAACTATAATGCTAAAGTCCATTTAACCACCACCCCCCCCACACACACATACACACATACATACTAAACTAGAGCAAAGAAATTCACTTCAATAGATGGTTGCTTGGAAAACTATAGAGACGCATGTAAATTATATTTACAAAAATTCACTTAAAAGTAATTAAGGGCTTAAATGTTAGAGCCAAAACCATAAAATGTATTGAATAAAACATAAGTAAAACACTTCTCGATATTGGTTTCTGTAATGTATTCAGGAATTTGACTCCAACAGCAAGGGAATACAAAACAAAACCAAATATAATGGATTCTATCAAAGCAAAGCTGTTTGCTTCACACAAAGCAAGAACACCACCCACTGTTCTCTCTGGCCTATTACTTATGTCTTAAGAAAAGATGCAGATTGTCATTTGTATAAACAAAAAAGAAATAGAGGGGTCCATGCTAAGTGAAATAAGAAAGACATAGGCAAACTCTGGATGGTCTCACCCATGACTGCAGAATTGAAATTGTCAAAGTGGCAGGAAATGGGTCACAGGAGGGAAATAGAAGAAACTATTCTTATACAAAATAAACTAGTTAATGGTTAAAATTATCTGCCAAATACATCTAATAAAGGAATAATGTCCAAGAAATACAAAGATTTTTTTTTCTTTTCAATAAGAAAATGTTTTAATGGTCTATACCCCACTGGCCAGAAAGAGTGATTTTTGGTGGGTATATAAAGAAAAACATATTTTTATATATTTCTCATATAGTACTGAAGGAAATATAACTGTGTTTAGCTTCTATGTAAAACAGTAATTATATATCTCAATTATTAATAATACTAATAATAGATATACCATAGGATCACCAATTCCCTTTTTATATGTCCATCTAAAAGCAACAATGTTTATTCAAAAAGATACGTGTATTCTTATAGTCAATGCAAGGTTTAAAATATTGTTAAAGGCTGGAAACAACTCTGGTACTAACAGATAAGTACAGAATTAATGATGTGTATATTTATATTTTTTAAAAAAGATAAAATACCACAAATACTACTGATCTATTTATTGTGGGGGGTGATAGGGAGTCCCCTGGTCATGCTCAGGAATTACTCCTCGCTTTACACTCAGGAATCACTCTTGGAGGGCTCCGGGGACCATAGAAGATGCCACGAATGAAATCCCTATCAGCCTCATGCAAGGCAAGAATACCACCCACTGTTCTCTCTGGCTTATTACTTGTGTCTTAAGAAAAGATGGAGATTGTTATTGGTACCAACAAAGAAGAAATAGAGAGGTCCATGCTAAGTGAAATAAGAAAGACAGAGAAAGGCAAATTCTGGATGGTCTCACCCATAAGAATGAAAGAACTGAAGTTGTCATAGTGGCAGGAAATAGGTCACAGGAGGAAAGTGCCCAAGGAACTGTGGTGGGAGAAAATCTGTTGCTTTTATGATGGGTATGTTGTAGTAATATAACTAGAAAAGGAGTGAAATTATGCCCACGAACAAATGATGTCTTGTGAACCAATTCTACCTAGTTAAAACAGATCCTCAAATTTAAGCAATGCTGAACAGCATTAATATTGACAAGAGAAGACACATTGAGAATAATCATAGCTGAAAATCACATAAGTAAACAAAACACAGAGAGCAATGTAGGTAAAAAGGGTAGTAGGATATGTGATTTTCAGTTATGATTTTTGTCAGTGTCTTCTTTTGTCAATATTACATACCATTCAGCTATTGTTTAAAGCTGGGGATTTTTGTTCATTTTTTAAATTCTTTATTATTATTTTTAATATTTTTATTGAATCACTGTGAGATAGTTAACAAAGCTTCCATGATTGAGATTCAGTCTTACAATGATCAAACACCCACCCTTCCACCAGTGTATACATCTCCCACAATTAATGTCCTCAGAAACCCTCCTGCCACCCCCATTTGACCCCACCCACTGCCTCTATGGCAGACAATCTCCTTCTTACTCTCTACTTTTGGGCTTTATGGTTCACAATACAGATAGTGAGAGGCCATCATGTTTGGTTCTTTGTCTACTTTCAGCACACATCTACAATCCCGAATGATTCGTCCAACCATCATTGACTTAGTAGTCCCTTCTCTATCCCAGTTGTTTTCTCCCCAGCTCATAAGGCAGGCTCCAGTCCGTGGAACAATCTTCGTGGCCCTTGTCTCTACTGTCCTTGAGTGTTAGTCTCATATTGTTACTTTACATTCCACAAATGAGTGCAGTTATTCTGTCTGTCCCTCTAGTTCTGATTCATTTTACTTAGTTTCCTTATATGAATATGCTCTGTTTAATATACTTACCAATATAGACCCAGGGAGATAGTATAATGATTAAGGCAGCCAACCTGAGTTCAATCCAAGGTACCTCATGTGGTTCCCTAAACCTGCCAGGAGTGATCACTAAGTTCAGAGCCAGGAGAAAGCTCTGAGCACAGTTAGGTGTGGCCCCCAAAACAAATTACTCATCAGCTTATCATGCGATCAATTAAAATCACATTGAATATGTTGCCTAGCTTTCAATAAGCTCAAGATAGATTGTATACACCAAAGGACAGTTTAATTTGAGAAATAATATATAATCATTTAAATAAGTCTAAAAGTTCAGTAAGTAATATCAGACAATCTACAATGTGCTCTATGGCTTAATACGGCAATGCTAAAATATCTTTCTCAATTGCTGATGTAATAAATATTTTTTTTGGTGGGAGAGCTATATTGGGTTGTGCTCAGTTCTTACTACTGATTCTATATTCCTTGGTCCCTCCTGGCAGGTTAGGAGGACCATCTTTATGCCAGGGAGAAAATACAAGAATTTTAATTCACAAAATTTAAAAATAAAATGCATACACACATTAATATATAATTATACATATATAAGAATGAGACAATATGTCTAAAATTAAACATAGCAATAATTTTATATTGTTTATCTTCAGTGAGTTTATTTTTATTTCAAGTAAATATAAAAGGATTAACATATGATATTCTTCTGATTTTAATTAGTTCCTTGCCACTCACAAATCTGCTCCCTTTCATTTTTCTATTCTTCCCACTACCATTAAGATTTTGATAGCTTTTATATATTTGGGTAGTAAGATCTAATTATTCAGCAAAAGTCATGTTACTCACCTTAGTGAGATTTGACAGTAGAGTATATTAAACACCTTTTCAGATTTTTGTGATATATTAATAGGTGTTATTCCTACAGGGTTTTAAATTCCCAACTCTAAGATTTTTTTTCATGTAGTTCATTCATGTCCTTTCTTTGACCAGATTATTAAGTCTTCTGTAAACGTCTTTCCTTATTTTATGTGCTATCTCTTCTAAAAAATTTAAAAGACACTATTGATGTGACTGGCCTCCAGTGCTCTATTTAAATATAATTTTCACTTTCATCTCCCCTAAAGAGATAATTTTTAAAACTTTCATGATTAGAACCCTCAAAAACCTTTACACCTTTGTCATAAAACTAAGAAATAATGAAAAGGAATTTTTCCTTCTTCAGGTATTTGATTCCTCTGCCCTTCTTGGAGAGCCCAGCAAGCTCCCAAGAGTATCTTGCCCCCACGGCAAATCCTGGCAAGCTACCCGTGACGTAGTCAATGTGCCAAACACAATAACAAGAAGTCTCCCAATGGAGATGTTACTGGGCACACTCAAGCAACTCAATGAACAACAGGAGAAGAGTGCTATAAAGTATTAATGATTATAAATTTTTCTTTATCGCATCACTACCAAAACGCCATTTTCCCTCTACAGAATCTCACTGAAACTTTCATATTTCTGTTTCCTCATACATCTTTTGTATTGAGATCTATCTTCATCATCTAATGATTTATTAGCATCTATCATTGTTCCCTTACTTTATTTCTTAATATATCACATATGAGTAAGTCCATCTTGTATTTATCTTTATCCTGTGAACTTTTAACTGTGTCATTATTTTCTGTTGTTGTTGTTTTGGGAGTCACACCCAACAGTGCTCTGGGGACAATGGCTATATGTTTGGGTATCACCACAGATATTCAGGGGATCATGCCACACCCGAGATCTGGGTCTCCTGTACGCAAAGCATGCACTAGACCCATTAAGTTATTTCGCTAGTTCCACACTCTAGGTACTTTCTAATAATCTTTTCTAAAGCACACTATCACAAGGTACATCAACTTATTCCACAAATACACACACGGTGTAATATTTCACAATACACTCATCATATGGAATTATTTTTACGACTGATAAGTTTCACAAGAGCAGGGGTGGGGAGTACTAATCCCACAGTTTCTACAAGGCTCAGAAAAGCATGCGATCGAATCTTGTACATGACAGAACAGAAACACGTGTGCCCGCTGTGGGTTGGCCACAGCTCACCTACCTGCATTGTATGGACTTCAAATAATGTTATAAATATCCAAGTGGCCACTGGGAAAATAATGGTTCCCCACCCTATTCTATCTAGAAGAAACAGTATGAGAACTTTAGCAAAGGATATTTAGTGTCTTTGTACAAAAGCAGAAATTTAGGTGTTGGAAGTTCTTTGGTACCGTTATTTATTTATTTATTTTTGGTTTGTTTTCAAAGTCTATATTTTAACCATATATAGATAATTAAAAGAGAAAGGCAAAATCATGTCAATGACAAAAACTAGAGTCAAACTAGTAGCAAAAAAACAAGGAAATGTTTCTTTGAATAAAGTGAAATGCACCCCTTAAAATGTGTTTATATAATATATATGTACTAGATATAAAAGATAACATTAGTACCAATACTTGCCTTGCACAGAGCTGACCCTGGAAGGCTCAGCAAACATGATTCCCTGAGCACAGGCAGGAGAAACTTCTGAGCACAGAGGCAGGAAGAAGCACTAAGTATCACCAGGTTGAGGCCTCAAAATTAAATAATAATAATGATTATACTAATATTAACAAATTATTTTAGTTTATAAACTCAAATGATAAATTATGTTTTTTTGGTGTGAATTTAGATTTCCAGATTTGATGACATAAATTTCACAGGCAAATTTATTTTCACAAGATAAATTCTATCACTTTCACAGGAACATAGGTCAGGAGTACATTTGTGACGCTAAGGAAAACTGCAATGTGGATTAAAAACCATGAATATCAATAATCAAAAAATGGGAATGAATGGAAGGGAAGATAGGGTGTACCCTTGGAGACATAAGGATGCGGTGTTGGGTCAAGGCTTTGTTGTACAGTAACTTTATCAATACCAAAAACAAACACTATTGTAACCCTATAAATTAAAATACAATATTTTAAATAAAAAGCATATAGATCACATTGAAATGGCAAAGCCATGCCCTCATCATCAGCCACACTAAATCTGTATTAGCCTCTATGAGTTTTGTCAACTCTGATAGGATAGCCAGTACCTTGAGACAATTAGTCAGGAAGTAATTGGTAACAGTCAGTCACTGCCCTCATTAGAGACAAGAGGAACTAACAAAGAATTCTGATTACTCAAGAAGTTTGAAACCCTATTTTTCTTTAAAATTGTATTATTTTAACTCTTATTTTTATTGTAGTTTAGCTCACAAGGTTACAATAGTGTTAGCATTTATGCTTTTATATACAAAGTTACTGCATCTTCATCATTTAGGTGTAAAGTATCCAAGTATCTCTACCATAGTCCTTATACCACTTTTAGTCTGCCTCCCTCTACTTACCTCTTGATTATATCAATTTTTCAATCAAGTGCCTTAGAAATTCCCTCCTTGGCATCTTTGGTGGGAAATTATTGATTTGGAAGATAACATAGAAACTTTCGACCATGACATTGTTAAATACAATACAGGAAATGGAACCCACCTAAATGTGCACTGACAGAAGGAAGGGTAAAAATTCGCAGTAGTTATAACATTAGAATATTCTGCCGCTATAATAAAGATGAAATTTTGCAATTTGCTGAAACTTGGACTTTCTTAATAATATGACTGAGAAACTCTGGGAACGTATGTCTCTCCCCGCAAAAAAATTTAAAAAAAATATGAAAACATATTTTTGTTTATATTAAGACTAGTAATACACAAATAACGTATAATGCATTTGTCACAAAATTACAAACTAGTGTACAAAGAATGGCTCTGGATATATTAGTGAGTGAGACATTATTCTGGTCTAGAGAGTAACTGGGCCAGAAAGCTTTTTGGAGAAAATGTTTTTACCTACAATTCTAGCACATGATCTCTAGTCTCTCACATTTCTAAATTCAAAGAGCTAAAACTTCCAATAGTCTGATTCCATACAAAAGGAAGACTTTCGTAGATGAATGTAAGAAACTGCTGTGTAGAGGAAATGACATGACAAAGTATTCCAGGAAAATCAAAAGCATTCAGCTAGAGTTAAAGGGTGGCAAGACCTAAAAGAGTCCAACATAAAAGAAAAGCAAAGCCACTTCACAACATTAGCTTATGCCTTATATTCACTTTCCCAGTCCATTTGCTAAAACGTGATCAAGAAATACATAAGCATACCATACTAAAAAGTGTACTGTGAACAAAACTAGAGTAAAACGAAAATATATTCTACTAGAAAATATCTGCACAACATACATATGAAAAAGGACTAACACTCAAGTTGTCAAGGAACTCACAAAACTCATCCAACAAAAAAGAGAAACTCCCACCAAAAAAGGGATAAACTTACTAAACAAATCATCCTTAAAAGAATCCATACGAGTGGCTAATAGACACAAAAATGTTTTTTTTTTAATTATTGTGAGGAATTTTTGTGTCATCTATTTTTGTGTCATCTTTTTATGACATCTTATTATATCATTCCTACTTTGAACAAACTGGCAGGCTACCGAATGTAGCCTGCCCACACGGCAGAGTCTTGCAAACTCCCCATGGCGTACCCAATAAGCCAAATACCAGTAACAATGATGGGTCTCATTCCGATAGCACAGCAGGTAGGGCGTTCGCCTTACAAGCGGCCAACATGGCCGACTCGAGTTCGATTCCTCCGCCCCTCTCGGAGAGCCCGGCAAGCTACCGAGAGTATTCGATATGCCAGACACAGTAACAACAAAGTCTCCAATGGAGACGTTACTGGGCCCACTCGAGCAAATCGACGATCAAATTATATTATTATTATTATTATTATTATTATTATTATGTCTCATTTTCCTAAAGAGCCTTGAATATAATCTCAGGGCTAGAATGAAGGAGACGTTACTGGGGCCTGCTCGAGGCAATTGACGAATAACAGGATGATTTGTGATTGTGATTGTGTGATTGTGAGGAGTTAAAATTTAAAAAAATAGTGAGATATCACCAGAAATCTGTGAGAGTACTCTATATCAAAAATGCTAGAACAAATTACGGGATTATGGTCAAAAAAGAACATTCATACATTATTGATGGAAATGTAAATTGGTTCAGCTCCTTTGAAAAACAGGATAAAAATATTTCAAATAACCTACCACGAAATCCAGCAACTTAATTACGAGTTATTTATCCAAAGAATACAAAAATATTAGACACACAAAGAATCACAGAACTGAGAGCTAGCTCCAGAGATACCTCTGGACTTTTCAGTAGATCAATTTCACCAGGCTACTCCAGACAGGAGCAGGTGCTCTCTCTCCACCTGCCCTCTAGGAGCCCCAGTAGCCTCCATCTTCCAGAACCCAATGAAAAGCCCAGATATGCCAGGCCTCACGGAATGGGGAGGAGCAGGTCCCTCTAGTATCCCCGCCCAATGGGACACTGAGATGACACCCAGGAACTGCTTCCGGCTACTACTTAAACTCCGTAACAGTCATGATCCAGAGACACACAGAAGAATCTTGTAACCGAGCAGCTAACTGCAGAGATCGTTCCAGACACTAATTGTAAATATTTTAGAATTTCAGGAGCACACAGAGTATCATATGCTATCTATAACAACCAATACAAAATAAAATGTCTGGCATTGCCTTTTTGACATGTTTGAGTCACAGCAAGAAAAATTCAAACAATAATGGTGGAACTGGTGTGGAAATATTGAATGTAACCAAAGTAGAGAAAGTATTGTGGAAATTGTCTACCGCACAGGCAGGGGAAGGGTTGGACAGGAGTACTGTGGACTTTGGTGGTGGAAAATGTACACTGGTGATGGTATGGGTGTTTGATCATTGCATGACTGAAACTCAAACATGAAAGATTTGTGACCATATTTCATGTTAATTAATTAAAAAACACAAAAATATTAATTCAAAAGATACATGCAATACACGTCTATGTTTATTGCAATACTATTTACAATAACAACACATGGAAACAAATTATCTTTAACATAATCATAGAGTGAATGAAGATTATGATAAATACATAATGGAATGTCAATAATTTACTAAAAATATAAAATTTTGCCTTTTTAACACTGTCAGAATTGGGGGAGGTAATGCTAAGTGAAATAAGTCAGAAGGAGGAAGAAAAACACTGGATCATCTTAACTGTATGTGAGTTATGGAGAAGCAAAACAAGTGGGGGAAAATCATAAAGAAACAAACCTTTGGACTCTGCAGAAATAAGGTTATTAAAGGGTGAGAGGGGAGGAAGAACAGAAGGTTTAAAAGAGTTTGATGCCTGGTGGTGTTATATTGATACTTCAGTAGTGTTTGCAGTGTAATATATATGAAGAAACATTAAATTGTACCAAAAACACATATACAGTCACATACATCGTTGTGAACATAAAAAAGATAAAACAAAATGTAATACTATATTAAATTAATTCCATTAAGTTAATCCCATAATCTTAGAAATCCATTAGTAATAGCCATTATGACATTCTTCATAAAGTTATATGTGTTCTATGAAATAAAGAATAATAAATATCCAGGAGTAGGTAATGTGACAGTAATAGAATAACAAACACAAATGGATTAAAGTTAAGAAATTTGACATAAGGAAGACAAAGTACTAAAAAGCTAAGAGTTCTCATTCAGGCATATCCACTCCTTTTTGACTGGAAATAAGGTTTAAAGAAAATATTATACTTATGCATTTAACAGTTTGACATGCTATTATTTTTCCTAAGAAACAGTGTTACGTTGGTTGTAAATTGGTTAATTGCCTAAACTCTCAAAAAAACAAACAAACCAAAATGAAAATTTGACATTTTTGCCAGGGTTATTGCTTTCAAATCTCAAATAATTGTCATGGTCTATATTGAGGTGAAAAGTGAATTGACTGGGAGTGGTAGAACGAGGTAATAGTTTAAAACAGAGCAACAAAACATTTCTGTTTCTGAAAATGTTATAAATATTAAGCATGACAGAAATAAGATATAGTAACCTTTTGCAACTATAGTTGGTTAGATTACAGCTTTATATTTTAATGAGACTTTCATTTATTTACATATAGACTACTATTCTGCTCATAAAATGCTGATAATTAACATGAAGGGCATAGCATAGTCTCTCTTATTATAGAAATGTTTAAATGAAACTCAATTCTATGCCCACTGCTTCCAGGAGATATAAATGTAGATGGAGCAATGACAAATTCATACAGCTGTTAGCATTCCTGTTTACAATGAAACTAATGAAGAAAACTGTTGCTCTGTCATATACTAGCTATTTCTGTGCTATGAAAATTGTGCTAATGTGTCATGTAAATGTTTTTCTTCTTAAAAAGCTAAAAGGCCAAAACATGTGTTGTACTATGTAAGCATATTTTCCTAGGAATTTAAAAGTAATTTTTTATATCTAGTAAATTAACCCCCACGTGTTGTAGACTGTGATTACATATAAACAGTTTATTGTTTTAATGGTTTTATTCTGATAATATAAGATATACACCATGTAAACCTATTCATTATATCAGATCAAAAGTACAAGTTATGTGTGCCTATAAACACAATAATTTTATTTAAAGTGTTCATCTGCATAGCATAATTTGTTTTGAAACAAAAAAAACTGAAGTAAAGTATAACTAATTTTCCTCCTCCTGGAAGCTAGAATTATAGTGGTAATATCCTCTGCTTGTTTTGGAACAGAAACATATTCAATGTTTAGATAAGTATAAATAAATTCTATATTGTATTTATATATAAATTAAAAGCCTTTATCTTCTATAATAGTCATTTACTATGTCATAGTCTAAGTAAGTCATAACATTTGCTTAATTTAAGTATGTCTAAATATGTTCCCCAAAAAGCTTTATTTAACCTCCTTATAACATTTACTTAGTCTAAGTATGACACAGACTGCATTAGGCTCTCTGGCTTTTGTACGTGCATCAGCTCTAGCACATACTACATCAGCATACCTTTACTGATGCCATCACTCACTTGGAAGTTTGGCGAATAACCAGTGTCCCTTGCAATTTTAAAGTAAACTTCATGAGTTTTAAAACTTGGATTGTTATAAAGGAACACTCCTACTTATTCAAACAATACCCACTGCTTTTAAAAGCTGCAAGAACTACATGCGTATTGAGTAGCTGAAATTAGTTCTCCATACATTTCTTTTAAGCTCTAACTTCCCTGTTGTTTTCTTAATTTGATTTTGTCATTTGTCACTAACTATTATTCTCAATGACTCCTCTTTTCCTCTTTTAGTTTGGGTCTGAGACTCAGTACTAATTCACATCCAGGATAAAAAATGAAATGTCTATAAATAACAATCAGTGTAATATGGCATATATAGACCATACGGAAAATGTTGTACATAAACAGAGTTACATAGGTTTGATTTTTTGGAGAATTATTTTAGTACCCTCAAATAAACAGGCAGAGATACTAGTCTAATATAAAATCTCAAGCACTCCTGGGAATATATCCCAGAGAGGCAAAAATGTATAGTCGAAGTGACATCTGCAATTGTTTGTTCATTGCAGCACTCTTTACAATAGCCAAAATCTGGAAAAAACCTGAGTGCCCGAGAACAGATGACTGGTTAAAGAAGCTTTGGTACATTTACACAATGGAGTACTATGTAGCTGTTAGAAAAGATGAAGTTATGAAATTTACATACAAGTGGTACTACATGGAAAGTATCATGTTAAGCGAAATGAGTCAGAAAGAGCGGGATAGACACAGAAAGATTGCATTCATCTGGGGAACATAAAGCAACAAAACGGGAGACTAACACCCAGGAAGGGATCAGATTAGTACCAGGAATTTTGCTCCATGACTTGAAGGCCAGCCACATGTGCTAGGTGAGAAGAAAGCTCAGATAGAGAAGAGAGCACCAAATAAAGGGTGTTGTGAAGACCCTCCCAGGGTGGGAGAGCATGCTAAAAGTGGTCTATAGACCAAACATGACTGCCACTCAATGCCTCCTGGCAAAACACAGTACCCAAAAGAAGAGAGAGAGAACAGGGAGGAATGCCCTGCCACAGCGGCAGGGTGGGACGGGGGAGGGGAGGATGGGGGGTGGGAGGGATGCTAGGACCCGTGGTGGGGGAGGATGGGCACTGGTGGAGGGATGGGTACTTGATCATTGTATAACTGAAACCCAAGCACAAAAATTTATAAGTCTATAAGTGTACTTCATGGTGTTTCACTAATAAAAAAAATGATAAAAAAAATAAAATAAAATAAAATCTCTGAAGAACAGTGAAAAATATCTTGGTCCTTAAATGTTTTTATAACTTATCTTCACTTCATTGCAAAAAATATGACCGCCAACCTCCTGGTGTAAAATTTTGTTTGAGGACCAGAAAGTTAATACAGAGGACATGGTACTCGCTTGTGGCCAGCCAACCTAGGTTCAATTCCCAGTACCACATGCATTCCCAGGAGCTGTACTTGGAGTAATCACTGAATACAGAGTAATCCCTGAACACAGAGCCGGGAAAAAATCACCAGGTGTGACCCTCAAACAAAATAACGATCACGATCACGATCACGACCACCCTGTTGTTCGTCGATTGCCTCGAGCAGGTGCCAGTAACGTCTTCTTCGTCCTAGCCCTGAGATTTTTTTTTTTTAAGTGCCATATTCAAGGCTTTTTCAGGGTTAGGAGAATGAGACCCATCATTGTTACTGGTATTTGGCATATTGGGTATACCACGGGGAGTTTGCCAGACTCTGCCGTGTGGGCATGTTACATTTGGTACCCTGCCAGTTTGACCAAATTAGGAATGAGATGATAAGATGTCGCTTCCGGGAGCTGAGTGTGATAATCCCTGGATCCTGGCCGTTGTTGGAGTTACACGGCAGTTGGTGGGTGTAACTGTCTAGTTACTGGCAGGTCCAGTCCCAAACTGTGCAGGCTTGGAGATCTCAGCCCCGGGTCCCACACACCTGGGTTCCTCTGTCAGTTCTTTTATGCGTGAGGCTCATCCAAGTGTGTGGAGAGTGGTCTCAGCATGGCCTTGGCTGGGCCTCGGTGGTCTTCAGCTGTTGGGCCCTGGTGGAGACAGTCAGGCATAGTGTAGGAGACTCTGCCTTGTTCTCTCCCAGGAGCTGAGTGTGATGATCTCTGGATCCTGGCCGTTGTTGGAGTTACACGGCAGTTGGTGGGTGTAACTGTCTAGTTACTGGCAGGTCCAGTCCCAAACTGTGCAGGCTTGGAGATCTCAGCCCCGGGTCCCACACACCTGGGTTCCTCTGTCAGTTCTTTTATGCCATGCTGGGACCACTCTCCACACACTTGGATGAGCCTCACGCATAAAAGAACTGACAGAGGAACCCAGGTGTGTGGGACCCGGGGCTGAGATCTCCAAGCCTGCACAGTTTGGGACTGGACCTGCCAGTAACTAGACAGTTACACCCACCAACTGCCATGTAACTCCAACAACGGCCAGGGTGCAGAGATCATCACACTCAGCTCCTGGGAGAGAACAAGGCAGAGTCTCCTACACTATGCCTGACTGTCTCCACCAGGGCCCAACAGCTGAAGACCACTGAGGCCCAGCCAAGGCCATGCTGGGACCACTCTCCACACACTTGGATGAGCCTCACGCAAACAAAATAACAAAATGAAAAATTTTGTTTGGCACATAATAGTGTCAATAAATGAGCATTAGGAAACAGTTTACAAAATACCATTTACTGATGCCTACTTATGCTTATATTTTGTTACTTTTGTTACTTTTGTAATAATTATTTGAAATGTTTGGTAAGTCTAGACATGAAGAACATTTCAAAAATTAACAAACATGCAGTCTTGTTCATTCTAATCAGTTATACAAAGGTTCAATTAGATTTGTCAAATGGTCACACACACCTCGAGTTTACTTTTTGGAATTTATTTTAAGTGTTGTTGGCAGATCAGTAGGTCTTGCATGTACTTTGCACACAAGGCCTGTTCCATCTCCTTTTTCATTTCAGAGTCTCATAGCAGATGGTTTGACTTCCAGAATTCCATTTGCTCCACCTTTAGTATATTTCAGTTTGAACAGATTTTTTTTCTCTATTGGGAACTGATCAGAGATGCTACCATATTAAATTAATATGAGACAACCTGTTGTTGATTATTCATTTAATGCTCCTCCATTTGACATTTCTCACAGGCCCCCAAGGTGACACCCTGCAGGGTTGTTAAATTCTCAAGGAAATATTTATCTATTTGTTTTGTTTTGTTTTTTGGGGGGCAACATATTTGGTGATGAGGGTTTACCCCTGGCTTTGTGCTCAGAGATCAATCCTGGAGTTTGCTCACTGGACAACACAGGATGCTGGGGATCAAACCCAAGCAACACAAACATCCTGCCAACTGCACTATTATTTCAGTTCACAGTAAAGTAAAGTAAAAGTAAAGGCCCTCCCATTGATCATCGATTTGCTCGAGTGGGCCCAGTAACATCTCCATTGGAGACTTTGTTGTTACTGTGTCTGGCATATCGAATACGTCACGGGGAGCTTGCCAGGCTCTGCTGTGCAGGCGAGATACTCTCGGTAGCTTGCCAGGCTCTCCGAGAGGGGCAGAGGAATCCAACTCTGGGGTCAGCTATTTTGGCTGCGTGCAAGGCAAGCACCCTACCGCTGTGCTATCGCTTCAGTTCACAAGAATCATATTATAATTAATTAAATAAAACCACTTTAGAAAGATCCACATTAAGTCAATTCGTATTCCAATATGGTTAGGAGTTGGATTAATTAAAACACACAAATAAGTAAAATATATTTAATTTTAGAAACATTTAGGTTGAAAATATTCAAGCTATGAACACTGTTTTAAAAGAGTACTGGCCTCATCCCCCAATTGCTGAAACAGAACTCCTGAAATCCTTAGAATTTCTTTGGTGCTAGGAGTGTCTACCATGGTACTTTGATGATGATATTACAACTTTTTACATCATAACTAATATGTTTACCACTATTGTGTGCATTACACTGACTACAGTATGTATGAATATACATTCTTTTTTCTACAAAAAATTTATTTTGATATTCTAGGTGGGTTCCTGAGTGAAGACTGCCTAGTGGAAATACTAGCCAAGATTACAAATTTAGACTTCTTAGTTTGGACCCCATTCTCTTGAGAAGAGAAAAGGACTAAAAGAGTAATTAATAAAAGATTATGCCATGTGACAAAGTGGTCTCAAAATCCCCAAAGTAGAGTTTATATACTGGTAGGGTAATCTATTTTAACACTACAAAGACATCCTCTGCTAAGGACTTTTTTCAATCTTATTTGATGCATTTCTTCCTTCCTCTTGTCCATATGTATAGTTTTTCATTTATATCCTTTAATAAATTAGTGCAAGTGTTTCCCTGAGTTCATAAGATACCAGGTTTTCAAATTAATGAAACCCTAGGAGACGGTTAATGAACCCTGGACTATAGTCAGCACTTTGTAGAGAGTAGAAAATGAGACTTTTGGATAATAAGAGTAAGTAGATGTAATAAAGTCACAATTGAGATTGTCTCTTGAAGTGGGGTGAGTGCAGTAATGTGATATTGGACTCCTAACCTGTAGAACCTATGGGTGGTCTCATAGATGAGGTGAATAGAAAATTTCTTGTTAGATGTGAGCAAATACTCTCGCATACATACACATATAGAAACTAGGTTCAGATAATGGAGACATACTACAGGAATTAAGGGCTCAGGAATTTAGCTTGCATTTGGCCAAGCCTGGTTCAATCCTCCGCATACGGGGAAAACATATGATTCCCCAAGTACTTCCAGGAATGATCCCTAAGTACAGAATCAGAAGAAAACCCTGGGTAAAACCAGGCAAGGTCTCTATAAAACTCTTCCAAATAAAATGAGGTCTAAGTCCAAAACACCTATAAAGTCTGCTATGTGTTTGACCAATTAAACGAATTTTTAGCAGCAGCTCTTCCCAATAGCTTTGAGAATTAATATATTATCATGCTATATATATGTATATATATATATATAAATTCTAAGCTACACTATTTTCTAGAGAGTTATTTTCAAGATGTTCTTTTCCTAATTATAAAACTATTTGTCTTCCTTAGTGACAGAAATTGATCAGAGAATTAAAGTTACTGAAATAAGTATGAGGAGAGAGCTTAGTAGAATGGAGCAAATGCTTTTCTATGCAGGAGTTCAGGTTTGACCCACAAACAATGATCTAGAAATATCCTTTGCACACTCCCATATGTACCCCCCCAAAAAACTAAAGTTATTGGCGGGGGTATGGTGCCACCAGCAGGTCAATCTGTACCTGTGAGGAGAGTGCATCAGCAGCCTGATGGCACTGTCAGACTTTCAGATACCCCAAAATTGCTGCTGTGGCTTTGGACAGACTCCAAAAACTTGGGGCAAAGTTTACCAAGAAAGTAAATGGCCATCCTATTTGGTCCCTTCTCTCTATTCCTTGCCTTTCATCTCCCCCAAATAGCAAGAGGTTGGGAGTTGAATTACATGTATTTAATTACACATGCCTTGGAAGCAGAAAAAGCGTAGACGCAAAAACTATGATCAAATGCTAATGCTCTGACAGAAACTAATGAAGAATTTGAAAAAGCACATGTGACAAAGTTTTTCTTTTTCCAAAGCCTAATAAATTTAATATTTTATACACTTAAAAAAAAAGGAAAGTAAATGGCCAAAGGTTAGGTATGTGGGAGACACACTCACAAACCACCTCCGGCTCAGCTATATAATTGGAAACAAGGCCTCTCTGGTTCCTGATCAAACTGTTTAATGGCCATGATCCCAGAGACTCAGAAACGAATCTCGGAACCCAAAGGATTTTGGTAGAAATGCGTCCAATTCCAGCAGTAGTTTATTGGTGCTGGGCCACTCCAGGTGGGAATAGGTTTCTTGCCTTGGCCTGTTCCCCCTGGCAGCCCAGTGACTGCTATCCTCCAGAAGCCACTGGACAGTCAGGTTTGGGCCTACAGTGATGAGACATGTGGGGCCTCACTAGATGGGGGTGGAACTGGCCCTTTCCTCCCCATCCCAATGAGAGCCCAAGTCGCCACCTACAAACGGCCTCTCTGACTCCTGATCAAGCTGATTAATAGCCATGATCCTAGAGACTCAGAAACAAATCTCAAAATCCAGCGGCTTTTGGCAGAAATGCATCTGGACCCCAAACAAGGTGGCCACTGCCTCAGAGCTTATAGGAAAGTCAGGTATGAGTCAGCGGTGATTGGGGCAACTGCAGTCTCATGGGAAGGGAGGGGGCGGTACCGGCTCATCCTTCACGCCCTACCAAGGTCACAAGTTGCCCCTCACAAGCAGCACTCTGGCATGGCCATGGCTTCATAGACAAAAGGACTTAGTCCAGGGCCTGGCAGCTTGCGGCAGAAAAGTGAATGGTCCATGTGTTAAACTATGGTGCCATGTCTCCCCAGGAGGGAAAGGGTGTTGCTCCCTTCTGCCTTTCCCCCCGCAAGCAGCAAAGTGGCCGCTGCCTCAGAGCTTATAGGAAAGCCAAACCAAACTTGTAATTATCTGGCTTTTTGTAGAAATTCAAAATTGTGCGGCCACTATTGCAGCCGCACAACATTATATGATTCTCATAACCAGCTATAGAAAATAAAGTAATTTCACAATGCCTTTTCAACAATTCTGATTGTTGAGTGAGAGGGGATTCTAAATAATAACGGTGCATCTTTTGTCGAAATAATGAATGTAATCAATGTAGAGAAGAGTTAAGTAGAAATCATCAGCCCCACAGGCACTGGGAGGGGTGGGAGGTATATTGGGGTTCTTGGTGGTGCAAAATGAGTACTGGTAAAAGGGAAAGGTGCTTGATAATTGTATGGCCAAGACTTAAACCTGAAAGATTTGTGACTTTTCCCACAGTGATTCAATAAATCAATATAAGAAGAAAAAATAAATAAATGAATAAAATTATGAAAAAATAAAAACTAAAGTTATTGGCAAAACTACTATTATAAGATATGCATTTAATAAATAGTGTAGTGTGACCTGGTTAAAAAAATACCTCACTAGTGAGAATTTTGTTGTTTTGTTTTGGCTCCAAACCTTGTGCTCAGATATTACTCCTGGATCTGTGCTTAGGGAAAATGCACATCAGGGTTCAAGGGACTACCTGAAATGCTGGGGATGAAACACAAATCTGTGTCCAAAGCAAGTGCTCTACCCACTGCCCTATCTCTCTAGCCCATAATTACTGGGAATTTTTGACCTAGAGACACACTAACTTTTGAGAGTGAAACAAATATGCAGTACATTACAAGTATTACTTTGGGGATCTCTTTCCATCTATATGCTGTATTAAAGTAAAGCAGATTTATGGAGAGTAGAAAATGAGACTTTTGGATAATAAGAGTAAGTAAAGGAAATAAAATCACAATGAGATAGCTATATTCTTCTAACATTGAATATACGATACGGAACTCTCCCCATCAAAAGTCTTTTTCTGAAGCATCTGTATGCATCAATCTAAGCAGCCATTTTTAGAAAAATGTACAAGTATGGAAGATTACTAACTGTTGTGGTTTAAATATAGACTAACTCCTCTCTAGGCACCATTCTCTCTTTCCTGATGTATTGTTCCAAGACTTCATTCTCTGTTGGTTTTGGTTATTTTTTTCTTAATTCTCCAAAACCTCCTTCTCTTGCACTTTTAAATGATGCTTCATTTACTACTTTATTAGATAACACACTAAGATACATTTTTATAGCCAGAAAAGTATTTTGTTGCTAATGTCTGCAAGACATTTTTTTCTTCTATTTGAAGGAAGAAGAATCAATAATTGCATCTAAAGCTGAACCCACTATTTGTGGACTAAATCCCACTTATCTTGGACCAGAGCAATAGTACAGTGGGTAGGATTTGCCTTATTTGCCTTGCACGCGGCTGACCTAGGTTTAATACCTGGCATGCTATATGGTTCTCCAAGCACCACCAGGGGTAATCCCTGAGTGCAAAGTGAGGAGTGACCCCTGAGCATCACTGGATGCAATCCAGAAAGAAAAAAAAAATCCCACTCCTCTGACATGTTCAAGCTGCTCTGAGGTTTCCATATTTCTCTTACCTTCTAAAGTTTCCTTCTCTGTCCCAATATTCTCAGTCAGATGTCTCCCTCAAAATATACACACACAAACACCCACACACATGCACACACACACACGCACACACACAAAGTCTCTCTCTGAAGAGAGAGAGAAAATCTTTTCCCTTTAGAGAAAGAAAACTCAGTCCTTACAGAGCTTTTTGTATTCATTCTCTCAATTTTACAACTATATTTTCTTCTTACCAACTTTTATCACCATCAACAAAGTTTTAATCCTTTAAAAGCCATTGTCATTTCATCATCTATACTTGCTCTCAGTAACATCTAATTCTGCTCATCAGTGTTTCTTTCACTCATAAAGAGAAAAAAAACCTTTGTCTTTGTGTATAGACTCTCCCTTAGTTCATGGAGATAATTAGTTCGCTGGCGATTATGTATTGTATTCCACTGCTCATTCTACCACCATTTTCTGAAAGATAAAGTCGGAAGTACAACAGAGTTTATCTTCAATCCTGTTTCATTCACAATGTTCACTTATAGTTTAATTTATTTAAATTATTGAATATCTTGGTCTTCTCTATTGATAGAGCCTAAAGATATTTTACCTGCGTAAAATATCTCAGATAGCTTTATATATATATGTATATATAAAGCTTTATATATATATTTGCTTTATAAATATGCATATATTTATAAAGTTTTATATATATTTGCTTATGAAAATAATTAAAATTTGACTGATCTTAAATACTGATGGATATAAATGTGTACATATATATTCTTAAATTTTTGTATGTTTTTCACTTTCTTATCTTCCAATAAACAACTACTAAAATCATCTGTGTCCTTAGGTTTACTTATTTAAATACAAAGAACTACATTCCCAATCGAGAGCAAATTGAATCAGACAATTGACAACTTTTCAGCATGGGTGCTTTTGTAATTTTAATTCATTGACATCTTTATTTCTCTCATGGGCAACTGCAAGGAGGTCCTAATTGTCCTCCTGACTTCTACCTTGTTTTTTTGTACTAATGAATTCTAATCTAATCAAAAACACATAAATATTTTATGTGCAACCTTGAGAAATCTTTCCAATTTAACCTTTCTACAAGTAAAACCATTTTTTAAATTCACCAACATTAATTTATTACTTTGACCTCAGCTGTAAATTTTTATTTGGCTACACACTGTATTTTAATCTTTCTACCTTTTCTGTCAGCTAATATGAGCCAAATTACGACCCCATCCTGTACATGTTTACATAATTTCATAATTTTGTATATGAATTTCAATTCAAATAATTACATCTAAAATGAACGACAATCATTAAGTTCTTTGGTGGGGGTATGGTGCCGCCAAAGGGTCTACCTACAAGGCAAGTGCATCAGCAGCCTGATGGTGCCTTCAGGTTTTCTGACACCCCCAAATTGCCATCGTGTCTTGGGCCAGACCCCAACAACTTGGTACCAAGTTTACCAAGAAATTAAATGGCCAAAAGTTAGATATGTAGGAGTCATGCCCAAAAACCACCTCCAGCTCAGCTATACAAGTTCATTTATTGTCCTTATTTCAGAGGCCCATAGATAAATCTCGAAAGAGATCAAAAAACACAGTTTTCTCAGATCCACGCATGGCTGAATAGACTGTGGTAAAACGAAGGGGGGCAGGTTGGCCTGTTCCTGCTCAAGCAGATCCTCCAGCAGCCAAAATTGTGGATTTTTTCACAATCCAAAATTGCTGCCATACCCCTCGCCTGACTCCACTGTCTCAGGACAGACCTCACCAAGATATAATCTGCAGAAAATTCGGGTTTGCGGGTTTTGTGTCTGAAGTCTCCAGGCTTTCACCAAGTTGGAGTGGGCAACCTCCACCTCCCCCCGACTTCCCAATATACACTGAAGCACTGGCAGTCACCCCTAGGGACCACTACAGCGCCACCTTGTAAACTCTATTACTGGCCTTGTTTCAGAGACTCATAAATAAATCTCAAAAAAGATCAAAGCCAGAGGCACAGCGGCAAGTCCCATAAGACACCACAGAGCTGAAGATCTCTCTGGGCCCCATTCCGAGCCAATTTCACCTGGGGAACCCCAGATGGAGCAGGTACACTCTGACTGCCTACTTCAGATGGAAACCTGGTGACCAAGAGCTTCCACAAGCAAGGCCCAGGTATGTGGGTTCCAAGGCTAAATCTCCATGCCACATGGCAACAGGCATCAGGTTGTCCCTTCCAGCTCCCGGACCACTCATCAGCCTGGCTGTCAAACCCACACTGTGCCTCCGGGTGCCATATTAGTACACCAATAGCCCTGGTTCAGAGACAATTGAATCACAAAATGGATTAGTGCCATACATAAATGTCTCAGGAATCCAAACATCGACAATCTGGGATTTCAGAAGTGCAAGGCCACGACACCCTTTATATTTAAAATGAACAAGGGGCAATAAATGATCTAGAATTTTCCTCTTGCAGGCAGGCTTGAATGGTGGTGGGAAAATTTCACTTAATCACTTAATCACTTAACTTCCCGTTAGCCGTCGATTTGCTCGAGCGGGCGCCAGTAACGTCTCCATTTGTCCCTGTCGCGTGCTAGTGTAGCCCAATGGCATCTCTTTGCTCCGGGAACATGAAGGGCCTCAAACCGATCGTTCATGACCTTGACAAAGAAGTCTGACCATCTGGTAGGTGGGCGGCCACGCGGTCTCTTGACATCCCGTGGAATCCAATCAGTAACAGCTCTAGTCCAACGGTTGTCTTTAAATCTCATTACGTGACCAGCCCATCTGATTTTTGACACCTTGGCAAATAAGACAGTGTCCCTAATTCTTGATCGTCGACCGATGTCGGAACTCTGGATTCTTTCTCTCATTTGAGTGAAACGTGATATTCCAAGCATAGCTCTTTCTATTCTTCTTTGGGAGACCTGAATGGCGTTCTCATCTTGTTTGCGTAGGGCCCAGGTCTCTGAGGCATATGTTAATGCAGGAAGAACAGTGGAATCAAAGAGATGTGCCCGGAGCCGGAGGTTCTTCATCCTCTTAGCTATTTCTTCGACGTTCTTGAAGGCGTTCCAAGCCGCTCTCTTCCTCCTGCGCAGCTCGGGTGCCAGGTCATTTGTCATGTTGACCTCTCGACCTAGGTACACATAGCTGTTGCATTCGGAGATGGTCGTTCCATTGAGAGCGAATGGGGCGTCAGGAACAAGGCTGTTTCTCATAAACATTGTCTTCGTAAGATTCAGCTGTAGTCCTACCTTTCCACACTCACGGTCAAAGTCGGCCAGCATTTGTGCCGCTTGGCTGATGTTTGGTGTTATTAAAACAATGTCATCAGCAAAGCGGAGGTGGTGTAGTTGCCGACCATCTATCTTCACTCTCATTCCTTCCCATTCCAGTCGTCGCATGATGTTCTCGAGGGTGGCACTGAAGAGTTTTGGTGAAATGGTATCACCCTGCCGCACCCCTCTCTTGACATCAACGATCACTTCTTTGTAGAATGGTGAGATCCTGGTAGTGAATCCGCAATACAGCTCACGGAGGATCCTGATGTATTGGGCTTGAATGCCCTGATTGGCTAGGGCTTCAATGACCGCTTCCATCTCAACAGAATCAAAGGCCTTCTTTAAATCAATGAACGTTAAGCAGAGCGGCATCTTGAACTCCCGAGAAACCTCAATGAGTTTGGTTATCGTGTGGATATGGTCGATGGTGCTGAATCCTTTGCGGAACCCTGCTTGCTCACATGGTTGTCCTTCATCTAGTGTTCTGCCAATCCTATTCAGGATGACTCGAGTGAACAACTTGTAGATGACAGACAATAGGCAGATCGGGCGATAGTTGCCAATGTCATGGATGTCTCCCTTCTTGAACAGTAGTACGGTCCTGCTGGTTTTCCATTGAGATGGAACCTTGCATTCAGACAGGTAGCGAGTGAAGAGCCGAGCCAGTGTATTGATGAGTACTGACGGCAGGTTCTTCAGGTGTTCAGGTCTGACCTTGTCTGGGCCGGGTGCTGTTTGCTTCTTTACTGACGAAATGGCGTGTCGGATTTCGGAAGGGAGAACGTTGGGAACGACATACCCATCCTGTGGAATTTGGTATGTCGGCAAGTGGACATGGCTATCGAAGAGATTTGAGTAGAAGTCATGGATAATCTTCTCCATTGCCGTTCTGGAGGATGTGATGGATCCATCAGGACGTCAGAGGGCAGTCATCTTGGTCTTATAGTTGGCGAAGGACAGGCGGGCGTTACGAATACTTTTCCCGGCTTCTGGCGCATCTACCAGTACTTCTGCTCTTCTCTCTTTGAGGTCTTCCTTGATCGCATCTCTGCACTGCTTTGCAAGCTCGGACGTTAGCTTGCGGTTGCCTGAGGCATGCGCCAAACCACGCTGGCGAATTAGCTCAAGAGTTTTCGAAGATAGGCGACTTTTTGTGGCTATCTCTCTCTTGGCGTTCCTCGCACATTCATGGAGGTGCTGAACCAGTCGATCGTATTCCTCGTCAATGTTGTCAACAGTGGCATCTTCCCATGTTGCCGCAATAGTACCAAAGAGTTCCCAGTTGGTGGTCGTTCTGGGAGTTCTCTTTTTGAACTTTGCAGCCCTTTCTCCCCGCTCTGTGAAGTAGAATTTTGCACGAAGGAGACGGTGGTCCGATCCCGTTCGAAATTTTGGGACAACAGCGACATCAGTCAGGCAAAACCGTCGATTGAATATGATGTGGTCTATTTCGTTGTGGAATCGTCCACCGGGAGACTCCCATGTCCATCGTTTAGATTCTGCCTTCTGGAACTGTGAGTTACCATGAATGGTCTTGGTCGACATGATGAACTCAGACAGTCTCTCACCCTGTTCGTTCCATTCTAGGCCATGGGTTCCGATGTGAAGTTCTTCAGCTGATCTTCTCGGTCCTATCTTGGCATTAAAATTACCCACAATGATCTTGTAGAAGGTATGGTCTTCTTTATAGAACTTCTCTAGCTCCATGTATAACTTCTCGATTTCTCTTTCATCATAATGAGATGTTGGTGCGTAGACAACGAAGATAGAAACTGCAGGCAGTGAGCCACATCTATTCAAATGTAAACGTCCGATTCGGGTTGTTAGGCATTCGAATGAATCAATGCTCTTGGCCAAGTTTGTGTTGACAAGGACACCGACGCCTCCAACACCTCTTTTATCGCATGTTCCGAGGAACAATTCTTCTCCAGTGTCGAAAACGGCATGGTGAGATTCGTGTCTTCTTGTCTCGGTCAGACCAATGATGTCGTACTTGATCATTCGCGCTTGTACCATCAGGTCCTGGATGGATGCATCTGATGCTAGCGTACGTGCATTGAAAGTACAGACGATCATTTTTGTCTTCCTTCGTTGTGGCAGCCTAGGTCGGCCTTGAGATTTTGTCGGCCTCTCCTTTCTCATCCTTCTCAGTGCTGCCATGTCGGTGAAGCCATCAGGGTCAGGTGAATGAGACCAGTTGTAGTTACTGGTTTTGGCATATCGAATACACAGCGGATAGCTTGCCAGGCTCTTCCGTGCGGGCGGAATACTCTCGGTAGCTTGCCAGTCTTTCCGAGAGGTATAGAGGCTTTTGGGGTGACCTCTAATCACCCTTGTAGGTGTTACCATATTTGAACCCTATCAAATATGGTACGACAATTCCAGAAGACGGGTATTTAGTGTCTTATGATGTGTCGCACGGGTCCGGAAAGCATCCTGGAGTGTGGCGACGGCTGGGTAGTGGAAGTAGTGTTGAGAGTGGAAGTCTGCCAGTGGGGTATTTATCTGGGTAGGGTGGGTCTCCTGTGCACAATTCGATCCCTGGGTGGTTGATGGAAGCAGACAGGGCAGGGTAGGGTGGGGCTCCTGATTAGAATCCCTTTGTCACCTGTGGTGGTGGGAGCAAGCAGGGCAGCTCCGGCCAAGACCCACGCACAACTGAAGACCCACAGAACAAGCCGTCGCCACACTCCAGGACGCTTTCCGGACCCGCGCGGCAGCTCCGGCCAAGACCCACGCACAACTGAAGACCCACAGAACAAGGGATCGAATTGTGCACAGGAGACCCACCCTACCCAGATAAATACCCCACTGGCAGACTTCCACTCTCGACACTACTTCCACTACCCAGCCGTCGCCACACTCCAGGACGCTTTCCGGACCCGCGCGGCAGCTCCGGCCAAGACCCACGCACAACTGAAGACCCACAGAACAAGGTAAGCGGAACTCTCTGAGACCTTGGACTCCAGGCTCGGCGGACCCAGGGACAGAGCTTCTCTGCTTGCTCCCACCACCACAGGTGACAAAGGGATTCTAATCAGGAGCCCCACCCTACCCTGCCCTGTCTGCTTCCATCAACCACCCAGGGATCGAATTGTGCACAGGAGACCCACCCTACCCAGATAAATACCCCACTGGCAGACTTCCACTCTCGACACTACTTCCACTACCCAGCCGTCGCCACACTCCAGGACGCTTTCCGGACCCGCGCGGCAGCTCCGGTGGGAAAATTTAAGCAAAACATAATGCCCCAAAGTAGAGAGAGTATTGAGGAAATTGCCATGGAGGCAGGGTGAGGACTGGGATTGGCAGGGGGCGCATATACTAGGGACTCTGGTGGTGGAAAGTGTGCACTGGTAGAGGGATAGATATTTGATCATCGTATTACTGAATCTCAAATATGAAAGCTTTATAATAGTATCCCACGGCGATTCAATTTAAAAAAAGGAAAAAAAGGTAATGTAGAGTTCATGCTCAATTCAATCAGCTTAATCAATGGCTGACTAAGTACTCCTGCATTAAAAAATTTGTTCTTTTTGGAAACTAAAAAAATTCTGAAACATTGAGGTGAAACACTTGAAACAATATTTGTTGTTTAAACTTACTACACTACAACATTTTATACTATAGTCTTTAAAAATATGTTATGAATTTATAAAACAACAATTATTTATGATAGAAACAAACAACATAAAATATTTTACTTAGAAACCACCAATAACACAAAATTTAATGCTAACCAAATCTAGGATTACCTTTTCTTTATAATTTACATATACATATATAATTTACAGCTTAAATTATATGTCATAATTTTGAAGATATTTAGAAATTAAGTGCATTATACATGGCATATTAAAACTAGAGATAATTTATGGTTCAATATTATCTCCATATATTTTGACCTTCACCTCAATCTGAAATGTTGGGTTAATCTGCTGATTGTAGTCACTGGTGAAGACTTTTGATTTGGTCAAAATAAAAAAGTATTAACAAAATTTAATCACAAACCATCTCTAGGTCCGAGGGGGTTTCTCTAGAGATACATAATACAAATCATTGAAAAACTATATATTGTAAGAAAAGTGTATTAAAACAAACCCTTAAATTATCAGATGGGGAACGTATGATTTCATTTGCATTAAGAGCACAGCTGGTATGGCTTTTGCCTTGCACACAGCCAACCCAGGTTCAATTCCTCTGTCCCTCTCGGAGAGCCCGGCAAGCTACCGAGAGTATCCTGCTTGCATGGCAAAGCCTGGCAAGCTACCCGTGATGCATTTGATATGCCAAAACTATTAACAAGCAGTGTCACAATGGAGACATTACTGGTGCCCGCTCGAGCAAATCGATGAACAATGGGAGGACAGTGCTAGAGTGCTACAGATTTACTGATACATTACATATTAAAATAAAGTACTATTAATGTCAGATTTCTAATTATCAATGATATGGAAACTTGGACTAAAAACTGATTGTATATATCTATATTAAAGTTTAATTAACTAGAGGCTAGAGTCATAGTACAGTGCATAGGGTGTTTGCCTTGGATTTGGCTTCAAGCACTAGCATCACATATAGTTCCCCAGCCTCCTAGAGTGGTACCAAAGTGCAGAATAAGGGAGAAAATTCAGAAAACCACTGGATGTGGTTTCCCCAAGAAACAAATAAAGTTTTATTAGCTGAATTAAGGAATTTTCCAATATGCGTTATGAGTATCAAAAAAGCTCCATTTCATTATAGATTACCTTTATAATGTGCGGACAATGTCAAATATTTACTTAATGTTATTTCTCCAAAGCATGTTCTCTGAATAATATGTTTTCCACATGTTATCTGAATAATAATAATATGAAAGCCTTCATATTTATCTCATTCATTTAAAATTTTATCTTATATCCATCTTCAAATATTCACTGAAGGATCTTTATCCATCACTCAAAAATATTTTTAAAAGAAATATAAATCAGAATAATGGAGAACCATTTCCAAATGCATTTTGTAGAATATTTCTGCACAGTGATTTAAAGTGATCAAATGGAAGCTTTTCATAATCCTGTTTTTGCACAAAAATAGAAGAAAATCAACTACTTTGAAAAGTCATAGTTGTAAAAGTGTTCTTTACTTTTTAGTTATAAAATATCATGTCATTATTTGAAAATAGGATACTGAGGGAATATACATGAAAATGGATTAATGAGGGAACAGGTGGATGTGAATATGTCAATAAGAGGAAATATCTGATGGGGTAATTATATAGCCTCAAAATAAAAGGAATATGTGAAATAGTAGGAATGATTGTCTTTCACTACTGAATATTGAGTGAATATCTGTTAACATACGTTCCGTTGACAGAAAAATGACCAAGATTATGCTAATACATATATTCTGTAACTTAAAACAAAATAATACAGAATGAAAATGTATGATAAAAAGATAAGACTATTAGGTACATGAAAGTAAAATATAGTTATTCTATGTCACCTAGAAAAGAAAATTTGACCCAAAAAATCCCACATATAACAAATGTAATAAGAATCTCCATAGTCTCTGAAGTGAGAAGAGTTTGATGATTAAGTAAACAAATTAGTCTATAACAAAATGTTTAAAGAATTCCTTGTAGAGTTTTCAAAACACAAGGTAGAATCAATCATTTAGTATTATTTTAATAAATGGGGAATTTATAATTGCACAATTAAAAGTGTTTCAAAAATGTGTTCTAAAATGGGCAATACATAGGATTTTGTTGATTAAAGAGGAGAAAGTCAAGAAAACTATAATATGCATAAATAAATAATATACATGAATGAAAATTTAGGAGTTTAACTATGGTATTTATTTTGTATTGCAGCTATGGTGTTCAAAAGGAAGTAGAATTTACAAGTGTCAGGAATCTGGTCTCAAGAAGTTAAAGTACATTTACAAGTTAATTTCATCATGAACCTATATTTCCATTTGGCTAATGACTATGTAATCATTGACTATGTAATCAATGACTAAGTAATCATTGATGTCAAGAGAGGGGGTTCGGCAGGGTGATACCATTTCACCGAAACTCTTCAGTGTCACACTCGAGAACATCATGTGATGACTGGAATGGGAAGGAATGGGAGTGAAGATAGATGGTGTGAAACTACACCACCTCTGCTTTGCTGATGACATTGTTTTAATAACACCAAACATCAGCCAAGCGGCATAAATGCTGGCCGACTTTGACCATGAGTGTGGAAAGGTAGGACTACAGCTGAATCTTACGAAGACAATGTTTATGAGAAACAGCCTCGTTCCTGACACCCCACTCTCTCTCAACAGGAATGACCATCTCCGAATGCAACAGCTATGTGTACCTAGGTCGAGAAGTCAACATGACAAATGACCTGGCACCCGAGCTGCGCAGGAGGAAGAGAGTGGCTTGGAATGCCTTCAAGAGCGTCGAAGAAATAGCTAAGAGGACGAAGAACCTCTAGCTCTGGGCACATCTCTTTGATGCCACTGTTCTTCCTGCATTAACATATGCCTCAGAGACCTGGGCCCTACGCAAACAGGATGAGAACGCTATTCAGGTCTCCCAAAGAAGAATAGAAAGAGCTATGCTTGGAATATCACGTTTCACTCAAATGAGAGAAAGAATCCAGAGTTCCGACATCGGTCGACGATCAAGAATTAGGGACACTGTCTCATTTGCCAAGGTGTCAAAAATCAGATGGGCTGGTCATGTAATGAGATTTAAAGACAACCGCTGGACTAGAGCTTTTACCGACTGGATTCCACGGGATGTCAAAAGACTGCATGGCCACCCACCTACCAGATGGTCTGACTTCCTCATCAAGATCATGAACGATTGGTTTGAGGCTCTTCATGTTCCTAGAGCGAACAGACGCCATTGGGCTACACTAGCACGTGACAGGGACAAATGGAGACGTTACTGGTGCCCGCTCGAGCAAATTAACGATTAACGGGAAGTTAAGTGATTAAGTGATTAAGTGAATGACTATGGAAACGAAACAAAATATAACAGAATTGGCATTTGTTATGTTTCCAAAATTATATGCTTAGCGGCTACTGTTTTTCATGAGGCAAGACTATTTAATATAAAATTGAAGTTTACAAACATGCCTTAACGAACAAAAAATTAAAGGCACATGCTGATGAGTACAGGCCATTTACTGATATATTTTTAGATAACTTAGACACCTTACTTTCTGAGCCAAAAAATATTTTACTAAATTCTACCCTTAAAAAAAAATCGGGTAAGATAACAAATTAAAAATGGAATAGAATTCACCACAGATTACCAAGGAAAAAATAAACTATAAAATCGCATTCAAACAGTATAAACATAAGCCATAAAAGACATATTCCCAAGTTGGTATTGTTTGTGATCCACATTTATGTGCACAGAACATTTGCTTTTATGGCAGTTTTATTTTCAGCAGAGTAAATGGCAAAAAAAGAGTTTCATTTCAGTTGGTTTTCTCATCAAAAGTTTAATTTGCCCCTTCCTTTTGGTATAGGTTATATAGTTAATACCTCTTACTCTAGCTAGCATGTACACCTAAGGTAAATAAATTATCTTCTATATAATAAACTAACTTGTATTCTAAAAGAACCCTAGTTTATTATAACTAATGATATGTATTACACTGTTAGAAGCACTTTGGGGAAGAGAGTGGGCCTGTAAAATAAGTTTAAGGAAAACCTTTTAGCACAGTGAATATCTAGGCATTGCTTTTAAGCAGAAAGTTTTATGCCATGTCAATCACCAGCATAAAGTAGTAGATGATAGAAAACAAAAGCTATAATATTCTATATTATTGTTTCCTTCATGATAAATATTAATAAAAATAAATAAAAATTATTTTATACTCATAGATTTTATGGATACATTATCTATAGCTCCACAAATCATATATTAATCAAAATAGACAAAATAAACATATGCCTAAATATAAAATCAGTACTATTTAATGTTAAGAACACTCAGAAGACACAAATAGTTACTAAGAGAAATGAAAGTTGAACTAGAAGTATAATTACAAATATAAATATCTTAGCAATGCAGACATAAATAATAGTTACTTCTAATTTAACCTATAAAGATTTTTAAAAAGTTTATAGATATATGTGACTGTGTAAATATATTTTAGTTAATTAATGCCAATTATAAATTTGATATATTTAATACAAGGAACTAACAGCTTGGTATAAATTTCAAGTATTTTATGATAAAAGCAAACCCAATTTTATTTTAAAATACTTTAAACGTTTACTGTTATTTTGCAATACTTCTTGTTAAACATTTTTATTCTGTGAGATATGTATCACATTTAATTTTAATAACATCATAAAAAAGAAGGCAAGATGGATAGTACAGTGTTTAAGGTGCATGCCCTTCATGAATTGACACTGGTTTGATCCAAGGCATCCCAGATGGTACCCTGAGCACCTCCCAGAGTTATCTCTGTGCACAGAGATAATAACCTTAAGCACTGTCAAATAAGTACCCAAACCAAAATAATAATAATAATTTTAAAAGATAAAAAGATTCCATAAATGTTTTTCCTTTGTGTACCAAAATAAGTACTTTGCAAAACAATATCATAAACCAAATATCAGCTTTTATGCCATCCATCATCTTACTCAGATGTCTTTTTTTGCTTACACACATTGGATTCTATTTAGGCCCAGCGAGTTATTGTAGCACTTGCCTGGCAGTAGTGGACCTGAATTCAATGCTCAGCAC
Organism: Sorex fumeus; assembly: GCF_029834395.1. Classification (NCBI taxonomy): domain Eukaryota; kingdom Metazoa; phylum Chordata; class Mammalia; order Eulipotyphla; family Soricidae; genus Sorex; species Sorex fumeus. Next base: position 18,856,228 of record NW_026606096.1, on the reverse strand, counting down.
CACCTACGATTCCTCAAAGCCCGCCAGGAATGATCCCTGACCACAGAGCAAGAAAAAATCTCCGAGTACAGCAGGATGTGGGCCCCATCTCTCTCCCAAACCTTCTATTTAATTAATCACAAAATGCGTTGTAATATTTATTATCATAACCAGAAGATCAATGATATGCTTTGTATTTTTAATGAATATTAAAGCTCCAGTGATTTTTCAGAGCTGAAATTTAAAATTTTAGTTTATAAAGATAAATTAAATTTACTAGAAAGGTGTGAATTTTGTCAAAAAGAATTCAACTCTACTTTTGTGGCACAGTAGCAACAGTCAATTTCTAAACAAATGGGTGTAGCTGATTTAAGTAAAAAAAAATTGCTTTAAAAAGAAAGCAATCACCTAGATATGACAAATAGGATTTTATGTGCAGGATCTTATTATTTGTTGACTATAGAATACATCTATTTTTGTTTTTTTTTTCTTTTGGTAGATTATTAGAAACAGTATAAATTTCTATTTTTACACAGAAAATGCAATTCACTATCACAAGAATTAATTAAACCTCACAACAATGCCAAGCCATCAGAAAGCTTCATTTCTAAAACCTGAACAATGAATAGGACAATAAATTTACTATTTTAATCTATATTATTTACTTCCTAGTTAAATATATCATTGCACACTTAATATCTAAGTTAGAAAACACTTTAAAACAATTAGAAAAAAGGAAGATTCACAAATTCTGAACCTCAGAAAATGTGCTAATATTTGTTAACCAAGATAAATGGAGTTTAATACAATAAGTGAGAAAATATTTAGACAACTATAGATACAGTCATTAGTATGTCTTCAAAATAATTTTCAAATCATTGGTTTCGAAAGTATTCATAAGGAAGACAGGTACTATCCCTTACTTTATATATTGTAGGTACTATCTCTTACTTTATATATTGTTTTGCATATATATATATATATACACACACATATATATGTATATATATGTACCCATATCTACCACAGGATGTAAAATACACCACACTTTTTCCCGCATGGCATTAATGTTTTCTTCCATTTCTGAGTATTCACTAGACAAACCTCATCTTTCAAACATGATTATAAGTCAACCTAACAGCATGCTATTTACATACGTTAAATTATCCTTTATAAGTTTGAAATGCAATGCTAATAAAGTAAATATTTGTAAAATCAATTTTATAGAAAAGGAAAGATTAACTCAAATGAAACAAAACAGCTTCTCTCTTTTTGTAAAAGATGTATCAATTATAATGCTACCCATTCATGTATTCAAAGATGTACTTTGCTCATTATGGTGAGTAGATGATATTTTATGTTTTACTGCAGCTCTGACAAAGGACTTCTAGTAGCCACAATGTCCAGAGATCATTACCTATAATATAATTTGAAAAGTTGTGTGTGTCATTTTTTTTATCACCTTGGAGACATTTCCTTATTATGTGAAGTTTGAAAATAGGTGCTTTGTAAAATGTTTGCCTAACCTTAAGCAGTGTATAAAGTACACCATGTTATAAACCGTGATTTATAGCTAAGTATTATAATGCAACTATGCTTTTAAACATGTATGTAAATTTATACTTCTGAAACATTTCAACTAATGGGAACATGGAAGTCATAGGAGAATAGATACCAGGTCCATCACTAACTTACCCAAATGACAGAAGTCCTGCTATTTAAAACTTTAAAATTTTACTATATATTGTGTCTTTTAATAAAGAAATATCCCATACATTAAAAACATACAAGCAAAAGTAAATTTATAGCTATACAATTTTCTATCTTTTATTTTGTACTAAATAAAATCATTTGTCAAGCTCCTAATTGAGCAGTACTTTTCCACAATTACCAGCAATTCCAAATACTACAATAATAAATCAAAGTACCCTTAACTTTAAATTATTGTCTTCAGATTTACTAGCTGAAAATATCATTAGTTTTTCATAGCTATTTTAGTAGGCATTATAGGTTCCATATAATCTGAATTATATGTTGCAAATTGAAGCCATCAGTTTTAATCAGAAAGAAATGAGATGTTATCACAGCAAGACTTGGCTTGCTCTATTCCCTCAGTTCCACTCCAGGTACTTTTCACTTTGTAGATTTTGCCTGTAGACTGAATTGGCCAATCCTTTCCCTAAGATAACTGCCATGATTAGGAAGCCATATGGTGCAGTGCTGTAAGCTATATTAAATTTTGAGTCATATTTTGGCTAGCTTTACCCTCAAAATTGAGTATCAAGATTATATCTGAGTGAATTTCTATATACTTGTCTTATATTGATATAAATAACTAAGCCAACTTTTTTTCCCCTTTATCTTTTCAGATACCTGCTGATACACAATCACCCATGCTAAAGTTTACACTTAAACATGCTATTTAGGAGAGAAAAGATAATAAAGGAGGGTGCCTTTTTCATGTCACCATTCATTTACCTTTAAAGAAGCAGTCATCATTGTGAATGATGATAATCTTTTGTTTCTTCAGGCAAGCGGCTCTGTGCACTTCACAATGGTTTTCATAGAATTCTCCATCAGATCCACACACCGGTTTGTAGTGCCTTTTGCATAGGTCCATGCAAACACATTCTGCTTCCCCAGTCTCTCTGCTGATAACACAGTGCCTTCCCAAACCACAGTATTTATTTTCACAAGATCCTAAAGGGCCTTCCTGCAGCCGAAATCCTAAAGATAAAGAACAGAAACCTCACATCAAAAAATATTTTCAAATAATACATATTTGCATATCCATGTTTCAAAGGATATATATAACTATATATAACTATAAGTATATATATATAAATATATATATATATATATATATATATATATATATCTTTGTGACCTTGGACTCTGGACTCAACTGGGACCAGAACAGAGATCCTCCGACTGTTTTCCCCAGAGCCCAGTGACTCAGGGATCACACCCATAAGCCACACCCTGCTGGCACCAGATAATCTCCTCATAAACCACCCTCCAGAACTCACGGATGCTTCTCCCAGATTGGAGTATAAAAGGAGGCTCCCAGAACCATGCCACTGGCTGTTGCTGCACCATCACCCAAAATTGCTACCCCACTGCACCACTTGCCTTCAAAGCAGCAGCCTGGGGGTGGGAATGGGGATGCGGGGTGGGGGTGGAAATAGGCCCATCAAAAGTGGTCCTGAGTGCCCTCCCCCACACCCCAGAGTACCAGGTTCTATAAAAGCTTTTAGAGGTTATAAACTTAAACTATAGTTAAGTTCTTAGTAACCCAGCATATGAGGTAAAAAACATCTCTCCAGCTGAAGGCATCATATAAAGAATATGAATTCTGATCTAAAGTTAAATTGCAGCTTCATTAATTACAAACTTTACAATGTTGGGTGGGTGCCTAACACATCTGTAACACAGATGCCTCATCTGCGAAGTAGGAATAATGTACCATGATGAGCTTATCAGTTCTAGCAATAAAAAGTTCTATTTGACTTAAAGTTATAATTATTACTATTGTAATACTTGTATAGTATACTTGTAGGGCTGGAGCAATAGTACAAAGGTAGGGTGTTTGCCTTGCGTGCAGCTGGCCTGGTCAAGCCGGGTTCGATTCCTCCGCCCCTCTTGGAGAGCCCAGCACGCTACTGAGAGTATCTCACCTGCATGGCAAAGTAACAACAAGTCTAAGGATGGAGTCGTTACTGGGCCCGCTTGAGCAAATTGATGAACAACGGGAGGACCGTGACCGTGACGTTGTAATACTTGTAAGACTAATTGCACACGAAAATATGCATGTAAAATTCATTTAAATAATATGTTTAGGGATTGGGGCAATAGAGTAGGGTGCTGTGCACGCTGCTCACCTGGGTTTAATCAACTGAACTCTATGTTTTCCGGATCCCACTAGAAGTAACCAGTGCATGAAGAGCCAGAAGTAAGCCTTGAGCACCACAATGCATGCCCATTTCACTGGAACTGCCACCCCCACCCAAAGAACACCTTTTATTATTTTAAAGGAAATCCATTTTCTTTTATTTTCACAGAGGGTAGGGCGTTTACCTTGCAAACGGCCGACCTGGGTTTGATGCCCCTCTCAGAAAGCCGGGCAAGCTAATGAGAGTATTCCACCCGCATGGCAGAGCCTGGAAAGCTACCCATGAAGTATTTGATAAACCAAAAACACTAACAACAAGTCTCACAATGGATACATTACTGGTGCACGCTCGAGCAAATCGATGAACAATGGAAGTATAGTATAGTGCACAGTGCACAGTCCACGTGTTTTACTATAATTTAGCAAGAATAAAACCACCCCCAAATCACCACTGTCAAAACTGCAATTTAAAAAATTGTATAAATATATGTTTGTAACATGATAAATCAAATGCTCTAAAAACAAAGTTAAAATGTCTGAAATCTTTGAAACCCTATTCCAACTGTTGATAAAAAATAAAATCATTTAAAATTATAATACATTAATAAAGCAATTCCTAATATTTGGGTGAAATTAGTTAAGAATGATTAAAATATTCGCTTACTAGCTGAATACATTAATACTGAATACGTCTTTTTTCTTTACATTATTTATTATCAGTGAAATATATGTTTAAAATATAAACTTATACAAATCATAAATCTAAAATAACTAAAATCTATTGGAAAGAATTCCTTATAAGAACAATTATTTTAATTATTTTTCTAAGGTCCCAAAATTGAATTGCTATTATCACAGAGGAACTTGATTCACATAGTTGTGGCTTGTATGAATTTGAATTATATATGTATATAATGTTAATATCTCGTTATCAATCAAATTCCTGAGCTATTAGTTGAAGGTGCATAGAAGGATTTTTTTTAATAGAAGAATAAGTTCAAAGTTCGCTGAGTCTGATCAGTTTACATTTAGTCACAAGTTGAGTCCACTAACAGTATAATTTACATTTTGGAAAAAAAAGATCTGCTAAAACAAAGTCATTGTTGCCATATCTTAGTGACTCTCTTTCCCAGATTCTCTTAAATATTTTCTCCTAAATCTTGCACGCCAGTTCAGAGGTTTGTATTAGGATATCAGCTATTTTCTAGAAGTTAATGAACTTTTTTATACTAGCTAGAAGCGATGTGTTGCATGTAGTTCCTGCAATTAAGGAAAATTTAATTAATTCATATGCAATCCAAAAGAAAGCTCATATTATGTAAATGAATAGCTAGAACATATCCTTTCTGACAGTAATTATCCATGACTAATGCTGAACTTAAGTTTCAGCTGAGATTAAATCAATTTAATCTGATCAACATGTCAAAGATTTCTTTTAAGTACATTCAGATAACACACTAATTGAATTTTAATCAAGAACTTTTATCCTGCTACCTCTAACTTGATAAAATCAACATTTGTTTCCAAAACGAACTACATACTTAACAAGCACATCATTTTATAAGTCCTATGTCTTCAGAGCATTACAAAAATTCTTCAGATTTAAAATAAAGCTGAAATATTAAAAGATTAAGGGATGGATAAAATAAAAAGCTTTAATGGTAAACATAGTGTAATATATGCATGTGTTGATTTTCAATGATACATGTTCAAAGTATAACATTATAACACAATATTAATTTAATTTAAAAAGATCAAAGACAAGGTGTAGTAAAGCAAAATAATTGTACACAATTCTAAAAACTATCCTGACACATTTTCTCAATTGTGAGACAATTTCCATCAAGTGAGTTATATAACTTACAGTATATTAGACACTAATTTATTATAGAGTGAATCTATGCTGGGCTGAAGCGATAGCACTGCTGGTAGGGCGTTTGCCTTGCACGCAGCCAACATGGCCGGCCCGAGTTTGATTCCTCCGCCCCTCTCGGAGAGCTGGCAAGCTACCGAGAGTATTTTGCCCACATGGGAAAGCCTGGCAAGCTCCCCGTGACGTATTCGATATGCCAAAAACAGTAACAACAAGTCTCATAATTTGTTGTGAGATGTTACTGGTGCCTGCTCGAGCAAATCGATGAACAACAGTGACAAAATCTATGCTAAAGTACAATTTAATAAAACTCATGCTTATATGTAAGGGGCAGGCAATAATTGACAATTTTGAAAAAGACTTACAAAGAGCATAAGATTTGAGTGTGTGTACATCTCTCTCTCTCTCTCTCTCTATATATATATATATATATATATATATTTAGATGATTTAGAGGCATACATAGAGTGCAAAAGAAAGAAAAATAATATGAGGTCAAACATCACAGTGTACCATGATTTAAAAATGCAACATGAGGTAAAAATTTTGTTTTAGGGACAGGAACTACAAAACTATCTAACACTGAATTGAAATCAACAGTAGACTTAAGGATAAAACAGATTTTGAAACTCTAACTACCTCTGAATACTTTAGTCGGCACACAAAATAATTTAGAATGCCAAGTTATTAGAGTTGTTAATGGTCTCAAAGTTGTATACTTCTCTAAGTATTAAATGCATGAATTATTTCAACTTTGATTTGTGTAAAGAACAACAGAATTTTGGTCAGAGAACAAAAAAAGCAAATAGCCTTTGGTTTTCCTGTATATATTATCTGGCTTCAGACAATGGAAAAATAAAAGAAAATAAATGATATTATTTTTACTCTCATTCAAGCAACACTTTCATTTAAAAATGGCAGAACTAGAGAGATAATACAGAGTCATAAGGCATTTGCTTTCCATATGTCCAACTCAGGTTTGATTGCCAGCATCACACATGGTCTTCCAAGCACCTTAAGGGTGCTGAATGCAAACACAGGAATAACCTCTAAACATTGCCAGATGTGGCCCCCAAATAAAGAAACAAACATAATTAATAATAAAAACTAAAATGTTTGGTGAATTCATTCAGTGTGCTTTCTCTGATACCCATTATTTAAATATTAAATAATATTAAATAATTATTTAAATAATAGTTATATGGCTAGATTTTTACAGTTCAAGTTTTTGTGCCAGGAGATAGTACAATGATAAGTGCACATGCCTAAAACATTCTGGACCTAAGTTGGATTCCTGTTATCCCACGGTTCCTTGAACATGGCTGAGTGTAGGCTCTCCTGTATCTCCCCCTAGTAATCCCCAGCACCACAGAATCTGAACAGCATTGCGTCCACTAGGCCTTCGGAATGAATTGGTGGCAGCTTGCTTGGCCACAAATCACAGGTCAGGCCGTTGGATTCCCCCAAGTACCACTTAAGAGCGCCTCTTAATTAATGAATATGTCAGTTAAATTGGAGTCAATTTCATTGCAACTGTTACTACAAGTGTGATTTTTGGTAAGTTCGTTAAAACAACTGAGTCTGTTACCCCATCTAGTAAGAGCAAAGAACAGTCTCTATTATTTAAATGAACTAAACACTATGGGAATAATAATATCGAGTGATTATTTGAAGCAGGTTTTCTCTAACCTCCTCCGGCCACAGTCCCCATGTAAACTTGTTCTCTTCCCGTGGCCTTCCTGTCCCGACTGTAGACCCCTAGTCTTATGCTGTGACTCCCATTAAATTTATTTTTGTGTGACCCCGTGGAATATTCTGGGGGTTTCCAGTTGAGAAATGCTGACTTAGAGGATTATGTAAGATGGCTCACTGAAAACCCTGAAACAGAGTATGTGTTCAACAAACACAGTTATTGTTTTTAGCAATTGACATTGACTATGAATTTGACACTGAGCATACATTCAGTTAAAGTCATTGGCATTAATAAAAATAGCCTTTGGCATCTCTAGCTTTTATTATGTTTGCTGGTGATTGATTTACAAAAATGCTCAGATGTGTTTTGAAATTTAACATCTAAAATTTTGAATAGTCCCTATTCTATAAGAATTTACCTCACTTGTCCCTGAGAAAGAAAAAAAAGAGAGCTCATATTTCTGTAATTATACATTTTAACTTAGAAATAATATTTTGATGACAGTTTGATATCCATATGGAAAATTTGTGAGATGTTAGTAAATCGAAAATAAATGTGCCTGTAGCATACTGCCAAGCCAAACAAAATACATTTGTGCTTCCATAATTTGTGGAAAGTGGCAGTTCAAGGAACTCCTCGAGTGCCTGTAGAAGACTAAGCACAGTATGATCTTTTCATGACCTTTAATGACTGTAATATGCCTTTCCTGCTGTTACTTTGTGCAGTCAGTGAAAACAAGGTGGGCGAACTGAAAATCCACCCAGTGTGTCACTCTTTAAAGACAGTTTGAACAACCACATATCTGCAGTTTACTAAATCTGGAACTTTTTTTCTTCTCTCTCTCTCCCTCTTTCTCTCTTCTCTCTCTCTCTCTCTCTCTCTCTCTCTCTCTCTCTCTCTCTCTCTCTCTCTCTCTCTCTCTCTCTGTCTCTCTCTATCTCTCTCTTTTCTTTTGGGTCACACCTGGGGGTGGTCAGGTGTTACTCCTGGATCTGCACTCACGGAGTCGACCTTGTGCAAGGTAAAATCTTCATGCATTGTACTATAACTTTAGCCCTTTTTTCACATCTTATCTTCAACAATATACTGTATTTCTGTAGCACATTCAAGTATTCAGGCAAGCTTTTTTTTTTTTTAAATCTCAGCTTTGTTTATTTGGTGGCCACATCTGGCAGGGTCATAACACTTCCTGGCTCTGTCCTCAGGAATTATTCCTGGTGATCTTCAGGGAACCATCCACATTTCCTGGGATAGAACCAAGGTCAGCCATGTGCAAGGAAAGTGCCTTAAACACAGTAATATCATTCTGGTCCCTGCAATTTTCCCTTTTTTTTACTTTAAAAGATGCAAATATGGAAAAGATAAGTAAAAGATCTAGAGACTAGTCGAATTATACTCATCCAAATTATACTTTCTGTTTAATGTAAATTAATATCTTTCCAGTAAGAATGATTTTTGGTATGCTACATCATGATTTAAAGTATTTTATATCACTAGTACTTCAAGGTAATTCTTATTTTATATTCTCACCAGCAGTACAATTATAATTATAACACTAGAATAATAATAATAACAATAAAAAGACTCTAAAACACAGGTAACTTTGCTAAAAAGATACAAATCTTTCCTGATTTTACCCATTGCTTTTTCCTTTTCATGAAATGTCTTATTATCTTTAAGCCTATTGTAAATTTAAAGGAGTATTTATTATTATAATTTATTATTATTTTGCACTTTGTTGTTTTTAGGTAAAGGTAAAGGCCCTCCCGTTGATCGTCGATTTGCTCGAGCGGACCCAGTAACATCTCCATTGGAGACTTTGTTGTTACTGTGTCTGGCATATCGAATACTCTCGGTAGCTTGCCGGGCTCTCCGAGAGGGGCGGAGGAAATGAACTCGGGTCGGCCATGTTGGCCGCTTGTAAGGCAAACGCCCTACCCGCTATACAGGACTAGTGAGATACCTACAAAAGGGCTAGAGTGTACAGGCTTTCTGGCTGGAGCAATAGCACAACATATAGGGCATTTGCCTTGCATGCGGCTGACTCATGTTTGATTCCTCTGTCCCTCTCGGAGAGCCTGACAAACTACCAAGAGTATCCCTCCCGCACGACAGAGGCTGACAAGCTCCCCATGGCATATTCAATATGCCAAAAACAGTAACAACAAGTCTCACAGTGGAGACATTACTGGTGTCCACTCGAGCATATCGATCTATGGGAGGACAGTGCTACAATGCTATGTGTAGGTTTTGAATGTTAAGAAGTCCGGTCAAATTCCCAGAAACAAATGGTCCTCTGAGCACTGGTAGAGCACCAAGCCAGGTGTAGTGCCCAAACACTGCTAAGTGGGATCCAAATATAAAACAAAAATAAAGTAACAAATCTTATATAGTCTGCTCATTATTTATATCACAGATATGGGCTGAAAGCAAAGAAATTTCAATTTTGTCTTGGCATTATAAATTTCACAGAAAAATGAGATTATATAGCTCATTGGAGTAATTGTAAGCTACATTTATGAACTTCTTTTAGATGGTTATGATTAATAGCTGAGAATGATTTGTTGTAAAGTGGTTTAATTCAATAAAAGTGTTCAGGGAGATTCAAAGGAAAAGTACTTATTTGATTGTTAGCTATAACCTCCAAAATGATATTAACTTATTTTAAAAGAAAACTAGTCAACTAAAATATATAAAAGTATTATGAATCCTAAACATGCTTATCCACTGTCCTGTAGCACTGTCCTCCCATTGTTCATAGATTTGCTTGAGTGAGTACCAGTAGCGTCTCCATTGTGAGACTTGTTGTTACTGGTTTTGGCATATCGAAAACACCACGTGGAGCTTGACAGGCTCTGCCATGCGGGCGGGATACTCTCAGTAGCTTGATGGGCTCTCCGAAAGGGACAGAGGAACTAAACCTGAGTCGGCCGCAGGCAAGGCAAACGCCCTACCCACTGCGCTCTCACTCCAGCCCTTGCTATTGCTTATACAAAGATTATATTATAAATATCCACGAAGTTAAAATATCCAATCCTTTAAACAAATGCCAACCAGTTAAACCATTTTTTGTTGTTGTTAGTTTTTGGGTCACGCCAGCTGTGTTCAAGATTCTACATTTAGGTATCACTCATGATAGGTCTTCCAGGATCAGATGGGCTGCCAGAGATGGAAAGCATGTAGGATGGAATCAAGGCAAACACTTTTACCTGCTATTACGATCCCTCCAGACTCAGAATCATTTTATTTATTAGTAATTTTTAATTTACTTTTTGCATTTTTGGTCACACATGGCGAGTCTCAGGGGTTATTCTTGCTCTATGATCAGGAATTACTCCTGGCAGTGTTTGGGGGGGGGCCATATGGGTTGTCGGTGATCGAGCTTGGGTTGGCCACGTGCAAGGCAAATTCCGTATCTGTTGTGCTATCACTATGGCCGCTTTTGTAAAACTTTAAACAGTGAATAACTATTCTCAAAGAGCTAAGAGAGCTAAGATGCTTTTACTTTATATATGTGTATATGTATTTGTATTTTAAAGATAAAGATTTAACATTGTAGGAGAAGAATGGGTTTGACAGGCTAATCTTAAGATACATCATAATGCTAATTATTTTGGGTGCTAGAAAAATGAAAGGACGAAGAAATGAAGACAGTATATATAAGATTACTAGAAGATTTTGTTTTAAAATTTAGACAATCTTAAACTATATTTCAATATACCACAGTTTAATTACATCCCAAATATCTATGTTTATAAACATAATTTTCTGATGCCTTATTTTTAATTAACTAATACAATTATTTTTCCATTTTTTAAAAATCAACAAAAATTAGTGGAAACTACACAAAATTTCATAATCTAATCACCAAAAAAAGATAAATACTGTGTTTACCGCTTGTATGTGCTTCCCAGTTTATGATTTAAAAATCATAAATTCAAAATAAATGGTGGGCTAGAATGAAGAATTATAATTTAATGGGAATAAAACTTAAGTATTCTAAGAATTTTGAAAAATTCTGGTGAATTATTATGATTGCACATTGTTAATGAACTTATTATGTTACATATATTTATTACATTAAATATTAGAAACATAAAAAATTAAAGTTTGCAAACATATATTTTATCCCCAGTAGTGCTCATTTTCCATCATAAATACAAAAGATAAGTTACAGTTGATGCATCAACAATGCATACCAATTCCAAGTGATCCAGTCGTATGGAATATACGCATTATCTTTATTTTTTTCCTCTGTCACACCTAACACCTGGAAACCAATGACGGTTGTATCCCCACAGTTCATCTTTTCCCAGAATTTCATATAGTTAAAACTCATATAGCATGTTCCCTCTGTCTATTGATTTGTTTCAAGTAATAACATGATTTTAAGTTTGTTCCATGTCAATGCATATCCTGATTGGCCACTATTATTTTTACCACTAAATAATAATTTCCTCTGGATGAACCACAGTTTATTTATTCATTTCATTTTTCCTAGTAAGGACTTCTCAGTTGTTTCCAAGTTTAGGCAATTATTTAAAATAGAAAAGTTTTTAAAAACGTGTTATCACATAGTTTGAATTTACATTTCTTTATTTTATTATTATGTCAATCATTTTTTCATTTTTTTTGCTACTCTGTACCCTCTTTGGTGAGATGAGAACGTTTGTCAATTTCTTAATTGATTTTTTTTTACAACTTGTTGAGGTTTAGTTGCTACTTGTATATTTAGAATAATAGTACTTCTCAGAGAAGTATGTTGCAACAATTGTCCCAGTCATTGCCTTATCATTTTACTCTCCTGAAGTCTCTTGTATACACATTTAGAGAGAAGTTTTAAATTTGTATAAACTACAATTTACTTTTTTATGGATTTTTGCCTTGACATTATAATTAAAATGTCTATACAGGGGCAGGAGACATTTTAAATAATTGAAATGTCTAGCAGTGTGCTTGACTTGCATGCTGCATACATGGTGTTAATCTTCAACATGCCATATAGACCTCAAACCCTTCCAGGACTGAACACTGAGCATAAATCGAGGACAAAGCTCTGAGCACAGCTGGGTGTGACCCCCAAAATAACAGCAGATATTAAATTTCTATGTCAACTAGATTTTATCTTCCAGAAAATATATTTTTCATTTTTCATTCAGTTTGTATTTTATTTGAATTAAATTTTTGAAAGGTCTGTTCCCTCCCCTTGTTCTTTTTGTTTATTTTTCATCATTATTTTGCTGTCTGGATTACCACAGCTTTATAGCAAATCTATAGTAACTTGATCTTGTTTTCTATCAATATTGTTTTGGTGGCTCTAACCCTCTTCATGTATACACTAGAATCAAGTAGTTTATATCTACAAAAAAGTGACTGAGATTTTAATGAAAGATATTTACCGAGACCTCCAAGCCTACTCGAATTGGAGTCCAGCATCTTCCACCCAGATCCTCCAAATTCCAGTAGGCGGGGGTCACACCCACCACCTGGCCCCCTGGCGCCGTGTAATCCCATCAGCGGCCAAGACTCAGAGACTATAAAATCCAGATCCCGGACGAGAACAGTGCAGTCTTTTGCTCCCGCGCCTGGGTGTCCCTCGCCGGGACCCCTTGGAGGGGAGCGGGTCGAGCTTTCCTTATTATTTCCTTATTATTTCTTATTACCTCATTCCTACTTTGGACAAACTTGCAGGCTATCGAATGTAGCCTGCCCACAGGGCAGAGTCTGGCAAACTCCCCATGGCCTACCAAATATGCCAAATACGTGAATATAACCTCAGGGCTAGGATGAAAGAGACGTTACTGGGGCCTGCTCGACACAATCGATGATTAACAGGATGATGAATTTTTTTTTGGAAAATTTACCTTTATAGAACTTGATATTAAATATAAAGAATCAAAAAATTACTTGGAGATATATTTATAGAAGTATACACTCAGAGACAATCTTAACTATTTTGTAGTTTGGAGGAGAGACTGTGTTTGTGTATAAATAAAAAGCTGCCTTCTCTGTGTTTGTTTTTTTTATGATGCCCTAACCTTGGCAAATTATATTTTAAAAATTATCCACTATAAGTCCAATATGTAAAATATGTAATGCAGCAAATATTTAATTGACATTTATTTATTTATTTATTTTTATCGAATCACCATGAGATACACAGTTAAAAAGTTGTTTATGATCAGGTTTCAGCCTTACAATATTCTAACAGTCAACCCTTCACCAGTGTACATTTCCCACTACAAATGGAGACAGGACTTCTATACCCACAGCAGAAAATGTTGAAAATCTCGCTCCAACTCAGGTTCTTAACAACCTTAATACTTTCCCACCACACCCATACCACCTCCTGTCCCTGCTGACCACAGACCTGTGACTATCTCTGTAATTTATTTATTTATTTATTTAGTTTTTTTTTATTGAATCACTGTCAGATAAAGTTACAAAGCTTTCATGTTTGAGTTTCAGTCATACAATGATCTAACACCCATCCCTCCAACAGTGCACATTTTTCACCAACAATGTCCCCAGTATACTCCATACACATACTTCCCAACACTCCCACTGCCTCTATGGCAGACAATTTACCCCAAACTTTTCCTCTACTTCTAGGCATTATGGTTTGCAATATAGATACTGAGAGGCTATCATGTTTGGTCCTTAATCTACTTTCAGCACACACTTTCCATCCTCAACAATCCCTCCAACCAATATTGACTTTGGGATCCCTTCTCTATTCCAGCTGCCTTCTCCTCATTAGGCAGGCTTCCAACTATGTAGCAGTATTCCTGGTCCTTGTTTTTACCGTCCTTGGATGTCAGTCTCATGTTATTTTATATTCCACAAATGATGCAGTCATTCTATGTCTGTCCCTCTCTTTCTGACTCATTTCACTTAGCATGATACTCTCCATGACCATTCACTTTTAAGCAAATTTCATGATTTCATGTCTCCTAACAGCTGCATAGGATTCCATTGTGTAGATGTACCAAAGTTTCTTTAACCAGTAGTCTTTTCCTGAGCACTTGGGTTGTTTCTAGTTTCTGGCTATTGTGAAAGTGCTGCAATGAACATACAGGTGCAGATGCCATTTCGACTGTGTTTTTTTGCATCCTCAGGATATATTTCCAGAAGAGGTAATGTAGGGTCATATGGAAGCTCAATTTCTAGTTATTTAAGAAATGCCCAGATTTTTTCCCAAGAAGGTTGGACTGGTCACCATTCCCACCAACAATTAAAGATAGTCCCTTTCTCCCCATAAGGGATCATATTTATTTATTTATTTATTTATTTATCTATTCATTTCTTTATTTGGCTTTTTGGGTCACACCCAGCAATGTACAGGAGTGACTCCTGTCTCTGCACTAAGTAATTACTTCTAGCGGTGCTCAGGGGACCATATGGGATGCTGGGAATCAAACCCGGGTCGGCCATGTGCAAGGCATATACACTACCCGCTTTGCTATCGTTCCAACCCCAAGGGATCATTTTTTAAAATGAACAAATTGTTGGCATTCCAGATGTAGTTCTAAGATTTTTATATATTCTAGGGAAAAGAGAAACTCAGGATTGCATAAAGGTGTGAAATTAATAGTTTACATTTTCCTCTCAAATGTTTAATATTTGTCATACAGTTATCTAGATTTATTCCACTTTTTTCCCTTTTTCTTTGATAGTTTTCAAACCTCACTCAGTTGTGCACAAGTATTGCTCTTGGTGGGGTTTGGGGATTGATTGTGGTACTAGGATTGAACCCAGGTCAGCTGCATGCTTCTGTAAAGGTATGTCTATCACTTAAAACCCAGTCATTTTTTTGTTTATATGAACATATTGATTCTAGTGTATACATGAAGAGGAAAAGGGCCACCAAAACAATATTGATAGAAAACACTTGTAATTCACCAGTGTACATTTTCCGTAATGTTCCCAATTTCCCTCTTTACACTCACTTCCACCTCCTTCAACTCCCTTTAACTCCTAACCCTAGTCTGCCTCTATGGCAGACAACTTTATTATCTCTCTGTCTTCTGTCTCTCTCTCTCTGTTTCTCTCTCTCTCTATCTGTCTCTCTGTCTCTGTCTGTCTCTGTTTCTCTCTCTCTCTCTCTCTCTCTGTTTTTCTCTCTCTCTCGCTTTCTCTCTCTCTCTCTTTCCTTTTGGTCATTATGGTTTGCATTCTATTTTTATAGTCAAATGAGACTATCAAAATATTTTACAAGAAAAATATTAAGTATAAGGTAATAGCTAATAGCTAATATTTTAGAAGATGAAATATTCTTTGATTTAGGATTGACACGTTGTTCTAATAATTTACCATCAATATTGTAATTATCCATAGTTCATAAGGGAAATCTAACATGTTCTTTATAACTGAAATGAAAATCTAATGTGACGCTCTCTAATATATGAAAATAAGATATGCTTCTCTTGCCCACCTTTAATAAAAATACTTTATTAAATATAACATTTCTTAGAGCATGTCCTTTTTCTCTGAAGAACTTCCCAAAAGCGCTCTGGCAAGATGGTCAGTACTTCAGGTCATTTAAGGTACAGCTGAATTGTGCAAATCTGACAACAGTTGAGTACTTGGTTCTGTCAAGATAATACTACATGACCCTGTAAATGTATTACTGCAAATGTGTAAGCTAAAAGTATTTGGGCTCAGCCAAGGCTACACCTAAAGTTCTTTGCGATCCAACTCACTTTGGGATGTCACATGTAAATTTTGTGTTCTACCAATGTAAGTTATTTTCCTGTGCTGAATTTTTATGTTTTGCTTTTCATTTTTATAAATAAAATATAATATATTTTTTAATTTCTCTGGTATTTATCTGACTTCCTCCTGTGCCAGAAAATTAGGTCTACAAAACAGGCATATAACATTTACATTTTAAAATTAATATACTATCATAAAATTGTGACTTACATTTTAAAAACATTTTAAATATTTAGTCCACTATAATATCAAATCTTTTGTCTTAAAAATATATTTCTGTTCTGTAGCTTTATTAAATTTATCCTTTCCCATAACACTTTAGAAAAAATAATTTATACTAATTTTGTTTCTTTTGTATCGTTGTAACATTTTTCCATAAAATTAAATCGATAGTTTTAACATACCACTAAGCCAAAAAAAAATTTTTCTGCTGTTTTAAAAGATTATTTTATTAAGAATATTGGTTAATCAATGTGTTTTATTAATCTTCTGAATATTTTGGTTGTTGTGTATTTTCTTATCACTATCTCTGGAGCTTTGGGGGGAGTGATGGAGGGGAAGTTGTGGCCACATCTAGCTGTGGGTTTACTTCTGGTTTTGTACTCTGGGATCACTCCCAGAATAGCTCAGGGACCACGTGTGGTGCCAGGGCCATCCACACGCAAGTCAAGTGCTTTACATCCTCTATTACTATTCAAGCCCAACTTTTAAAACACTGATGGCTTGTCTACGACCTAAAAAATTTTGTAATGTTTTCATCGATTTGCCCAGTAACATCTCCATTGTGAGACAACTTGTTACTGTGTTTGGCATACTGAATACTCTCGGTAGCTTGCCAGGCTCTCTGAGAGGGGCGGAGGAATCGAACCTGGCTCAGCCAGGCTGGCTGCGTGCAAGGCAAACGCCCTACCGCTGTAAAACTCTACAAACAACTTTACACTGTGTAAAATTTGTTTCAGCAAATTCAGTGTTTTCTAATACCCTTGTTGGCAAGTAGATACGGAAGGTCTAGTTGAAACTGACACTGCCATGATCTCTGACCCGAGTTCGATTCCTCTGCCCCTCTCAGAGAGCCCGACAAGCTACTGAGAGTATCTCACCTACACGACAAAGCCTGGCAAGCTCCTCATGATGTATTCCATATGCCAAAAACAGTAAACAGCAAGTCTCACAATTTGTTGTGAGATGTTACTGGTGCTCGCTTGAGCAAATCAATGAACAAGGGGAGGGCAGTGCTACATTGCCATGATCTGATGCCTCACTCCTCTGCTCTGACAACTCGCATTGCGCCTTTTAGGCTTCAGAGCTAAAGGATTCCACTGAACAAATTTCTACTTCAGCTATCCCCACATTCTTCTTTTTGAATGTAGATGTTATCCTATAGTACTTTCTAAAAAAAGGTAATCAGCTAATTACTGAAAAAAAAGATACTGAGATATATGTCAGGTGTTTAGAAAGTAACATATTTCAGTAGTGATATGAGATCGTTTACATCATAAATATTTTATAAGGTAAAAAAAATTGCCACATGGGAAATACAAAGTGATTTTTTTGGGTAAGAGAAAGACAATGATTTCAAGATAAAGTAATAAAATATTTCTAATAGAAGCCAGATTTTATCAATGTTATAAAATAAAGGTTACAATCTTGACAGGCATAAATAAATTGAAAAATAAGACAGCCAGGGATGAAAAAAAAGCAGGGTTCTATGTATTGGTATACTTGAATCATTTCTTTTTTTTCTTTTAATTACTATTAACTGTGTTTTCAGAGTAACAAATTTCTACATTGGTAGCTAAATACTTATTAATGATCCAATAGAGGAACAGTTAACACAACCTACTGTGTATTTTATGACAGATGTTATTTTGAGAATTATTTACCACACTGTATCACTGTAGCACTGTCCTCCCGTTGTTCATCGATTTGCTCGAGCATGCCCAGTAATGTCTCCATTGTGAGACTTGTTACTGTGTTTGACATATTGAATACGCCACAGATAGCTTGCCAGGCTTTTCCGTGCAAGCAAGATACTAGCGGTAGCTTGCCGGGCTCTCCAAGAGAGGCGGAGGAATAGAATTCAGGTAAACCGAATTTACCACATATTTTAAAAATATTTTATAGCAGCAACAATACATTTTTCTATGTACATTTTTTTCTGTGTAGATTTTTTTTGAGTAGTAGCTTTGAGATAGAGAATAAAATAAAACTAAATCTGGCCTCTTAACATGATTTATGTTAACTAATGACATTTCTTAAGAAGTTTGTCATTTCCCAATAATCTTACGTCATTTGCTACAAACTTACAAAATAATTTTTTGTAATAGCTGGTCATCAAATTCTAGATAACACAAATTGTAAAATAACGGTGCTGTCTTCACATTCATGCGTGTTTGAACAACGACAACAAAAAAAATTCTGTTTTATGCTACTGCTGATCTAAGAATTCTTTTGGATATGTAAGATTCATATAAGTAGTAAAGCTTAACAAGCTTACAGAAAACTTAGGAATTCAAAACTGACAGTAATACATGGAAAATAGTATAAATAAATCGATCACATAAATAAATATATTGCAAAGAAAGGGAAATCTATGTATACAAGTTCAAGTTGAAATTATAGCAATCTGCACCTTAGAAAAGCTTCTCAAAGAAAATGAGAGTACTGTTCATCAGTCTCAGTAATTAAAAACCTGATAACTTTTTCAAATTTATTTGCTACAAATTTTTGGAAGTACTGGATTTGTATAACTACTGTTTGGTTTAAAACATAGCTTTATCTGTAACTGACTTTGTGATTTTGATTATTTTCTTGGTTTCCTTTTGCTTTCATACTATAAAATGGAGATGTCAATAAAACTAATGTTTCAAAGTCTTTACAATAGTACCTGTGATAGTCAAACCCAAAACAGGTCCTATATGACCTACATCCAGTTTTATGGTGCTGCAATAATATTACATGTAAAACAATTCAAGCAAAATATGGCATTTGTCTCAATGTTATATTAATATGTTTTCTGAACGTTAACAGCATCGAAGACTGTCTTGTCCTCCAAACTGCTTATATGTGTCTTCTAGTTCAGAAAAAATCCTGCCCACACAGTCTACTCATTAAATAATGGAAGTGTGAACTCATCCGATTCCTACTTAATGACCCTATTAGCCACAAGCACTCCAGTTTGACATAACATTTGTAAGTATGCATATGTGCATGCACACGCATGCTATAATACCCATATTTTTCTTTGAAGTGATCTCCTATTTTATGATGGCATAGGGAACACAAAGACACGATTTTTGTCTATTGTTAAATCCTTCAGAAGCACTAAAAAAACAATTTTGAAGACATTTACAAATATGAGGAGTAATGGCGACAAGACAACAACATAACATACGTCTGAAAGTTTATGAATACAGGGAAACAGCTTGAGACTCTGTAGGATCTGAACTCATGTTAGGAAATGGGAAAAGTTTATTTAGTACATGAATTCCTTGACAAAAGACGAAAGCTAGCAATACCACACACATGAGGAAACAAGACAGGTGGAAAGAACAAAATAGTGGAGTCCAACTAAAAATTAATAATACAATCTATGGGGCTTGAGTGATAGCACAGTGGGTAGAGTGTTTGCCTTGCATGCGGACTGGCCCGGGTTCGATTCCCAGTATCCCATATGGTACTCTGAGCATCTCCAGGAGTAATTCCTGAGTGCAGAGCCAGAAGTAACCCTTGTGCATTGCCAGGTGTGATCCAAAAAGCAAATGAAAGAAGGAAAGAAAGAAAGAAAGAAAGAAAGAAAGAAAGAAAGAAAGAAAGAAAGAAAGAAAGAAAGAAAGAGAAAGAAAGAAAGAAAGAAAGAAAGAAAGAAAGAAAGAAAGAAAGAAAGAAAGAAAGAAAGAAAGAAAGAAAGAAAGAGTTTAAAAAAGAAGAATGCTATCTAGGTAGAAATATAGAGAATACTTCAGTGACGGTTGATTATATATACGGGACCCAGGGAGCAAACCATGCCTTCTTCTCCCAGTCTCAGGAAACCAGGGGTCACGCCCATAAGGCACCTCCTGCCTGCACCATATAATCTCCTCATTGGTCACCCTCCAGAAGTCACAGCTGGGCTGCTTCTCCCAGAAGGGAGCATACAATGAGGCCCCCATAACCATGCCACCGGACTCTATGTCAGGCTGTTTTCACTCAGGGCAGCGCAGAGGGGGGCGGATGAGAGCTCTTCCCACCTCAAGGGATCCAGCTTCGGCAGTTGACCTACACTACCCAACCACCACCATGCTCCAGGCCTCTTTCCACACAGTCAGGTCAAACCTCGCATATGATTGAACATATTCCTGAACACATCATAAGACACTCCCTACCCATTTTCCATAATTACCACACCATATTTGATGAGGTTCAGACCATAGGCAACAAATCATAGAGGGATATATATATTGCTATATTGATATATATATATATATAGCAATAGCACAGTGGTTAGGGTGTTTGCCTTTCTAAGCAAACTAACATGGATAAAAAAAACAAAATAAACAAACAGAAAATATATGATATTAAAAACTGATAAATATAAATTTGACTCAAATTCTACAGCTAATATCTCATAAAATAAAGATAATTATTTATCCCTAATATGAGATAAATATTATAAAATAAAAACAGAAAAAAACTCTAAATGCATATAAATCTAATAGTTTAAAGAACTTCAAGAAAAGATCTGGATAATGAAGTTAATAAAAATTTATCAAAAATAAATAAACAGAAAAAGTAATAACAAGGAAAGAAAATAGAAAACAGCAAGCCATCATTTTCAAAATTCCAAAGTCCAAACAATAGAGCTCCAGATGGAAGAGGAAGAAAAGCAGATGGTGGAAAATAATTAATAAAATTATTAAAATATTTTTCTAGAACAGAAAGCTATGAATTGCCAAAATTAGAGTTCACCCAGTGTCCAGTAAAATTAATTATAATACTCATGTCATGATATCTTATGAAATTTTAAAATATTGTAAAAAATGATAATTTCTGGTAAGTTTTAGATAGGGAAAATAAAGTGTTCAGTAACAATGCAAAATAAATAAATAAATAAATTTTGATAATAATCAAAATTCCAGGAACAAGAGAGTTGAGCAACACACAGTTCAGACTTGCCTTGCACTCTGCAAGCCTGGGTTTGATCTCATAGCGCACTATATTGTCGCCAGAGAGGCACCAGGTGTGATCCCTGAACTCAGACCCAGAAGTAAGCTCTGAGCATCACCAGGAGCTGTCCAAAAAATTTAAACAACAACAAAATCTGAGGAAAATAACTCTAATGCCCTACTACCTCCAGCTTTAGTCCCATGCTCTAGCCCTGTGAAGTATTTTTCCTTTCCATAGTGTTTTTTCCGCTTCAGCCTACTAGGGAGAGTTGAAGTAGGGAATCATAAAATCACCTATATGTGATGCCATACAATTGTTGCTGTGGTCAGTTGTCCTACCCATTGTCGTCTTCCTGGTGTTAAAAAAAATGCTCTAATTTGGTGATTCCCCTTAAATCAACTTACCTCCCTACCAACATACCCAGTTTCTTTGCCACACTTCTACTCAACATGAGGGCCTCTCATCACCCTGCTTATCATATGAGAGATTTTTATTTATGCCCTTCTATACACCACTTTACTAATAATGTAGAACATACTTTTTAGTCACCAACATTAAACAATGCCAATGGACATGCATAGAACTTAACAATTCTCTATGGGTTTATGGTTTCTTCAAATCATCTGAACAAAACTGATTTGAAAGTGATTTTGAATATTTTCTTAACATCTCTCTTTATATATACACACAATACAACAAAGGTTTATTTATTCAATAACTATCTTCAGCTTACAAAGTCCTTGGTGAATCTTGAAAAGAGAATAAATACTTGATATAATAGCTAATATATGTAAATGGCTATCCAGCTAAACAAAATAGTAATACATATATGTAATATTAATATTTATATATTTTGCCAACAATTTTTAGGTGATACATTCAGGGAAGAGAGATTCCCTAGAAATCTAAGTAACTGGCGAATAATTAATTTATTAGAGAATTACAAGAAAAATGTCATCCTATGAAATATTTGTGCACATCATCATCTTTTAGATGTTATGTAATAGTTTGCACTGTAGCACTGTCCTTCTGTTGTTCATTGATTTTTTCAATGAGACTTGTTACTGTTTTTGGCATATTTAACATGCATGGGGAGCTTGCCAGGCTCTGCCGTGCAGGCGGGATACTCTCAGTAGCTAGCAGGGCTCTCCGAGGGATGGAGGAATTGAACCCAGGTCAGCTGCGTGCAAGGCAAATGCCCTACCTGCTGCACTATTGCTCCAGCCATGATTTGCAAAATGTGACTCAACTAAAAACACATCTGTAAGGCACATTATGTATCAAAATGCTTTTATTTGATCCCCATTTTGTCTGAGCACTTTGGATCCCACAACATTTAATAATTTAGTAACAGCAATCTTATGAATAGACATTATCTTTATTTAAAACACTTATCTATAGGGAATATATTATCCATAAACTAGTTTAGTTTAATTGGTGATACCAATCATACAAAAGGTTTTCTAAAGGTTAATTTAAATTCGCTTATTAATAAATAATTTAAAGTTTTATGTTTCCTGCTCAGTCTTTAAAAAAGTGAACAGTTGGAACTCCAGTGATGAATTTAGAAATAAATACACACATGTTGGTTTTTAACTATGAATACTTGAAGCATGTAAGATTGCAATGCTATTAAAAAGAAAAACATACATAAAACAAGCATGAAATGAGAGGAAAAGAGAATAAGAGAATAACAATGAGCTTAGGAGTTAGCTTTCCTATTTTAATTGATTCCCTTTCATAAAAAACTCAGTGATGATTTAGTTATTTCACTGTATTCAATATACAAACATTTTCCATTACAGCCCCCCCAATTTTTAAAATATCTACTAATAAGTAATTTGAAATTTTAGTTAATTTTATTTATTTACCAATAAAGGTATGTTTCTATGTATTAAGCTTGAACCGGCTACAGGAATCATATTTCACAACTTGTATGTTATTGATGGTATCAGAGTATCCATATTTGAAATTATATTAGAAAAATAACATAAGAAGAATTTTAAATTTTAGACTCTTTGGCTTTTGTGGTATTATCTATTAAAATCCCAAATAATAAGTATATTTTGTAGTTTTTCAATAGTTTAAGGATTCTGCCTAGAATAGTTGTTTCTCCTTTATTTTATATACAAGTGACTGATACTTCATAGGATAACCATGAAGTGAGAGGGAAACTAATTTTTAGTACTTATGATAGAAAAGTATAGGCAATCTTACAGCGAGTTTAGAGTTTCGTTCCATTTTATGGCAAATAAGTTGCCATTATTATTGCACAAGTTGTAGCATGAGAAAAATATGAAATGATAAAGTTTAGTTTTAAACTTATGTGTAAGGCAATATGAGCCATTATAATCGAACAGGTCACTGCAAAACCCTATTCTTTCAAAGAAACATACACAGATGAATATAAATAGTTAAAATTGGCTATATCTGAACTCTGGAAAACAGCCTCTGTTTTGTGGAAATCAAGAAAATGCTGACCACAGGAAAAGGCACATAATTATGCTTAGTTTGAGATTTTGTTTTGTTTTATTTTGTTTTATTTTTTTTTGGCCCAACTCAGTGGTGCATGAGACTTACTTCCGACTCCGTAGTCTGGAATCACTCCTAGTGTTGCTCAGGAGATCATTTGGGATGTGGATACTGGGGATCGGACTCGGATCTGCCATGTGTAAATCAAGAGCAGTACCTGCTGTACTTTCACTCTTGTCCCAAGACTGAGTGACCACTTCGTAAGCTGAAGGTCCAGGGTTTGATCCCCAGCTCTACACAATACCCAGAGTACTGCAAGAAGAGATCCCAGTATACAAAGGCCAGAATATATCCTGAGCACAAACAAGTGTGGCCACAAAAGCAAGTCAAACATAGAGAGAGGGACATTTACAATCAAAAGTTTTAGGAACTTGTTTTGTTTCTGCATGTCCCTTTCATGACTCAGTGATGGTGTTAAAGATGTCAGTTCATGTTTCCATAATTTGTCCTGAAACATTTTATCTGAATTAAAACTATACTAAAATTTTATTAGAAAATTAAAGAAACAGAGGAAAGATAAAAATCTTGAACATAAACCAATATAGAATTTTCAATCTCAAGAGAAAAAATAAAGTAAAGCGTAAAACACCTTTGGGATATCATTGGAGATAAAAAGAATTGTATAAAAGTAATATGTGAAAGAGATAATATAAAGAGGAACACAAATATTTAAAGAAGTAACTATGAGGCTGTTATCAGATGTGGTAAAAACTTGAATTTACAGAGTCAGTAAATAATAAAATATTCACAAGAATACACATTATAATCAATTTTTAAAATACAAAAAGTTAGAATCTAGAAGCAATAACTCAGAAGTTACTTTTTCAAGTAAAATTAATTGTTTTTGCTATTATTTGGGGGTGGAGTTTGCTATCGAGGAGTCCGAGGGCCACTCTGACCAACAGAACAAGATTCAATGTTACAAAAGAGGGTTTATAAGTTATCACAAGGAACTGTGCAGTTTCTCTGATCAAACATGGTCAGAAGCATGCAAGGCATGTGCCTTAATACCTATGTTATTTCCTGGATGAAAAATTAGACTAACACTTGATAAGCTAAGACTAACACTTGATTTCATAGCAGAAACTAGGTGGCAAGAAGGTAGTGATGATGATCATAAGTTAAAAAATTAATACTGATGAAGATGAATTATTTTATGAAGTAAAACTATACTTAGAAAAGCAGGAAAACAGACTGGCAACACAGCTTAATAATGGCCTGAATGCAAACTCTGCATGTGAGATCTTGCCTGTGTTGGATTCCAAGCCCCTCAGGTCTCCTGATCATTGCTTGGAGTGAGTTCCAGGCAAAGAACCAGGAGTCACCCCTAGCACCATGAGGTATCTCACAATTCTTCTTTTAACAAATAGAGAAAAGGGAAAAATTAATAATCCTTTGATAAATAAAACCTGACTTACATACAGAATGAACTCTCTCATATGTGAAATATTAAAAGGTATTCAATGGCAACAACAAATGACCTAACACAACAGAATCTAAAAAGTCTACAGAATGAAGCTTACCATTGCAGTGATATTCAGGGAGTGGGCAAAGGGGGAGTGGGTTTGAATCATCAAATG
Organism: Sorex fumeus; assembly: GCF_029834395.1. Lineage (NCBI taxonomy): Eukaryota > Metazoa > Chordata > Mammalia > Eulipotyphla > Soricidae > Sorex > Sorex fumeus. The sequence goes on along the minus strand of NW_026606096.1, from coordinate 18,830,819 downwards.
TCTCATGAAAACTTCAAGAACACACACACACACACACACACACAGAGTTTTAGGTCATTTTTTGTTACATCCACAAATTATTTAAGGAAAATAATGTCCAAATTATTTTGAATATTATAAGGAAGAAGAGGAAACTAAATATTCCTTGAAGCTATCATTACATTAATATAAAATCAGAAAAAATACAAAAACAAAAATGTACAGAATTATAATCCCTGTGACTGCAGTTGTAAAAATCTTCAAAAGCAGAAAATCCAGGATTGCTGCAGATTACACTATAACCTAGCAGGATTTATTCTAAAATCTAATAGCTGATCATCTACTTTATCAAACAGTAGTCACAAAGCTTTGAAAATGCAAATTAATAACAAAAAGAAATAGAACAGTCACTCAAACACTTGGAAAATATAGAATAAAGTATTAATAAATATTTTAAAATATTAAACTGTTTCCTGATTAAAATAATATATCAAAGAGCAGGTTTAAGACTCAAGTGGTTGAGTATATGACTTGCATGTGCGTGTCCCTGGGTTCTATTTGTTGCACTGCATAATCCTCCCCAATTTCCCTATACTGCTGGGTCTAATCCTCCCAAATCACTCCCAAACAATACATATATAGAGATATATAATGTATGTATAATCATTATATATACTATATGTATAATCATATATATACATACATATCTATCTATATTATTTATCAATCAATCAGCTGTCTATCTATCTATCTATCTATCTATCCATCTATCTATCATTAAGTATGAAAGAGAACCAACTTTTAACAACCAAACTTAAAAAGGTGCCTGTCAAGAAGGCAGGTTCGGGGGCTGGAGCCATAGCATAGCAGGTAGAGCGTTGGCTTTGCATGCGACCATCCCGGCTCAATTCCCAACATCCCATATGATTCCCTGAGCACCACCAGGAGTGAAGAGCCAGAAATAACCCATATGCATCCTGGGTGTGACCAAAAAAGAAAAAAAAAGGCAAGCTGGGGGTGTAGGGTAGGAGATGACGGACATGGATGGAGGAAAGTTGAGAATGGTATTTGGATAGGTGCCGCATTATTGTATGTCTAAATTTCAACTATAAATAACTTTATAAATGAAAATCCTTTAATTTTTAAAAGGGTGTAATAAAGAAATGATACCCTCTTAGTATTTCAAGCCATATTACCTAAAAAGAATAAAGAAGAAAAAGAAAAAAAAGTGGCTGCAGTAGAAGAAGTCTGGGAAGCAGAAGGGAAAGTGGGGAAATTGGTGGAGAAATAGGACAGTGGTGAAAGCACTGGTGTTGCAATATTGTACATCCGTAGCTCAGTCCCGAATAACTTTATAACTCTGTAACTCCTGGTGATTCAAAAGACTTTTTAAATGTGTGTTACATATCAAAATAAAAAAATAAAATAGAAATTTCATATAGTCAAAAACTAAAGACAATTATAACTTCTGATTTATTAAAAATAAAAAAATCAAGGTGAAGATATGGTCATCCACTCCCAGATGTCTATTCAAATTACACTTATTTTTTTCTCCAAAAAGGGATATTAGAAGCGGTGTATGTATTAAATAACTAATGAAAAATTTTCCTCTAATGAAAATAACTTCCCTATATCAAAAGCATGTAAGTCAGAACCCATTTCAGGGGTGGGATTCCTGAAGCAGCAAGACAAAGTTTTCTCTGTGTTAACTTTTCCCTCCACATAGCCCTTAACTTATATTCTGACAATATTTTCTTCCATTTTCTCCATGCAGCAGTAATATTTTGCTTAACACTTAAATGCCTTTTACTGGGCGGCTGGAGCAATAGCACAGCAGATAGGGCATTTGCCTTGCATGCGGTTGACCTGGGTTCGACTCCCAGCATACCATATGGTATCCTGAGCACAACCTAGGGTAATTCCTGAGAGCACATCCAGGAATAACCACTGTGCATTGTCTGGTATGACCCAAAAAGCAAAAAAAATGAATAAATAAATAAATGCCTTTTACTTCAGAAGATCAAACTAAATAGTGTTCCTTTAACAGTTCCTTTTCCTTAAATGATTTCAACTGAAAATGATCTGTTATCATCTGTGCTATAGGAAATATGAAAAAATAAAGCCTTGTTTATGTTTGCTTATATTGATGGTTTGTTTCATGGTTTGAGCATTTTGAGAGTAAATGGACAAGGGAGGCATTTTATAGGATGTCAACTGGAGAGTAATAATGAAAGAATTTCCTTTTTGGTGGGAGAGTTAGGAAAGTCCAGTCTTATTTTTCCTTGTGTTGACTTCACTCAACTCAAGAACCATGCATGACCAGCTGGTCTGGCACTAAGGTCTCATATCACAGTGGAGATCCTCAGTGATGCCCTTCTTAGGTGGAGTAACTCTTGGTGGAGTTACTCATCCTGACATATAGGGAAAATCGTAAGACAGACTAGTGGCATAATAATGCCTTGCAAGGTCAGGAGCTAGAAATTTTATTTTGCCTTGCAAAAGAGGAAAGCTAATTTAAAAAACTTGATCCCTTTGCCTTGAAGAATGTGTATTCTGAGCTGTATTTGTCTTGAGGCAATTTCTTGAAAGTCTTTACAAGTAGAGCAACATAATGGGTTGAGTGCCTAAAGCCAAGAGGATTACCAGCCTGGATTAATGTTTCCAAATCATTGCCTGAGTATGCCAACCCCAAAACTGTGGTTCCTCTGTTGAATCAGCCATGATTCTTCCCTGTATTGTTTCCCTGGAACTCAGATATAAATCCACGCAGGATTTACTCAAATATGGGTAAATTTCCATTTTTTTAAACTTACCCCATTGATATCAAACATAAATATCAATACATTTATAGACTGGGCCCCACCTCCATCTGGAAATTAGGAAAACAATGTAGCAAGCTCTCAGATTGATGGTCTACATATACTAAGGAACATAGCAAGGAATTATGAGGTTATTAGCAAAAGAAAGACCAGTATTTTTTAAGCAAGGTCCTGTACTTGAGGGAAAAGCAGGGTCTCCTCTTGTAGATAAGGATTGCATTTGTGTTGGTGTGAAAACTCAAGACTGAATAGTTTAAATTTCCTTCAGGAGAGAACTTGAAATTGCAGTAAATGTTCAGAAAATTTTATTCACTATCAATTTGTCTTCTCTTGTTCTGAACAATGTTATAAACCATCATTTCAACTCCTTTGTCAAAACCAGTTCTAAATCAGACTAATTTCTTCATCCATTAGTGTCTTTTTAATTATCTCCAGCTGTGTCTGGTTACTTCTGAACTTTAAGTCACAAGTGATTACTTTTGTATCAATTAACTACTGTCCCTCTGCTCCTATTAATGAAGCTTCAGAAGATGAGAAGTCTTAACCAAACTGTTAAATAATATAGAACTCTGGTGAACAAACCCATGTCATGTATGTTTCCCATTTGATTCTCTAAGGGAATTCACGTGTACCTCAGTGATAGTTTGAAGATTATTTTACACTAAAAATGCCTTAAGATTTAGTGGTTGAAGGAAGAAACCCTCTCTAAGTTGGCCACATCTGACTAAAATCATGCCTAAGAAATGAAAGCATTGAAAATACCCTCTTCAAAGTCGCAGGTATGAAATTGCCCCCAACAAGCCTAGAGCTGTACAAAAAATTTTAAAACCCACAAACTCTTTAGGGCAGAGATTTTTAAGGCAGAAATGAATGTTTCCATTATTTTGCAGTTCACCCCAAACCTATTACAAGGAAGATATCTCACCATCTAAATCCTTAGAAATTTTTGTTCAGATAAACAAATTCATTGGAAGGTGCCCCAGGGACAGCCCAGAAAGGACCTGATAGAGCTGGCCTCTTATCATGTTGCCCTTCCTAAAAATAGCCTTCCTACTTTCCTACATAAGCTGCATTTTGTAACCAAACATGCAACATAATTATCTAGTACAGTATCTCTCAAAATGGATAATACCACCTCTTTGGGGCATTATAAGGGCCAGGAGGTATCAGTGACTCAAGTCACGTCCATATTTGCACTGTAGATTCACTTAAATGAGGTTTATTTCCAGGTATGATATATGTGTATTTTATTTTTGTTTGTTTGTTTTTCCTGGAAAAGGGGGTAGTAGGCCAATTAAAGCTTAGAAATTCTGACTGGGACAAGTAACTCACCGGCTTGGTACTAAGCAATGCTTTTTTTCTCTACCCATCACCTTGTCTCTCAATGGATGGGCACCTTGTTCAGTCCTGGACTAAATCTGTAAGTGTCAGCCAGCGAGAAGGAAAATCAGACTATGAAGGCCATCAGCATAAATTACAGGCAAGAGTTACTCAATATTGCTGTTCCCTAAGTCCCCAGTTATTGTTCCTAAGGAAATTTTGCTATTATGATTTAAGAGCCTTTGCTTCTCCTTCTATTGACCTTTACAATAGATAAAACATTTCCCCCACCTTGTTGCCACCACCCTGGTGCACTCTGCCTCCCTTCTGCATCTCACCCTAACCCTCCCAGTCTCTCCACTCCTGTTCCCAACCCTATCTTCTTCATTTTCCCTTTTCCTCCCCTTCCCCCTTCCCTTCTTCTTTTAGTGGTGGGGGATGGGGTACACATAGAAAGTCTTAAGGTTCACTGTGAATTCTCGCTCTGAGATAAAGAATCACTCCTGAAAATACTTGGCCTGTTAGTTCAGTCTCATGGCACAATGATCCAACACCACATGGGTTGGGCAATGCTGGCTACCACCAGGGACACATGGCCACGTTCAGCATTCTACAGAGCTATCCCTGTCTCAGAAGGCCATGCAATGACGGTGTTGAACCTTAATCAGACTTTCACTTGCCCTAACTCCTAGACTATCCCAAAGATTAGTTGTTTTTGCTTTTTAAACCAGAATAATGGATGGCTGAAGAATGTATTTAAAATAACTGATTTGAGATATTTCACAAAGAACTCTTATTAAAAAAGTATGCACCTAAAGTATAGCTAATTTAGTACAGGGCGAGCTCACGTATCCCAAAGTATGTTACTTGGGCTTTCTTCTGTTTATAGTTGAGAGTTGGAAGTTAAATATTTCTAGGTGATTTTTTAGGAGTAAAGAATTCTAGCAAATAGCATGTGCAAGTTTAAGTATTCATAGATGAAAGTTTTCTATCAACGATGAATCACGTTTCCCAGTTCTATGATGTAGAACTCTATATAAAACATATATATATGATTTATATATATAAATCATATATATAAATTATATATATAGTTCTACATCATAACTCTGATTGAGTCCATGAAAAACACTTAATTCTAAATAATCTTGTTCTTGTTATTTAAAAACAAATGAGTTGATTTGTACTCTTGCAAATAAAATTATAATTAAATAATGCAGCTATTGAGGAAACATATCATACTGTAGACATATGTAAATATATTAGGAGAAATATGGAATATAAATGAAGAGAGATGGTTTATGCCCACTTATTAATATGCATACAGGAATTATAGAGCACAAGTGCAAATACAAAAGCCTAAATTGATTACTTTTGAGTTTTTTCTTTCTAAATAATTTTGCTTGAAATTTTTCCATAGAGCCACACCTGTTGGTTTCCAGTTGCATACTTACATGGTTATTCAGTTCTACATTTTATTGTTTTAAAAATTTGCTGCAAATATTCATGAAGGACATCAAAGTAATTTAGTCTCCACTGAAAGATTAAAATGCAAATGTTCTTATCCAGCAGAAGAAAGCTAACTTTATTTTAAACAATATAAAAATGATAAATTTGTTAATATATCTTAGCCACAGAAATTATATATTTATGCCCAAATGAATGTGCATAAATATATACAAAATATATAAGCAGATATAAATGATGATTCTTACCAATATGTTTGCATTAATTTTGCTCAAAATTAAATTTTAATATCCAACACACAGTATTTATTATTCCAGTATTGTATTCCATTATAAATAGCTAATGATAATTATAGCTACAACAACATTGTATTTCAAACAATTCTTGCAAGAAAGGAGACAGGAAAGTTTATATTGTGGAAATTTTTATGACCTTCCTTGCAATTGTCTTGCCATTCTCAACTTTTTTCTGAAGAATATGGGAAGTGCTTTTCACATGCATGTAGTATGATGTTTAATTTACCTAATAATTTAAACAGAGAATAGCAAGAAAGATAAAGAGACAAAGATATATGGATGAGATGTGTGTAAACCACACAGACACACACACACATACACACATACACACAAAGATTCCAGAGGTGCAGGAAATTGAAAGAAAATTTTAGACTAGGTGGAATGGTTTTTGAGAAATGTCATTGTGGGTCATGAACAGAGCTTGTGTTAATAATATTGCTTTAACTTATAAGAACATAAACTCTTGATGTATGAAATAAGAGTCATTTTACTTCTTTAATAATTGATTTGTTATCACCTTCAATTTTTGAAGGATTTTTGAAAGTAACTGAAAAAGTTTTATAATAAATTTTCATAACTTATTATTTATTCAGTTTTTGAACATCTTCATGCATCTCTCTTATCTGTACTCATTTACTTCATTTAACTCTTTCTCCAATTCTTATTTGTACATTCTTTTACAGGATAAGGTAAAGGCATTTTACTGCATAATTTCCCCACGTATATCTTCTAAGCACATTTTCAAAGTCCGTTATTATGTAGAAACACATGTTTTTGAGATTGTTATTTGTTTTTGATGTAACCATTACCAAAGTAGCTATATCAGTCCACCACAATCTGACATGCAGGTTTATTATTCAGTTCTCTATATAGTCATTATTGTTGCTATTTTGTTATTTTTTCTTTATATTTTATTTCCTTTATATAGTCTAGAAATGCCTGCACATAGGCTTTAGTATATGTTTACTCTTACATAACATTTGCTATAACTATCACTATCACTATCACCCTGTTGTTCATCGATTTGTTCGAGCAGGAGTCAGTAATGTCTCCAGTCGTCCCTAGCTGTTACGTGCTAGTGTAGCCCAATGGTATGTTGGGAGCTCTTTCAGGGTTAAGGGAATGAGGACCATCATTGTTATTGTTTTTGGCATATTGAGTATGCTACGGGTAGCTTGCCAGGCTCTGTAAACATTTGCCATAACTCATAATTCTAGGGTGCTTGATCAAATATTGAATACTTTAGCAGCTATTACTTATTTCTTTTCTTCTAATAATTTTTTGACTCTTGTTTGATATTTCCTATTAAAAAGTTTTCATATATAGTTCTTATTGTGTTACAGATTTCTAACATGCTACTCATTTTCTATTCAATATTTTCTATTTATTTTTAAATACTTTGAATCATCATTCAAGTTCACTAATAACTTTATGATTCCCAACCTAATTTTTTCTAACATTTTACCAGGTTTCATACAATAGCTTGAATTTTCTGCTTCAATTTTATTCAAGTTATGTTATCTTCTATATCATATTATATTTGTCACAGGATTTCAAAATGCTTTGTAATTCTGATCCTTAGACTTCCCTATATTTGAATCTATTACTGGTTCCATCTTTAGATACTATATTTTATGGTTCCTTTTTTGATTTCATAACTAAATAATCACTTAATCACTTAACTTCCCGTTAGTCGTCGATTTGCTCTAGCGGGCGCCAGTAACGTCTCCATTTGTCCCTGTCCCGTGTTAGTGTAGCCCAATGGCATCTGTTCACTCCGGGAATATGAAGGACCTCAAACCGATCGTTCATGATCTTGACGAAGAAGTCTGACCACCTGGACGAAGAAGTCTGACCACCTGGTAGGTGGGCGGCCACGCGGTCTTTGGACATCCCGTGGAATCCAGTCGGTAACAGCTCTAGTCCAGCGGTCATCTTTAAATCTCATTACATGACCAGCCCATCTGATTTTTGACACCTTGGCAAACGAGACAGAGTCCCTGATTCTTGATCGACGGATATCGGAACTCCGGATTCTTTCTCTCATTTGAGTGAAACGTGATATTCCAAGCATAGCTCTTTCAATTCTTCTTTGGGAGACCTGAATAGTGTTCTCATCCTGTTTGCGTAGGGCCCAGGTCTCTGAGGCATATGTTAATGCAGGAAGAACAGTGGAAGAGAAGAGATGTGGAGGTTCTTCGTCCTCTTAGCTATTTCTTCGACTTTCTAGAAGGCATTCCAAGCCGCTCTCTTCCTCCTGTGCAGCTCAGGTGTCAGGTCATTTGTCATGTTGACTTCTTGACCCAGGTACACATAGCTGTTGCATTCAGAGATGGTCGTTCCATTGAGAGCGAATGGGGCACCAGGAACGAGGCTGTTTCTCATAAACATTGTCTTCGTAAGATTCAGCTGTAGTCCTACCTTTCCACACTCACGGTCAAAATCGGCCAGCATTTGTGCCACTTGGCTGATGTTTGGTGTTATTAAAACAATGTCATCAGCAAAGCGGAGGTCATGTAGTTGCCGACCATCTATCTTCACTCCCATTTCTTCTTAACTTAATAATAATAATAATAATAATAATAATAATAATAATAATAATAGGTAAAGGTAAAGGCCCTCCCGTTGATCTTTGTTTTGCTCGAGCGGGCCCAGTAACGTCTCCATTGGAGACTTTGTTGTTACTGTGTCTGACATATCCAATACTCTCGGTAGCTTGCCGGGCTAATAATAATAATTAAGGGATGAGAGCCTCAGGTTGAATTCCAAGTGAGGAGAATGCTTCCTTTAGGTTGAATTCGGTTGTAATGAGATGCCTGCCTTTTGGAGATCTTGGAGTCTACTACTAAGGATACTATAAGCATCTCTTTTTGATTTACAGAGTAATGCTAAGGTACTTGAGAGATTTGACTATTATTATTTAGTTTATTTAAAAACAGCCCAAGCTCATACTTTGGAGGGTTGTAGTCCACTATTCACTGAATTACTATGTAGACCCAGAAGAATCCATCTCAGTTTCTCTTCCCGTTACCTCCTTAAACTGCAGCACTTCATGCTCTGAGAAAATACAATGTGCCTCACAGGCATTGTTTTTTTTTAAATTTTATTAGTGAAACACCATGAGGTACAGTTGTAGATTTACAAATTTTTGTGCTTTAATTTCAGTTATACAATGATCTAGTACCCATCCCTCCACCAGTGCCCATTCTCCATCATTTACATTTTTTAAAATATTTTTGTTAGTGAAACACCATGAGGTACAGTTGTAGATTTACAAATTTTTGTGCTCGAGTTTCAATTGTAAAATTGTTTTGAGTTAATTTGCTCCAGTCTACAGCAGCCATGCCTGACAGTTCCCAGGAATTGGAATGTTTATGAGTAAAAAGTTGATTTTATGTGTTCTTCCTTCCCTTCAGAATTCAGCAGACATAGCCTCTTAGTAACTGAAGGGCCAGGATGCCTCTCTGGTGTGTGTCAATTTTCCTGCCTTAACAACATCTTCAGTTTGTTGCAAGTGTCTTTGATAAATTCCCCCTGTTCAATTTTCTGTTCACCCTTTAGTCTTCAGCTATAACTCCAGTACTCAATGAAGTCTTTGGAGAATTGGCTGGTACAGAAGACTTGCTTGGAGTATCAGGCCTTAAGAATTATAAACCATTGTGCCAGACAGCATAGCACTGTCCTGTCAATTATCATCATTCAAACCATTACTGCTATTAATCCATTTGTGAAGAAAATGGATTTACTGGGAGAAATTTATTTAGAGAAATGTGGGAGGACTGAAAGTGATACATGTTCAAGAGAGAATGAACAGTTGTTCAGAGAGTTAGAGCTAAGAATAGCTTTGGGGAGCAGGTTATATGTATATACTTTCTCCAAATTGTTCTCAACAAGGAGTTTTCTGCATACATAAAAGTTAATCTGTATATTGTCACAGAGAAAGTCTTGCATTATTTTTTTCACTTTAAAATAATTGCATTTATTTATTTATTTATTTAAAAATACTTTAAAGAAACAGCTGGAAAGACAGTACAGTTTTTTTTTTCTCTAATAGTCTCAAGACTTAAATTGATCAATCTGTACGTGGAATTTTCCATATAATATTTGACCTTAAATAAACAACAAAATTTTATTTTAAAAATATGAATATGTATTATTTGAAAACAACAGGAGTTAGAAATAATAAGTCATATTAACATCTCAATTAATATTATTCTCTAAGAAGTTGGTTTTAAAAGTTTCAGGTTTAAATAAAATTTTAATGTATCTGCAGCCAAACTCAGTGGTTTCTAATTTAGTTGAAATATGTAGCTTCAAGGTTTTATATGTCTACTCGTTGAATGCAATAAAAGTATAAGCCACTGGATAGGACATTAAATTAAAAATAACTTCTTGGAAAACAAAGCTATACTGAAACACGATATAAAATGACAAATAAGTAAGACTGTTACGGAGTTTTAAAATAATGGATCTTCTTTTAATGTGACACTATACAAATCATAGGCTTTGATCAGACTGTTGGGTGTCCTTTCGTTCTTTTTAATAGAAGAGACTTCTGACATTTGTAATCGATAGTTCTGTTTTTCTGCCTTATTGAAAAATCTGCTTCATAACTACAACTGGAAAGTGAGAAGGAAGATAAAATAAATCTGGGGGGAAAAGGTAGAATGTGATGTGTTTCTCAGCTGATTAATCAGAATCATTTTAGGTCATTAGAAAATAGCCTAACTCATCATATAACAAGGAAAAATGCCATGTAGTGCTTTTATACAAAAGTTTGAACATTATTTGATACTTCACATTATTTTTTTAAATTTATTTTTCTTGAATATTAGCTACTTTGAAAGCATAAAATAAAGTATTTCATTTTTAGATGTAAACACTCTTATGTGGTAAAGGATGCCACCTGGCTTTGAAAATAAACATGGCTGAGCTCTTAGGTTTATGTTAAAATCAATATGTTAATCCAATTTATTAGTTTATTTGACAAACTTGTAAAGAATCCTTAGGCAAGGTCAGGCGTTAATTGGTATTTTTCCAGTTTCTATCAGTTCAAGTGAAATCTCAGTGCTGCTTCTAAAAGTATAATTATTTAACTAAAATTTTTACATTGTTGTCATAATCTTAGATCTAAATATCATTTAAAATGCAATCATATGCAAATATATGATGATTGCATACAGTACTAGACGTACATTAAAGTATATGACCATTAACTATTGGCTCAAGGCAAGAATTCTTATTCTGATGAATTCAAGATACAGGTATTAAAAATGATTTAGTCCTTATGTGCCTGAAGGCCCTAAAGTTAGATAATTGATCAAATACTCATTTTGGTTTCCTCTCTCTCCCTCTAAGTGTATTATCACAGGGGGTCTAAGTAGTTATTTTGGGGCATATTTTGAAAACATGAGTATTTATTGATAAAATGTATTTTCAATTCAGTTAAAAAGTATCCAGATTGAGAACAGTATTGTAAGTATTTCTATTTAATTTGAGATTAATTCAAATTAGTCTTAGTAAGATAAGACTAAGTATATAAAATTAAGAATATTTTGAATTTTTACTTACATCTTAATGTTCAACACTATAATCCCGTTATTTCTGACAAGTTTTGCTTTAAACATATGTAATACAAGAAAACATAAAAATAGCTTTAATTTTATTAATATTTATTTAATAATTACTGATAACTTTCTGGTCAAGCATGTGCAAATGTGAAAGAAATACACAAGTTGAATACATATTTCACATACCTGACATAATGTTTTAAGTAGAACTGTACTGTAGCTCTGTCTTCCCTTTGTTCATCCATTTACTTTAGCAGGCACCAGTAATGTATCCATTGTGAGACTTGTTACTGTTTTTGGCATATTGATTAAGTCACTGGTAGCTTACCAGGCTTTACCATGTGGGCGGGATAGTCCTGATAGCTTGCTGGGCTCTCCAAGGGGCAAAAGAATTGAATCCAGGTACGTCAGGTGCAAGGCAAATGCCCTACCCACTGTGCTATCGCTCTAGCCCAATGTTTTAGGTAAATAATTTAATTTTGTCAACATCAACATCATATAAAAGGACAATTATTTCATGGCATTTTAATAAAATTGCACATATTTAGGTTACCATGGAATTGTAAACACATTCTCAAAAACTTGATAAAAATATTTAAATGCAAGGGAAATAAAAATAAGCTATTTTTTATATCTGAAACCTGAAATTATCACAACAAATTCTTCAATTATGTTCAATAATTTTCCATATTACAAATATATATATATATATAACTTTTCAAGTTTGGTAGCAAGTACAAAATTGAATTTTAATTTTGTTATTCATTTTCCCAAAAAGTAAGTCATTTATGTTTATAATTTAAAAACTCACATGACTGAAATTTTCTTTTGTTCGTGTTTCTTGTTTTATTTAGAGCAGTCACAGGGTTCTCAGGGCTTACTCCTGACTCCGGGTTGATGGATAACTACTGGAGGTTTTTGAGGGTCATATTTAGTACCAGGAGACAAATCCACTTTGTCTGCGTGCAAGGCAAACACATAACCTCTATGCCCAGACCTATTGAAATGTTTTTGATTGTCTATAAAATCACTATTACTAAGATATTTAATGCCAGATAGTCCACTGATTAATAGTGTGCCTTAGAGATTTCACCTCTAGCACACAATTAAGACAACAAAGTGCTCAGGAATTTGTGTTTCAGGAATATTATTAAAGGATTGCATTGTAGAATTCAACTTTGGTTATGTAAGAACATTAGCATAACACTGAACATATAAAACTGAAATTATAGTAAATTATTTTAAATAGAATTTGAATCTTTAGTGGACAATCTAACTTAAAAATTAATTTTGTTTTCTATTACTAAAACAATATTGTAAACTGATATTGTAAATGCAATGCTATTATGTTTAATTTGGACCAGATACATTTTTTTCCTCATTAAACCTTGTTTTTAATATGTCTCATAATTCTGTGACAGATTTTTGGTCAAGTTTTTTTTTTATTAAAAAGTACTGATTTTAGAAACTAACAACTTAAACTGCTACACACACAAAACCCAAATGGTCCACAAAACAATTTGCTTTCCTTCTGAAGGTTTTGCAACACATTGCTATCATTGCCCAGTCTTTTATATTAAACTGAAATGGCCAATTGAAGCAAAGAGTTCTGAAACCTTTCTTCCACCACTTATTAAGACTGGGGTGGCAGGCACAGGGAATAATATTCATTTAGCCTCCTGAGATCTTCTGGGGGGACTTGGTTACTTTGCCAGCTCCAGCTACCTTGTCCACTGCTTTGATGACACCCACAGCAACAATCTGCCTCTTATTGTGAACAGCAGAACATCCCAGAGGAGGGTTGGACATTTGCCCCGAATACAGCACACCTTGGTGTAATCTCTGGCAGTGAACGTGATCTCCTGATCACCACCAGCAATAATTCCTAAGCACAGAATCAGGAGTCAGTTCAGAACAGTTCCGGTGTGGCCCCAGAACAAACAAAAAATAAACATATATTCAGTATAATTTTATGCACTTTACTTAATGCATAATGTCTTTATTTTCAATTTTAAAATATATGGATTATTACATGTATTATAATAATGGTTGAGACAGTTTTAATAATAGCAAAAATTGTTAAGCTTTTATATTAAGATACTTTATTAGTGGCAATAAAGTCTAACTAAATTGACAAAAAAATGAAGTATTTGTGTAGCAATTAAATTTTGGATTAGAAGACTTTCTTGGTAGAGAAATAGTTTTGGAGTTCTATTGCATTAGTATTTTATCCTTGTGATTTCTTTGCCTTATAATTTACTGGGTGAGAAATGGCCACCTTAGAAAAATGCTAATTGAAAGGTATGCTTTTGAATTAGCCTTTAATACAAACAGTAATTCACTAAGTGGTAGCCTGGTTGCCTAAAGAATGAACTAAACTTCAAATTTACATCCAAGGGGCAGTTTACACAAAAGATCAAATCGAGCTTGTATGCCAGCATGAAAAAGTTAGCATTTAAAAATAAACCCAAAGAAAAATCACACGGAGATACTAAATCAAAAAGAGCAAGGCAGGTATATATTTATTATCTATATTACAATTCCTATATTACAATAGAAATGGGCAATTTAAAATATAGAAAATTTAATATAGTCTAACCACTGGGGAAAATGTAGTCATTACAAAAAATAGATGTCAATATAGACAGAAATTATGGGTATAAATATATTATGGGTATAAATATTGAATTCTGAAGGGCATCCTAATTTTATAATGAACACAAAATTTAAATCTCTTAATCTTAGAAGTACTCTATCACCTAAACTTGCTGATAGCAATCAATTTCTTCATGAATAGGATTATAACAGCATATCCAAATCTGCAATGTTTCATTTTAATCAAATTTTAAAAACTCCAAATATTACCTAAAGAGACATGTCTTTGCTACCATATTCAATTAATACTGGAGTAATTATTATAATTTTCATTAAATTATTTGTTTCCACCATACTTCTTGAAATTTTTAAACAAATATGTTAATTATAATTTTTAAAATTTAAGTGATAGCGCAGTGGTAGGGCATTTGCCCCTCTAGGAGAGCCTGGCAAGCTACCGAGAGTATCTCTTCCCGACTGCAAAGCCTGGCAAGCTCCCCGTGACGTATTCAATATGCCAAACACAGTAAAAGTCTCAAAATGGAGAGGTTACTGGGCCTGCTCAAGCAAATAGATGAACAACGGGAGGACAGTATAAAAATTACCATTTTATGCCCAAATTGGATGAACCTATGCAATTTAAAACAAATCAATACTCACTCAACCAGGTAAAAATATAAATTACTTACATGATATATAATTATAATTCATTTTGTTTTATTGAATATTATTACCTATTATATTTATTTCAAAATAATCTTTTTACAGAAATAGTATATGAGATAGTTGTTTTTTCTAATCGAAAATTTAAAAAGTTTCATTTCAGAGAGAAAGTATAGTGGGTAAGGTGCTTGCCTAGCATGTGACCTGGTTATATCTCGGTACTGGTCCCATGAACTCCACTAGGAGCAAGCCCCAAACACAGTGGTGGCTGACCCCTAAAGCAAATAATAAACCCTTTTACATCACAGTTGGCGGATTTAGAGGGATAAGCACTGAGATAACGGCACAGGGAATAAAACACTGGTGAAAGATAGTGTTGCAATGTCATATGGTGAAACTATCAATCATATTATGGAAGTCAAAATGCATTAAATGAAATTTTAAAATATAAAATTAGAAAAAATGTTTATAGTATTATTCAAATAAAATATTAAGATATCTTACAGAATACAATCCTACCCTATTAGTATTTCTGTAAGATTGTATGTTCTATGAGATTAGAGTCTTATTTGCGCTTTATTTCAGAATGAGCATTTTTCTCACTCTAATATGAATTTTGAATAATTTAGAAATCTTTTAAGCTTTATTTTTTAGGAACTGTTTCCTTTTGTGATCTAGTGAATATATTTTTTCTCTACCATAACCCTCCAGAGAACTCTAATTTATACCATCCTATGAACTCAGAGGAATAATTGGCCATATTGCTCATTTGGAAGCAGAATTACAAGGCATTCTATGATAGCATCTTCTGTTATTACATTTACTGTTGATTATCTGTCAATTATTTTTCTTAAGTTGATACACTGTCTTCTAAGGTCCTCTCAGGCAGGAAATCAGGAATTAAATTTAATTTTAACACAGAGACAGCTTATTAACTGAGCCCTTGATACTTTTTATACCACTATTTAAATGACAAACTGCAACTTTAGATATGCTAATAGAATTTTTTTAGAAAAGTTAATTTTCAGGACACTTTAAAGACTATTGTTTAAACACACTTATTTTAACCTGAGCAAAATGATAAAAAAACTTATATGCTAGATTTTAGATTTTGATATCAGGATGCAATTTTCCCTTCTTCCAACGAGGCCTCTATTATAACTACATAAAAAATAGCAATTCTCTAAAAACTGAATCTTACCAACAATGTAATATGTACTTTTATAAGCATATAAACATAATTATAAAAGAATATTCATTGATTCTATGTAGGTAATTGAAATTCTGTTTATATGCTCTTCAATGGTTATAAAAGAGTTTAGCAACCTTTATTATAAAAAAGTTAGTGAAACACTATTTTATATTAGAGGAATATTTTAAGTAAGGAAATGTGTATGTCTGTAAGAATAAGTGATACTCTATGCCACACCTTATTGAGAATTAAGTTTTATCATAGGAAAGGTAGCATAAGCTTTGGGGTCAGAACTAAGTTTAAATTCCAACTATACCATACTCACAAGCAATAGTTTATTTGACCTAAATTTACTAATGGTATACAGAGAACATAATATTGGTATCACAGGTTTGTATTGAATTGAATAAAATTACTCAAGTAAATAATTAGAAAACTTTAATCACTTAATCACTTAAGTGATTCCGCCCGCACGGAAGAGCCTGGCAAGCTATCCGCTGTGTATTCGATATGCCAAAACCAGTAACTACAACTGGTCTCATTCACCTGACCCTGAAGGCTTCACCGACATGGCAGCACTGAGAAGGATGAGAAAGGAGAGGCCGACAAAATCTCAAGGCCGACCTAGGCTGCCACAACGAAGGAAGACAAAAATGATCGTCTGTACTTTCAATGCACGTACGCTAGCATCAGATGCATCCATCCAGGACCTGATGGTACAAGCGCGAATGATCAAGTACGACATCATTGGTCTGACCGAGACAAGAAGACACGAATCTCACCATGCCGTTTTCGACACTGGAGAAGAATTGTTCCTCGGAACATGCGATAAAAGAGGTGTTGGAGGCGTCGGTGTCCTTGTCAACACAAACTTGGCCAAGAGCATTGATTCATTCGAATGCCTAACAACCCGAATCGGACGTTTACATTTGAATAGATGTGGCTCACTGCCTGCAGTTTCTATCTTCCTGGTCTACGCACCAACATCTCATTATGATGAAAGAGAAATCGAGAAGTTCTACATGGAGCTAGAGAAGTTCTATAAAGAAGACCACACCTTCTACAAGATCATTGTGGGTGATTTTAATGCCAAGATAGGACCGAGAAGATCAGCTGAAGAACTTCACATCGGGACCCATGGCCTAGAATGGAACGAACAGGGTGAGAGACTGTCTGAGTTCATCATGTCGACCAAGACCATTCATGGTAACTCACAGTTCCAGAAGGCAGAATCTAAACGATGGACATGGGAGTCTCCCGGTGGACGATTCCACAACGAAATAGAGCACATCATATTCAATCGACGGTTTTGCCTGACTGATGTCGCTGTTGTCCCAAAATTTCGAACGGGATCGGACCACCGTCTCCTTCGTGCAAAATTCTACTTCACAGAGCGGGGAGAAAGGGCTGCAAAGTTCAAAAAGAGAACTCCCAGAACGACCACCAACTGGGAACTCTTTGGTACTATTGCGGCAACATGGGAAGATGCCATTGTTGACAACATTGACGAGGAATACGATCGACTGGTTCAGCACCTCCATGAATGTGCGAGGAACGCCAAGAGAGAGATAGCCACAAAAAGTCGCCTATCTTCGAAAACTCTTGAGCTAATTCGCCAGCGTGGTTTGGCGCATGCCTCAGGCAACCGCAAGCTAACGTCCGAGCTTGCAAAGCAGTGCAGAGATGCGATCAAGGAAGACCTCAAAGAGAGAAGAGCAGAAGTACTGGTAGATGCGGCAGAAGCCGGGAAAAGTATTCGTAACGCCCGCCTGTCCTTCGCCAAATATAAGACCAAGATGACTGCCCTCCGACGTCCTGATGGATCCATCACATCCTCCAGAACGGCAATGGAGAAGATTATCCATGACTTCTACTCAAATCTCTTCGATAGCCATGTCCACTTGCCGACATACCAAATTCCACAGGATGGGTATGTCGTTCCCAATGTTCTCCCTTCCGAAATCCGACACGCCATTTCGTCAGTAAAGAAGCAAACAACACCCGGCCCAGACAAGGTCAGACCTGAACACCTGAAGAACCTGCCGTCAGTACTCATCAATACACTGGCTCGGCTCTTCACTCGCTACCTGTCTGAATGCAAGGTTCCATCTCAATGGAAAACAAGCAGGACCGTACTACTGTTCAAGAAGGGAGACATCCATGACATTGGCAACTATCGCCCGATCTGCCTATTGTCTGTCATCTACAAGTTGTTCACTCGAGTCATCCTGAATAGGATTGGCAGAACACTAGATGAAGGACAACCATGTGAGCAAGCAGGGTTCCGCAAAAGATTCAGCACCATCGACCATATCCACACGATAACCAAACTCATTGAGGTTTCTCGGGAGTTCAAGATGCCGCTCTGCTTAACGTTCATTGATTTAAAGAAGGCCTTTGATTCTGTTGAGACGGAAGCGGTCATTGAAGCCCTAGCCAATCAGGGCATTCAAGCCCAATACATCAGGATCCTCCGTGAGCTGTATTGCGGATTCACTACCAGGATCTCACCATTCTACAAAGAAGTGATCGTTGATGTCAAGAGAGGGGTGCGGCAGGGTGATACCATTTCACCAAAACTCTTCAGTGCCACCCTCGAGAACATCATGCGATGAATATTTTATATCCTTTTGAAATGGAATCCATCGCGAATGAGTATGAAATGAAAATCCCCGTTGTTCTAAAAGTTCTTATAGAGTACCCACAAGAAACACACATTTTACGTATAGAAATAACACAATTATGAAATCCCCCAGCTTCATCATTAAAAGAAGAGAAACCTGTCAATATTAATTTTGAATTAAAAATAAAGGTGACAATTAAGGCATTCATGGCTAGTTTCTTCATTTCAAGACATGTTTATTGTGCATATTGCTTGCTGTTAATATTTATATATTTTAATTTCATAGTAATATGTTTCCAATAATATGAAAGAAAATTAAATTATGATATATGCTTCCACATGCATATAAACGCTTATTAATAAATATCCAAGTTCATAGCTTACAGACAAGCTTTTTGTTTTCAATATGTGACCTTCTGTGAGAGATTAATGAAATACACCAGAATTTCTGAAATTAATTTTATATTAGTTTTCCCAACTGTTATTATCATAATATGTATATGTATTACTATCAAAAATGGCTTTACTAAAGGATTAATAAGATTAATACAACATAATATAAAATACTTGCTAAAAGAACTCAAAAGATACTTTTCTGGCTCAAGCATGACACATGATTTGAGCAATTTCTTAACCAACTGTAACACTTTGGAAGTCGGTTTTAACAGTGATTTTATGAGAATAATTTTATGTAGGAAAGTAAAATGATGTCTGAATATATTCAGATGTGTACTATGGAAGCAAAAGTGTCATAACATAAACTTAATTTAAATGATATCTATATTCTTTATTTTATTTGAACTTTATAAATGTTAAATACTGTCTATTCACAGAAATATTTGGTCCATTACTGACACCTATTGTGACCCTGATATATAATGGACACTGAAAAAAGACACTGCATGAAAGCGGTTTCTTTTGTGATATAAAGAATGTCGCTGAGGGTATGTTCAGGATTGGCAGTTATCTGACTGAGATGGAAAATTTCAAGTCAAATTTCACCTCTAGCAGAAAATGGCATCTTTATACTCCAGTTCCCTGGTATTGGTTTTTGATTATTTAATTAGCAACCAATTTATCAAACTTTCTGTTAGGCTCTACAAATCTATGCAGCAGCGCTTTAAAGATATTTTACAAATTATAAGTAGATTGTTATGATTTTCTTCTCAAAATTACTTAGCACAGTGAACCTACATTTTGTTGAATTGGATACAAACTTTCACGAAAATTCTAGGGATTAGCTGTCTATTATTTTCTTGGGAAAGCGCAGGCATTCAGTTAAGTAGAAAATTTAATAAAACTAAAGGTTAACTACTTTAAAGACCCCCAGTAGTTTTTCTTTTTCTGTTACCATAGGAAATAGTATGCCAGATATTTGGTTAGTTTACTGTGCTTTTCTATGAAACCAGATAATATTTAATTTATAATGTTTGCTTCATTCTTAGTCTATAAATATTAATAGCTTCCTGTGTTTGCCTTCTAGGACGCAGCATGAGAGTAATAGAAATTTGTGAAACATGATTTTGGCTTCTAGTTATAACAGTTACATTTTGGAATAAAACACTTCCTCATTTTATCACACATATGGTCACCATTACTCAGAATCTTTCCCTTAGTTCCTAGAAAACTACAATACATTATTTACAACAAGTGAGATGGCTTTAATTATTGCTTCCCCATTATATTACTTTTTAGAGCAGGAAAATGTTTAACTTGCAAAAACCAAATTTAGAGTTTTTTATAAAATAGCGTTTCTCCACCAAAGACCATTATGGTCCCTGTGTACTCCCAGGAAATTCCAAGAAGTCATAGTTGAAAAAAATGTACAGTGAGGGCATTGGCACAAGACTAGGTGCAATAGGGGGTCAACAGGGAGAAAACAAAACAAAGAAGGCAAGAAGGACGACTCAGTTGGGAAAGTTGAGAAACAGTGATCTAAAAGCACTATTACATTAAAAGGAAAACTGATTAGAACTGATTATAAGGAAGCACATGGAACTATTTTGTATAATTTTTTAAAACATGTTTATTTTTTGAAAATTTAAATTTTATAATACCAGAAACTTTACAGGGTTTATTCTTTTAGTTATTTGACTTCCTTTGAATATTTGGATTTATTTTTAAATTATCTTCAGAATTTTGGACAGATGACCAGTGTTTGGACCAGTGTTTTCCAATTATTTTTCATGCTTACAGAACTTAAATCAGCTTTTAAAATCGCTGCTTGACATTTCATAAGTATTTCAAATTCAGAATAGGGCAAACCTTACACAATACAGAGGCATAGACAGAGCAATCTGATATTTAAAAATAGCAAAAGAGACTCAAAGAGATCTTAATAACATTATCTCTCTATGGAAACTTTTTATTAATGTTTAGACTAGAGAGAAATGACAATTAGTTGACATTATACTTTACTTTTAATGTTATTATGCATTGAGGATTGTGTGTGAGGGTGTGTGTGTGTGTGTGTGTGTGTGTGTGTGTGTGTGTGTGTGTGAGAGAGAGAGAGAGAGAGCAAACTGTGAGAGTTCAGAGTATTGTAGAAAGAATGGATGGGATTTGTCTTCAAACAATGATCTCCTAAACCCAGAAGAAAAGAAAATGGATTAAAAGCGACCTATATATTTACTGTGAAGGCCATCATTAAAAATGTTCATTACTTCCAACTTTCCTTAGAAATGACATCTAGAGTTAATCTTTTAACTCTAGACAACTCTAGAGAAAATAATAAATGTTTAAAAAATATTTTACAAGTTTCTATTATTAACTGAAATGTGTCCAGTCCGAAAGCTTACATGCAGATATAATGCTTAATACTCAGAATGGGACCCTTACTAGAAAATGTTTTTTACATTTTTATAAGGGACACCCCTTATAATGGTATTCAGGGAACTATTCCAATCAATACTGGAGGGGGTCACAAAGTAATGAGTATTGAATTCAGGGCCTCATGCATACAAAACAAGGGCTCTACCACTTGAATTATCTCTCCAGTCATTTCTTAGGAAAGTTGGAAGCAATGAAAAATGTCAATAAGTCAAACTAAAATCATTAGATAAACCCTAATTCAACATAGTAGCATTGTTATTAGTCACAGTGATGTATAAAGGACAAGTAAAATGAAGGCAGAAGTGTATTAATATCTAGAGCAAGAAAGAACTTCAGACAGATTCTTTCTTCATGACCATCAGAAGAAAATAAGTTTGTCAAGATGTTGATCTCAAATACCCCCCCCTTTAGATTCTGAAGAAATTAATTTCCGTTGGGGCTGAAGCGATAGCACAGCAATTAGGGCATTTGCCTTGCAAGAGGCCAACCCGGGTTCGATTTCCAGCATCCCATATGGTCTCATGAGCACCGCCATGGGTAATTCCTGAGTACAGAGCCAGGAGTGACCCCTGTGCATTGCTGAGTGTGAACCAAAAAGCAAAAAAAAAAAGAAATCAATTTCTGTTCTGAACCTATCCTGTCTGTATTACTTTTCTTTGCCAACCCTAGTATAATAATATAGACATTCTAATCTTGTTCCATTATGATACATTTATTTGTCTACAAAAAATCATTTGGCTAGCTCAAATTATTAACTTACTACTTTGCATGAAAAAAAAAAAACGATACCAGAAAAGTGTAGATTCCCCTCACCCTAGTGAGGAAATATTTTAAACACAATGAAGTAGTCAAAACTAGTTATAAAAGACTTTGCATATAAAATTCCTTAAATTTTGACATATAAAAGTAGTATTGTTTTCTATGTTTCCCCTAACTTTCAGTCAATCTACAGGATTACATACCAGCTAACTTTCATAATTTTAAGTATCATTCCTGAAATCTAGAAACCACTGTCTGAAAAGTTAAAACTTGCGATTACAATACTAATACAGTATTATGCTCTATTATTCCCTATTTTACCAATGTATGAATTATTTGATACGATTATCCTTTGTTTTTTGGGCCCCACAGGAAGTGCTCAGTCTTTACTCCTGTTTATTTGCTCAGAGATCATTCCTGTATTCCAGGGACCATATATGCTACGAACTCAAGTGAACAGCATGCAAGACAAATGACTGACTTTCTAGCCTACCAATGTTTGTATAAGGTAGATACATAAATATTTACTTTATGTGCAAGAACTTTTATGTTTTATATTAATTTTAAAGTTTATAAATATATTGACTTTTTAGGAAATGACATAGATTAGCTATATACAACCAAAGTTATTGCTTAATTATTTTTTGTTTTCAATATTATACATAGCAACTGCATACAAATTTGAAAATTTAGTGATCAGAGTTTTATATTTTATACAAAAATTAGGCATATAATGTTATGGCATGCTTCAAAAATAGAAACATGAAGAAAGCTTTCAGTTCAAGTTTAGTTTTACGAAGATAGCTACACCTAATTAAAAATTCTCCTCTCTAGAGTCATAATTTTTAAAGAAATTTGACAAACACTTGTCATGCACTCCTGAGAAATTTCACTTTATAAAATTTTATTTTAAATAACTTTAAAGGGATATTAAATTAGAAATATGAAATGCGACATGCCTCCACATAACTTCAGAAAGAGCATGAGTTTCCTCAAAATAATATAAAATAGCAAAAAATAAATAAGAATGGAATCAGGGATGGATAGAAGGAGGGAGGAAAGAAGAAGGAAAGAAAAGGAGGGAAAGAAGATTTTTGGACAATTTACTTAAGTTGTCCATATAAGTCCAGAGAGATCCTCAGAGTCCTGCATCACATGATTTGCATCCTAGAATCCCAGGTCCACCTAGAATCTCACGTTCCACTTACCATTGCTAGAAGTGACCTGAAGCAATGAATTGGGGAAGCCCCAAACCACCAGGTATAGATCCAAAACAAATGAATGGTAACATGGTATGTTTATGAATTAAATATTTTTTTTTATACATGAAATCACTTGTATCACTTGTCATTCCATTGATCTTCAATTTGCTCGAATGGGCACCAGTAACATCTCCATTCATCCCTGTTGTGTGCTAGTGTAGCACAATGGCATCTACTCGCCCCAGGAACATGAAGAGCCTCAAAATGTTTATTCAGGGTCTTTATGAAGAAGTCTGACCATTTCGTAGGTGGCCAGTCACGTGTCCTTTTCACGTCCTTTGGAATCCAGTTGGTAACAGCTCTAGTCCAGTGGTGGTCTCTAAATTGCATTATATGTCCAGCACATCTGATTTTCAATGCCTTGGCAAATGAGACAGCATCCCTGATTACTGATCGTCGACGAAGGTCGGAACTTCGGATTCCTTCTCTCACTTGAGTGAAATGTCATAATCCAAGCATAGCTCTTTCAATTCCTCTTTGGGATACCCAGATAGTGTTCTCGTCATACATGAAATACTAGACATTAATTACATGTACAATAAATAAATATATGTATATTATTTTTCTCATTGAAGAAATATAGGATAGAAATTTTCCACTGGAGCTAAGGATTTTTCAATCCTGGCACCATGAGCTCTTTCCCCTACCTCTACAAGATAGCTCTTATTTTGATATTTTGATCTTCTCAAGTTTAGTGAAGTCAGTCATTCAGTCTATGTCTGAACGCCTTTTATAACAAGCAACACCATATGCTGCATGCTAAAGTTGTCTTTATAAATTCCATTACTGAAATCTGATGATCAGTTTCCATAAAATCACATATATTTCATTGAGCCTATACTTACTGATACTTCTATGCATTAAGTTAAAAGTTCCTATTGCTGTAGTGGTTTTAAATTTAAAAGGACAATTGCTAAGCTTCCCACTAACACTTAACACCCATAAAGTATGCATGAACACTAGCAAATACACACAAACGCCACTGATTTCATCTTCAGGCACAATGTCTCAAGAGACAACTTAATTAGTTACTTGTGAACTCTGTAAGTTCCAAGATGGTGGAAATGAAGGAGCTTTATTATTATTATTATTATTTTATTATTATTAATATATATTATTATCAAACTGGAGCGACAGCACAATGGGGTATTTGTCTTGCATGTGGCTTAGTGGGTTCGATTCCTCCATTATGCCAAAACCAGTAACAGCAAGTATCACAATGGAGACATTACTGGTGCCTGCTCGAGGAAATCAATGAACAATGGGGCAGCACTATTATTATTATTAAGCATAGGTCTGCCTCATTGTGAATGAAAGAAATGCATGTTGGATATTGGTAGAAAAAAAGCATTTAACAGCCTGTTCTTCCATATAAATTACTAATGTTGAAGCAAGTGAAGCTCACTTATACTTTGTTACTTTCCTCTTTCCTTTGCCTGCAGCTTTTAAGCTACTTTATCCAAACAAGTGATTGAACTTGCAACATATTTTATCTGGTTATGCTAAAAACTACTTTGTGCAGATGTTGTCAAGCAGAAGTTTGCAAGCCAAAGGTTATTTACCTACTTTATTTAATATAAGAATTTCTTGGTATCCAGAGCAGGTGATATAGTAACAGGTAAGGCACTTATTTATGGTTCCACAAGCCACACCATGAGTGATACTTGGGGCATATCTGCATTTATGTCCAAAGGACCACTGGGTTTAGCCCCAATAAAAACGAACAAACAAACAAACAAAAAAGTTTAAGACAAACTCTTTTTTAAAATTTTTATTTTAAAAGAGATGCCTTTATAAGAAAATATTTTAATGAATCTAGGACCTATTTGTCATTGGATCACTGTCACTGTCACTGTCCTCCTGTTGTTCATTGATTTGCTCGAGCGGGCGCAGTAACGTCTCCATTGTGAGACTTGTTGTTACTGTGTTTGGATATTGAATACGTCACGGGGAGCTTGCCAGGCTTTGCCGAGTGGGCGAGATACTCTCGGTAGCTTGCCGGGCTCTCCGAGAGAAACGGAGGAATCGAACCTGGGTCACCAGTTCAGCTGCATGCAAGGCCCTACCCACTGCTATCGCTTCGACCCATCATTGGATGACAAGGACTAAAACTATAGTTTAGAAAAGGCATAATTAAATAATATGTTATTAAATGAGACAGCCTCAGGTAGATTAAATAATAACGATAATAATTATTTCAAAATATCAGTAAAAATGATCAAGAACATAAAAGAGAAAAAAAACAGTGAATGGGTAGTTTTGAGGGAGATATGGGTCAACTGGAAAAGTGACAGCTTGAGAAACTTATAGCAGTTGAGGGTCAATTAATTAGCAGATACACAGAATGAAATGATGACGAATATCATGATGATATCTAAGGGGTAGAGTACTCAAAAGATTATAAGCAACAGGTGCCCACACCAAATAAGTAGACAATGGAAAGATAGCTAGTGATATTCAAAATCTGAACAAAGTATATATAAATCAGGGCCACTGATATTCTATGGAATCATGCGAGTCAGAAAAGAACAAACAATAAGACCTGTTAGGGAGTACATTGAGAACAAAATATTAAGGCAGGTATCTTGTCTTGAAATAAATCAAATTTTATATTCTACTTAGTGGATGGCTAGGCCTGAGGTAAGGAAAATACAGTGATATGAAATATTCCTCAAAATCTAAAACAGCATTTTCCTCCAACTCATTACATCTAAAATAGTCAGTTGTGAGGAGCACGTCTACAGGTTGACTAAGACCAGACAATAGGAAACATTTGTAGGATGGTTTAGGGAAACAACAGAGGAGAGATCTTAGTTTCCATCTAAGCAGACTGTCTCCCGGTTGTTCATGGATTTGCTCCAGTGGTCACCAGTAACACCCCACAACAATTGGTGAGAATTGTTGTTACTGTTTATTTTAAATAATTTTGGAGTAACTAATTCATGGCACCATATTTTATTGAAAATAGAAAAAAAAGTATAAGTAGGGAGGCTATAAGAGTTTATACAGGGAAAAGGAGGGGAGATTAAAAATTATACAGTATTTAGTTTATTATTTGTCTCCTGTGAAATCTATTGCAGAGGTGAAGAGATAATGAGTTGAAGAGGCTTGTAAGCAAAAAGATTGCTATAAGCTAAGGAATAAGAAAACTGATGGGATTTCAGTTAAATTATATAACTAAAATTTTAAGAACAAATCCAAATATGGAAACATTGTTTCTGAGGAAAATTATATAAAGTACTAGTGTTCTCAACTAAAAGTAGAAATAAAGATCATGAAGATCTGAATTAAGAATATAGTGGTAAAACCTAAGAATGAAGTTTTTTAAAGACTAAGGATTTATAACAGACCTGACTTGTTTTGTTTTGTTTTGGAGTAATACCTGGAAGTGATCAGGGATTAGTCCTGGCTATGCAATCAGGAATTACTCCTGTCAGTGCTCAGGGGACCATACAGGATGACAGGATCGAACACAGGTTGGTCACATACAAGGCAAGTGCAAGATACATTTCTGTAATATATCTCCACTATAATATATCTTCACTGTAATATATCCCCAGCACCTTTACAGACATGATTCTTTATTTAGAAAATTTTCCTGGACTATATGAAAAATAATATTTCCAAGATTATAAAATACCCTTTAGGCTATCTAAGTACAACTGTTTTGGAATATCTATGAATTTAAATTTAGGAAGAAAAGAGCAATAAGAATACAGATTTATGGGGCTGGAGAGATAGCACAGTGGGTAGGGCATTTCCCTTGCATGCAGCCAACCTGGGTTCAATTTCCAGCATCCCATGTGTCCCCTGAGCACCGCCAGGAGTAACTCCTAAGTGCAGAGCCAGGGGCAGGAGTAACCCTTTTGCATCGCCAGGTGTAACCCAGAAAGAAAAAAAAAACAACACCGGTAACAAACAAACTTTCATTTCGGGCACTTCAAATTTCCTTCAAGATGTAATTTTTGTTTAAACTGACTTTACTTTTCAGGAATCTTGAGTCCAGGTTGAATTAAGTGAAAAAGCAAACTGTTGTCTTATGGAGAGAGCATATTAGAAAATGAGATTTTGGGGATGGGCACGGAGGCCCAGCTCTGGGCAACCAAGCTGAACGGCTCCTATTCCAACCAGGTACAGCCCGCCCCCAAGGGCCTGGGTCCTCTCTACGCATGCACAGCTAGTTCCATCTCCTAGAAAGCTGGTTTTCTCCCCTGATCTGCGCGGGACGGGCGCGGAGGCCCAGCTCTGGGCAACAAAGCTGAACGGCTCCTCATTCCAATTGTAGACGTTCCCAACTCCTCTCGCAGTGCCAGGAACTCTTTCCGGAGCCGCGGCCACTAACGCGGCCGTGAAATATTTTCCCACTACATATGCCATAGGAACCATAAGCTACCTTCTTAGATGGAATCTTCTCTAGTTTAGCTCAGTCACTAGAAACACAGTAGCCAATAACTCATAAGCCTATCTTAACTCACACTGCATACCAAGCAGAATAGTAACAGTGAACGTGCAGGACTAAACCACACTTCTCACAATGGGAAAGCAACGCAAAAGTCCACCAAACTTTCTTATTGAAGAGTCTAGCCCAGATGACACCAACAGTACTGTAGTGTTAGACAACCTCTCTGACAAGGAATTAAGAAGGGAGCTATTTAGGATGGTTAGGGAACTAAAAGAAACAATGGAAAGCAATGCTAACAGAAGACAAGAGGATTTGAAGGCAGAAATGAGGAAAATGCAATCGGAAATGTCAGACCTGAAAAATCTCGTAGGCGAATTGAAAAACTCAGTGGAAGGCCTCAGCAGCAGAGTAAGAGCTGCTGAGAACAGAATCAGTGAGCTCGAAGATGAAGTTCAGAGACTTTCCAGAAAAGAGCAGAAAATGGAAAAGAGACTCACAATTCAGGAACAGATGGCAAGAGGAGATCGTGATGAAGCCAAGAGGGGTAACATAAGAATTATTGGAGTCCCAGACGTACAGGAAGAAAACTTTGATGAAGAAGAAACTGTCAAAGATATCATTGCTACAACGTTTCCAGAGCTGAAGAAAACTTGTGACCACATTCAGGAGGCCCGAAGGGTACCAGCTAGAAGAAATCCGAATAAAAATACCCCAAGACACATTCTGATAAAAATGACCAAAACCTTAGACAGAGACAAAATTCTGAAAGCAGCAACATCAAAGAAAGAAATCTCTTACAAAGGAGCATCCTTAAAATTCACAGCTGATTTTTCTGATGAAACCCTCATGGCCCGAAAACAGTGGTGGGACATAGTGAAAAAAACTCAATGAAATAAATGCCTCCCCAAAAATACTTTACCCAGCAAGACTCTCATTCATAATAGAAGGAACAACACACAGTTTCACAGACAAACAACAGCTCAGGAACTTCATAGACTCAAAACCGTGGTTACAAGAACAACTAAATGGGCTACTTTAAGGCAAGAAAGGCCCCTCAAATACACCAAATTTCAACAGAACAATGGGACAAAATTCCATAACAATAATCTCTCTCAATGTCAATGGGCTAAACGCACCAATTAAAAGACATAGAGTGGCAGGATAGTTTAGAAAATTGAACCCAACATTCTGCTGCCTGCAAGAAACACATCTCAATAGTCAAAGCAAACACAGACTCAGAGTCAAAGGCTGGAAAACAATCCTACAGGCAAACAGCTCCCATAAAAAAGCTGGGGTAGCCATCCTAATATCAGACCACATAGATTTCAGAGTGAGGAAGGTCATAAGAGACAGTGAAGGCCATTTCTTATTGATCAAAGGATCTGTACAACAGGAAGAACTTACAATAATAAATGTATATGCACCTAATGAGAGACCAGCAATGTACTTAAAACAACTACTCATAGATTTGGAAAAAGACATCAATAGCAACACAATACTAGTGGGAGACTTCAACACCGCTTTGTCACCTCTTGATAGATCAACCAGACTCAAGCTTAGCAAGGACATACTTCATCTGAGGGAAACAATGGAAGAAAGGGACTTAGTAGATATATGCAGGACACTTCATCCACAAAAAGTTGAATACACATTCTTCTCAAGCGTATGTGGAACATTCTCCAAGATAGACCACATGCTGAGCCACAAAACATGCCTCCATAAAATTAAGAAGATAGAGATTGTATCAACAATCTTCTCAGACCATAATGAGCTGAAATTAGAGGTAAATCACACACAAAAGCAGAAAACTAAATCAAACACCTGGAAATTAAACAGTGCTCTATTGAACAACGAATGGCTTAGACAGGAAATCAAAGAGGAAATCAAAAGATTCCTAGAAACGAATGAAAATGAGAACACGAGTTACCAAAACTTATGAGACACAGAAAAAGCTGCGTTAAGAGGAAAGTTTATAGCTCTACAAGCATTCCTCAGGAAGGAGGAGCGAGCACACATAAGTAACCTAACCTCACAGCTTAAGAGCACAACCCGAACAGGAGAAAGGAAATAATAAATCTCAGAGCAGAGATTAACGAGATAGAAACCCAAAAAACAATCCGAAAGATCAATGAAACCAAGAGCAGTTTCTTCGAGAAAATTAACAAGATCAATAAGCCTCTAGCAAAACTCACAAAGAAAGGGAGAGAGAAAACCCTAATAAACCGAATCAGAAATGAAAAGGGGGTCATTACAACAGAAACTACAGAAATTCAAAGGATCCTCAGGGAGTACTTTGAGAAGCTTTATGCCACGGAACATCAAAACCTCGAGAAAATGGATAAATTTCTAGACTCCTACAGACTCCCAAGGCTGAACCAAGAAGACCTGGAATACCTGAACAGACCTATCACCATCAAGGAAATTGAAATGGTAATTAAAAGTCTCCCCAAGCACAAAAGTCCTGGCCCGGATGGATTCACTAGTGAATTCTTCCAAGTCTTTAAAGAGGACTTACTCCCAATCCTCTTTAAGCTTTTCCACGAAATTGAAATATCAAAAACACTTCCGAACAGTTTCTACGAAGCAAATATCACACTGATACCAAAAGCAGACAGAGATACCACAAAGAAAGAGAATTACAGGTCGATATCCCTGATGAACACAGATGCAAAGATCCTCGACAAACTACTAGCAAATAGAATACAACTACTCATCAAAAAGATCATACACCATGAGCAAGTAGGATTCATCCCAGTAACGCAAGGATGGTTCAACATTCGGAAATCAATCAACATAATCCATCATATCAACAAAAGAAAAGATAAAATGCATATGATTATATCAATAGATGCAGAGAAAGCATTTGACAAGATCCAGCATCCCTTTATGATAAAAACCCTAGCCAAAATGGGTATAGAGGGGACCTTCCTCAACATAGTTAAAGCCATCTACCACAAGCCTACAACAAGCATCATCCTCAATGGGGAAAAACTGAGAGCCTTCCCTCTAAGATCAGGGACGAGACAAGGATGCCCACTCTGTCCACTGCTGTTCAATATAGTACTGGAAGTACTTGCAATAGCGATTAGACAAGAAAAAGATATTAAGGGCATTCAGGTAGGAAAGGAAGAAATCAAGCTCTCACTATTCGCAGATGATATGATACTCTACTTAGAGAACCCAATAACCTCCACCAAAAAACTCCTAGAAACAATAGACGCATATAGTAAAGTTGCACGGCTATAAAATCAATACCCAAAAGTCCATGGCTTTCCTATATGCAAACAGTGAGAGAGAAGAAAGCAACATGAAAAAAACAATCCCATTCACAATTGTGCACCAGAAAATCTAGTACCTAGGAATCAGCTTAACTAAGGAAGTAAAGGACCTGTACAAAGTAAACTACAAAACGCTACTTCAGGAAATAAAAGAGGACATGAGGAAATGGAAAGATATCCCCTGCTCATGGGTCGGGAGACTTAACGTTGTCAAAATGGCAATACTACCGAAAGCATTGTATAAATTCAATGCAATCCCTATAAGGATACCCATGACATTCTTCAAAGAAATGGAGCAAACACTCCTGAAATTTATATGGAACAATAAGCCCCCACGAATAGCTAAAGCAATTCTTGGGAAAAAGAAAATGGGAGAAATCAACCTCCCGAACTTCAATCTGTACTACAAAGCAGTAATAATTAAAACAGCATGGTACTGGAACAAAGGCAGAACTGCAGACCAATGGAACAGGGTTGAATACACTGACATCTCCCCTCAATCATATGATCATCTAATCTTTGATAAAGGTGCAAGTAATGTGAAGTGGAGTAAGGAAAGCCTCTTTAATAAATTGTGCTGGCATCACTGGACGGCTACATGCAAAAAATTGGGCTCAGAACTCTGCTTAACACCATGTACAAAAGTAAGATCAAAATGGATCAAAGACCTCAACATCAGACCAGAAACCATAAGGTACATTGAAGACAAAGTTGGCAAAACCCTCCATGACATTGAAGCTAATGGTATCTTCAATGATGCCACGCCACTGACTGAGCAAGTGAAAACAGAGATAGATAAATGGGACCATCTTAAACGAAGAAGCTACTGCACCTCCAAAGAAACAGTGACCAAAATACAAAGACAGTCTACAGAATGGGAAAGGGTATTTGCTGAATACACATTTGACAAGGGGTTGATATCCAGGATATACAAAATACTGGTTAAACTCCACAAGAAGAAAACATCCAACCCCATCCAAAAATGGGGCAATGAAATGAACAGAAACTTTCTCAAAGAAGAAATCCGAATGGCAAAAAAGCACATGAGAAAATGCTCTACATCATTAATCATCAGGGAGGTGCAGATCACAACCACAATGAGATACCATCTCACACCTCAGAGACTGGCCCACATCCAAAAGAACAAAAGCAACTGATGCTGGCGCAGATGTGGTGAGAAAGGGACACTCCTTCACTGTTGGTGGGAATGTCGACTGGTTCAGTCCTTCTGGAAAACAGTATAGACGATTCTCAAAAAATTAGAAATTGAGCTCCCATTTGATCCAGCAATACCACTCCTGGGAATATATCCCAGAGAGGCAAAAATGTATAGTCGAAGTGACATCTGCACTTGTTTGTTCATTGCAGCACTCTTTACAATAGCCAGAAACTGGAAGAAACCTGAGTGCCCAAGAACAGATGACTGATTAAAGAAACTTTGGTACATCTACACAATGGAGTACTATGTAGCTGTTAGAAAAGATGAAGTCATGAAATTTATATACAAGTGGTACAACATGGAAAGTATCATGCTAAGCGAAATGAGTCAGAAAGAGAGGGATAGACATAGAAAGATTGCATTCATCTGGGGGATATAAAGTAACAAAATATGAGATTAATACCCAAGAACAGCTGAGATCAGCACCAGGAGGATTACTCCATAGCTTAGAGGCCAGCCGGGCATTCTAGGGGAAAGGGCAGCTCAGATAGAGAAGGGAGCACCAAATAAAGGGTGTTTGGAGGATCCTCCTAGGAGGGGAGATGCATGTCGAAAGTAGACTATGGACTGAACATGTTTGCCACTCAATGCCTCTTTTGCAGACCACAAGACCCAAAAGGAGAGAGAGAACACAGGGGATTGTCCTGCCACAGAGGTAAGGGGGGATGGGGGATGGGGGTGGGGGGATATTATCCATGGTGATGGAAAATGGGCACTGGTGGAGGGATGGGTATCTGATCATTGTATAATCGAAATCCAAGCACAAAAAATTGTAAATCTACAACTGTACCTCATGGTGTTTCACTAATAAAAAAAATTAAAGAAAAAAAGAAAATGAGATTTTCCATCCCATTAAGCCATCCAGTGATGCCAGCACAATTTACTAGCTCTCTCAGGCTAAAATATTGAGCAGAATATTTTTGAAATGGTAAAAAATTATAATTCTGGCTTAAGAAAAGATCATTAAAAGAAAAATCATAGAAATAAAATCCCCATTGGAAGCACACAGTGGCTTGTGAAATGCAAAAAGAATATGATTTCAGTAAATGATTAGAAATCAATTTATATTCTAGACAACGCTGTATCTGTTATGTTTGAACAATGAAATTCAAGTGAATCAAGTAGAAATTAGAGTAAATACCTGGTATGAATTCTATTTTATTTGTGTACTCTACGCAATGTAATTATAGAAAAAGGATAAGGTTAATCATTAAGAAATAGCATTTCAATAAGAATGGATTCTTTTTCTTGGAAACAGTTCTAATTTATTACTAATGCATAAGTCCATTACTGAACTAATAAAATTATAATCATAGATACTCATTATTTATTTTAATATTTAATTAATATAAAATGATCAAGACTTCAACAAATAAAATAGATTTATTTCATCAGGTATCATGTTGAACAGATTGGCAATCACCTTGAGGTATAGTGTCACACTAAACCAAATAAACCAGGTCCTTTTTCAATAGGGTATAGAGTGTGAAACAGAAGAAAATTCAAATTCTAAGGTAAGATATCTAAGGTAAAATTCTAAGGTAAGATATCAAAAATCAAGTTTTCAAATTCCGTATTTATATACTCATTTATTTTTAAGGGATTCTGAGTTTTTCTCGTAATACTAGATAATTTAATATATGTCTATTATATATGCAAGTCTTCCCAAATGAATAGAGAAACATCATGAATGTGCTATTTTGATGGAATCAATAACATGGAATCAGAATTATGGCTGCCTCAACATAATAAAAAAAGTGTTTTTTTTTCATTGAATGATTAATCAAACTAATTTATAAGGATAGTAAAGAATTAGAATTAAGTGAAAAAAACAAATAAAAAACAACTACGATAAAATAATGGGACAAACTGTTTTAACCTTCTTTTGTGCTACTTTTATAGACAATTCCTGCACCATTCTCACTGAATTGCCTATTCCTGCATTTCATAAGAATGGGATAGCAATAAAGAATTTTCAAACTGCCTTTTTTTTCCTTTATTCTGTGGGCCACACTTTGTTCAAGGATTACTCTTGGCTTGGTTTGGTACTTAGGGATCACTAATGGCAAAGATCAGTGGACCATATGTTTGCTGAGATTCAATGGGAGATGGACCACACTTAAGGAAGGCACTTTACCCAGAGTACTATCTTTCCCGCCACAGTAAATTAAAGATCTTGTTGTAAAACCCAGGCATGAGTCATATTTGTCAATCACCATTACTCTAGATCCCAGTGACTACTTCATAATGCATTTGAATTTATTCATATTACCATGTGGAATTAACATGAATGCTATACTTTTGCAATTCTGCAACAGTACTGCAGAATTCATTTGTTATTCATGTTATTGTCCTGATTCTACTAAAGCAAAACTAATAAAGCCCAAAATGTAACTCAGTGATAGAGTACATGGATTGCATGCACAAAGTCCTGTTTAAATACTTGCACCTACCAAACAAACAAACAAACAATAAATAAATAAATAAATAAAAGACTTAAAAAGGCCAGAGGGCAGGTCAATGGCTAAGAGCAGAAGACCTGAAGGTTTGAGTCCTGGCACTAAATGATTCCGAGCACTATCAGAGGAGCGCAAATGAGTGAGCTCTATGCACAGATCAAGGGTAACTAATGAGAAGTCTTCGAGTAGACCCACACGGACTTCCGTCTCCTTCAGTC
Source organism: Sorex fumeus (assembly GCF_029834395.1). Taxonomy (NCBI): domain Eukaryota; kingdom Metazoa; phylum Chordata; class Mammalia; order Eulipotyphla; family Soricidae; genus Sorex; species Sorex fumeus. The sequence goes on along the minus strand of NW_026606096.1, from coordinate 18,795,866 downwards.
CTTGGCAACCCAAATAAATAAAGTAAAATAAAATCAAGAACATACTTTTTACCTTACTTGTACTTAAATAGTAAGCATCCAACAACCCTCAATTATGTCTGTTTAATGCAATTTGTATACAATTGTCTTTATTTTTTAATTTTTATTTGTGTGGGTCTACTCGAAGACTTCTCATTAGTTACCCCTTGAGGTACAGTTGTAGACTTACAAATTTTTGTGCTTGGGTTTCAGTTATACAATAATCGAGTACCCATCCCTCCACCAATGCCCATTCTCCACCACCACTGATCCCAGTAATCCCTCCCACCTCCTCTCCCCCCATCCCACTCTGCCTCTGTGGCAGGGCATTACATTTTATTCTCTCTCTCCTTTTAGGTGCTGTGGTTTTCAAAAGAGTGGCAATCGTGTTCGATCTATAGTCTACTTTCATCTTGGGAGGATCCTCCAACACCCTTAATTTAGTGCTCCCTTCTCTATCTGAGCTGCCTTTTTCCCTAGCGTGTGTGGCTGGCCTCTAAGTCATGGAGTAAACCTTCTGTTACTTATCTCGGCTATTCTTGGGTGTTAGTCTCCTATTTTGTTACTTTATGTTTCCCAGATTTTCTCGAGCAGGCCCAGTAACGTCTCCATTGGAGACTTTGTTGTTACTGTGTTTGGCATATCGAATACATCACGGGGAGCTTGCCAGGCTCTGCCGTGCGGGCGAGATACTCTCAGTAGCTTGCTGGGCTCTCTGAGAGGGGCAGAGGAATCGAACTCGGGTCGGCCATGTTGGCTGCGTGTAAGGCAAACGCCCTACCACTGTGCTATCGCTCCAGCCCCCAGATAAATGCAATCTTTCTATGTCTGTCCCTCTCTTTCTGACTCATTTCACTTAGCATGATACTTTCCATGTAGTATACCACTTGTATGTAAATTTCATGAAAATCAGTGACTGATGAGTTCTTAGTAATATACATATGACAGTTTTCTAAAATGATGTCTAAAAAGTCACAATTTCCTTTGTCTATCTGAAAGAAAGTTAGCTATAATGAATTTTACTATTAATTTTTTGGGAAATATTCTTGTTGGTTTTCTATATAATACAGTATTCACACTAGAAAATCAGCAATAAGTATGGTCTACACATTCATCATATTAAGTTTTATTTTTGTTTGTTTTTAGGACAATACCCAAGGTAGATTAGGTGCTCCCAGCATATCAAACCAGTACTTGATCTTGTCAATGTTTGGGACAATGTTAATAATTTGCTGCAGCCTTTCGTTTTTTTCTCCATGGCCCTATCGTTGTTGTTTAATTTTTTGGGCTTATTTATATATTTATTTTACAACAGTGTCAATATTCTTTTATACTATCAGTGCTCATATACCATATATACAAATAGTATGGCAAGATCTTAATTATGATCTGGAGATTCACAATTCCATTGGCCATCTCAGGAATGTGGATTGACTAATTACTTGCTCTGGTTCTTTATGCTCCACTTCAGACACTTGTCCTTTTCTTTTTGAATCATTTCAACTGGGTTATCTCCCTCTAATTCCATCTAATTTGTTGCATATCTGAGGTTTTGTCATTTCTCAGAACTGAGTAGTATTTCATCATATGTAAGTAAGTAAAGTAAAGGCCCTCCCGTTGATCATCAATTTGCTCGAGTGGTCCCAGTAACGTCTCCATTGGAGACTTTGTTGTTACTGTGTTTGGCATATCGAATACATCACAGGGAGCTTGCCAGGCTCTGCCATGCGGGCGAGAAACTCTCGGTAGTTTGCTGGGCTCTCTGAGAGGGGCAGAGGAATCAAATTTGGGTCGGCCATGTTGGCTGCGTGCAACGCAAACGCCCTACCGCTGTGCTATAGCTATGTATATACCATAATTTATATACCCATCATCTTTTCTCTCTATATAGAATATAATTGTGTTTCTTACCTTTCATTTAATTGTGTTGGTTCTATGTTTCTTTTCTTTTATTCATTTTTTGTGGTACTGAAGATCAAACCGGCTTTACATTTGCAAGGCAAGCACTCTACTACTTACTGAGCTGCATACCCTGTCCTCAGTTTCTTTTCCTGCTGGAAATCACTGCTGTTATTAAAGTGTGAGTCAATACTGTGCAATTCGTTTTCTCGAATATTTTACATTCTAAATTTGCATTTTTATAACTAAATTTAAGTTACAGTTACTCACTTTTTGGATAATACCATATTAGATTTAATGTACAGGTATTACAGCAAATCATATTGCAATATACATAAGGTTGTTTCATTACTGATGATTCCGTTTTGTCAATTCAATTAAATGGTATATTTCAAGGACTCGTCATTGAAGAAGCATAATTTTTCACTACATCAAACTCAGTCGATAAGAAAATACTTGCGTATGAATATTAATATTCCTCAAAACTTCTGTTATTAGTTATATCTATTTAATTTCTCATAGATTAAAGCTGACTAAGTCTGAAAGAGTCCTCTACAACTGCTATATGTCAACCCCAAACAAACAAGTTACTAAAACTAATGAGTCATCAACTCTTTGTATCTTCTTGGATCTATACTTGATCACATGGTATGCTTTGATCAATAAAATGTCACTGAATGTGATGAAAACATGCTTGTGAAGTTCTTAAACAACTGTGTATCATATTTTTCACTCTTGCCTTACAGCATGAGTATAATGTGACTTTCTGACCACTGGACCAAAGAGAATAAGAAACATGTAAGAGAGGTCTGAATCAATTTGCAGTCTGAACTGCACCAGTGGAAAATAAATGTCCTCTGGAAATGCTACAAGTTAAGAGTGCATAGTCCTGTAACTTTGCCAACATTGACCACCTTTACTTAAACTACTTAATATTTTGGGGCTTGAAAATAACTATAACTTTTCACTTTCATATATGTTTTCTTGTCCTAAAAATAAATGTCTACCTCTTCATCCTTCCTTCTTTTTCCCCTGCATCTGTGTTTTCCCCCTCCCAGTATTCTAATTGACCAGAGAAGAAAACATTTTATGCAATGAAAAACGAATTTCTGTGATTTATCTTGAAACATATATTATGTAAAATTGCATCAAGAATTATCACAATCATAACTATGACTTTTGAACATAACCCTATTGTTTATATTATTTCATTGCTTTTTCTAATAACATGTCTCTTCTGCCTGGAACTGATTAATTTGTCCAAGGTTGTCTAAGCTCTTCTAAACTTAGGTCATGCAATGAACTTCGGGTTGAAAAATTTTAGTAACAGTATAATGTTTCTGAATGAAAAATAAACAGAAGTTAATTCTGATTTGATTCAGATTTGAATTGAAGTGCTATGGCCAGTGCTCATCAATGTTGTATTTTTTGAATTAAAAGAGGGATGTAAATTAGAGAAAGGCTAAGTCCTGGGTTGAATATATAGTGGAATTGATGTGTTTGCCTTGCATCCTGCTGACCCTAGTTAAGTCCCTAACATTACAAACAGTTCTCTGAGCACTTCTAAGAATGAATCCTGAGTACAGGGTCAGGAGTAGGTACTGAACACTTCTGGACATGACTTAGCATCCTTTACACACACACTAAACAAAGAAACAAACAAAAAAAAGTGTCTAACGAAATTACATGTACCTCCTTAGGTAAAATACTGATATTAGTTCTTGCTCAACTGAAATTTACTATTGTGCATAGCACACATTTTAAACCAGAACTTAGATCCACTAAAAGATCACAAAAGTACCTTATTGTTATAATGTTGATTTCCCATTTTAAAATAACTTGCCAATAAGAAATCTGAGTATTATAAAGACTTATAGCCTTTGATCTAACAAATCACAAAACTCACATAGTGTTATTCAGAATTTTTTAATTCTGTAAGAATCAATGAACGATTGGCATGATATCATTTGCACTTGTAAACTTTCACATATTTAACCAAACTCCTCCAATATTGTTTTATTCCATAGGATAAGCCATTATACTTCACCCTCCCTTTATGACACAAATACAATCTCAGAGTACATAATTATTTAATTTTGCTCAAACTTTACTGCAAAATACATTTGGATTTTCTCTCATAGATCCTTGAAATTCTTCAGCTTATTACTGTAATGTTAAAGTTAACGCTACTTTTGTAAATCTTATTATTTCATATATATGTATTTAGCATCCCATTAAAATGTATTCTTAAATTAAAAATAGCATTTATATGAAAATTATAAAATTAAAAGGTAAAGGTAAAGGCCCTCCCGTTGATCGTCGATTTGCTCGAGCGGGCCCAGTAACGTCTCCATTGGAGACTTTGTTGTTACTGTGTCTGGCATATCGAATACGTCACGGGGAGCTTGCCAGGCTCTGCCGTGCGGGCGAGATACTCTCGGTAGCTTGCCGGGCTCTCCGAGAGGGGCGGAGGAATCGAACTCGGGTCGGCCATGTTGGCCGCTTGTAAGGCGAACGCCCTACCGCTGTGCTATCGCTCCAGCCCCATAAATCCTGTGAAATATCTATACACCTCAAAGTCAATCTAATTTTCTTTAGGCAGAGATGAATATGTTAAAATATGTGTTTAACTATAAGATACTAAATAAACCAAGAATATTGTTTATCATTTCTAATGTCCTTGATTTACGAAGCCTTAGGATGAGATTTATGATGTCCATGGCTTTATTGGACACTCAAGATCAAATCTAAGGTAAAGTAGTTTTGTTGAAAGCTAGGTTATAATTTTTAAATCTTACCTGTGCCTTCATAAATAAAAGAAACAACAGATTGAAACCTAGACTGGGTGAGTTTTAGTTTCTTTTGAGAGATGAATAAAGGCTGGGTAAAGAGGTCATATTGTGAGAATGAAGTTCACGGGGAGAAGGGGTTATAAATTGTTTGAGATCAAGACTTACTGTTGAGAACTGCTGTGTGCCCTATTCCTGCCAACAGTATCAGTAAGAAATTTTGACCAAAGTTATAAATGGCCCATTATAAGGACCAAGAAAGTCTTTTCAATGCATCATTATTCTATAATACAGTTACTAATGAGAGAAACAAAGTAGTTCTGAGAAAAATAAATACTTCATTCATTCGGGCTGGAGCGATAGCACAGCGGGTAGGGCGTTCGCCTTACAAGCGGCCAACATGGCCGACCCGAGTTCGATTCCTCCGCCCCTCTCGGAGAGCCCGGCAAGCTACCGAGAGTATTCGATATGCCAGACACAGTAACAACAAAGTCTCCAATGGAGACGTTACTGGGCCCGCTTGAGCAAATTGACGATCATTCATATAGTATTGAATATTTCCTGACTTTTTGATGAATTTTACTAGCTTCTTATATATTCATGACTGCATTTGCATTGTGTATTCTTTCGTTTTGGAAAAATTATCCATGTACCTGTAAAAGACTACCTCTTTGAGTACATGAATAATATTTGAATAACATTTGAGTAAATATATGACATAGAAATGTAATGTTCATTTGTATGCATGTTAATTGTGGCCCTTTATAAACTAGTATGGCACATTTTGATAGTAAATTTTTAAATTACAAAAAAATCACAACCAGTTTTCTAATTAATCAATGAAAAATATTCATAAGCTACTTGTTAGGTGTATGAAGTATTTTTCCAAGCTTTCAAGGATTTTCTGCAATGCTTTCAATATATTAACTATCTGATAATTTTGGATAAGATACTACAGTAACGAAAAACGATACTATAATAAGCACTCATTTACCACCACAACACAAAATCATCCCCTAGGTTTTAGAATCTTCTACAAAATAACACTTCAACTCAAAATACTCATCTATATTTTATTTAAAAATAAAAGTGGAAGATTCACAATTGTTAAGATAATCAAAAGGAAGTAAGAAAATCAGTTTTCATATAGTATTAGTAAGCAGAATAAATACTGTTATGAAGATTTTTTTACAGCATGTTGGTAAATAAACTCTTAATGAGGACAACAAATTATATTCATATTGATTATAAATGATACTTTTTAAATACTTGTGTCTGTGACTACAGGATTTCCCCTCCTTGGTTTCTATACAAATAACAGAAGTGCTTACCTGAATAGCTGCACCTACACCCATCTTTTTTGCAGTACTATTTACCACAGCCAAGATGGGGCATGCATACACAACAGAATACAACAACTTTCAGAAGAGATAAACTCTTGCATTATGTTAAGAATCAAAGGGGATTAAATACATGAAATACGATGGAAGGAGAAATACAAACGTTGTTTAATTCCTATGTAGTAATTTTTTTAAATGAGGTATAATATCTAATGAAAACTAACTCTACCCTCCCCTCTGAGGACAGAACTGATTTCACCAGGTAGACGGTGTGGGTTGAAAAGCCATGAAATGAAGTGGAGAGAACAAAAATTTGCTGGTGTCGGTACTATGGCAATATGAAACTCTTAAAAATTTAAGCAATTACCATCTTATAAATCAATATCGTCTAAATAAATATAATGAGCATTGCCAGGTGTAGGCTAAAACCAAGTTAAAATTATTTTAAGTTTTCCATATAGCTTTAGAACTAGTACCAGCTATTTAGGATACAGAGTAAAATGTGTGCCTTCTCTTAAGAGATCCTAATTATCTATGCATTTCATTAAAAATGGCAGATATATGTTTACAATTGGATCTCAGGACTCTCATTTTTACATAAAATATTATTAGTTTATTATCTTTACAGTATAACCCCAATAGCATGGGGTTATAACATTACTTAGATCTTATTTATTATTTTATAAGGGCCACACTCAGAGGTGCTCAGTCTAATGTTGCTGGACTGACAGATTAGCTAACCAGCAGGTGGAGCTATTGGCCACCAGAATCATGTCTGTTGCTCTGGTCCGGTGAGTGACACAAATATTATGGAAACACAGATCTTTCCTTGTATTGATATGCTGCATTACACAGATTGACTTACATGTATTAAACCATCCTTGCATCCTCAAAATCACAATTTAACATAATTTGTGATTCTTTTAATGCATTTTTGTATACAGTTAAGATTTTGTTGATATTTGCATCTACTTTTATCAGGAACATTGTTTTGCAATTTTCTTGTTTAGTGATGCCTTTGTCTCATTTGGGTCAGGTTATATTAGAAACTCCTAGAAACTCTTTGGGCAAGTTTTTATATTTACGACTCACTGGAAGAACTTAGAACCATAGAATGGTGTGAGTGAACATACTACCAAATTCATCTGGGCTCAGGCTTTTGTTTCAGGGAGACTTTTGATGACCAATTTGAAATCCACATTATAACTTTTTGGATATTCTGCTTTCTCCTGACTAAGTCTAGGGATGTTACAAGGTTCCTAAAACGTTTAACTTTCCTGTAGCACTGTAGCACTGTCCTCCCTTGTTCATCAATTTGCTCTAACAGGCACCAGTAACATCTCCATTGTGAGACTTGTTGTTACTGTTTTTGACATATCGAATATGCCAAGGGGAGCTTGCCAGGCTCTGCCTTGCATGAAGGATACTCTCAGTAGCTTGCTGGACTCTCCGAGAGGGACAGTGGAATCGAACCCACGTCCACTTCATGAAAGGCAAATGCCCCACCCACTGTGCTATCGCTCCAGCCCAACTTTCTTGTAAGTTCTCCAATTCAGCACAGTTTTTCATAATAACCTTATGATTTTTTAAATTTATATGACTATTAATGTAATGGCTCCCCTTTCATTTCTGATCCAATTTATAAGAGGTTTCACTCTTTGTGAATCTAACTAAACTTTATCTTTTTAATTCTTTCAAAAAACCAACTCTTGGTGTCTTGCGTTTTTTGTCTTTTGGGGGGAGAGTTCCTATATTAATGATTTCTGCTTCAAATTTATTATTTTGCTCTCCTACTTAGGCTCTCTTTCTTGATTTTTTTTTAGAAATTCAAACTGTGAATAGCTAGGTTATTTACTGTTTTCTTGTCCTGTTTCCTGAGGAAGATTTGCAGTTCTACAGACGTCCCTCTTAGAACATCTTGTTTCCATTCTCGTTTGTTTCTAGAAATCTTTTCTTCTATAACTTTTTCTTTGACTTGTTGACTGTATAATAATAAATTATTTAGTTTCTGAGCATTTTCTCCTCCTTTATGCTTGTGATTTATTTCCACATTGAAAGTATTGTTATTTGAAATGACAGTTGATATTATTTCTATTCTCTTAAATTTATGGCGTTATATATTGTGTCCCTGCATATAGACCCTCTTGAATAATGCCCTATGTATATTGTAGATTAATATATACATGAATTTTGGGGGTGCAAAGTTTTAAATTTGTATATTAAGAACATATCTTTCATTATCCCCTTCGTGGCCAATATTTCTTTATTGATTAATAAATAATGACAAATTAAAAACACTATGCAACTTGGGAGAAATTATTTTCTTATCACATATATAACATAATATAAAGTTACAGATCCATAAATAACTAGGAAAATTTAACAATAACAAAAAGAACCTCATCAAAAATTTGGAGAAGACCTGAACAATACTTCCTCAAAGAAAACTGACAGATGGTCAATAGATATTTTAAAAATGTGTTCTCTAACACTTATTATTAGTGAAATACAGATTAAAAGAGCAATAATCTATTCACAAGAGTAAGATTAACAGTATCCAAAAGAGTAACTCTATTCTTTTTTTAATTTTTTTATTAGTGAAACACCGTGAGATACATTTATAGACTTACAAATTTTTGTGCTTGGATTTCAGTAACTCTAATAAATACTGGTAAGGATGTGGGGGAAAGGGAACTTTTATCCACTGTTGACAGTAATTGCTATTAAAACTCTATTGATAGTAGTATGAAGACTTGCACAAAACCAATACTTGAGTTGTCTTATGACCTAGTCACTCCTCTTGGAATAAGTTCCAAGTGCCACAGAACAATATGAAAATGAACTCCTATGTTCATTGCAGCAGTATTTACAATAGTTAAGTTTTAAAAAAAAAGTACCACAAAACACTGGATTTTCAAATGTGGATTTTAAGAGTGTGGTACATATACACAAAGGAATACTTACTGGTCAGCTACAAAATATAAAATTCTAAAACTTCCTGCTTTGAGGATAGACCTAGAGGCTGACATACTGTGTAACATCAATTAGAGATCAAAGGAACAAATTCAGAATGACTTCCCTCATATGCAGAAAAAAAGAAATATTGTAATAGAATCTTACAGAACTGAGTTTGCCAAGGGGACAAGAGTGATGACATTGATGAAGATTGATGAAGAAAAGTTGGCACTCTGATACTGTGGGCTTGGGACGTAAAAGCTGAAACACAGCTTTTAAAGGTAGCATAAAACTTGGTGACAAAAATTATTAAGCAAAATAAACAAAAACACATAGATTGCAAAATGTTATTTGCATTAAAATACACTATCATGCTTACAAGGTGTACAGATATGATAATTGTAAAGTGCTACTTACTCTATTGCCTGGGCTGAAAATTTTGTATTTTTAATTTGAACATTTTAGACCAGCCTGTGGTGCTCTGAATTTCTTCTGTTTCCCCACTCAGGAATCACTTCTGATGGGACTTAGGAGACCATCTAGAGTTCAGGAATTAAAACTGGGTCAGCAGAGTGCAAGGCAAGCACCCCATGACCATACATTCTCTTTGGCCCCAGGGCTGATTTTTTTTTAAAATAATGTCCTTAAGGAAACTTTGTCTGCCCATAGTACAGCATATCATTATCAATTATCTGAACAAAATGTCCTTACAGTGTAAGTCCATTAATACTAAGATTTCCCCAACATTATTTCTTCTGATATATTTTAGCCATTTCAGTGAAATACAATAAAGGCCTAACTTATTCCATATAAATATTTCCCCCTTATTGCATAAATATGAATTTTTAAATATGAAATATTATGATACTTTAATAACATTGCAAAAATTTAATTTCTGTTCTATATTCCATCTTATACTAATTTAAAATTTAGATTTTAACATAATTAAATTTTTTCTAGAATCAAATTATCTAGAAACTTTTTCTAACCAAATATTATGTAATGTAAATTTATAAATTCAGTACTAATGAATTTGTAGTCTGCTTTTTCTAATACAGATCTTTCTTATGTTCATATAGATTTTAGCTTTTCGTTTCTCTTGTCACATGTTCTTCTGTTATAAGTTTCATTTCAACTTATTTTTGACATCCTACTATACTTAATTTTATCCATATTACTTTGTATTGGAAGTCACTGTCACTGTCCTCCCGTTGTTCATGGATTTGTTCGAGTGGGCCCAGTAACGTCTCCATCGTGATACTTGTTGTTACTGTGTTTGGCATATCGAATACGTCACGGGGAGCTTGCCAGGCTCTGCAGTGCGGGCAAGATACTCTCGGTAGCTTGCCTGGCTCTCCGAGAGGGGTGGAGGAATCGAACTCGGGTCGGCCATGTTGGCTGCATGCAAAGCAAACACCCTACCACTGTGCTATCGCTCCACCCACTACTTTCTGTTATGCCAATAATTAGCACACAAATCATGAATGTTATATTATTTGTATTATGATGCTGTTTAGACAGACTGATAATAAGGAATATGTACACACTAAATGATACTTTTTATTTTTCCATCATAATTCTATAATACCGTTTGTCAATCTTTGATGGGGTCATCATCAAGGAAGTCAGGGGCCATTAGGGCCACCTGGCAGTGTTTGAGGGGAGACTATGGTATTCTCTGTTTATAATTAACTTTGGTTACCAGATTGTCACTCATTTTCAATAAAATCTGTATTATATTGGAAATAATTATGATAGAACTAACAATAGGTGATGGGGATTTCTTTTGGTATCCTAAGTAAAGTTTAGAACTACTTATATTGTATTTCTTATTCTAGCAGCAGTCCTACAAATTGGGTAGTATAATGCCAAAAAAAAAACTTAAAAAAACTAAGATTCTATCGAGAGAGAGACGGAGAGAGAGACAGACAGAGACAGAGAGAGAGAGAGAGAGAGAGAGAGAGAGAGAGAGAGAGAGAGAGAGAGAGAGCTCTAGGGAGGCTGGGCGCCTGTCCTTCATGTGGGAGAGCCAGGTGACCCCCCCTGTCCTGCACCCCAGGAAAGTTCTACAGCTACTTAAATCGTCTACCTCTTGGCTGATGTCTCTGTCTATTTGTTTATCTCTTTGTCTCTATCTCTGTCTCTGTCTTTGTCTCTCTCTGTCTCTCTCTCTGTATCTCTCTCTCTGTGTGTGTCTCTCTCTTTCACAAAATAGCTAACAATGAAAGACTTAATTTTTCCCACAATTACTTTAAGTCAGATATGCCTCAGTGGCACTGGGGAGTAAGTTCAAAGGAATAGCGCTCTTGCTTTACTTTTTTATGTGAATCCCGCAAAATTCCATTCGCAGCACTGCATGACCTCCAGAGCACTGCATCTTATCGCCTTGGCAGACTCCAGAACAGCAAGGAGTCTAGACCAATAGCTGTTTCAAGGAATGCCATACATTTTATGCATTTCCCATTCCTACCTATCTCTATCTTTAACTTTGCCATATCAAAATAAATCCATTGACTATCTCTCAAAGGAAACTTAATTCATAAGATAATGCTTCTCCTCTTTCATTAATAATATTTTGGTGTTGTGCCCACAGAGTTGTGAATTGTGTTTTTCGCTATGAATTGCTTTGAATGCCTCCACAAAGGCATGTCTATTACTGAAACAAAAGTATTTCTACTATTGATTTTCTGAAACAATTAAGACAGTGAGAAAGAAATTTTGAAATAGTATGGAAATAAACAGAAAAGTTTTAAATGCAAAAATGATTTAAAAGATTTTGGAACTATCAGGAATAACTAAAATACTACACAAAAAGAGAAATCAGTGATCTTATCCAACCTAAAAGAAGAAGACAGGGGAAGTATAGTCTTCCTCAATAATTCCAATATATTCTAACCTGAAGATTATAAGTTCTTAATGAAAGACTCTATATTTAAATATTTCTCTGATGAAACTGTTCTTTGAGTAAGGAATTAGCTACTTATTTGACTTTGAGTAAACACTATGCTCAGACTATTAAATAATAAGATTAAAACTTATCTAGTCTAAGCCTTATCATTCTGAAGACATAGAAAGTGAATCACAGAGAAATAAAAATTATTCTGTTAATTCGGTTTGAAATTGCAAACTGAAGATACAAAGAGACTAATGAATCATTATCATTCATGAAAAACTGATCAATTAAAAAAAACCTTAATAAACTCTGTAAGACCAACTGAGAAACTATCAAAAGATGTAAGATTCCACTAGGAAAACACTAGCATTACTTGCTTTAATTTCCACAAAACTGAAAAATCTGGAGTCCAAAGAAAGCGAAAAGGCTTGATAGTTTGAGGTTATCAGCACAATTTTTTAAAAATTTTAAAAACTAAAAAATGTGACTGTTTAAACAGACATCATGAGCCAGAGAGTCAGTCCAAAGAGTCAAAACTCTGAACTTAGATTTCCCCAATTCCCGTTCAATCCTGGGTACCACATTTGTTACCCCAGCACAGAGCCCAAATTAACCCGAGTGCCTAAATGTCAACTCCCCCCCTGCACTAAAATAATAATAATAATAACAATAATGGAAATCACAGATTCACAGTCAAAAATGTCATGGCATATGTCTATGACTAACAATCATTGAAAATTTAAGACAGGTAATTTATAAATAAAAATGCAATACCAAAAAACAGACAACAGTAAGAATATAGAATATATGTAAATGGTTTTCAGTGGTAGTCCTTCTCAGAAATAAGCTAGAAGAGCAAAAATAAAAATTGTATAGAAAATAAAATTGGGGAACTTGTTTGGCAATTAAAAATTGCTACAAGGTTCTCAGAGAATAGTACGGTAGGCAAGACCCTTGCCTTGTACATAGTTGATTCAAGTTCGATCATTGGCACCCCACATGCTCTGGCAAGCATTGTCAGGAATGATCCCTGAGCAATGAGCCAGGAATAAGCATTTAGCACTTCTGAGTGTGTCCCACAACCGGAAATAAAATCACCACAAAGTTTTCAGTAGAAGCTTGTTGGATTAATTAAGAAATAAGAACCTTCATCTATGAAAGACTAACTTAATCAATGTATGCACTTTTAGATTTTAAACAATGAGTATAATAGGAACATTGTTGAAAATTTCCTCCCACATTAAGATTTTTGTGGCTAAAATGGTATGTCTTAGCTATTTTAAATTTTATTATATTTTGATGATTGTGCTAAATTAAGAAGTATAAAATGTAAAGTGAGTTTAATTTAAAGTTGCAGTAGAACTAATTCTAATAATGCAACAATCCCTTACAGCAAGTCTTTGAATCATTAGAGGATTTTCAGATAATTTCCTGTGAATGCAAACAAGATAATCATAGAAGTGCATACATCAAGTAGCCCTTTCTTCAAACAGCAGTGGTTATGCATATTCAACAGAATGCAAATATTGACTTTTCTGATAGCAAGCGGATCAGATTGAAAAGTGTCTGATGGGAAACTATAATCATTTTGTGTAGTGTGGCAATGACCTTCATGCCCCTCTGCCAAGGGTGTATTCCACTTGAATCTCTGATTCTACTAACCTTTGAACAGTTTCAACAACTCCAGAAATAAAACAGACATCTGGAAAAGGGCAGTTTCAGCCATTACAATAAAGTGCTTGCAGAAATAAGCAGTCCTTGAGTCTCTTAATGCTCTCCGGAGATCCAAAGCAAGAAAGCGTAAGATTGCAACCGACTTCTCAATGAAAGAAACAGGCACGTGGAAATTTTCCTCTTTTTGAATAAGTTGAGAAAATTATATAAAAGACCTTACAATTGCAAAGCGGATATTCAACGTGTTCTGTATTCAAATTAGGTGGCATTATTTAATGTTTCTGAAGAAAAATATCCAAACATCTTTTAATCAAGATATTGCTAAAATGTAACATAGTTTGTTTGCTTATTTGTTTGTTTGGGGGCCATGCCCAGCATTGCACAGCTTTACTTCTGACTCTATATTCAGGGATCATCCCTTGGCTCTGTATTCAGGGATCATTCCTAACAGGTGCTGCACAATCAGGGTTTGTTGTGAGCAAGACAAGCGCCCTACATGCTATACTCTCTCAGTCCACAAGAAGCCTTTTTCAAAGGTCACTTACTATGTGATTCTAAGTTAAATGATTACTAAAAAAGACAAAATTATGGAAAGAGTTTAATAATTTGTTAAAAATAATAGATTAGGTGGGAGGGACAAATGAATAGTTAAGAGAACAGAACAATTATAGGACAGTTAAACCATTCCAGATAATGCAATACAATTAGATCAAAATTGTAAAACATCTATAATTCATCATATCACAGGAAGAAAGTTGTTTTATATGTAAAGACATTAAATAGACAGGAACTCAGAATCTTAAAGTAAATTTTAAACTCTCGAAAGTAAAAATGCAGTAAAGTAGTGATTTTGATAAGCCAGTCATGTATTACTAAAGGGCTCACAAATGCATGTATTACTAAAGGGCTCACCAATGCAGATTTGTAATTGTGATTATGATGAAGATTTTCTTACAATTGACTTGATATGGTTACAATAGGGCTGGAGCAATAGCACCGTGGGTAAGGCATTTGCCTTGCCTGCAGCCGACCAGGTCGACCTGAGAGTCTACTGAGAGTATCTCGCCTGCATGGCAAAGCCTGGGGCAAGCTACCCATGATGTATTCAATATGCCAAACACAGTAACAACAATTCTCCCTATGTTACTGGGCCCACTCGAGCAAATCGATGAGCAATGGGAGGAAAGTAACAGTGACAGTGTTAAAATTAACGGTGTTGATGTACCAAACCATTTCACCCCCCACTTCCGCCAAAGAGCCTATGACATGTCAGCACGGCCCCTGTGTCACCACTTGTGCTCACTCCTTGTCTTCATTTCCCCAACTTTTGTCCCAGTGCTCAGTAATCAGTTTTGAAGCCTGAGGCCAAAGGTTTTGCATTTTCTTAAGGAACATGCTCTTAAATTAGGGCATACATTTAGTGCACTGTCATTTTGTATAGATTGGAGTGAAAAGTGATAGGTGAATAAAACTCACATCAAAATGAACTCTTTTCAGTTATCAGCTTTGTATATATGTGTGTATATAAAACAGTTGTTCTATTTGAATTTTATAATTATCAAGTTGTTCAATAATGTTAAAAGTTATGAAAAGACATAAATACATACTTTGATAGTATGTATGCTTAAAGATAAAGATTGAAAGCTAACTCCAATTTTATTTAGTTTATTTGATAGTACAATGGGTAGGGCGTTTGCCTTGCACACGGCTGGCCAGGGTTTGATTCCTCTACCCCTCTCGGAGAACCTGTCAAGATACCAAGAGTATCTCGCCGGCACAGCAAAGCCTGGCAAGCTCCCCGTGATGTATTTGATATGCCAAACACAGTAACAACAAGACTAATAATGGAAATGTTACTGGGCCCGCTCTAGCAAATCAATGAACACTGGGAGGACAGTAAAGTATAGTATTTAATGACAGTGGTGGGCTGGAGTGATAGCACAGAGGGTAGGGCATTTGCCTTGCACTTGGCCAACCTGGGTTTGATTCCTTCACCCCTCTTGGAGAGCCAGGCAAGCTTCTGAGAGTATCTCTCCCACATGAACAAGTCTGTCAAGCTACCAGTGATGTATTTGATATGCAAAAAAAAAAACAGTAACAACAAGTCTCAATTTGTTGAGAGACCTTACTGGTGCCTGCTTGAGCAAATTGATGAACAACAGGAAGACAGAGCTACAGTGCTAATGACAGTAGTTATATGATAACTTTTTACATGTCATATGATGAGAAAGTTTAAGAGTACTGGATACTTGTAACTATATAACAATCTGAAATTATTTTCTTTATAAATAAGAAAAGTGAGAAGTGAAGCAACTTGCCCAACTTCACACAGTGAGCAAGCAATGGGATAACTCTTCCAAAATAGACACTCCCAAGTAGAGCTGTCCTTGACAAATTTATAGGCCTTTCTACAACCATAGCGCTATAATTTTGGGGTACAATATTTCCTGAACAAAATATCACTAATTATATAAAAGAAAGATAATTCATACCAGCTTTAAGCATATGGATCAAAGCTGTTTGTCAGTATTTGCAAATGAGCTAATTTGTAATCAACATTAGTACTCTTCTATGAAAGTTCTGAATTACGTGATAATAGAAATTAAATCAGATCAATTAAGTTGTAAATGACATTTTAATTTTTATTCTCTGAACATGAAAATCTTCCTAAGTATGTCAAAATTTCCCAGATTGTCTGTTATCATGCAGTGACTGTTGGTTTTGTTTGTTTCAAGGGTTGGCCTTTAAATATGTATGTGTGTGTGTGTGTGTGTGTGTGTGTGTGTGTGTGTGTGTGTGTATTGCGATGTAATGAAAGCACACTACCTCTTTGAGTTACTCAAAGGAACTCTTCTGGAATGTACATCACTCCTTAGATCATCTATAAGTCTTGAGGTCTGTTGCTCTCCTAAAGTAACTGGTAAACTGCAGACATTCTGTATAAATTTAAAACCACTTCCTTGGGTATTTGGAAGGTCCTAAGGTTGATGCAGTGACATTATTATTTGATAGAGACATAGTTTAAGTAGTAGAATGCATGCCAAACTACCTCTAATGCCCTTAATTTTATCCTTGCAACCCAATGCAACTCAGCAACACAGGACGTAACCCTGGTGGCCTGTGAACTACACTGGGCCAAGGAACTTCACTGCCAGATGAACAGTCACCAGATATTGTTGCTAATAAAATTATTTGCTAATTTTATCCCCAGCATAATACAGAAACACAGTAACAACAAGTCTCATGATGGAGACGTTACTGGGCCTGCTCGAGCAAATCGATGAACAATGGGAGGACAGTGACCGTGATGGTGATGTATATATACTGAAAATATGGTATGCTATTTCCTAACTGTTGAATTCTAGGGGAGGTAACTTTTGCTAATAAGTTCAAAACTTTGTTCTCCTGTGATGATTCAAATTATCAATTGAAATCTTTATTATACATTAAAAAAAATGAGACTCAGAAAAACTACCAAAACTGTCCAACATAATGTGTGTTACGCATGACTAGGTCATATATTTACCACAAACTACATTTGAGGTTGGGGCTGGAGAGATAGCATGGTAGTAGGGCATTTGCCTTGCACGCAGCCAACATGGCCGACCTGAGTTCGATTCCTTCGCCCCTTTCGGAGAGCCCGACAAGCTACTGAGAGTATCTTGCCCACACGACAGAGCCTGGCAAGCTACCCGTGATGTATTTGATATGCCAAACACAGTAACAACAAAGTCTCCAATGGAGACGTTACTGGGCCCGCTCAAGCAAATCGATGAACAACGGGAGGACAGTGACAGTGACATTTGAGGTTGTCTGCAGGAAACTTAAACTAAGTTTGTTAAGTACTGATGCCATTTTAATCTCTCTCCAGTGCTAATATATATTTCTGGTTTCACCTTCACAGTGCATGGACAATATTCAGATCCCTAATACTTAAAAAGGGACAAGGGCAGAGAAGATAGTATGGAGATCAACGTTCTTGCCTTGTATCCTGTTGATACTGGTTTGTATCCCTGGCATCAGAAAATGGTCCCCTGAGCATCACTAGGAGTGACTCCTAAGCACAGAGCCTGAAACAGACCCTGGGCACTAAAGGAGAAAGGAAGGAAGGAAGGAAGGAAGGAAGGAAGGAAGGAAGGAAGGAAGGAAGGAAGGAAGGAAGGAAGGAAGGAGAGAGGGTGGGAAGGAGGAAGGGAAAAAAAGGACCAACCAAATATAAATGTGACCAAAAAAGAACAAAATCCTGTTCTTTTTCCAAAGCCTAAGTCTTAGTTTATTTAGGTTTGGCAGGTAAGATAGTGGACCAATCCATCCAGAGACCAACCCATGATGGTATTTTATTGCTCATGCTAGTGCCCACTGTTCTGCAGCTCACACTTTCTTTATCCTATTAAAAATAAATAAATAGACCCTTTGTCACTGTGTTGAGAGAAAAGTTACTTGGCTGACATCAGTTCACCATCACCCATACTTTACTGACCTGTGACTATGTCCCTCATTTGATAGGTCAGCACAAATCAGGAAGTCATCTAAGGCATCTCTTGTTTTCTCAGCCTAATGCTCACTATTGCCCCAAATAGCTTTCATTTTTATACACCCTCTTCCACCACTCAAACGTTAGTGCTGTTGCCTAAATTAGTATTAATATTTATCATATTCATGTCCTAGATCATCTATTTTCTTTGTATCCTTTGCTTTAGCTGATTACTGCATTGTTAAAGAGGTATAATTACTAAAAAAATAAACTGATCAGATTGAAATATACTTACTAGGAGATAGTATTCTATGGTAATTTTTCACAGAATCTCAAAGGCATCTCCTCTTCTCTCCTCTCCTCTCCTCTCCTCCCCTCCTCACCCCTCTCTTCCCTTCCCCTCCCCTCCCCTCCCCTCCCCTCCCCTCCCCTCCCCTCCTCTCCCTTCCCTGTCTTCCCTGTCTTTCCCCTCCCCTCCCTTCCCCTCTCAGCCCTGCCCCTCTCCTCCCCTCCCCTCTCCTATCCTCCCATTTCTCCTCTCCTCTCTCCTGGCTTCTTTTATTATCTTATTTCTAAATAAACCCTGCATGTAGCCTGCAGTTTTAGGAGCTGATTGCCTTTTCAAAATCCCACCTTTTAAAACCGTGGTTCATAAGTCTATATGGGGTCACAAAAATGAATATCAGGAGTGGAAAAAAAACTGTCAGCAGTAAAAGGTTTCTAAATGAATAATGACCAAAAATTAATTCAAAATCGGCCACATAATGAATTGAGGTGTTACTGGTAGCATGTTCCCAGGTTGCATGGCTGAGGAAAAAGGGGATGCAAGTGGAAAATGTTTAAGAAATTGCTGGTTAAAAGCAACACTCCCCTTCAACATTAAGACTTAAGCAGCAGGGGTCAAGGGTTAGAACTATTTAAGAAAGAATTACATCTCCATAACAACAACTCATGTAAACTACTCAGGGCTACTCAAAGGACAAAATTTTGTCAACTCTTGATGAATTTTCATGCTTGTTATTTTTGTTTATTTGCCAGTGAGTTAAAATCAATGGAAATGCCTCTGAAGTCATATTGTGGAGACTTCTGACTATGTTTTCCACCGTGCATTTAATGAAATCTGGTCTAGTCCCCAAAATCTTTCATCTACTATGAAATGGGACTTAATCAAATTAAAAAGGTTTTACATGACAAAAGGCATCCATGAGAAAATACAAAAGATTTTCTACAGAATGGAAGAAAACATCTGCACACCATCCATCAGATGAAGGGTTAATATCCAAGAAGCATTAAATACTCGGCTCAACAAAAAAAAACTCCATAAAAAATTTGGGAAAGGTGCTGAATGGACACTTTCCTGAAGAGAACCTACAGGTGGCAAGGAAGCACTTGAAAAAAAAAACTGTCTATTTTCAGTTATTATCCAAGAAATGCAATTCAAAACAGTAACAAAAATAGCATAAATCAAAAAGACTGAAAATAACTATTGCTGGTGGGCATGTGGAGAAAAGGAAAGTGTCATTCACATTGGTGGAAATGTCGTTGCATTATGGGAAATAGTGACTATTACTATTGCTTGACGAACCAACCTGTTTTCATCTCAGATATTAAGTTAAGCACTACCTAGAGGAAGAAATCAACAAGAAAATTTTGAGTAGTTTTGTCTCCAACCTCCCTGAGGGGAAGGGGTGAGGTGCTAAGTTATAAATTGAAACACGCTCCCTATTCTCTATAGAGCGAAGATCACGTTAATCTTTAGAGCAGTAAAGTGTTTGCCTTTGACAGACATATGCCGATTCTTGATATCCTGGCTGAATAAGAATATACAGGATTTGAACAAGAGTGAGTCACACACACACACACACACACACACACACACACTCACACATTATCGAGGGGAGGTATAATAACAGATAAAATTTCATTAAGAGTTTTTTGTTTAGAAGGAAGAAGTTTGACCCTGATCTTCTACATACCTACTGTGATTTGCACAATCTACACAGCAGCAGCTGCAGGCAGGGATCATACAGCTGTTCACAATCTAATAGGAAAGATGCATTTTTACATGGACATGGGTCACTCCAAAGCCTTTGCAAATTCACCTGCTCTGACCAAAGCTGGGATTTTTGTTTTGTTGTGCTATTTGTTTGCTTGGGGGTGCTACATACATTAGGTTGCATTTGGGGGTTAGTACTGGCTCTGTGCTCAGGGGTCAGTCGTGGAAGGGTTGGGGGGAACCATAACAGGTTCCAGGCATTGATCCAGGTTTGATTTTCTACAAGAAGAGCAACCTACCTACTCCGTTCTCTCCTACTCCTCAAATAACATTTTCTGTGTATTCACTTCATAACTAACAGATAAACATTTTTATCCCAAGAAAAATAAATGGTTTTATTAAAAATATCCCCTTTCAAGTTGTTTAATAATTCCATCTAATTATTGGGTAAAAAAGGTGGATGGTTTATGATTTTGTTTCCAATTGGGGCCACACCTGGTAATGCTCACATCCTACTCCTGGTTCTTGGGACATGGGTCACTGTTGGTGGTTTTGGGGGACCACATACAGTACTGGGAATTTAACAGGAGTTGACAACAAGCAAAGAAAGAGGCTTAATCCTTGCCTTATCTCTGATTCTGTGATATCTTGAATTCTGATCCTTGTTCTACTTATCATTTTGGTTTGCTCATATAAAAATCTCTAAATTATAGTTTTTTAATGAGTTACACATTTTTTAACTATAGCATTGCATAAGTGATAAGATTTGTGACATGAATGTGATATATAATTTTCATAAAACATGTTAAATTGAAACCAGAACAGTTTTATGTCCTTGACCCAAGTTAGGGACATTTTATCCTCAGTTTATCCTTCCCCCAAAGACCCACACTGTAGTTTATTGAAGTCTGAAGATAAAATGGAACACATCCCAAGAAGAAAGTCTTTTAGATTATAACATGATCCCATGGAACATCCAGAGATAACATAACCCAAGATTTCTTGAGATTATAAATGATCCCATGGAGATATACTATCCAGAGATAGTATAACCCAAGGCATTTTCATAAATAACCTAAATATAAAAAATGTTTTACAATATGATTTAGATCCTCTCAATCTCGATTTTATGGAAAAATACTTTATATCCATAAGTAAGAATAAAATATAACCTGACAGAAATAATACAAAGCAAATGTGAAATATGAAAGAAAAATAATTACAGAAAATAAACGTCATTATAGTTAAATAGAAAATGTCGGAACAGGTATGTGACTCTGAGATGTTCCTCTTCATTTAGACTGGAAAGACCCAAATTACTTTGAGTATAACTTTGAGAACACATAATATTTTTATAGAATGAAACAGTATGATGACTGAACGACTATATTTTACCTTAGTCGAAGGAATCAGCCCTCTTATCTGACTGATCTTTGAGTAGGAAATATAGAAATGGAATGATGGTTTCAGTACTGTGCAGAATAAATCGAGGATGGAAAGGAAATAAGATCCTTGCTTTCATTATCTACATACATGCACACACAGCATTATATGGCTAACAAAGATTTTCAACTATCATAATTTTTAATGTGCTTTGCAAAACAAGATTATATAAACTTTAAAATTTCCAATCTCAGCGCTCAATAATAACCACATTTAAAGTCCTTAGACCTACTCAAGTATTAATAAATATAGTTTATATAAAAGTCATTTTACTTCAAAATTGAGAGAAATATGAGTCAAGTAAAATGAAAATTATATGTCATAACAAAAATTATACATCCATGTGAATGAACCGAATGCCTTGTTGATTACAGTTAAATACATCTAATCAAGGGGCCGGTGAGATAGCACAGCACACAAAGTGTTAGCCTAGCAGCAAAGCTGACCTGGGTTCAATTCCTAGTGCCATATATGGCTCCCTAACTTTTGCCAGGAGTGATACTGAGCACAGATCCTAGAGTAGGATTATGACCTCAGCACTGAAGGGAATGGCACAAATACACACATTTAGAAAAATCTGATTACAGTAGTGTTAATATACATTGTAGCATTGTAGCACTATCCTCCCGTTGTTCATCGATTTGTTCCAGTAACGTCTCCATTGTGAGACTTGTTACTGCGTTTGGCATATTGAATACATCACGGGTAGCTTGCCAGGCTTTGCCGTGTTGGCGAGATACTCTCAGTAGCTTGCCAGGCTCTCCGACAGGGATGGAGGAATCGAACCTGGCTCGACCAGGCTGGCTGGTCACGTGCAAGGCAAATGCCTTACTGCTGTGCTATTGATAAAGAAAAAAATCAAAGCTAAGCATTGAAAGCTGAATAATATTTGTTTGATACATAAATTTATATTGATGACAAAAAATGTTCAGTTTAAAAATTATCTCCTTTCATGAATAGTAGATCTGTCTATAAATAGCTATTTATAGTGCATGCTGCCACCACGATATTTGTATTTTTCAGCAAGTAGGTCATCAAAACTGTCTAAAAAAAAAAGAATACCATTCTTCTAAAAAAGTTACTGCTCAATACCACAGCGGTAGGGCGTTTGCCTTGCATGCAGCCAACATGGCCGACACGAGTTCAATTCCTCCGTCCCTCTCGGAGAGCCCGGAAAGCTACTGAGAGTATCTCGCCCGCACGGCAGAACCTGGCAAGCCGCCCATGATGTATTCGATATGCCAAACACAGTAACAACAAAATCTCCAATGGAGATGTTACTGGGCCCGCTCGAGCAAATCGATGAACAACGGGAGGGCCTTTACCTTTACCTTTACCTTTATAATGTATACAATCCTTTGAATAATACACTGTAATGTGCCTGAAATTATCATCATGATAGCCAATATGTTTTAGTTTTGCCTAAACATCTTAAGCTTATGAATGCCAAATTTAAAAATTCAAATGTAACCTGTAAATTTAATAGCCAATATAAGGATATTAAAGTATATCCCCATCATTTTTCTGAGTCCAATTAATGTGAAAGCTATCAAAGTCATCTCTAGACTAGTCAAAACTAAGGATTCCAAGAGACAAATTAAACTCTGATTTCCCAAGTAAAACACAAGAATTTTCAAACACAAGTAATATTTTTTTTTTTTGCTGATTTCTTCATATATCATAAGGTCAGCCTGTGTTAAATGATGGAAGCCTGAAATGGATTCTGATGAACTGATCTGATATATTGGGTTTGAAGTTATTTTGCTTAGGGGCTACCAGGAGAACAGATGTCAAGAGGTTTGACTTCCGGCAGCACCAGTCAAAATCTCTTTGCTTACATTCATGCCTGGCAGGCACAAAGAAACAATATCTTTAAGGCTGTTCATGCTTTAAAAATGAAGATTGAATTTTACTTATTTTTTGTTTTACCACCTACAATCTTAAAATACCTGAGAATTCTATATTTTAATATTTTTTCTATATTTAGCCTTCAGTGAAATAAATAACAATCATAGGTAGTACTGAAATTGGCCCAGAGAAATTAGAAACCACAATATACACAAGTATATTTATTCTTAACTTACTCTCCCATCTACTAAAAAAGCCCTAAAGATAATGGGAGTGTTCCTCAGTCCTTACTGTGTTACGGTTGATGGCGAATTTCTCTAGTAAAGTGTCCATGAATAAAACCATACTGTAAGGACTAGATAGATTAGAAACTCGTTCTGGATGTGGAGTGACCAGGACATGTCTTGCCATAGCAATAGCATAAATACTTGTTATTCTTAGCATATTAACTATGCAATCCGCAATTCTGTTTACTTCAGTGGTAATCTCATTAACTAAACAAGTATCTACAAAAGAAAGACTACATTGTTGGTTTGCTTCAGGCAATGTTCCATGATAGTTCCATGCATAGCTTTACACCAATCATTAATGTAATTAGATAGAAGAATGGCAATCTACTACCTAGACTCAGATATTTTCATGTTATGTGAAACATTTGCTGATTATTTCAGCAAGCTTTGTCTCTGTAGCTCATTGGGTCATCAATGAGCTACTTTGCTCCACTGGGTCACCAACTGCTACATTATTAATTTGATCATTTGTTTTGTGTCCTGCAATGTTTTTGCTTCCATAGACAAATTTTTCTGAGAAATTATTAGCAAAAGAAATTATTCTATTATTTTGACTTACCTATTACTCTAAGTGACTATATATATATATACAATGAATCTTTAGGATTTATTTACAATTTAATCACTTAATCACTTAACTTCCCGTTAGTCGTCGATTTGCTCGAGCGGGCGCCAGTAACGTCTCCATTTGTCCCTGTCGCGTGCTAGTGTAGCCCAATGGCATCTCTTCACTCCGGGAACATGGAGGGCCTCAAACCGATCGTTCATGACCTTGACAAAGAAGTCTGACCATCTGGTAGGTGGGCGGCCACGCGGTCTCTTGACATCCCGTGGAATCCAATCAGTAACAGCTCTAGTCCAACGGTCGTCTTTAAATCTCATTACGTGACCAGCCCATCTGATTTTCGACACCTTGGCAAATGAGACAGCGTCCCTGATCCTTGATCGTCGACGTATGTCAGAACTCCGGATTCGTTCTCTCATTTGAGTGAAACGTGATATTCCAAGCATAGCTCCTTCTATTCTTCTTTGGGAGACCTGAATGGCGTTCTCATCTTGTTTGCGTAGGGCCCAGGTCTCTGAGGCATATGTTAATGCAGGAAGAACAGTGGAATCAAAGAGATGTGCCCGGAGCCGGAGGTTCTTCGTCCTCTTAGCTATTTCTTCGACGTTCTTGAAGGCGTTCCAAGCCGCTCTCTTCCTCCTGCGCAGCTCGGGTGCCAGGTCATTTGTCATGTTGACCTCTCGACCTAGGTACACATAGCTGTTGCATTCGGAGATGGTCGTTCCATTGAGAGCGAATGGGGCGTCAGGATCTCACCATTCTACAAAGAAGTGATCGTTGATGTCAAGAGAGGGGTGCGGCAGGGTGATACCATTTCACCAAAACTCTTCAGTGCCACCCTCGAGAACATCATGCGACGACTGGAATGGGAAGGAATGGGAGTGAAGATAGATGGTCGGCAACTACACCACCTCCGCTTTGCTGATGACATTGTTTTAATAACACCAAACATCAGCCAAGCGGCACAAATGCTGGCCGACTTTGACCGTGAGTGTGGAAAGGTAGGACTACAGCTGAATCTTACGAAGACAATGTTTATGAGAAACAGCCTTGTTCCTGACGCCCCATTCGCTCTCAATTTACAATTTAACCTTTTGGAAATATGAAAAATAAAATGATTACAATGACAGTATATGATAGCAAACTATCACATTTACAATTACTGTGAAACAGGTGCAGATCAGTTAAATGCTTTACTATGATGACCTGCTATTTTGTTTAAGAGGTGGTAAAGTAAAGTAAAGTAAAGGCCCTCCCGTTGATCGTCGATTTGCTCGAGCGGGCCCAGTAACATCTCCATTGGAAACTTTGTTGTTACTGTGTCTGGCATATCGAATACTCTCGGTAGCTTGCCGGGCTCTCTCCGAGTGGGGCAGAGGAATTGAACTCGGGTCGGCCATGTTGGCTGCGTGCAAGGCAGACGCCCTACCCGCTGTGCTATTGCTCCAGCCCAAGAGGTGGTAGACTACAGCAATTACATTCGAAACTGGCTTTGATATTTGGACTCTTGATAATTAATTATTTTATAATTCCTTAGTAGTGTTGGTACTAAAACATGAATATTTAAATGAATAATGCTGAAAGATAAAGTAAGAAAAAAAGTAGAAAAGGAGGAAAGAAAAAAATTAAGGTACGGAATTAAGTAACAGAAAGAATAGCAATTGCAATGAGTAATGTTACACATTGATTAAGAACCTTATATGAACAAAATGTTTCATCAAATTTATTTTAGTTTTTAATTTTATTTTACTATCCCACAACCCAATGATTTCTGTGGAATCAGATATTCTGCAAAGAATATTCTTGAAATTTTTGAATGAAAAGATAAACATTCTGAAAACAGCTGGGTAACAAGATCTAGAGAATCTTTGAACTGAAAAATCATGAAAACATCTTATTTACACTTTACACTTAATAGGAGCGTTATAAGGCGAGTTAGTAATAGATGCTCATTCCGTATTCTTCATCTTATAGAATAGTGTTTTCTCTCTATCTTTCTTAAATATATATATACATATATATTATATATATGTAT
The DNA here is from genome assembly GCF_029834395.1 of Sorex fumeus. NCBI lineage: Eukaryota > Metazoa > Chordata > Mammalia > Eulipotyphla > Soricidae > Sorex > Sorex fumeus. The sequence continues at coordinate 18,769,647 of NW_026606096.1, read as the reverse complement.
ATATATAATTTGCTCGAGCGGGCTCAGTAACGTCTCCATTGGAGACTTTGTTGTTACTGTGTCTGGCATATCGAATACTCTCGGTAGCTTGCCGGGCTCTCCGAGAGGGGCGGAGGAATCGAACTCGGGTCGGCCATGTTGGCAGCGGGTAGGGCGTTCGCCTTACAAGCGGCCAACATGGCTGACCCGAGTTCGATTCCTCCGCCCCTCTCGGAGAGCCCGGCAAGCTACCGAGAGTATTCGATATGCCAGACACAGTAACAACAAAGTCTCCAATGGAGACGTTACTGGGCCCGCTCGAGCAAATCGACGATCAACGGGAGGGCCTTTACCTTTACCTTATATATATAATATTTATACTGTAGCACTGTAACACTGTCCTCCTGTTGTTCATTGATTTGGCCGAGCAGGCCCTAGTAACGTCTCCATTGTGAGACTTGTTGTTACTGTTTTTGGCATATCGAATACATCACGGGTAGCTTGGCAGGCTTTGCCGTGCGGGTGAGATACTCTAGGTATCTTGCCAGGCTCTCTGAGAGGGGTGGATGAATTGAACTGGGGTCGGTCATGTGCAAGGCAAGTGCCCTACCTGCTGTGCTCTTTACAATAAAGCTCTGGCCCCAAAGCTTTATTGTAAATCGTGAAATTTAGATTTCCTATAATTTCTAAGTTTTCTTGCTGCCGATACTTATATCACATTTCTAAGTGTTACTTGTTTATTTACTTGAATAACATTTGTCGCATGGCCCTATAATAAATTCGTAATTTGGAATTAGTTTATAGATTCATAAGTCCCTTGAATGGAAGGAGATGAGAAGACATAAAACAATGAGATATGTTCATGGAATCTACAGGTATGATGTGCACTACTTGCCTGAAGCAACTGATCTTCTAGGTAATGATATGGACTTTAGAAGGTTTAATTACAATGACAATGTGACTGAAAAACTTTTCAGACTCCTATGAAGATGCATCTGTCTTGGAAGCAGCTTACCAAAGTATGATCATCAAAAACTGAACCCTGCCAGGAGTTATCCCTAAGCACAGAGTCATGACCCTAAACCAAAAATAAATAAATAGAAACAAAAACAAGTAAGAATCAACTATTTTATTCAAACATGATTGATGACCTTGAAGAAACAAGACAGAGGTTTTTAGACAACTGTACATATTCCAAATTACTTCCTGTATATAGGAAATAGAATTATCCTTTCTTTCCTAATAAGATTAATAGATCAGAGAATAAAGAGGTGGAAATTGAAGTGTGGGGACTCACCATTATCCCTAGATACCAACTAGCTCAATTTTTCATTCAGTTTCCACAAGCATGTCCTGTGTAGGCCTAGAGGCCTTAATTCCAGCTGGAGGCAGGCTCCTCCAGGTCAAGTAGTAAAAATTCCACTGAACTAGAGGTGAAAGAAGGACTTCCTGACTCTGTAGGGTCCTCATGCCTCTTAATAACAGGGAAAGAAGGAGTTACAGTGTGACTATGAATATTGATCTTGTTAACTAAAGGAAAATTGAACTTCTACTCCATGTGTAGCTAAGAGTGTGTTTAATTCTTACCTTTATTTTTTATTAAAACACTATTATTTAGGTACCAGAGATAGGGAAAGTACAGCCTGTAAGGCACTGTTTTACACATAGTCAGAGTACGTTCTAAACTTGGAAACCCATATGGTCCTCTAAGCCCATCAGAAATTATCCTTGAACTCAGAGCCATGTATTAGCTCTGAGCACCTCTGGGTATGGCACCCAAACATAAACAAAAATAAACAAAAAAAATAAACAAAATTATCTTTAGTACAGGTATTTTGTTATGAATTTTGTTCATTTTATTATGAAGAAGTCTGCCCCCATGCAGGTACACAATACATTTAGTTTATAATCATTTGCTTCAATGAAATTTATAGGAAAGTCAAAAAGAATTATCAGAAAATAAATCAATAAAAGTCAATGTATGTTGGTTGTTTACTATATTTAAAAGTATATTTAGAATGCAGAAGATTCTGTACAGCTTAACTTGTTATTAGAAAACCCTGTAATAAAGGTCAATGGAAAGTATCAAAACACAATACAGTTCCTTCAACTTATTTTATTTGTAAGCTAAGAAAAATATATTTGTAATAAGTTACATGACTCTTCATATTTTCCTAATTAGTACTCAAATTGACTTCAAAGGAAGGAACTACTAATCAGCCTAAATAAGACATACAGAGGATCATTGTCACTCCTATAAAATATTTTTTAATAAAGGGCACAAATAGGATTTAAATACTTTTTTTTTCACTTGCATACTGCTTTTTCTATAGCTATAAAAATATCAAATATGAAAATATTTTTTTAAATTAAGGTCTTAATTTAATGTCTGTTCTCACCACCATGCACACAATGTTGTACCAATTCCTTTTGCATAAACTAAATGGTTGTATAGAGTTTTTTTTGAATTATGAAATTAAAGGCTTACAAAGATAATGAAAAGCTATAGCATCCTAATATAAGGGCTACAATTTTGTCTGCACCTAATTTATATTTGTTTTGGTTGGTTCCTAATCTTTAATCAAACCACATTTAATTTTATTATAGATAACAGTTATACTCTTAATAAATGAAAAAAAAGCTTTCTGTTTATTCTAAACTTAATTGATGACCTAGGTCCTCTGAAACAGGGAGAATAATAAATATATTAGCATAATAGAATTCTTAGAAACAATTTTTTATCTTTCTTTGGAAAGTTAAACCTGTAAATACCCAGTGTTAAGTGTTTACAAATCGTTAGCCAGAAAAATAAATGTGATATTTTGAAAATTAGAAAATGCACGTACTTGTGTTTGTTAAAAGAGATTTCATTTTTTTAATTTGAAAACAAACAGCAAATAAGCTAATTATTTACTAATTAAACAATAAAAATAAATTTGTGATTACTTACAATTGTTCTATAGTCACTATCACTGTCACTGTTCTCCCATTATTCACCGATTTCCTCCTGCAGGCCCAGTAACATCTCCATTGGAGACTTGTTGTTACTGTGTTTGGCATATCCAATATGCCACGGGTAGCTTGCCAGGCTCTGCCATGCGGGCGAGATACTCTCGGTAACTTGCCGGGCTCTCCGAGAGGGGCGGAGGAACTGAACTCGGGTCGGCCATGTTGACTGCGTGCAAGGCAAACGCCCTACTGCTGTGCTATTGCTCCAGCCCACAACTGTTCTATATATTCAGTGAAAAATATTTTCAGACTGCTAAAAATTTAGAACTGCTACTACTTATAACAAAAAATATATAATTCTTACTAAATTGATCTAACTGACTTTTTAAGAGCACAATGCAGTTGTATTTTTTTTCAATTTTTCCAGGTTGATATACTCTTTTAAGCAGAATATCCTACTTTAACAATTAAATTTCAATGGATTGTATCAAGTATCACAATCTTCTATTTTTATAGTAGATTATTTGAAATAGCACACAGTAACAAAAACAATGCAATTGTATCATAATTCTGGACAGAGAGTAACTGTCATTAAATTATTTTATCATTGATTTTCCAAATGAAATAGTACTTGCACAAGTTATCTGTTAACATCTTATGTCAGTCTTTGGGATATTGTAATTTCTTGATAATTAGTCAGAATCATATTTCCAGATGTTTAGGAACTATATGATTTAAAGCACTATCCATATATATATATATATATATATATATGTATGTATGTATCTTATTGCCAGGCTTGCAATTAACCAAACAGATCTCACCAGTATTTAATAACATGTTAGTTATTGCAAATAAAATGAAAGCAGTAACACAACACTATCATTTAAAATTTTAATAACTTACAGGAAAGAAGTGAAATTATCTTTGTATGTATACATGTATACATAATGTGTTTTAATATTGGGATAATGTGTTTTTCAAATAAAATAGTATTAGATGGTCAATAAAATGTATGATAAAAAAGTTAGATACTTAAAATTTAGGAGAAATATTGGCATCAAATCATTTATGTAGGTTGGGGACAGAGGTCCATGGGTTACAGAGCATGCTTTTGTATGTGAGAGACGCAGGTTCTATCTCTGAAACCATCTGGTCCTGTGTATTACTGGGAGTATCCCCCCCAAAAAAAAACTCCATAACTTATGCTGTTGATGAAATTTTTTGTGCTATTATGAATTTTCTAATATCAATTTTTATAAATGTTGGAATATAGCATTTCATAATATTTGACTTATTAAAAAACGTGGTAGAATAAGTATAGATTCACAGACAGAAAATTTAATTCAAATCTCTGCTCTGTACTAATGAAATATTTACCAATACCACAAGCGGTGAGTAAATTGTGGACTACTCATACAATGTAATACTTTAAAGCGAAACAAATGAAAAACTATAATATTTTAAAAAGTGTGTGAATATATTAGAATGTTGAGCATCAAGTAATTATACTATGTAATTTATATATAGTTACAGCGGTAAAATTGAGCTCATTTTCAGAAATAACAAGTATGCTTAAATTTTGAAAATAAAAGTAATGGGAGTGGGTAGCATGCAAGTAAGATAAAGTGTTCTATTTTATGCTATGATATGTACCAAACTGTATTCTTATATTTTGTTTCTTTCCTTATGTTAAATTTAATATAAAATCTGTATTTAAAATATGTCATAAAAGTTACTGTCATAAAAGTTACATATACATTTTTGTACATATGTATAGAGACATTTTGTAATTTTAGCACTTATCACAGGCTGGAGTGATAGTACAGCGATAGGGTGTTTGCTTTGCAAGCGCCCGACCATATCTTGCCTGCAGGGCAAAGCCTGACACGCTACCCGTAATGTATTCGATATGCCAAAACACAGTAACACCAAGTCTCACAAAGGAGATGTTATTGGGCCTGCTCGAGCAATCGATGGACAATGGGAGGACAGTGCTACAGTGCACAGCACTTATCATATCAATATTTTGACCATATATTAGATAATAACTCTTGATACCTATCTTCATCTTGATCTGTGCAAAACCAAAACATTGAGTTTAAAATAAAGCAAACCCATGTGTCCTATATAGTGATAGCAGTAGATAAATGAATCTTAGTACTATAAGTAGATTTAAATACAAAGATTCAGTATTTATTTTCCATCACTAAATATTTCTAATGATTTTGAGAATTTAGGTTAGTCAAATATTAGCAAAAAATAGTTCTATTTAATACTAGGTGTTAATTTAATGAATATTCAATAACTCGATTAAAAATTGTGTTTGAAGAGATGGTGCAAGGTTAAGGCATCTGTTTGGCATGTGGCCAACCTGGGTTTGATCCCAGAATCCCATATTGTTCCCTAAACACCCTCAGGTGTGATCCCTGAGCATCCAGATAGGAGTAAACCCTGAGCACTGTAGAGTGCACCCTCCAAAACACCTAAATAAATTAAAACAATAATCATCATCTTGCTCGAGTAAAAAAGTAAAGGCCCTCCCATTGATCATCGATTTGCTCGAGCGGGCCCAGTAACGTCTCCATTGGAGACTTTGTTGTTACTGTGTCTGGCATATCGAATACTCTCAGTAGCTTGCCGAGAGGGGCGGAGGAATCGAACTCAGGTCGGCTATGTTGGCTGCGTGCAAGGCAGACGCCCTACCTGCTGTTGATTGATAACCAATCATCATCTTAATCCATTAAAAAATCCAGACATGGTTTATAATACTTTATTTTCTTGACCTGAACATAAAAACATTACTTGACCCTATTGATCTTTAGAAAAATGATATAATCACTGTGAAGATTGCTCACATTGTACATGGATATTCAATGAGATATTAAACACAATTTGCCTCTATGTTCCAGAAGAGAGACACTTTGTCATAAGGTCCTGTGGTCTAATCTCTTAGCATAAGTGGCTTAAGGTCATCTTTTCTTTTTATTTATTTATTTTTTTATATTTCATATGGAGAATTGATTGCCTAAGTTCAGACTCGATTGTCACAGCACTCTTTTAGTATAGTAATTTGTATTGTAGTATTTTTAATTAAACAGGCTTAGTTACTCAAGAAGCTATTAAAATGCAAGAGTTATTTCTCTTCAATTGATTGCATAAAGTTAGTTGATTTTGTAGGCAAATTAAATTAAAAAGAAAAATGCATAAAACTGGAAGAAATTTTAAATTGACCTTTGATTGACAGAAGCTTCTAACACTGTACAAAAATGTTCAACAATGACATACATTTAAAACACTTGCTAGTAATGTGCTCTCCTTGAGGAAAGCCATTTTAGAAATGCCATTCCTTTAGCAATAATCAGAACTGACAGCCTAGTCTACCTTTTATGATAATGTGGCATGCAGTCTCTTTAATCTGACCCATTGAAATGAATGGAAAAAAAATGTGCTTGTGACCCAGCATAATTGTTGGCAGCAGCAATTTAGCAGGCTTTAATTTGCACTTCACTGTAATATCTCCTCTCGACTATGATATAAACATTTACCAGAACCGGCTCTATTAATGGCATGAAAGGATTTGGGAAGGGGCAAAGGAGAGTTCCTGGGGTGAACCAGAATCTGACCTTATTTGTATATAGAATGCAACAGTTCTATGAAAAGGCAACATCACAAAATGAATACAATAATTGTTTCAGCAAGAACCTTCATCATGTTTGGTCCATTATCTACTTTCAGCACACATCTCCCATCCCGATCGATTCCTCCAGCCATCAATTTTCTTAGTGATCCCTTCTCTATTTCATCTGCCTTTTTCCCTCTGCTCATGAGGCAGGCTTCCAGCTATGGGGCAATCCTCCTGGCCCTTGTATCTACTGTCCTTGGGTGTCAACCTCATGTTGTTATTCTATACTCCACAAATGAGTTCAGTCCGTCTATGTCTGTCCTTCTCTTTCTGACTCATTTCACTTAGCAAACATGATGACCTCTCAGTGTCTATTGCAAACCATAATGTCGAAAAATAGAGAGAGAGTATGGGGAATACTGTCTGCCATGGAGGTAGCGGGAAGGTGGGAGGTAGGGTATACTGGAGAGATTGGTGGTGGGGAATGTGCACTGGTGGAGGGATGGGTGTTTGATCATGGTGTGATTGTAAGCCAAACATGAAAGCATGTAAACATCCCATGGTGATTCAATAAAATTAAAAAAAAATAACCTTTATCATGTAAAAGGCTATAGTGATAAAATATAGCACCCCAAGCACACTCCTTGGATTCATATTTCATAGTTTCATGAGTTCTGATTGTCATTTAAATCACCAAGAGACACTATTAAGAGAAAACAACCCATATTACTATATAATTAATAAGATTTAAAAACATTAACTCACAGACTTGAAACATAGAATAAAAATAAAAATAATGGAACTGTTACATAAAAAAAAGAAAATTATCATTTTGTGTTATACTCTGAATGCACAAAATGTCAATATATTTTTGCATTTGGTATTTCAACATATACATTCATTATATAATCTTTCAACTTGTAATATTTTAGACCAGTTTTCAACAAATTACATGTACTACTACCATGCGGCTGGAGCGATAGCACAGCGGTAGGGCGTTTGCCTTGTACTCAGTCAACAGGGCCGACCCGAGTTCGATTCCTCAGCCCCTCTTGGAGAGCCCGGCACGCTACTGAGAGTATCTTGCCTGCACAGCAGAGCCTGGCAAGCTACCCGTGATGTATTCGATATGCCAAACACAGTAACAACAAAGTCTCCAATGGAGACGTTACTGGGCCCACTCAAGAATCAGAATCGGCTCTCCAGAGAAGGAGAAAGGGGATCAGTATCCAGATTCCAGAGTCAGAAGGAGGGTGAAGGTGGATCGAGAAGGAGAATGAAGTAGCATGGGGGAGGAAGCAGGAGGAGAATCAGAGGAGAATGGAGATGGGAATGGAATAAACTGCAACTAAGACCATCCAGCCTGGCCCTCGTTCCTTCCTTCGCCTGCCCATCACCATCGACCTCCTCGGAGTGGGGGAACCAGCATGAGACTACCGAATGTGGGCAGCGGGAGAGATAGACTGCTGCCGCCACCGCTGCCGTCTTTTTTGAGTTTACACAGAGGATCAATCTCGGGTTGGCTGCATGTGAAGCAAATATCCAACGTTACCTGCTATAACATTGCTCTGGCCCAATATTTTTTTTATCATAGAAACATTTTCCACTTTCTAATGCATTTGAAGTCTCTAAAATGATAATATTTATCAAAGTACTATAAAGTAGCGATGAATAAGGCAATAATGCTAAAGATTATATAAAAATTAAATATTGCACATAGGATCTTATGATATAAACATTTTGGCGGAAGAATATATAATAAACATTTTATATATCATACAGTTTTCCTATTTAAAGTGCAATTTATTTGCTTTTGGATCACCCTATATGCTCACAACCTACTCTAGGCTCTGGGTCCAGGGATCACTCCTAGAGGTTCTCAGGATAACATATGTGGTACTGGGGATAAAATCCAGGTATGCAACATGCAAGGAAAACACTCTACCCACTGTACTACCCTCCAGACCCTTAAACTGTAATTTAATATATTGTATATATTTACAGGATGGTGCAATTGTCACTACAATCTAACTTTAAATCATTTTTATATGCCCCAAAGAAGCTTGACATCCATTACTTGTCATTCTTCATCCTCACAGATTCTGCTTAGAATCATTCCATAATCTATTCTGAATGCACCCACAGATTACATAGTTTTGAGTGTGTATCTCTTTTCACATTATATAATTTGGGCAAATGTATCTATATTGCAACATTTACTAGTATGGTATTCCTTTCTTATTACAGAATACTAAATGTGTGCACTGTAACTAATTTGTTTCTATGTTCTTAAATTAGCAGGGACTTCAATTGTCTAAACCCCAACCCCAAAGCACTCTACTTTTTTTTGGATAAATTGAGCCACCTGAATAATGTACTGTAAACATTAATACACAGATTTGTCTAGATCCATGTTGTTTTTTCCTCTTGAGTATACACCTACTTGTATTGCTTAGCCATATGGTAACTCTGTACTTAAGCTAATTGGATTTTGAGGAATGCTATATAGAAAATAAAACCAAAGACTTGTAGAACAGTTTATAGATGCCCCTAGGAAGAAAGAGCACATCTGTTAGTATATTCTTCCTTGGCTATAAAGTTATAGAAGTGTACACTATAGTGAAAAATGGGAATGATGGAACCCAGAATATTTGGGATTCAAAGTTTGGGGAATGTTTAAGTCATGCATTTAATTTTACATGTACATATTGTTTTTAATAATAAAAACATTAAATATTTCTCCTTGGACTTTGACTGAGTTAAATGTAATAAATATGACTTGAGGGACTGGAGCAGTAGCACAGTGGGTAGGTAGGGCGTTTGCCTTGCACACAGGTCCCCTGTGCACCACCAGGAATAATTCCTGAGTGCAGAGCCAGGAGTAACCTCTGTGAATTGCTGGGTGTGACCCAAAAAGAAATAAAAAAATAAATATGTCTTGAAATTATGGAATAAGCTTCCCAGACATCAATTTGCAAATTGTCCCAGAGCCTGATTTTCAAAAGAAAAGCTAGAATATGGAGTATGATATACTGGCTAACAGTAAGTAAAGGTATTTTTAAAATATTTTCTCCAAAGTCTAGAGAAACTCTTCCTGTGTTTCCAATCTTCTCTGTGTAATACTATCACTAGATTTTGTTGTTGTTGTTTTCTGTTTTGCTTTTTGGGTCATACCCGGTGATGCTCAGGGGTTACTCCTGGCGCTGTACTCAGGAATCACTCCTGGTGGTGCTCAGGGGACCATATGAGACACTGGGAATTGAACCCGGGCTGGCCATAGGCAAGGCAAACACCCTATTTGCTGTGCTATCGCTCCAGCCCACTATCACTAGATTTATACTTTGCATTTCACTCTCTCGACTCAAATTAAATCTAAGATGTACTCACTTTTCAAACATGTCACATGTTACTCTCATAAAAACTTTCCTAAATTCTCCTGTTTGTTCCTCTCTATAATCCTGTTCTTGATTGTTTTAATTTAAATTATTTTCCCTCTGCATATTTGTAGTAAAATATGCTATTGAGTACAGGTAACCTATTTTCTGAGATTTTAAGCTTTGGCATGTGTAGACACTCATCTATACTTGGGTTTGGAGCTACACTTGGCAACTCTCAGGGTCCTGAGCACTCCTGGCATTGCCTTGGGTCCCAGAAGGGTGGGGTAGAATGCTGTTTGGTGCTAGGAATTAAGCTTTGGCTCCTGCATGCAAAGCATTCACTGAAGTCTGTCCCAGCTCTCTCCAAAGCTTCTAGTTAAATTATATAGGCAGAAGTTTAAATATATAAAATTCCTATCATGTGGATATCAAATACACAGTCCACAGAAACTGAAGTCTCATAAGATTTTTCCCAAGAAACAAGCTTCTCACCCTCTTCATATTCCTTTTTTTAATAACTTTGGATACTTATACTATTATGGATTGCATTAGCAAAAATGAAACTCCTCAAAATTGCTTCACGAGTAAATTATACATCCCTGCGAACACTTCCAGAGTCTATTACCTGGAGATTTTAGGAATGACAGCACTAAAGATAAGGGAAAGAGATATGCTGGAAGGGTCTTCAATTCCCTTACCTGCAGAAGCTCCATCAGTACAGCAGATTTCTCTCTATTCTCTAGGGAGCAGGCAGGATCACACAGGATTTATGTCTGAACTGAATTTCAGAGAAAAACCTGGCTTCTTAACATCTTCTGTCTTTTTTTTTTTAAGATTTCTTTCTATTCAAAAATTTAATTTCACAGGCTAAAATCATGCACATGGCTCTACGTTAGCTATTTGTAAGCACATATTTTTTGGTTTTTATTTTGTGCATATAGTTTATGTATGTGAATTTTAGGTTTTTAAATGCTCCAATGAGACACATGTGATTGTTCCACATTTCCAATCTTTTTTTTTAAATTTTTTATTAGTGAAACACCATGAGGTGCAGTTGTAGACTTACAAATTTTTGTGCTTGGGTTTCAGTTATACAATAATCAAGTACCCATCCCTCCACCAGTGCCCATTTTCCATCACCACGGGTCCCCGTATCCCTCTCACCCCCCATCCTCCCCATCCCACCCTGCCTCTGTGGCAGGATATTCCCTTTTGTTCTCTCTCTCCTTTTGGGTGCTGTGGTTTGCAAAAGAGGCATTGAGTGGCAATCATGTTTGGTCTATAGTCTACTTTCATCATGCTTCTCCCATCTTGGGAGGATCCTCCCAACATCTTTTATTTGGTGTTCCCTTCTCTATCTGATCTGTCTTTTCCCCTAGCATGTGTGGCTGGCTTCCTTGACTGGTTCGAGCAACTTTTCAATAACTTGCCAGGACCATGTTTTAAAGCTTTGCAAAGACCTCCAAGCAGAAACTATCGGATCTTGAGCAAAAAGCGCTGACAGAATTTTTTTTAAAGTGTGAGGGCTTCTGAGGTTTAAGAAAAATAGCAGACATGTAGATTACACATGGGTTGCAGATAGTAAAAAAAAAAAAAGAAGAAGAAAAAAAGTATGTGAAGATATAACATGGTATAGAACACTCAAAAGACTAATGGTCTTCAGTAAAGGGCAATCTTAGGGAATCCTATTTCTGTTTAAGGTCTGTGATGCTTGCATACCTCAGATTGTGGTATGCAATGTGTGGGGAGACAGGGATTTCCTGTATATGTGCAGAGGCCTGGATCAGCAAAATGTAGCTGATACAAAAGTTCATCTGGAGGAGAAGGTGGAGTGTGGGGTGGAGTGCAGCACAGAGACTGTGATACTGTGTAAGGGTACTTACCTTGCATACAGCCAACTATGGTAAGATCTCAGGCATTATAAATGTTCTCCAGAGAACCAACAGGAGTGAACCCTGAGCACAGAACCATGAGGGAGCTCTGAGAACAAATGGGTATGTCCCCAAAATTTTTAAAAAACTGGGAAAAAATCACATCAAAATGTAAATCTTACTATAATTACTGCCTGCATGGCAGAGCCTGTCAAACTCCGCATGGCGTATCTGATATGCCAAAAACAGTAACAACAAGTCTCACAATGGAGACATTACTGGTGCCCGCTCAAGCAAATCGATGAACAACAGGAGGACAGTGCTACAGTGCAGTGCTGCTGTGCTTACTAAATTAAACTTAATTGCTATTTGCAGTGTACTTTTCAGACTTGTCTACAGGGAATGACTTTCAGAGTGCAAGGCAGCTGGATAGCAGACAAGCTATCATACTAAAAAGGTCTGCTTTTTACATTATTATTGTCAGGCTTAGGTTTGGGCTTCAAATTTCATTTTGCATTTGGAACTGCAGACGAAACCATGGAAGGGAGCTTAAGTTCAGAGTAAATCCACATAGCCCACATTTGGGATTTGAAAGATAATAAAATAGTTGTTTTGATGATGAATTTGCATTTGGTTGGCTATCCAGGAATATGCTGTGTCTTGAGAAAACGTGTCTGATACATTTGTGGAATTGAGTCTAAAAAAAGAAATCATAGCAAAAAAAAAAATGCTTATGACAGAAAAGCAGATGGGATGATGATAGATACAGTTCCTGCTGCGGTGGATGGCAATATCTCCTGGATAAGAAAATCCAAGTCAAGAAAACCAAAGGTGCACACAATTTGTTTGAACAGTGAATACATCTGTCAGTCTCAGAGCTAACTGATACTAAAATCTTAATATTAAAAATCAGAAAAAAATTTTTTCTAATTATATGGCAGGCAAAAGATATGGGACTGGTCAATCTAGGAGACAACTATGCATTTTCATTGTAAAGAAGGAAAGACCAACTTTCTAAACAGGTAACCAATGGCTTTCCCTTAAGGACAAGAAAAATAGGAGGAAAATTAACTGATATTAATTGTCTTCTATTGTTACATGGATAATGTCAGCCAGAAATATCACTCAAGGTCTAAAATCTTCAAGACCAGAAAAATGACAAAGGCTTAAAAACAATCATTCCTAGCCTATTGACGATTGGTATTTTTAGAGCAAACTCTGACTAAAAGGGATTGCTAAGGTTTGGAATCTTCTGACAGAAATGTTACAAATCCAAAAGGAACAAAGCTTTCCCTCAAGGGGAAATTGCACAAGGATTTGTAATGGAGTAGCAACTAGGCAGTATCAATGGACCTTTTGTGGCAAGGCACTGGTCATGTTAGTCCACAAGCAAAGATGGAGAGATGGAGGCCGGGTTAAGAAAGAGCAAAAGAACAGAAATGAACAGAAACTACCTCAAAGAAGCAATTCAAATGGTTGAAAGACACATGAAAAAATGCTCTGCATCTCTAATGATCAGGGAGATGCAAATCAAAACAACAATGAGATATCATCTCACACCACAGAAACTATTACACATCCAAGTGAACAAGAACAACCATTGCTGGTGCAAATGCAGGGAGAAAGGGACTCTCATTCATTGTTGGTGTGAATGCCGACTAGTCCAGTCTTTTTGAAAAATAATATGGACATTCCTCATAAAAATAGAAATTGAGCTTCCATATGACCCAGCAATACCACATTTGCGAATATACCCTGGGGGTCCAAAAACACATAGCAGAAATGCCATCTGCACTTCTTTGTTCTTTGCAGCATTATTCACTATAGCCAGAAACTTGAAAGAATCTGAATGCCCAAGAACAGACGACTGGATAAAGAAATCATGATACGCCTACACAATGGACTACTACACAGCTGTTAGGGAAAATAAAGTCATGAAATTTACCTGTAAATGGATGGACGTGGAGACTGTCATGCTCAGTAAAATAAGTCAGAAGGAGAGGGACAGATATAGAATAATGATTCATTTGTGAGATATAGAAAAAGAATTGTATGAATCCAATATCCAAGGCAGGACAAATGGGCCAGGAGGTCTGGTCAATGGCTGGAAATTACCACAAGGGTGTGGGTGGTGGAGGGTAGTTAAGATAGAGGAGGGTCCATTATGACAACATTAGTTGGAGATGATCACTCTGGACAAGAACTGAGTGTTGAAAGCAGGAAAAGAGGTATACATTATAGCCTTTCTGCAACCCATAATGCCTAAAATGAGAGCGAGAAAGGGAAAGAGGGAGGGGGGAGAGAGAGGTACCTGTCATAGAGGGAGGATGGGGTGGGGGTGGTTTGTAGGGGTACGAGGGAAAGCAGGGACATTGGTGCTGGTCATTACACTGGTGGCAGGATGGGTGTTGGAATACTGGATGAGTGAAACCCAATCATGAACAGCTTTGTAATGCTCAATGTCATCAAGATTCAATACAATAGAAAAATCAACATTAAAAAAAGCAAATAGCCATTGCAACATTAGTGAACCAGAAGCAGGCCTCAAGGAAAAGGGACAGGGTCCTATTTTATTCTTTATTAGAAAGCCGTCTATTTTATGCTATTGAAGGCTATTTAACAAATCCTTAGCCTTTCCTTCCATGAAGCCAGATTGCAGTTCTGCCTCCCTCAATGCAGTTTGTTGGTGCTTCATGCTTTTTTGATATTCTTGGTTCCCAAACATGCCCAACCACATACTGTTTACTGAAGCCACAGATAGTTTGGTCGGCACACATTAATATTTAAAATGTGATGTACAGAAGGACTGTGTAAAAACTGTTGACCAAAATCACAGGATGGGGGGGGGGGGGGGCGAGAGGCAATGAACATAGTCAGGTCATGTCTTCATCTTCATCCTTGTCCCCAGGATGGAATTTTACAAACATATCAGTTTCACTAGAGATGTCCTGAGACATAACTAGCTTGTGATCCAGTAGCATGGGACCCTTGGCAGAACACCCCAGCACCTGCATGCTCATCCTCTCTACCTTATTTCCCACTCCTCAATCACTGGCTTTGCACATGTAAGAATATATTAGCACATTTGTCTTTCCAAAGGTTTCAATTTATAAAAAAATAAGCTAAAATTAACAAAGAGGCTTAATAAATTTGGATGAGAGACAAATTAGAGGAATAAGGACTCGGATGAGGGAAATATGTGAATACACTCTTAGCACTGTCCTCCCGTTATTCATCGATTTGTTCAAGTGAGTGGGCCCAGTAACGTCTCCATTGTGAGACTTGTTGTTACTGTGCTTGGAATATTGTTGTTACTGTGTTTGGCATATCCAATATGTCACGGGAGTTTGCCAGGTTTTGCCAGGGCGGGATATTCTCGGTAGCTTGCCGGGCTCTCCAAGAGGGGTGGAAGAATTGAACCCGCCTCAGCCTGACCAACAGCTTGCAAGGCAAACACACTACCACTGTGCTATCGTTCCAGCTTGATCTGGCTGCAACATCTGTCAACCCATTGATCACCAGGGTTGATTCAGCTGATCTGGTTGGCTAGGTGTGTGTCCCCTTCCTCCCTCACCGCTCCATGTGCGTCCCTCCCGAAGCTCCGAGCTCGGTGGAAGAGATGGTCTTCCCCAAATAGAAAAACACTGGTCTTCGGTTGAGCGTATATGAGTAGCTGTGCTCCCCTGCAGTGTTAATATTTTATAATATATTTTCAAGGTTTGTGGTAGATGGTCATATCCTAAAGATTATTTTCTGAGAAAGGAGATTGTGCTTTTAAGAGATAACCTTTTTCTCCAGACATTGTAAATCCTGTGCCACTATTAACCACTTCATGAGAGTTACTTTTGAAATGAATTTACCTTCAAGATTCATGGACATGGGGATTAGTTTTCCTTAGAGTGATTTACATCCCCACAGCATGTTGAATTTCTGTTATAGTCCGTGCTAAACCTAAATTCTAGGATTTGAAAACATCATGTTGAGTAAAACAGTGTTTGATGCAATTTAGAAATGGGTTTCTTTTTGAACATTATCTGAGTAAGAATACAGACTGAATTAATCTTAGGACTCTGTAAAAGAGAGGCACATAAGAGATTTAATTGAGATTCCAAGTTTGTGAGAGTATCATACAGGCCCCGTGGAAAACAGATGCCTAGGTTGCAGATGTTGAAAAATGCTGCATTATAATCAAGTGCTGACAATCCCTGTGGCTCATGCTGAGTGAGATAAAAAATGGGAAAAATTCTATTTTCTTTGGATTTCAAGGGGCTACATAATTGATTTTTTGAGTCTTAATTCCTTTGGACTTTAGTGTCTTGAGATTTTAACTTACATAAAGATTTAGTCTCCTGATTAAATTTCTTTAATGGCTTCCCCAGGCTTCAAATGAGAATGAGATTTATAATTGTATTTTAGAAACCTCTATGTTCTTGGCAATTTTTTTAGTCCATTTATAATGACATATAATCTGAATATGTGTCCTTGAATGAAATATGGTTCAAAACATGGCTGGGAACTATATAGGAAGTGAAAAAATATTGGAATATTTTTCCCATTTAAAGAGTTTTCTTAGACTTAAAGCTATTATCCTCTCTTTCATTTCAACATCCGCTGCAGACAACAACTACCATGTCAATCATGGTACATGGTGCATGAGTAGCTCTGTTATATTGGGCTTGTGACTTCAGGAAATTCTTTAACCAGGCTGGAAACTCCAAAGATATTTCTCATACAACAAACTGAACAACCTGGGCTTAAAAGCAAATGAACAACATGGGCTTAGAAGTTGCTCATCTTTCTAGAAGGAGTCAAGTGTGTCTGTTTCTGTTCTCTAGTAAAATTCATTCTCATGGGTTTTTGCAAGTGTACATGTGGCTAGCTGTGCAGTTTCCTCCTGCTGTGACTGAGATCATAGGTCCTGTGGTGTATAGATCAGTGACAGATGGCTCTATGTGGTCATCATGTAGCTTGCTGCCAGCATTTTCTTTTTCCTGAATGATAACACAATAGAACAACTATCTGCAATATTGCTACCTGACCTTGCTCTCATCAACCCTCTTTCAAGAAACCTAAACTAAGTGTGGTGGAAAGTTCATAGTCCTAAGCTAAAACCATTTGACAATGTAAGAATTTATCTCTGAGTAATGTAACTCCTGATATTTCTGAATTAGGCCACAAAAAGTAGAAGATGTGTTAGTTTTATGAAAGATACTATGGCTTAATATCATTTGCCATGCCAATTGACTGTTTGTCTGCTTGGTTGGTTGGCTTTGGTCCGGGGCACATGTGCTGTTCAGGATTTACTCAATAGAATAAGTAATAGAATAAGTAATAGAATTTTTGAGTAAAAAAAAATCAAGAAAATCAAGAAAATCAGTCATATACAAATGAAGCACACAATTTAGAAGGCAAAACAGTAAAATAGATTAGAGAAACTAGAATAACTAAAATATTACATATGATAAAATGCAAAATAAGACCTTAGGACTATAAAATAGAAGAAGCCAAACTTTTGTTTGAGCTATATTTAAATTTAAATAGCTATCAAATCCAAGCAGAATTACATACATAACGAAAGTCATACCTGGATCTCATTGATCACATATGATGAATCACAAATACAAAAATGCAATATAAAAATATAGCAAATAAGTCAACAAAGCAAAAACAAAACAATACTACATATGTTGTTTACTTGAGAGTCAGGGAGCATGAGGAGAAAAGACAAAACTGGTTAAAGAGATCAATTGATATTGAGTGTCCACTGGACTGTTGTGTGATATGATGTAACATACTCAAATTTTATTTTTTTGTTTTTTTAGATTTTTATTAATGAAACACCATGAGGTACAGTTGTAGACTTACAAATTTTTGTGCTTGGGTTTCAGTTATACAATGATCGAATACCCATCCCTCCACCAGTGCCCACTCTCCACCACCACCGATCCCAGCATCCCTTCCACCCCCCGTCCCCCCAATCTCATCCTGCCTCTATGGCAGAGCATTCACATTTGTTCTCTCTCTCCTTTTGGGTGTTATGGTTTGCAAAAGAGGCATTGAGTGGCAATCATGTTCGATCTAAAGTCTACTCTCAGCATGCATCTCCCATCCTGGGGGGACCCTCCAAATACCCTTAATTTGGTCCTCCCTTCTCGATCTGAGCTGCCTTTTCCCCTAGCATGTGCGGCTGGCCTCCAACCCATGGAGTAAATCTCCTGGTACTTATATCTGCTATTCTTGGGTGTTAGTCTCCTATTTTGTTACTTTATGTTCCCCAGATGAATGCAATCTTTCTGTGTCTGTCCCTCTTTCTACTCATTTTGCTTAGCATAATACTTTCCATGAACATACTCAAATTTTTAACACATAGCTGTACACATAAAATTAGAAAATAAAAAGTAATAGAAAACAAACAAAACAACATAAATAAATCTGGATTCAAAACAAAATGGTGAATAATAGAAGAATGGGAATATTGGAACAGGAAATAGGTTGCAGCCAATCAGTTAGTGTGGTGGACGGTGGAATCAAACTTGGTGAAGATCATAATGTAAAATACATAGATAAAGACTGGAAAGATAATGCAATGGATTGGGACATGGCTTTCCACACAGTTGACGTAGGTCTGATCCTGGAATCCCATATGTTCTCCTAAGCACTACTAAGAGTATTTGCTGAGTGCATAGTTAGGAGTAAGCTCTAAGTACAACCAGGTGTGGCTCAAAATTTTAATATTTTATTACTAGATTATAATACTGTACATCTGAAACCTACCTTTTTGATAAATCATTCTTTACTATTATTTTCAACACAAATGTTAAACCATAAGGCTGGTGTTTAAAGAGTCTATAGTAGGCATGGTGCTTGTCTTTCATTGAACAGACCTGGGTTCAGTTACCAGAAATACACATGGTCCCCAGATCCCAACCCGAAGTGATCTCTAAGCACAGAGCCAGGAAGCAAGCCCCGAACACAACCACACACACACACACACACACATACACACACACGCACACAAACACAAAGCTAGAGAAAGAGCTCAATGAGTTGAATTCCTGTTTTGCATGCAGGAGGTCTGGATTTGACTCCCATCCCTACATGCAAGGTCCTCCTGCACCACCGAAGCACCCCTGTGCTAGGAGTATATCCCGAGAACTTTCATATTTGACCCCAAGTACCCCACAAATTAGCCTTCAGTAAAATTAAATAAAGATCATGCTAGTTAGATATGAATCAAACTACACAGATCGTACACGGTTAGAGTATTGTTCTTTTTAATTTAATTTCTAAGAGTTCTATCACTTCCTACAATTGTAACTAATTTGTGATTGCAATTAGATGTGTTTTACTTGTAAGTAATTGTTTTATTTTTTATTATATTATGTTATATATATTGATATTCTTGAATAATCAATATTCCTTTTGATACTTAGTACACTGTGGAACAAAACATTTTGTAGGTAATTTTCCCCTGCAACACCACTATTACTAAAACCTGGTAACCATAAAGTTTTGTACATTTACAAAATAGATCTCCATTTTCTGTTCAATAGTTTTACATTTCTTTAAATCCGGCCGGATTTAAGCTTGTTTAGAATGTTATTTTGTAAGTTATCTGAAATTTAAGACTGATCAATGAGTTAGCAAATAGCACTGTTTTTTCTTTTCTTTAAAGAAATGTGACACTAATGAAGGACAAACAGCTTTCTATTGTATGCTGATAATACTCAAATTATTTTAACCCAAGAATATGATTCCCAATCAATGATGAAGAGAGACTTTTCTGCAGTAAAAATTTTATCATTTTATGATAGGGCTGGAGCGATAGCACAGCGGGTAGGGCATTCGCCTTACACGCGGCCAACATGGCCAACCCGAGTTCGATTCCTCCGCCCCTCTCGGAGAGCCCGGCAAGCTACCGAGAGTATTCGATATGCCAAACACAGTAACAACAAAGTCTCCAATGGAGACATTACTGGGCCCACTCGAGCAAATCGACGATCAACGGGAGGGCCTTTACCTTTACCTATGATAGATATCTACTTTTACTCATATTAAGGAAATGGAAATTGGTAATATATGCATAAACACTAAAGTATCCCATAATTCCACTGACATAAATTTATGTTAATTATTAAAAATTTTTTAGATAATCATGCCATATTTCCCATCTAAAAATCTGTGTTTTCAATCCCTAAATTTTGAGAGTAAATTATATTTTATGTTTGATAAAACATACAGAAAAGTAAATGAAGTACTGACAGAACAACCAAAATATAAATAAAATTAATGACCCTATCCACAAATGAACACCCAATAGGCATATTAAAATCAAATAGAGCCACCCAATAGGCATATTAAAATCATCTCCTCACTCTAATTATTGAAATGCAAATCAAAACTACAATGAGGTATCTCATATTTGTGATAACAGGACATATTAAAAAATCTAAAAAAGGGCAATATTGGCCTGGTTGTGATGATAAAAAGGAACCCTCACCCACTGTTGGTAGGATGTCATATGGTTCAACCTTTATGGAAAGCAATATGAAGATCTATCTGAGAATAAGGCTAGAATTACCACATGACCAATTGATACTACTTCTTGGTATTTATCCCCCGAACACTGTAGCACTGTCACTGTAGCACTGTCATCTCATTGTTCATCGATTTGCTCGAGTGGGCCCAATAATGTCTCCATCATGAGACTTGTTGCTACTTTGTTTGGCATATTGAATACATCACGATAGCTTGTCAGGCTTTGCCATGCAGGCGAGATACTCTCCGTAGCTTGCCGGGCTCTCCGAGAGGGGCAGAGAAATCGAACTCAGCTCGGCTGGGCCAGCTGCGCGCAAGGCAAATGCCCTACCACTGTGCTATGGCTCCAGCCCATCTCTAAATCAGTCTATGCCCCGAATACACAAAAATTAATTCAAAACGATATATTCAAACCTCTATTCATTGCTGCACTTGTACATTATTCAAAACATGGAAGTGAGTGTTCAACCACTGGTGAATACATCAAGAAGTTTTGGTACATATACACAATAGAATACTATTAAAGTTTGAGAAAGATTAAGCTCTGAGAATGATTAAAGTCATGCAATGTGCAGCAACATGGGTGGAATTAGAGGACATCATGCTGAGTGAAGTGAACAAAGAAGAAGAAAGGTACAGAATGATCTTTCCCATATTTGGAACTTAAAGACACCATTAAGGGAGCAACAAATTCTAAAGTTAACATAATGGGAGACAATTAATTTGAGGGCTCAGAGGAAAGGATATTCGGTTCTTGGGGGAAATAAGTTGTTACAATGGTGATGGGTGTTGTGTTGGAATTATGTTCATGGGAAACCTTTATTAATAGTATTTTAACTACAGAATCTCAATCAGTAAATGTTATTTTTCAAAAATATAAAAAGGTAACAATAGGCTAAATCACTTTTGTTCTATATTATACATAAAAATATGAATAAGAAGGGAATGTGCTACTGTTTAAACAGAAGGCTGATAAAATTAATTTTAAGTAAAATATTATATTACCACTTAGAAATAATTGAAATGATTTATTGTAGGTTGCATTAGAATTTTGTATGTAAATATGACTGAAACTCTAAAATGTAATATCTTATAGTTCACTAAAACTTATTGACTAATATATTTGAATATATTTTGTGAACAAGCACCTACCAGAATGCTAAAAATTGGGAAAAAAATTGGCAAATCTTATTTGAAACAAAAGGAACTTGTTGCCTTATGTTGTGTATATGTACCTTATAAAGTGTTTGTTAAAATATGTAGTAGCTTTACTAAGAAGGAAAGTAATTTAATTTTATCTCTACATACGTACATTTATATGTTTTTATATGTCTTATATATGTTTTTATATGTTTTATATGTCTTATATATTTTTCAAAAATATAAAAAGGTAACAATAGGCTAAATCACTTTTGTTCTATATTATACATAAAAATATGAATAAGAAGGGAATGTGCTACTGTTTAAACAGAAGGCTGATAAAATTAATTTTAAGTAAAATATTATATTACCACTTAGAAATAATTGAAATGATTTATTGTAGGTTGCATTAGAATTTTGTATGTAAATATGACTGAAACTCTAAAATGTAATATCTTATAGTTCACTAAAACTTATTGACTAATATATTTGAATATATTTTGTGAACAAGCACCTACCAGAATGCTAAAAATTGGGAAAAAAATTGGCAAATCTTATTTGAAACAAAAGGAACTTGTTGCCTTATGTTGTGTATATGTACCTTATAAAGTGTTTGTTAAAATATGTAGTAGCTTTACTAAGAAGGAAAGTAATTTAATTTTATCTCTACATACGTACATTTATATGTTTTTATATGTCTTAAAAATATCACCTAAGTACCAGAGAACTAGCTCAATAGGATGAGCAAGTAATTTGCATACATGAGGCCCAGGTTCTATCCTAAGTATGACGTAGTCACCAAACTCTGCTGGGAATGACCCGCAAGTTCAGAGTCAAGAGTAGTCCCTGAGTAACATTGGGTGTGGTCACCAAGTATACGTATATGTTTATGTGTGTCTTAGGTATGTGAAAAGTTAATGAATTCTCATAAGTTATAAATATGTATATATGTACAAATTTGTATATATCAATAAAATGCAATTATATATATTTAATTAATTCATTGTCACTGTCACTGTCCTCCCATTGTTCATCGATTTTCTCGAGCGGGCCCAGTAACGACTTCATTGTGAGATTTTGTTGTTACTGTGTTCAGCATATTCAATGCATCACGGGTAGCTTTCCAGGCTTTGCCATGCGGGCAAGATACTCTCGGTAGCTTGCTGGGCTCTCCGAGAGGGGCAGAGGAATCGAACTCAGGTCAGCCATGTTGGCTGCGTACAAGGCAAACACCTTACCTGACGTGCTATCGCTCTAGCCCATTAATTCATTGAATATCGATTAAATTTCAACCAATATGCTAAGAATTGTCATTTATTATATATCCATTCCCTTATTCAATCCATATAAGAAAAACATTTGTTTTAATTTATACTTGAGAAATTATACAATTAATTATATAAATCATATTTCTCAATTTGAGTAAACTACTCAGCACATACAACTCTTGGTTAACTAGATTATAGAATATGACTTCAGTTGATAAATTCATGTTTTGGATAAAATGAGCTACTTAGATTCCTGAAAAAACTGAATTCATTCAACTTTGTTCAACAAAGTGGATTCAGTCGAAATTAGAATAGATAGTTCATTAATCCCAGTTCTGTGAATGATAATTTAAAAAATATAACTTCCTCCCTATAGTTGTCTTCCTGATTCCATCACAGATGCCTCAAAATATAGTTATTTAACTATTGTCTGTGTCATTTTATATACCAAATCACTCATAAAAATAGTATTAATCCAACCATTAATGAGTATTAAATATTTGCTGAAATTCTTCCAAATATTGATATCTGTAATAATGCCACAAATAGTTGAATGTCACTAGTTGTCATTCATTGAAAGAAAAGAAATTGAGTCTCAAATTAAGGTGGTGACTTTTGAAACAAATAGCATCGTTGGGATTCAACCCAGATGGCATGATTTTGTAGTACATGACATAATTTTATTCTTTTTAAAAAAAAAGCAAAAGATGCTACCTTATATTAATAAAGCACATTTTAAATAAAAATGTAATTTTTAGCGTGTATACATCATATGTTTTGCTAATTCAACCAAATTAGCTTTTTTAATAAATCAAATTTGCCTTTCAGACTGCTCATAAAAAGTAATTTCATATTTTAATTTTATTTATTTTGCTTCATAATTGATATTGAAGAAATAAGACTAATATTTCACTAATTTATACTGAAGTAAATAAGATTAAACTTTCACTTATTTAAATCAGAGTAGAATTAAATTATTTAGAGCAAGGTTTAAATATTTTCCCATTAACTTGTTATATTTAATTTTTTATTGGCTATGAAGCATAATTTTGATTTGAAAAACAAAAATAATTTAATAGGTAATTATTCAATTTTTGAGGAGGCATAGATTTTTATATTATATTGGATATGATACTATTTCAAAAGAAAATTTTTAAAAAAAACTAATTTCACTTATTGACTGAAACAAATGTATTGTGTATGGATAAAAAAAATTAAATATCGTTATTTAGTTCTTACTCTTGGAGAACCCGACAGGCTACCAAGACTATCCTGCCCACATGGCAGAATCTGGAAAACTCCCTGTGGCATATTCGATATGCCAAAACTCAGTAACAATGATGGGTCTCATTCCCCTGACCCTGAAAGAGCCTCGAATGTGGCACTTTCTAAAATCTCAGGGCTAGGACATATGAGATGTTCCTAGTGCCTGCTAGAGGAAATCAATGAACAACAGGATGACAGTGATACAGTGACATAGTGATTGTTATTTAAATTTTTTTAATTTAGATCTTCTCAGAGGAAGGAGCTATTGAAATGTATTCTGCTACTTCCACTTCTTTATAATTCTAACTTCCATTAATCTGTGAATTCAAGAAAAAGCATAGAACTTCAGAGGGTCTGGAAGTTATTCGTTACAAAAAACTGTGATTTGTTGCAATTATTTTTCATCTGATATTTTTCACTTTTAAAATAACCATATTTTAACATTATGAAATGTGAAAATACTATCTTTTCTAATACTTTTCTATGATACAGCAACTGAAAGATTATAAATGGCCAGTGTACAATAAATGATCATTATATGTTCAATTGCACCCCAGACATACAAATATTAATATTATTTGTTCGGTTATGATTGTAATGGGGTGATAATCATAGATGCTTATTGAATAGATATTTTTCTCTTACTAATCTATACATTTTGAGGGGCTGATTTCCACGGGTATCTTACGCAATTCTTCTACATGGCCCAGGACAAAGCAGTTTGTTTCTTATACCAGATTTTCTTTTCGGAGATTATGAATCTTTGCTATGTTTGAGCAATAGCAAGTGCATCTTCCTCTGGAGAAGTGGAAAAATCCATTTACTGTCAAATAGGAACATATTTCTGCTCAGGACAAATATCAGGTATGCTTCACTCTGTGATAAAGTATTTAGGTTTCTGAGTCAGTGGGTGCAGGGGTTGGGTTTTCCTCTTTTGTAACATAACTGTTGTAGGCATCAAAATCAGCTGGCCTTATTCTGATCATCCTGTGCAAATAAACACAAATGCTAGTCACTAAGTCTGTAACTGAACCTGCTTTTTCTTCTGACGCTTCTCTGACACAGGAGCTCCATGATTTCTTTCCGTTTATTCCCAAAATTGTTTCTCACTTCTTAGTTTGTGAAGATAAATTCTCAGACCGTGCACACTTTTTTTCTAGGTATTGACATTTACTAACTCAAGAAATTATCAAGCTAACATAAGGAAAAATGGAAATTATCCACAATTTACGGATGAAGACTTCAGTCTTGATTGTGGTCACAAGAAAATGAGCAGTAGTTCCAAGATTGATATTTCATTTGGTTCTTGAATGCAAACTTTATTCTGGAGCTTGAATGCAAAACCACCACATAAAGCTCACTTTATGTCATTGTTTAATCTTTAAGACACTAAATTTTAAGATATTGAGAGCTTGTAGCACCATAGCACTGTCCTCCCATTGTTCATCCATTTGATTGAGCGGGCACCAGTAACATCTCCACTGTCAGACTTATTACTTTTTTTGGCATATCGAGTACACCACGGGGAGCTTGCCAGGCTCTGCCCTGCAGATGGGATACTTTCAGTAGCTTGCCAGGCTCTCTGAGAGGGATGGAGGAATTGAACCCAAGTCTGCCACGTGCAAGGCAAACACCCTACACACTGTGCTATTGCTCCAAGCTACAGAGAGTATCCCACCAGCACATAAGAGTTTGGCAAGCTCCCCATGGCATATTCGATATGCCAAAAACAGTAACAAGTCTCACAATGAAGACGTTACTGGTGCCCACTTGAGCAAATTGATGAACAATGGGAGGAGAGTATTACAGTGTTTCAAAGTTTGTAAGAAAAAAAAATGTAGACTGTCACACTGGAAAACTGTTTAGCTTTCTCAACCATTAACCAACTAGTAGTTCTATACCTATTACTCAGTATCAGTCATCATCCAGCCCAGGCAATCTATGTACCTTTTAGCATTATACCTAAGTACAAATTTGATAGTGATATTTTTCCTAACATACTTTGTTGAATCTATTTTCTATGATCCAATTGCTCAAATTCTTATCAGTATGATATGAATACTAAAACATTTGCAAAACTGCTAATGTACTCATGACAAAGAAAATTTTCCCTCATTTTCTTCAATGCTGATCCTCTCCATACTTCTAGAAAACAGTTTATTTTCTAAAAGAGGAAAAAAGACTAATCTTCTCTAAATATTCATTTTAAACTCCCTCCTCCCTTTCACATAATCTCTCTAACTGACCAGAATTCACAATTTTTGTTAACTATTTTTATCTGTCCTAGTTCCCAGCCTCACAGACCCCACAGCCTTGCCACTGTGAGCCAGAAAATATCTTTAATTATTTCCTGGTATGTTTCCAATAATTAAATTAGCAATTGCCTATTGAATTACACTTTATTATCAGATGAAGTTGAGTATATTATGTCTTCTTTTTGATTTATTCAGGTATAACCACATCACTTTCCTTATAAAGAGCAACACTAGAAAATAATAAAAAGTAGTTAATTTGTAATCAATTAAGTTTGGCTTTCTTTTTTAACTTTCTTATAAAGTTTTCTTATTCCAACATAAACTACTAAAGTATCAATTTAGTATGATAAAAAAAAAACAATACTTTAGTTTTACTCAAATAAAATCCTCTTTAAATGTTTATGTTCAGGGCCAGAGAGATTATACAGTGAGTGGGGCTCTTGCTTTACATGTGACTGCCCTTGATTTGATCCCCAGAACTTCGTATTGTTCCCCTGAGATCTGCCAGGAGTAATCCCTGAGCACAGAGCTTGGGGTGAACCCTGAGCACTGCCATGTGTTACCCCTTCCAAAAAAATTATGCATTATTTGGTTTTCTTCTGTGGATCACAGGTCAACTAAGTACATAAGAATGTTGTTTAAAGTGTGGCAGGAAGACTAAAGGTTCGTTGCAATAAGTCACATGAACTCAATTTTAGAAAATATGTGATTTATGACAGCCAATTACTAAAAGAATGAGGCCAAAGTCAATATGTTTTGATTTATAGTTTTAACAATTTATTAACTTAGTTCATCATTTAGATAAATGTTTCTCTTACTCCTGTATCAAAAATGATTATACATTTTAAAGCAGATTGAAGTAAGAACTCAGAGAAACCGAGAGCTTTTCATTTTCCTCAAAGGGTTTTACACTTTGCCTCATTTAATCCTTAAAATAGAACTCTGTGGTGTATATTTACTGATTTGAAAGGGAGATTAAAAGTACTTAAGTACTGGATAAACAATTGAGCCTAAATATATTGTAGCTAAAGTCCATGATCTATTTTGAAAAATGTTATACAAATGAATGTTCTTCAGAACATTGTAGTTCTGTAACTGTAGTGGTTCTTGTAACTGTAGTGCTTTTAATTATCATAGTTGACTCTTGAAAGACAAAAGAGATCCTTGACTAAATACGATGGAAAATTTTAATATAACAGAGGTTAGGATTTAAACATTAGAAAGAAATTTTGAAACATCAAAACACAATTTTCAATACTACCCGGCTTACAGAGGATACGTTCCACACAAATAGTTTAGAAGCATTGATAATAGTTTTAGAAGGATGATATGTTATTTCATTAAAAAAATATTAGTAGCTAAACAGTTAGCCAAGGAACAGCATCCATATATAATGTATACTTTTATTTTTTCAAAAAGCAATTATTTACATCATGACTATAATAATATTCTTTAATTCATAATAATTTATTAGATCAATATCTACTGTAAACACATTATCATAACTTTGAACATGCCCTTTTCTTATCATAACTAAGACACACAGTCTAGCACACAAGGCAAAATGGGCAAAATGGCTGGAGACATTTGGACAATATGACACCCATTCTAGAGAGTAGATTACTATGTCAGATTACTGCGAATTTGATTTGAACAAGAGAGAATCTTAAAGAAACATATCTCTGACAAGATGTAACTGCTCAGTAGAAACTGCACCCTATAAAACGATGTGGCATATAGTCACCTTTATTCTCTTTACATACTTAACTAAACCATATTATTATTATTATTATTATTATTTTGTTTTTTGGGTCACACCCGGCGATGCATGGGGGTTACTCCTGGCTCTGCACTCAGGAGTTACTCCTGGCGGTGCTCAGGGGACCATATGGGATACTGGGAATCGAACCCGGGTCCTCATGCAAGGCAAATGCCCTACCTGCTGTGCTATCTCTCTAGCCCCACTAAACCATATTTTAGGTGGTATTTTTCATAATGTCTACATTTATGATATATTAGCATGTGTGCTAATTGCATGTTTCTCAAATATTCACGATCCCATTTCTCCTAGTCTTTTAGTTATCACTGAATATAACTGAGTTACAAATGCTTTTCATAAAACATCAATAATAATAGCATTGTAGCACTATCCTCCCATTGTTCATCAATTTGCTCTAGCGGGCGCAAGTCTCCATTGTGAGACTTGTTGTTACTGTTTTTTGGCACATTGAATACTCCAGGAGGAACTTGCCAGGTTCTGCTGTGTGGGCGGGATACTCTCAGTA
This sequence comes from Sorex fumeus, assembly GCF_029834395.1. NCBI lineage: Eukaryota > Metazoa > Chordata > Mammalia > Eulipotyphla > Soricidae > Sorex > Sorex fumeus. Next base: position 18,741,094 of record NW_026606096.1, on the reverse strand, counting down.
GCTTGCTGAGCTCTCTGAGAGAGGTGAAGGAATCCAACCCAGGTCGACCACATGCAAAGCAAATGCCCTACCTGCTGTACAATCACTCTAGCCCATCAATAATAGTATAACCAAATATACAACCAAATTATAGAGTCTTTAAAATTCAAATTTCACATTTTCAGTCCTTGGAAGCAAAACAAAAACAGATAGACATATTTTCTCATTGACAGATAAGATAAACATCTTCCAAAACTGAAGTAATCTCTGAGCACAGAGGCAGCTGTAAGTCCTGAACACTTCTGGTATGGCTTCAAAACAAAAACAAACAAGAACAAAAAAGACAAAATAAAGTATTTATGTGAATATTTGAGAACTCTTCTACCAACACAAAAATCAAAAGTGAAGTTGCTACTTCAGGAAACTATTTGACTGTTAAAAGTCCAGAATAAAAATATATTGTAATTATTCACAATTTAGGGAAGTAGTAGAAGTAATTAGTGTGTAGATCAAACGCATTAGGCAAGAAACATTCAATCCCATTGTACCTATGTATGTATGTACGTGCGTACGTATTTATTTATTTATTTATGTTGAGCGATACCTGATATTCGCAGGGTTTTATACCTAGCTTTGTGCTCAGGAATCATGTTTGGTGGGCCTGGAGGACCCTATGAGAATATGAGGTGATGAAAATGAAACCTGAGTTGGCTGAGTGCAAAGCAAGCACCCTGCCCACTGTCACTGTCACTGTCCTCCCATTGTTCAGCGATTTGATCGAGCGAGCCCAGTAACGTCTCCATTGGAGACTTTGTTGTTACTGTGTCTGGCATATCGAATACATCACGGGGAGCTTGCCAGGTTCTGCCGTGCGGGTGAGATACTCTAGGTAGCTTGCCAGGCTCTCCGACCCTGCCCACATACTCCTACATTTGTTGTTGTTGTTGTTCCCATTTTTGGGCCACGCCTAGTTGTGCTCAGTGCTTTCTCTTAGGTTTGGGTTCAAGGATTACTACTGGTCGTGCCAGGGGCAAATTATGCAGTGCTAGGATTAAACCAGGGTCTTTCATGCAATGAAATTACTTGCTGAATTATCTCTTTTCTATTCTCTGAATTACTTTTTTTAAAAAACAAAACTTTACCAAACTAATATTTTAAATAAAATATTTAGTTAGTACTGCATTCTGGTATGTAAAATGAGCTACACAATTAATAGGCTTGATACAAAATTGAATGGTCTATTGGATGATATTACTAATGGGCATTCTTTAGAAAACCAGTGACTTACTTCAAAATGGGGGAGGAAATTATGTATTTGCATAGTAAAATCTTAGCCTTTCCTAAATAAATTAGGACTATGATCAGCTACTTTGGAACTCTTTCTTATTGATTCTAATAGATGCCATCATGTAATGCTGAAGGATGTTTTTCTTCCAATTTAGCTGCAGGATAACATTCATAGGATTATTTGAAATTATACCAATCTGTTTAAATAAATATTATAATGATGAAGGAATTTTTTTCCTTAATTCCCAGGAAAAAATATTACTTATATTGAAGTCTCTATTACCTAAAAGCTATTTAATAGGGCATTTGGGATCAATATTTAGATTATTTATAGTGAAAATATTTATTTAAATTAACTTTTATTTTATGGAGCTACATATCATAACTGAGATTATTATGTTTTTCAAATCTCAAAGTTAGTGTGATTCACTTGCAAATATACATAATGACATACAGAATTCGTACCTGTGTTTAATTTGTTTTAAAAACTCACATTGTCCCAAACCATTATTGAAACAAAGACATAACATTGCAAGAATATCATAAATGGAGCAGATTTTATATGATGAAATCATAAGATTTATATTTTGACAGAAGTAATTATGGATAATATATCTGGTTTGTCTTAACCCAACAATGAATTTATTGTATGTTAAGTTAAAAATGAAGTGTATAGAAATATTTGAGATGTTGTATATAGTAATTGAGTTGTTGGTCAACCACATACTATTTAGTAGCTTATAAAGGACAATGATATTTTGTTGTAAGGTAATGAATGATACCTCATTTTCTCCCCATTTAACTTCAGAATTATTTGCTTTTTTTACATTAAAAATTAAAGTCAAAGCAATTACTCCAATATAATTCAATTGCCATGACAGAGAACTATATACAATAATTATTACACCTCATGTTGATCTATAAAATTTAATTGTAAGAAATTTTTATCACAAATATAACATTTGCATATTTATCTGGGATTTGCACATCATTATTTTTTGCTAAATATAAAATTGTCAATATTTGATGAAACAAGACTAAGAAACTTTTCTAAAGCTGATCTTATCTTTTAGGAACTTGAACTTCTTGATCATTATAATCATTGAATATAATACAAAAATAAGATATCATAAATTTTACAAATGATTATCTCAGCAAAGCAATTCAAACTAAAACCTTAGGAGAGATACCTCAGCTCAGATCCAAGACTAAGCCTTGATCACCAATGAATGTGGCCTAAAAACCCAGAAGACATATGTATAAAAATTACACATATATGCTAAAATATATAAAGTGTTTATTTAATGCCATCGTATCCATTTACATTTTAAGTATCATTATTACTTGTAACATTGAAGTTTCTAATGCAAGATAAATGCTACAACATTTAACCAAGACCCTTATAAAGGAATTATTGCCCTGAAACATCATATTTTGCTGAATCAATAGACATTTTAATTCGCAAAATATTTCTCTGTATCATGAGTTTTTATAACATATTATCCAGAATAAACTTCTTTCAAAATAAGATTTAACCCTTTCAAATGCTGCTTCTATTTTATTAATTAAAGTTATGTATTATTTGTTAGTATTTGACAGTCATTTCTATAATTTGCATATATTTACAAGTCATATTCCCTCTTAGTTGTTGAATCAAAAGTCATCAGCCATTGAAGTTAAAATGAGATTGCATTAATACAGTCATGTCTTCATAGTTAATATTTAATTCTAGTCCTTTTTCTACTCCTTCTATATCTGCTATTTCTCTTCCCAGTGAGTCTTGCCCCCTCCAAGACACCCATGAGAATTGATTGGCATAAGCATCCTGAAGATACACTGTCTCCACACAATGCCTTTCCCTAGATCTTTTTTAGCTTAAGGAAAAATGTTTTGTTCGATCGTCTGTCCAGTTTCACAATAGGCATTTTCACTCTCTTAAATTTTTTACACTAACATTGACTATCCATTCACACTTTTGCTCCTGGTTAACCCTTAGGTCATCTTTAGGTCTAATTTTGGCCATCTTGGTTTTCAACAAGTCCTCATTTAGCTTTATCATTTTCAGCTTTAGAATAAAGTGAGAGATATATAGCTGTTTAGAGAGAATAGAATTCTGTAGGCTCATCAATTGTCTTAATTGAAATATTGCTGCATCTCAAATAAAAGACATTTCTGAGAAGAAGTAAGTAGAGGTGTTAGAGAAAACAACTGGTCAGTGAAACAGCCATAAGTACACAGCATTATTGGAAAAATTCAAGGTCTTTATCTGGGTGTTGTTTGTGGCACTGCAAAATAACTGCAACAGTTAAACATCTCTTACACTGTTTGATCAGATGTTTTGATGAAAGTTTAAAACCAGTGTGTGAATTGCTAAAACATGGCAGAGAAACAAGTAATGAGAAAATGTAGCACTGTCCCACTGCCCTCCCCTTGTTCATTGATTTGCTCCAGTGGGCCCAGTGACGTCTCCATTGTGGAACTTGTTGTTACTGTGTTTGGCATATCAAATACATCACAGGGAGCTTGCCAGGCTCTGCCGTGTGGGTGAGATACTCTCGGTAGCTTGCCGGGCTCTCCAAGAGGGGCAAAGGAATCGAACCGGCTCAACCGGGCCGGCTACATGAAAGGTAACTGCCCCACCCCTGTGCTATCGCTCCATACCTACTGAGAAAATGATGCTGGAAAATTCATGCCAAAAGACTCATGAACAGGATTGGCACAAACCTTCAATTTGTGAAAGCTAAAGTATAGTGAAACTCAATAAAGCAAGTGCAATTAAACGAGATACCTTTGTGGCTGTGAGAGAGTATAGAAGGTTCACTGACCAGGGTTTCATTCCCAGAAACCCATATGGTTGTTGGTGATCCCTGAAAGCAAACCTAGACATAAACCGTGAGAATATCTAGGTACGGCTCCAAAACAAAAATGTATATTTGTGTGCATGTGTGTGGTACATGCATAACAAGGTCTGTAAGCTTCATGGTTCTATAATAGAATTTATTTTCTCAAAACTATATTTAATTCATTTATACCTTAAGTTAACATTTTATTGCTTAAAATACTGAAATTTTATGTACTATAGAACAATAAATTGTGCAGATTTTCATCTTCACAGATATATGCACAAATATATACAAGTGATGACATAATATTTGCCACATGGAACGTGTTGAGAATAAAGAGATTTTAAAGATAATGCACAGTAGCACTGTCCTCCCACTGTTCATTGATTTGCTCAAGCGGGCACCAGTAACGGCTCACAACAAACTGTGAGACTTGTTGTTACTGTTTTTGGCACATTAAATATATCATGGGGGGTTTTGCCCTGCGAACAAAATACTGTCGGTAGCTTGCCGAGCTTTCCGAGAGGGGCGGAGGAATTGAACCTGGGTCGACCAGGGCGTGCAAGGCAAACACCTTACCCACTGTGCTATTGCTCCAGCCCGGATGAACAGGTACTCCCCCAAATTCCAATGATGAAGCCCTGGTCGCCAATGTGACAGTACTGAGAGGCAATGAGGACGCTCGCCCTTAGCAGAAAGATGACTGCTCCTGCTAGTAGACAATAATTTCTAACAATAGACATGTCCAGAGATCTTATGAAACTTCAAGTTTGTAGCAATTTTCAGTACATCACAGTGTATTCTGTGTATTATGATTTCTGGACTTACACTGAAGTACCTAAATCATTTTGTGTTAATTCTGTATCTAAGTGACCGCACTTTCTTCTTTTTACAAAAAAGTATGTTCCTTCATTACCTACATAATTGTTTTTCAGAAGTTAATTGTAATTTTCTAAGTTTTACATGTGACTTCACTACTGCTTCGTGCATAAAATAGTCGAGCCCAAATGCTCCTCTGAGTCAATGAGCCACCACTGTCTCAGAGTAACCCTCCACCTTGCATTCCTGTAGCCTTCTTAAGCTTCCTATTAGAAACCAGTTCTCAGTTTATTTTTCCTTTGGGCATTTTTTATTTCCTTAATATATTTCTTTATATCCCACCTACAATGGAGATAATTCTGTACAGGCCTTGCCTTCTGACTAACTTCAGTAAGTATAATACTTTTCAGATTCATACACATAGCATCAAATTGCACAATTTTGCTTTTTGTTATAGTTGAGTAATACTCCATTGTGTATATGCACCATAGTTTGAGTATTTGCTTTTTTTTTTTTTGGTTTTTGTTTTTGTTTTAATCCAAGTACTGTTCTTGGACACTTGGTTTGTTTTTACAGATTTTGGCTATTGTGAATAGTGCTGCAATGAATATAGGAGTGAAAATGTCTTTTTTTGAATAATCATTTTAATTTAATCAAACACTTTTGAAATTTATTAGGAGTAATAACTACCACCCGAAATAGCCAAGACATTCTAGAAAAATAGAAGATGGAACTATCCTTTATCCCCATCTTGAACTATACTATAAACTGTGATAATCAAAACAGTGTGATAGTGGGATAAAGAAAAAATCTCAGACCACAGAGAAAGACTTGACGAACCAGAGATATATACTCAAATATATAGACAGTTATTATTCAATAAAGAGGAAAAACCACGATTGTGAGCAAGAAAACCTTCTCAACAAATGATTCTGGGAAAATTTGTTGGTCACATGCAAAACAATGAATACTTCTTTTTATCACCATTTCCTTAAAGTCAGACCTAAATGGATTTAATATCTCAATATCGAGACTGAATCCATAAATTATCTTGAGGAAAATATAGAATACTTCATGACATTGAATCTAGAGATATCATCAATGAGTTAGTACCATTGGCCAATCAAATGGAAACAAAGATAAGTAAGTTGACTATATCAAACCAAGAAACTTCTGCACTGCCAAAGAAAGGATAAATATAAAAAAAAGACACCCCACAGATTGAGAGAAAATATTTTTCCACAACTCATCTGACAAAGGGTTGAAATTTATGCTATATAAAGCACTAGAAGAGCTTAACAATCCAAGTAAACCCAACTCCATTAAAAATCAGAATGAGAGAGATGAACAGAATCTTTCTCAAATAAGACATACCTATTGTCAAACCCTATATGAAAATCCTCTCTGTATCACTTATTATAAAGAAAATGAAAATAATTACAATGGAATATAATATCATGCCAGTGAGATGGTACACATAACAAAGAGCACAAATAACCAATGTTGGCATGGATGTGGGTAAAATAACACATTCACTGCTGGTGGGAAGGTCGAGTGGTTTAAGGTTTATGCTAAGAATGGACATTTATCAACTTAGAAATTGAGCTCCTATATATCCATCTGTTATCTTTAATATTAATAAAAATATTATTATTCTCTCAAACCTCAACCTCACCCTCCTTCTTCTTTCCTCCTTTCTTCTTCTTTTCCATTTATAGTTTATTTATTATATCATCATTTGTTGAAGATATTTTGACTTCTCCATTGCATGATATTGATTCAACTGTTGCACACTAAATGCCCATGTCTATATATTTATTTCTAGGTTTCAGTAGTATTCCATTGTTCCTTGTCACTAATTTTTATCCAATATTATACTGTTTTATTTTACTTATCACTTTATAGTATATGTTTAAGTTATGGACTGATGTGTCTACTTTGAAAAATTTCTGCAGGGGCAATAGCATTATTGTGCATCTTTTAATAGGATTATTATTGAAAGAAAATTATTCATAAAATAATTATAAACATCAATTTATTTTAAACACAATTCTTTTGTCTTTAATATATGTAATTATAACTGAAAAACAGCTAATTTATGACATGGAAGTGTACTGATTTTATATAAAATATACACATATACACATATATAACTTATAAAGCATAGACATCAAAACTTACAGCTGATTTTTAAGTTTGTCACAGGTTCTTAAAATAACAACAGAATTTTAAGTTAATCTTTGTTAAATATATAAAACAATAAATTAAAAATATACCTCAATTATAATTATTAAAAAATACTAATTTCTACCTAATTTTATCAATAGGCAATATCAACAGTAAAATCAGTTGAGAATCATATAACTGTAATTATTAAACCAAAATTTAAGTTGACAATCAAATGTAATAAAATTATAACATAAAATATGAAATACATTTATTTCATAGCATTTCAAAATAATAAAATAAGAGCATGTGCAACTGTCACTTAAGTACTCAGAGAATAAAAAGTTTCAAAGTGAATATACATACAATACATATATATATTTATATTTATGCATAAAGGAAAGAAAAATTTGATTGCATGCTGTGTGCATTAATGTAATTTCATATCACTGGCATTATGAGGTAATGACTTTTGCCATAAGCAGAAACAGGCACATATTTAAAAAATTAGATAAAATACTTCCTCTAGATTTATTCATGATAATGTAATTTTAAAAACATGATAATGTAATAAACGTGTTTTTGTAAATGTGATTATCAATAACTCAGAGCAGAGATAAATACAGTTGAGAATTCATTATTAAGATAAAATGAGAACAAAGTTAATATTCAATAACCAACAAGAAATATAAAATAGGTGACTTTGTGCCAAGGCGATAGTATAGTGGGTAGACCTCCTGCCTTGTATGCAGCTATCCAAGATTTAATTCAAGCACCACATATAGTCCCCTGAGCCCTTCCAGAGGTGATCCCTTAGTGGAGAGCCAGTAATGAGCCCTGAGCACCTTAATGTATGGCCCCCAAATCAAAATATGTAAATAAATAAAGTAAAATAAAACAGCTAGCTTGGGATTTTTTGTAAATGGTAAAGTATTACCTTTATCACTCATTTTTTCCTTTTTTTATCTTTTTATATTGATGTTCAAAACATTTTACATAATCAAATTAATTTCCAGTAAGGCAAAGTAACTATAAAACCAGATAAAAAAATTCCTATAATTAGTCTTAAAGCTATAATACAAAATTTCAACTTAAAAAGATGACAAACATCATCTTGAAATATTTTACATCATAAGGAAAGCATATTTTCAGGCAGTATTTGGAAAAATAGAATTTCTTCTAAAACATGAGTTAGTAGTATACAACAGAATGGAGCACAAATAAATAGTAAACTCATTTTTACTATAAAGCATTGTGAATATTATGTAAATAAAAATATTATATGGAATCCCTTTATGACTGTCACTGTCACTGTCCTCCCATTGTTCATCAATTTGCTCGAGGGGGCATCAGTAGCGTCTCCATTGTGAGAATTGTTGTTACTGATTTTGGCATATTAAATATGCCACGGATAGTCTGCCAGACTTTGATGTGGGCACAGAATACTCTTGGTAGCTTGCCGGGCTCTCCGAGAGGGGTGGAGGAATTCAACACGTATTGGCTGTGTGCAAGGAAAATGCCCTACCCGTTATGTTATATAATTGAACTGATTAGAGTGGTTGGAGGATAAGTTAGTATAGTACTGCAAGACATACTTTAATTTGCCAAGTTAAAAACATAATTTTGAAATTTCCAGAATTTTTTTTCATACATAATTCTTTGAAGTGACAAGAGATAATATAGTGGATAAGGCCTTCCTGATGCATCTAGCTGACCCAGTTCAATCCCTTTAATAATATGGTGCCTTGAGTATCACTAGGACTTATCTCTGAGCGTGGTGCCAGGAATATGCCTGAGCACAGGGATGGAACAAGCTTTCAGGGAAAAGGCAGGTTCCTTATCACTGTACTATGACAATTTCTGTTTTATTATTATTAATAATATGATAATAAAAGTATTGACTGAAAATAAACCATTATTAATATGTAAATAAAATTCTCTTGCTTTTGTGTAGCGAAGAGAAAGAGACATTAATGAGCAAATAATTAACCATGAGATATATTTTGGAAACGTTAGTATGCTAACTTATGGTACAACTCTCTTTTTTTTAATTGTTTGTTTGGGGGAAGGAGGTACACCCCTACCACTGCCAAGGCTTAATCCTGGCTCTGTGCTCAGGGCTATCACTCCTGATGGGACTCAGGGGACCAGATAGGAATTGAATCTGGGTTGGCTATGTGCAACAGAAGCATTCCACATAGTACTAACTCTGGAACCTCTGAATAACAACTCTTAGGCTCAATACTTAGGAAGGAATTTCACAAGAATGATCTAGTAAATTCAATTTTTAAAAGAATAATAATATACAGCAACACCAAATGAAGAAAGGAAATCACAATAATAAGTTTCCATAGGCTTTGGAAATTCTCCAAAGGCTCAGTGTTGCATGCAAATCAAGTTTAGTGTGGCTAGGGATGTAGCTCAATGGCAGAGCAATTGCCTTGCAACCATAAGACAAGTTTGATGCCCAACACTTATCTGTGGGAATGTCCCTTAAACTGTGCACCCTCTAGTAACCACCACAGCCAAGAGTGTTCACCGTTGGTCATCACTGCATAGCCAAAGCAATGGGAAGTAGAGAAAAAAGGACACTGGAGATTTTGAATACAATACCTTCCTGTTTCTAAAAGGATTTTCAAAGTGTCATCATGTCTTTTGTTCTGTTCTACACTTACATGAACTTAAGAAGCTATGATCTTAAAACAGCCATTTCTTACCTTTGATTCTTGAGCTCTCTTGAGTCTTTTCCTGCTGGAATTAAAACAAAAATTGGTCAAAATATGTAAGTACTCATCAACAGCCTTCTCTAAAATATCACTATAGCTAAGTATATGTCAAGTTATGTTTCAGTACATATATCCAAGAGACATTGTCACACACAATCACCATAAAAATGCTAATGTCAAATATTTTATCAGGATTGTCAGTGGGATAAATTTTTTCTAAGAAACCAGCATATTACACATGTATGGATGTATAGAGTATCAAATAATGCATCATACATAAGTCATCATTCCCTTCAAATGCCTTAGGCCATTTCATTTCATTCCAACTGACATTGAATGATATCCTCAGAATCTCTTTTCAATGTTTCTATATTAATCAGAAATTGTTGGTGAGAGAAATGTTTAAGGACTTCAGTGGAGAATTCACTGAAAACACACAAAACATATTCCGACTGTCTTTCCCTCAAGTTTTACTTAAAATTGTCTTATCCTTCATCTGTAAAGGTAAAGTTGACAATAATTCTATTATTTACTCAGACCTTTTAGTCAAGACTATCATTTAATTTGAGAAAATATTTATTAGTTACCAGGAAACTCCAAAAGAATTAGTTTGCTTTCAAATTATAAAGATTGGATACACTATAACTTTTAAATTAATATATACAAATATTCTATTCCTGTTTCAGATTCTCAATTAAAATCCATTTCAAAAGATGCTTGTGATAGGGTGATAAACACACATAAAGGTGTATCTATTTTATTTATATATATACTGAATTTCATAAATATCAATATGTTTTGTGATAGAGTAAAATTATGAAGAACATATTTTGCTTTAAAATGTAATCCCAGAATTGGATTTTGAAAATAAGGATGGTTTCAAATTATATTTTAATTAAAATAGCTGACCTAATAATTTCATTCTACTAGACTTTATGTGATTGCATTCCAATTTTCTTATTCTAACTCACGAAGTCTCCAAGTTTAAATTTTATTAAATACTTAGCCTGATTATTATTAATCTAGAATATATGTTGTCATTTTAAGCTCACAGTCAAACCTATTTTTCCTCTTAAAATACATTATTTTTTTATTATCACAGAAGCTTACATTTCCTGAAAAGGAATATATTCATAATAGTCAAAAACTTTTTTTATCTTTTCTTTTATGATTCAATCTTTAATTTATCCACTTATTCTTCTGACAAATTTATAGAGATAATTTTATTGCTATATTTCTCTCCCTGGTATTATGATGTGGTGGACATTGTTCCAGTGATGTGAATAAAGTAGTGAATAGTGTTAACAAAAAGTTGCATCCTTCAGTGTGTAATGGTAGTGAGTTCTATTTAGAAAAGAGAAACTAAACAAAAAATAATGTGATAAATTACTGGGAAGGCCATAGATTCTCATACTGGCTTTAGGTGGCTATTAAAATGAACTAGACGCCATTGAAAGCAAGTTCCAAATTTGCAGATTTGTTCTTCATTTTATGACTACCCGCTCCAAGTGACTAACAAATGCCTTTCCCTGTCAAAATAATTATTTTCAAAAGATTTTGTCAGTGGGAATATTTCAGTATAGCGCAAACACCCAGTTGGAGTGAAATGACTTACATATTCACACTCATTTTATTGTTATTCCTTCAGTTTTCCATTTCAAACTAGTAAGAGGTGTTTTTTTTTTCTCATAACAGGGAGGACTCATAGATTCAAACCTATGAGCACTATATCTTAACAGTGTTTTCTCTCAAAGTTAGAAGATAAATTTCTCAGAATAGGAGCTTTTGGAACAGTTGTGTAACAAGAAGAAAATAACCAAAGATGAATCTTTGGCACCAAAGGATATTAATGCAGAGGGCTTTACACCTATCGTCTGAGTGCCTAAATATCTGATTTTTTCAAGTTAAACAGTTGATCTTCCTAATAAAATATGGTATTTCGCATTGAAACCAAAAGGCATCCCAAGATTACAATTACTATAGAGAGCAAAGGAAAATTGAACACATAAACTACTTGAGATAAGTATAATTTTCAAACAAGATTGATGGGTATACAAAAGAACGAGTTTAGCAAGTAGAATGTGCACAAAAACATTTAAAAAAGTAGAAATTCCGAGCTTGAAAAACTGGTAGAAATGATGAATATGAGAAGTGAGTTGCATGTAAAATAAACTAGTTAAAATGATGAATATGAAAAATGAGTAATATAGCAGGGTGAAAGAAATAAAATGATCAATAAATTTTTTAAAAAACTGAACTAAAGCAAATAATCCCAGAAACAGGAGTTCCAACTCCTGTTTATACAGCAAGCACTTAAGTAAGTGGTCTCGTGGGTGGTAGTGAAATCTTCTCTTTTCAGGAATATCAGAGAAACAGAAAACTAATAGAGAAAGTAGAACAGAGGGACTAGTGAAGATATATTTTCCACAATCATTGCATAATACAGAACTTCAAAAATATGTTAATTTTAGGATGTAAACATAATTACAACTATTTGTATGTTATTGATATGGGCTGGGCTGAAATGATAGCACAACGGAGTACGCACTGAGCAGTTTGACTTGCACATGGCCGACCTGGGTTCAATTCCCAGCATCCCATATGGTCCCCTGAGAACCACCAGGAGTAATTCCTGAGTGCAGAGCCAGGAGTAACCCCTGTGCATCGCCAGGTATGACCCAAAAAGAAAATAACACACACACAAAAAAATACCACAATGATTTGGGCTTGGGATATGGCTTGGTATATATAGAATCTGCATGTGTTTTGCATGTGCAAATTCCTGTGTTTGATCCTTGTCACTGTCTGACCCCTAAAGCCACTGAGGGTGGCCCTGGTACTACATGCCCCATTACCATCAAGCGTGCACCCCACAATATAGCAACAACGAACAAAATCAAAAAGAAATAAATCACATATGCATATATTTAAAAAAATAATTCTCATGAAAGTAGAACTATATTGATAACAATGAATTGATTTTAATAAGAGAATGGCACAACTTAATTTTCAAAATAAATGTATTTTAGCATTTACATATGAAGTCATACAGTGACATTTGCAGGTATAAGAATTTTGTCATGTACTTTTTTACTTTGCATAACAAAATTCACAGAACCCTGAAAAAACTATGTCTGTGGGAAACATAGCTATTTATCAGAAATGAAAAAGATTATAAAAGGTATCACTGTCGCTGTCCTCCCATTGTTCATCAATTTGCTCGCACGCTGCCCAGTAACATCTCCTTTGTGGGACTTGTTACTGTGTTTGGCATATCGAATACGTCACAGGGAGCTTGCCAGGCATTGCCGTGCAGGTGAGATAATCTCGGTAGCTTGCTGGGCTCTCCAAGAGGGGCTGAAGAATCGAACTCGACTCTGCTAGGCTGGCTTCTCACAAGGCAAATGTCCTACCTGCTGTGCTATTGCTCCAGTCCATAACAGGTATAACAGATTCAAATTAAAAGGGCAAAATATGGTAACATCTTAAACGGACAGCGGGTAGGGAGTTCGCCTTACAAGCGGCCAACATGGCCGACCCGAGTTCGATTCCTCCGCCCCTCTCGGAGAGCCTGGCAAGCTACCGAGAGTATTCGATATGCCAGACACAGTAACAACAAAAGTCTCTAATGGAGACGTTACTGGGCCCGCTCGAGCAAATCTTAAACGGAAAGAAGCCAAATAAAGTAGACATCAAGGAAAAAGAATACGCATAGTTTGGAGGGTTAGAGTGATAGTACAGTGTAGAGGGTGTTTGCTCTGCACAAGACCAACCCAGGTTCAATCCCTGGAATCCCAAATGGTCTCCTTAACCCCACCAGGAGTGTTTCCTTAGTGCAGAGCCAGGAGTAAACACTGAGCATAACTAGGTGTGACCCAAAAAGTAAAGGAGGAAAAAAAAGGAAAAAGAAAACTAAAATGAATGAAGTGTATGAGTAAATGTGATTTTCTGTTTGCTTGTTTTTTGAGCCATATCTGGCAGTGCTCGTGACCTGACAAGCCTTCAAAGACCATATATGGTCTTAAGGATTAAACACAGGTTAGCTGTACTATCTCTCTGACCCAAAATATAAAAAAATACATATATATAGAAATTTATTTCTATTGAGTGATAAGTTTTTCCTAGAAAAGCTAAAATATAAAAGGTACAGTACTCAAGGAAAAGTGTGGGGATCAGAGCAAGTGTACTGCCGTGCATGTGGCCAAACAAGGTTCAATTCCCAGCGTTCCATATGGTCCCTCAAGCACTGTCAGGGGTAATTCCTGAGTGCAGAGCCAAGCATAACCCCTGGGAATCTCTAGGTTTGGTCCAAAAACCTATAAAGTAACAAACTCAATTTTATAGAAAGAAAATAAAATGTGTGGAGCAAAGTTAAAATATAGACTTTTTGTTTTTGCCACATCCAGCTGTTCTTAGGGCTTTTTCCTGGCTCTGTGTTCAGGAATTCCTCATGGAGATACTTGATATTTTATATAAAGCGCCAGACATACAGACTGAGTTGACTGTGTGCAGAGATAACCACCCTACTTGCTGTACTGTCGCTCCCACCCCTAGAAAACATTTTTAATTAAAGGGTAATTAAATGTATATTCTACTGTTTTAGCTAAAACCTTATGATACAAAAAAGCACATGAACTGGAAATACTGAACCAAATTAAAGCAACAAGAGTAACAAAATAAACAAGAGTAATGATAGGTGCGTAAAATGATCATTATAAATCACTTTTTATATTATGCGCATCCAAACAATTTTTCAGGTTAGCCTTACTAGTCCTCAAAAGAAATTTTGAGAGATACAAAAAAACTTTTAAAAAATCTATAATAGTGAAAGATTTATTATTGCTGGTATTAGTTTGAAATAAGTAAATAAGAATAATAATTATTATATCAAGTATGGAAAAAGTTAGAGATGCTCCTAAGTTCCAAATAGAGTCAGATAGAAAGATATCGATCACAGTAACACTCATGGTAACACGCACTGATAGCAATTCATGAACTCATTGCAAGAACTGACATGGGATATTGAAGGATTCAACAACAAGGAGCAATAATTAAGAGACATTGAAAGACGTTGAAAAGAAAGCATTGAAGGAAAATTAATCAATAAATAAAAAACAATGATACTCATATAAATTAAAAATACAAAGCACAGGGACCAGAGAGATAGCCTGGGAGCTAGGCATAGGTATAACTTGGAGCTGGCCACCTTCTACCCACAGCACCACAGGGTGCTCTGAGCATCCCTCGGTCTGGCTTTGGAGATTTCCCTCCCCTGAGCATCATCATAGTTTCTGCAGTAACCATGGGCTATGCAGGGACCAAGCAACACGGAATCCTCAGGTAATGAGCTATCATTGTAGCAAACCACTGACCAGAGTTTCTGAGAACAATTATGAAGAGGTTTTTGTTTGTTTGTTTGTTTGTTTTGTTTTAATTTTATTGAATCACCTGAGATAGTCACAAGGTTTCATGTTTGGGTTACAATCACACAATTATCAAATACACATCCCTCAACCAGTGCACAGTCCGCACCACCAATATCCCTGGTATACCCCCTCTTTCCCACCCTCCCCCTGCATCCATCGCACGCAACATCCATCGCACGCATACTCTTTCTCTACTTTTGGGCATTATGGTTTGCAATGCAGATACTGAGAGGTTATCATGTTTGGTCCATTATCTACTTTCAGCACACATCTCCCATCCTGACCAGTTCCTCCAACCATCATTTTCTTAGTGATTCCTTCTCTATTCCAGCTGCCTTCTCCCCTTCACTCATGAGGCAGGCTTCCAGCTATGGAGCAATATTTCTGTTCCATGTATTTACTATCCTTAGGTATCAGCCTCATGTAATGTGGTTTATACTCCACAAATGAGTGCAGTCCTTCTATATCTGTCCCCCTCTTTCTGACCCATTTCACTGAGCATGATACTCTCCATTTCTATCTATTTAAAATCAAATTCTATGACTTCATCTCTCCTAACAGTTGCATAGTATTCCATTGTGTAGATGTAGAAAAGTTTCTTTAACCAGTCATCTGTTCTAGAGCACTTGGGTTGTTTGCAATTATGAAGAATTCTAAGATCTCTGCAGTAGCACTTGAGAGGCCCTCCCCGTTTAACAATTAATAAGGAAAAGTGTCTCTTTATAAGAATATATATAATAATGTTATCAGACAAAACTGCTTGATTATGAAGGAAGAAATATATATTTAAGTAGAGAAAGAATATAAATAAGAATAGAAATTTAGATGGAATGGTAGACATATAGATAATGAGTGGGGCTACATAATAGTTGACAGATAAATATCTAGATAAAATAAAATGAAGATTTGATTTTACATAATTATGATAACAAATACTTTTAACAACCTAGCTATTTAATGAGATACACAGGACATTAATTATAGTTCTAGAAAACAAATAAAAATAAAGTACATAAAAAATAAAGGATAAACATGAATCATTATTTATTTTAATAAGCACAAATAAGGAATAAGTGAGAGTAAAATATAATATGATATAAAGTGGCATTGGCCAGAGCAATAGCATAACGGGTAGGACGTTTGCCTTGTATGCGGCTAACCTGGGTTGGATTCCTCTGCCCCTCTCAGAGAGCTCAGCAAGCTACTGAGAGTATCCCACCCACACAGCAAAGCCTGGCAAGCTCCCCGTAGAGTATTCTATATGCCAAAAACAGTAATAACAAGTCTCACAATGGAGATGTTACTGGTGCCTGCTCTCAAGAAAATCGATGAACAACGGAAGGAAAGTGTTACAATGCTATAAAATGTCGTAGTATAATATAATTTAGTGTTATAAAATATATCATGTGATCAATTATTTGCACTTGATAGATACAGAAATGGAGAAAATAGAGAAATATTTAATGAAACATTTATAGTTATAGCACAGAATTTTCCTGTGAGACAAAAGAATAAAATTTACTCATGAAGGTAGACTAATCAGTCTAAAAATGTAACTGCAACTAAATTTATAACTTCCAATAAACTTAAATCAAACTTCCAAATAAAAAGTTAAACACTGTACAAGATGCAGAGTAAATATAAATATGTACTATATACATAAATGTATATATATATTTTTTTCTACTAGGCTTCTTAGCAGAAATATTTTCAACATTGACTGAGAACTAGACACTCAAAATCATTAACAATTTAAGTATTATTTTTTAAAAGATAGAATGAAAGAAAATGAAGGCTTTCTTAGTAAAAGAAAACAATGTTCACCCTACAGAATTGAAAGAGGGACCAAAAAACTTCAAGAATAATCTAAGGAAAATTAATCCCAGAAAGCAAGCCAAGCTGAAGAAAATAAGTAGATGTCTTCTCTGGGGCTACAGCCACTGCTGCAAGCATAAGACACTAAATCAATTCCCAGGGAAGTGCCACTAGCAAAGTGCAATCCTGGCAGCTCAGCTCTTTGTCCCTGACCCCTGAGGCCAAGAGCAAGGTCTGGCCACATCACAGCCAGGAGGGTTCAAGCAATACAAGTAAAAGGTGGGTCATGGGGATCACCTCAGCAACATCAATGCAACAACAATAAAAACACAGGAACATTTCAGGATAGTTTTGTGGAGAACTCATGATGGAGCCTCTAGTGACAGCAGGCAAACATGGCAAGCAGAATGTCCACACTACATCTAATGGAGTGACTTGTGGCAGCACCACAACTAAATAGCTATCCCCACTGTCAGCTGGGCATTTGACTATCTTCAGAAATCCAATTTCAACAAAGACAAGAAAGAGTATACCAAACATAAAACTTTAAAAAAGAGAGAAAAAGGGAACACAATGGAAAAGCTTTGTAAACAAAGGCACTCTTATTTAAATGAAGCAGAGGCCCCTTATTGTCAACATTTACCTAAAAATTTAAGCCAACTAAATTGTGAGAAATCAATGAATTACTTATTTTGATAAAAATATTTTAAATGCATAACAATAATTCTTAGTTATAATGTTATCAGAATTTGAGAGATTGACCTAAAATTAGCAATGTAGAAGAACTATTAAGAACCTTTATTTTATTAAGTTTGTAGAGAACATTATCCAATGAATAGATTTATCTGGCAAGTTTATTTCATATGTGAAATATCTCTTTTATCCCATTCCACTTGAAATAATGTATCTGTCAATAACATTCAGAATTACTATTTCTAGTGAGCAATTTACTGACAATTCCAAACCTCAAACAAAGAAAATAATTAATTATGTGGCAACAACAAAAATTGAATCAGTCTATTTATGTTTATTAGAGTGTAAGTTAAGGGGAAAGAAATGAAGGATGTCATGTTTAAATAAAGTTCATCAGAATAAGAATTTAAATAACACAGAATCTTATTGATATCTATAGCACTGTAGCACTGTCCTCCCGTTGTTCATCAATTTGTTTGAGCAGGCACCAGTAACTTCTCCATTGTGAGACTTGCTGTTAGTGTGTTTGGCATATCAAATACACCACGGGGAACTTTCCAGGCTCTACCTTGTGGGCGGGATACTCTCGGTAGCTTGTGGGGCTCTCCAAGAGGGACGGAGGAATTAAACCAGGGGTGGCCATGTACAAGGCAAACTCCCTACCCGCTGTGCTATTGCTCCAGCCCATTGATATCTATAAAGACAAATTATAAATGAACAGAAAGAATCAAATTATGACAAACACTTGGTCTTGGATTGGAAAACTCAGATTCCCAAAGAGAGACAGAGAGAGACAGAGAAAGAGAGAAAATTTTTAGGGGGTAGGATGAGGAGGAATCAAGAGCTAAGTAAGAAGTATCATAGAGATTGTGGTGGAGGGACTCGGGCACATGGGAGTTAGATGGGTGCAGTGAATTTGTACAACAAAACCTAAAAGTTAACACTATAGTAAATATGTTGCATAAACGATCATAAAATTAAATTACAGGACTAGAGATAGCACAGGAAGTATGGTATTTGCCTTGTAAAAAGCTGACAGAATTTGAACCTAGCACAATGTTTGGTCCACTGACCACTGATAAGAGTTAATTCTAAGACAGGAATAGCTCCTGAGCACTGCCATGCCCCAACACACACACACACATATGTATATATATACATTTAATATATATCTTATATTTTTAATCACTAAACAAAATACATGCTTGTAAGAGTTGCAGGATGTGTTTAAACTGGAAATGTCAAAATCATATAAATATTTTAAATAAGAGATTTAATTCAGAAAGGGAGATCTCCTCCCCCTATTTTTTTTCTTTTTAATTTTTTGGTGGGGGAGGGAGGCACACCTGACTGTGCTCAGGGATTACTCCTGGATTTGTGCTCAGGGATAACTCCTGATGGCCTGGGTCGGGGGGGAGGGACCATATGTGTGTTGCCAGGATGGAACTCAGGTTGGCAAACACACACTACCAAGCATCCTATCTGATGTTCTATCATTCCAACCCTCCACTGCCCTTTTTAAAACCTTCAGTCTGAGAAATTTCTAAATGCTAGTTTTATCCTCTTTCTCTTTGTAAGTATTTTAAAAATATAAAGAGGGCCAAAGCCATAGTACAGCAGGGAGGACGTTTGCCTTGCACGCAGCTTACCTGAGGTCAATCCCCAGCATCCCATATGGTCCCACCAAGCACCACCAGGAGTAATTCCTGAGTGCAGAGCCAGAAATAACCCCTGAACATCGCTGGGTATAACCAAAAAAAAAAAAAAAAGAAAAAAACGCAAATAAGATTTTTTCTAACTTAAAACTCAGAAATGTCCTTCTGCAGCTACTAGAAACCATTTCTTGGAATTATAATCATTAAGAAAGAAAGAATACTTATTTTTCTAGTGTCTCTAGGAAAGGAAATAGAACTAGGAAATATAACTCCAGGAAATATAACTCTAGGAAATATAACTTCAGCTACAACTTACAAAACTACTTCTTATATTAAAAATAAGCTAAGAAATTTTTAATAAGAGCAATTAACTAGCACATTCTCTCCAATTACCAAGTAAATTATGGATGACCTGTATGAAAAATGGTGCTGTCAAGTTCTCTTTATTGAAAACCAGCTATTATTTTGAGAAATGCACATAAACGAACCATATCTGCTTGAATATATGAAAAGGCAAGAATTTTTTCTTTTAAAATTCTTAGTGAAGTTTGTGTGATATGTAACAAGTAGTTTTTTAATATATAATTCAGCAAGAAATATCCTTTTGTGGGGCTGGAGTGATAGCACAGTGGGTAGGGCATTATTTGCCTTGCACGTGGTCGACCGGGTTTGATTCCCAGCATCCCCTATGGTCCCCTGAGCACTGCAGGATTAATTTCAAAGTGCATGAGCCAGTAGTAACCCCTGTGTATCTCCAGATATGACCCAAAAATCAAAAAAAAAAAATATATATATATATATATATCTCCTTTTGTTTCCTCTACTCCGTAAAGAGTCTCTCTGGGTTGTGATATTTAAAAAAAAATGCTCTCAAGAATTCCATCATTAAGATAATTAAAAGTAAAATTAAATCAATATTTAAAAATTGATAGTCAAATACAATAAACATACACCTATAAGCACATAGCACTTGAGTATTATTACATACAAAAATTAATTTTACCAATTATCTGTAATTACGGAAATGAAACTGCTATACATATATGTAGTGTGTGCATAAACAAGCTATGGAAAATTAATATATTGAATAGAGAAATATCTAAATCCAATTTCATTCCAATCAAATGGTTTCCTTTCTAGATTGAAATATTTAGTGACAGCAAAAGGTAGTAATAATGCTTGAAGAAAAAAAAAGAAGGAAAATAAAATGTTTAAAATAACAAAAGATGGAAAGATTTAACTTGCTATATACCAACAATTCCTATGTTTATTAAAACTAAGGGCTGGAGCGAAAGCACAGCGGGTAAGGTGTTTGCCTTTCATGTGGCCGAGCCGGGTTTGATTCCTCCGTCCCTCTCGGAGACCCCAGCAAGCTACTGAGAGTATCCCACCTGCACGGCAAAGCTTGGCAAGCTACCCGTGACGTATTCAATATGCCAAATACAGTAACAAGTCTCACAATGAAGACGTTACTGGTGCCCCCTCGAGCAAATCGATGAACAGTGGGAGGACAGTGCTATTAAAATTAAAAATATGTAATTATTAGCACTGTAGCACTGTTCTCCCATTGTTCATCAGTTTGTTTGAGCAGGCCCAGTAACGCCTCCATTGTGAGACACGTTGTTACTGAGTTTGACATCGAATACATCACGGATAGCTTGCCAGGCTTTGCCATGAGGGCAAAATACTATCGGTAGCTTGCCGGGCTCTCCGAGAGGGGCGGAGGAATCAAACCCGGCTCAACCGGGCTGGCGGCTTGCAAGCAAACGCCCTACCACTATGCTATCACTCCAGCTCATATAATTATTATAACTATACAAAATAGGAATATATATGAACCAAACATAACTGAAACCCAAGCACAAAAATTTGTAAGTCTACAACTGTACCTCACAGTGTTTCACTAATAAAATTTTTAAAAAAAGACATATAAATGTAGATCAGTAGCACTGTAGCAGTGTCTTCCCGTTGTTCATAGATTTGCTCAAACGAGCACCAGTAACATCTCACAACAAATTGTAAGACTTGTTGTTACTGGTTTTGACATATAGAATATGTCATGGGTAGCTTTCCAGGCTTTGCCATGTGGGCAATATGCTCTCGGTAGCTCGCCAGGATCATAAAATATATTATTTTGTGGCAAGATGCACTATCTGTTAAAAAACATTTGAAATAAACTACCTTACTGGTGAATGTGGCATACAATTTTGAGGGCACCTAAGATGAATGCATGGAAGTTATTGAAGTCACAATTAATATATAACACATTTTACAATTATATAATATAATATAGCATGCAGATAACTTAATGTCTATCAATATATGTGAATATTAGACTTGTAAAAACCATAATGTTAATGCATCACACAAAATTTTGGTAAACATTTTCTTTTTACAAGAGAGTGATTTAAAGAACTGGATTGAGGAGCAGTCCAGAGGAGTTTAAATAACATTGGGAATATTTTATTCCTTAGTGTTGTATTATTTTAGGAACTTCTTAAATTCCCTTGATACTCTGTTACGAATCAGAAATACTTTATAATGAAGAAATGGAAGAGAATACTTATCTCACGGCAAAACTGCTAATCTTAAACTAATCGAAAGACATAAAACATCTGCTGTTAATTTCACTATCATAGAGAAAAATATGTTGATACATGGAGACAGTTGATATCGTTCGTCTGCATGGGCATGTGATTTATATGGCTGCTCAACAGAAAAAGACTTGAGTTGAGCAGGTTGCAAATAGGTCCTGAGGGGCCGGGGCGATCCAGCTGGAGTGTGTGGCCCACCTGCCTGATTAGCACCATGGCTAAAAGGAGCTGACAAGCAGCTTCTATTTTTATCCAATCTTTAATTCCAGGAACCTCATTTGACTAAATCATAGCTTTACAGTGGGATTGTAAAATTGTTCCCATGCTTATTCCTTCATAATCTAAATGTCTCCCAGGAGCTCTACTTAGAGATGCCTACTATACTGACAAACTCTCCAGATCCTCTGCAATTATGTCACTGGCAAAAGTCCTGATAAAAAATTAGAGGCAAAAATATATATCACAGAATTATCCATACAGATACAACTAATTTTAGGGCCAGAGAGATAGTATAGGGGTTAAAAAGGGCCAATGAGAGTTTGATCCCTGGCATTGCATATGGTTCCCATAATACCACCAGGAGTGATACCTGAGAGCCAGAGAGCCAGAGAGCCAGTCCAGATGGATTTGGCAGTCAAAGACAGAAAAAACAAATTAAAATTTTAAGAATAAATCATTTTCTTATTTTAATCTTGTCATTTTATTATACTTGTATGCAGAGCAGAATGGACATTTGTCTTGCAGGCGGCCGACCTGGGTTCAATTCCTCCACCCATCTCAGAGAGCATGGCAAGCTAACAGAGTATCCCGCCCTTACAGCAGAGCCTGGCAAGCTACCCATGATGTATTTGATATGTCAAAAACAGTAACAACAAGTCTCACAATGCAAACGTTACTGGTGCCTGCTCAAGCAAGTCGATGAACAACAGGAGGACAGTGCTACAGTGCTACAGACTTTTAATATTTTAAAACACTCTAAAACTAAATTTGAAGGGCTGGAGCAACAGTACATCACACAGAATAACTGCCTTTCACTCTGCTAGGTTTTGATCCCCAGCACCATATATGAACCCCAAGCACCATAAGGAGTGATCAATGAGCACAGAGCCAGGAATAAGCCCTAAGCCCCACTGTGTGTGGCCCAAAAGTTTAATAAGTAAAATTCTACAATCTAAATTTTACATTTAAATTGAATTGAGTGACATAAAAGAGACCTGAAAGATGAAAAAAAGACAATTCCAGGAGTCCCTTATTAGTTCCTCTTGTGCAGAGGGGGGTTTTGAGGAACACCAATGTATTCCACACAAGGCTTACAAGGCTTAGGAGTGTCTCTGTCCTTAGCGGTCACTTCTGGTGATGTTTGGGGGACCATATGCAGTGCCTGGAATGGGACTGGGGTCATCTGTGTGCAAATCAAGCATCTTAACCCCTGTATTATCTCTCTGTTCTCTAATTTCTTATGTTTAATGACTACCAACTATTTTCAGTCCTTGAAACTAAATACCAATTATAGAACTTTAGGCATAGTAGATATTGCATTTTTACATTTTAATGCTGAAGCTGAGCTCAAACATTCAAATTCAAATGTATTTAAAAAAAACTAAAATGAAGCTACTGTAGAAAATATTTTTATAATTGAAGTTTTCAAGTTATGATGTTTGAGATAGAGGAAATGAAACAATAATAATATTAAATATTATTTATTGGCAGGCCAATTAAACATTGTCAGTCTATTGCATACTGTGAAAACATACTTCTCTGTATTAATACAATATCCGCATTAGTCTGCTAAGCCAGTGAACAATCACAATGGTCAGAAAGTCACACACCTTTGTGGAATAGGGATGGTAATAATA
The DNA here is from genome assembly GCF_029834395.1 of Sorex fumeus. Lineage (NCBI taxonomy): Eukaryota > Metazoa > Chordata > Mammalia > Eulipotyphla > Soricidae > Sorex > Sorex fumeus. Next base: position 18,717,235 of record NW_026606096.1, on the reverse strand, counting down.
GTCTATAAATAGCATAATCCTTAACTCAAACAAAGGTGAATGGCTTATGTGATTGGGAAGCCGGTCAAGATAAGATGCAACATTTAAATGAACTGTGGGGAAAATGAGGTGTAAAGAAAATCAAGGTCATGATATTAGAGATTCATATAAAGATATTTGACTTGTGGCTGAAGGTCGCAGGTCTGGAAAAATATTCAAAATTTCTCATACTTTAGCATGTAGAACAGTCCCCGAGGACCTTGTTAAACTGAAACCATCCTTAGAGTCCCTTTCAAGAGGAGTCACTTGATTTGTCAAGTATTTCTAAAAAATAAATCTCTTATAGGAATCAGTTCTTGTAATTCCTGTCAAAATTGTATTGGGAACGTGAAATTAAAATATGGAACAATTAAAGATTACAGCTAGCTGACTTGTTTTTTATGAAAAAAAATTAAAACATTTAGCTACTGTTTTTCTTGTCATTTAATCTACTTCAATCTAACTTGATTTAAAACTGAATTTTTAAAATAAGGGTGTTGTGAGGGTCCTCTCAGGGTGGCAGACACAGTCACGGTCACGGTCCTCCCATTGTTCATCGATTTGCTCGAGCAGACCCAGTAACGTCTCCATCATGAGACTTGTTGTTACTGTGTTGGGCATGTCAAGTATATCACGGTAGCTTTCCAGGCTCTGCCGTGCGGGCGAGATACTCTCGTTAGCTTGCAGGGCTCTCTGAGAGGGGTTGAGGAATCGAACTCGAGTTGGCCATGTTGGCTGCGTGCAATGCAAACGCCCTACAGCTGTGCTATCGCTCTAGCCCTGAATTTAAAAAAAAAAAGAAAAAAAATGGGTTGGCTTCCCATGTTGTGCATCTGAGGCCTAGGATCCCTACTGGGAATCCTCAGCCAAATGGGCCTGCATTCACTACAAGATCCTATTGATGCAATGTTTTGTGGGTCATGCAATCACCATGGTGGTGTCAATGATCTCTTAGCCATAATCCTGCCATCATTAGAGGGCCACATGGAGGAGGCAATCAAACTGTGGTCTGGCACATGCCAAGTGTACACTCTAACCCCTGAAGCATCTGATGGCCCCTGCAGTAAAAATTATTTTATATAAATTGTTTAAAGGAATACCAGTCTCATACTGGATTTTTATGATCCACTCAAGTTAGTAGATCATTCAGTGCAGCAATACGGACCATAGCATTGCAAACACTCTGTAATTAGCAGAATCTTCTTTGAGTTTGGGTACATCATTTTCTAACTAAATCTTTAGCATCCAATCTAGATACACAAAAAGCATCTATTATATTATGTGGCAGGTGGTATTTTAGTCATGTTGATCTTGGTAATTACTGTAAATATATATGTACATCTGTATAATCATACACAAATATGGCCCTATACATAGCGAAACTCATCAGTTTGTATACTTTAACATGTACAGTTATATGTGTTGATTATTCATCAATCACATTAAAAGATTGTAAATATCATTCCAGTCATATTTTTGGCTAAAATTAGGTTGACATCTTGATCATTTCTATCTGCCTAAACAGAAATGGACCCTATAAAACATTCTAACTTGTCTCCAAGAAATCCTAGATGGATGGGAAGCTCATCGCTTAAGATGACAGTTTAACGTCTTGTTCTGGCTCTGATCTGAGAGTCTGACATTTGCTTGAAAATGTTGTCATATACGCCATGGCCATCAACTCTTAGAGCTTGCCATTAAACCCTCAGGTTGTTAGAATAAATATAGATATAAGTTTACCTGGAAACAAATCACTTTAAGTACATTTCTTCTACTCACACTCTTTAGTTGAAAACTAGTTTGTTTGTTTCTGTACACATCAAGCAGAAACTGTAATAATAACAATGACTGTTTACAGTTTATGTAAATGGTCTTCATATCAAGTTCTTCCATAAATAAAAGCTGTCGTGTTTGAATTCTATTCAATTCCTTATCAATGAGACTGACAGTTTCGTATTTTAAGTGCAAATATGTCACCTTTTTATTATTTATAGTATATACTACTATTTTAGATTATTCATATCAAGATATATTGTGAAATCTTTCTCTTTTTTCCTATTGGCTTTGTTAATTTTAACAGCACTGACCAAATGATATCCATCATTAAACTTTATCTGTGATTGTGACTTCGATCATATAGTTGAAGAACTTCGCGAAGCAAAGAAATAGCCTTCTAGAACCAGCAAATGACTATGATATGTTTGTGCTGGTGATTTAAGTCCCTACACAAAGGATGTATAGAATCTACATAAACTCACCATGGGTTACTCTATTATTATCTCTCCAGGAAGGATCCCAGTGTTTTTTTATTTTTTGTTGTTGTTGTTTTTTAAAATGTGGCATCATGATCTTCTCCTCAGGTAGGTAGAGAAAAAATACTACCTCAAGGCAGACTATCCAAACAACTACCTAACTTTCCAACACAAAAATCACTAAATAAATTCTTTAAAAGTTTCCCCTATCAGCAGATCCAGGCAATCAGTGAAGTGGAAATCTCCTTTTCTATTACCTACTCAAAATAATGAACTACTCTTTATATCTTCCTGGCATGCTGATATTTACCAAGAGGTAAACCCATGAGTTATTTAACTTTAAATTGTTTAACATCAGCATGGCATCCTTAACCTCTAGATCTTCTAGCTTTTTAACTGTCGGTTTTATTATTGGTTGCTTTTATTGCCTTGATTATTTTTCCTTTTGTTCTATACTTTCCAATCTTTAAAATCATAAACTATTTTCAGAAGTAATTGATTTGCATTTGTTTTACTCCTTAAGTATGTATAAATGTTTAATATCAAAGGCTTTTCCAATCTGCTTCATAAATTTCTCACAGGGCAATCTCTCTTCAAGTGAGCACAGATTATCTTATTTTCTAAGCACAAAAGAATGATTTATTGTGACCCCGGAAGCAAACGTGGGCCCATTCCCTATGTCCATAGCGCTGCCCAACTCACACAACAACTAAACAACGAGTGCAACTCAATTTCAAAAAACCATTTTAATACTTTCCTGAGTTTTATGGCAGCCTGCTTTGATCTTAGTGCCATATCAACTAACTTGGTATTGAAATGAAAGAACACAGCAAAATCATCCTCTGAAAACTCATACCGCATAGCCAAAGTTATAAATTTGGATGTGAATTTCTAAATAAAAATATTGTTTATTACATTCAAAAATAATCTAAAATCTGGCTTAGAGAGTTAAACTATTTTGAATTCCTTTTTTCTAATCTTACTCATTTGAGAGTTGGATCAAAATTAAGGGTGGTCTCATACAATTCTAAAGTTCCATTTAATATAGACTTGAGAACAGAACTCGGGCCCCTCAATTTAAAAGCACAACCAAGAAATTCTGCAGAGAACTTGCCTCAAGATATAATACCAACAAGTCTATAAATCCTTCAGAGCAAGAGCAAGCTAACCAGGTTTCTTTCTTTCTTTCTTTCTTTCTTTCTTTCTTTCTTTCTTTCTTTCTCTCTTTCTTCTTTCCTTTTTATTACTTCCTATTCTGCAAGGCAGGAGAATTTCTGGCCTTGGTCCTTACACATGCTTAGCAATCTTTGCACCATGCATCATTCCTGGGAGTACGTTTATCAAGAGGATCTAATGAAAATAGATGAAGAAACTAAAACATAACCTTTCTTCCCCTTTTCTTACTCAACATCATGATCACAATCATCCTGTTGTTCATCGATTACCTCGAGCAGGCCCCAGTAACGTCTCCTTCGTCCTAGCCCTGAGATTCTAAAAAGTTTCACACTCAAGGCTCTTTCAGGGTTAGGAGAATGAGACCCATCATTGTTACTGGTATTTGGCATATATGTATATATATGTATGTACATGTACTTCTTTATCCATTATTTATTTTAACTCCATTCTTGTTCTATTGGTTTTCTATGATTTTATTAAAATTTACATTTTTACATATTTTTCTATAATTTTTATTATGTAATAAAGAAAAGTTATTAAAATTTACATATGTCTCTGTGCTTATCTTCAGATCAGCATCCTTCTTTTTACATGAGTTCAAAACCTAACAGGAATTTTGTTTTCTTGTTTGTTTTGTTTGAGCGTCTCTTCTGGTTCTGCACACAGAAGTCACTTCGGGGAGGGTCAGGGATCCATATGTGGTGCTGGTGATGTTATGTGTGTTGGCTACATGCAAGGCAAGTGCCTTTCCCATGGTAATATCTCACTGACCCTGATCATAAAATTTTAATCAGAACTGATATTTGAACACCATCATGATAATTTGCTGATTTATATAAGGGGTTATTGCCAGAATCGTCACTTGTCCTCCCATTGTTCATTGATTTGCTCAAGCGGGCCCAGTAACATCTCCAGCGTGAGACTTGTTGTTACTATGTTTGGCATATCGAATACGTCACGGGGAGCTTGCCAGGTTTTGCTGTGCAGGCGAGGTACTCTCAGTAGCTTGCCAAGCTCTCTGAGAGGGGCAGGAGAATCAAACTCGGGTCGGCCATGTTGGCTGCATGCAAAGCAAACGCCCTACCCGCTGTGCTATCGCTCCAGCCCATTGCCAGAATAGGTGAAGTTTTATCAATAGATATTCGTGATGATCAATTTTATTTATTTATTTATTTATTTATTTATTGCCTTTTGGGTCACACCTGGTGATACACAGGGTTTACTCCTGGCTCTGCAACTCAGGAGCCACTCCTGGCAGTGCTCAGGGGACCATAAGTGATGCTGGGAATCGAACCTGGGTCGACTCACACTAAATCGATTCACACTAAAACCCTGGAGCTCACAAGTTTTGAGTCTACTGATCTCTCACTGTAAATTTATCCTGTCTGTTCTCGATGGTAGAAATTAGAATCAATTATACAGACACGCGGCTAATTAAATACATAAATTTTAAATATGAGTATTGTGCTTAATAATAACTGACAATATAACATTACACTTATCTACCATTGCTGAGGTGATGATAATTCCTTCAGAAAGATGAAAATGATTACTTAAAGCTGTCAGAAATGTTCCATGTACACTTTAGAAAAATGTGTATCTTATTGATGTGTGAATTGTTATATATAAGTCAATAAACATCAAGCTGTTTGGTTGGGTTATTTTTACAGTGTTTTTTAAGTCTTTTATATCCTTACTGATTTTTCTCTCCGGTTTACTAATGTTATCGAGTAAGAAATATTGAAGCTTTCAGTTATGATTGTTTGTTGCCTATCTCTCCCTTAAGTATTTTTTTTATATGCTTGGAAGCTTTACTCATAAGTTTTTGAATTGCCATGCTCTCTTTATGAACTGGCTCCTTTGTCATGGTGGAATGGTTTTCTTCAACCCATTAATACGATAAGCTCTGGAAATAGTTTTGTCTTATAATGATAGTTTTTATTTAGTTTTTGTAAATATTAATATGTAATATCTTTTGGAGCAATAGCACAGTGGTAGCACATTTGCTTGGCAAGCCGCAGGCCCAGCCAAGTCAGGTTTGATTCCTCCGCTCCTCTCGGAGAGCCTGGAAACTACTGAGAGTATCTCGCCTGCACTGCAAAGCCTGGCAAGCTGCCCGTGGCGTATTCTATATGCCAAACACAGTAACAACAAAGTCTCACAATGGAGACACTACTGGGCCTGCATAAGCAAATCGATGAACAATGGGAGGACAGTGCTATTCTTCTACTATATATATACACACACATATACACACATACATAAATAAAGTGACAGTGTATGTGATATATACACTACAAAAATATAAAAATATAAAGTATTTTTATGGGTAGCATATATTTAGTACCTCCTATTTTACTCAGTCTAGCAATCTCTATTTTTGAGTCTCAACTTTTTTACCATTTGCATTTGACAATATACTTAAAATATTTGTATTTGATTCAATTATCTCACTGTTGTTTTCATTTTTACATGGTCTACTTTGCTTTTTTCCCCTTCATCTTCCAGGTTAATTGAGTGCATTATGCTGAATTGCAGTCTATTTATTTCCTTTGGTTATATATAAGATATTTTTTCAAATTTGCAATGAGGTTCCTTTTTCTTTCTCAACTGTTGAATGTTACAAGTACTTTGAATATTGAAATGTATTTTCTTGCATCATATATGTAGTATTCAAATTTTTCTCCCAGTCAGCGACCATTATTTGGAGGGAGATTATTAGCTACAATACATTTTAACTTTTAAAGATATTGTTAACTTTGGGGTTTATAATACACAATGCAGGTATATGTGTTTCCACCTTCAAGTCTTAACCAATATGCACTAAACAATACAATATACTTATAAGAATCCAAGTTTTTTTTTTATCCTATAGGATGGTTTAAAAAAAATCTGCTACAAGAAATGTTAGTCCTGGGACTAAAAAAAAGTATGGCCGTTAGTCGCTTGCCTTGTATGCAGCTGACCCAGTTTCAATCTCCGGGAGCCCAGATGATCCTCTGAGCCACTCAGGAGTGGCTTCTGAACACTGCCAGGCATGCAGCCCCCAACAAACAAAACTAAATGAGAAATGTCAGTGTTTTTATTGGGAAGGGATTTTGGCCAAACCCAGTTAAGTTCCAGTCTTATTTCTGAATTTATACTTAGAGATCGTTCTTAGCACAGCTCTGGGGAACATATGAAGGGCCATGGATTGAACTAGGGTCTGCACCAGGGACTGCCTTAAGGAAAGTATCATACTCTTAATACTATCTCCCGGGCCAAAAAATACTAGTTTTATACATATCAAGAAAAATAGTATCATTTAGAACTATGGATCTATATGTAAGAATAAATACTATTGGAGACTACATACATGGATATATATATATACATACATATATATATATATATATATTATTTTGCAGAGCGGGTAGGGCATTTGCCTTGCATGCGGCTGACACAGCCGATCCGAGTTTGATTGCTCTGCCCCCTTGGAGAGCCCAGCAAGCTACTGAGAGTATCTTGCCCGCATGGCAAAGCCTGGCAAGCTACCCGTGACATATTCAATATGCCAAACACAGTAACAAGTCTCACAATGTTACGGGGCTCACTCGAGCAAATTGATGAAAAATGGGAGGATGGTGACAGTGAAAGACAGTTTTAAATGTGATGTTTTCACTACCTGAAAATGCAAAAAATTCTTTCTCCAAAATTACACTGTATAATGGGAACAAAATAAACTAAGGTCTGGGATATGAACAGTTAGATACTCTTTAAATAATTATTCCATAACTGCAATGCCCCTACATTTTTCCTCAACTCCCTTCAGGCTTAGTAGTTTTTCTGGGGCAGAATTATCAAAGAATATGCCCTTTACATATTAAAAATATGACTGTACACTTACTCTCAACACAATCATAAATCATTGAAACCAGCAAAATTATTTGTTTTCCTAAAACCTCTTAATTTTTGGTTTCTAACACCTATTATTGCAAGATATTCCACAAGATAATCTGGTATATACTTTAAAAACAAACAAAATGTGAAAACAAATAAAAATTTTGGCACAAAAGAAGTACAGGACTTTCAGTTTGAACTTCGTGAGAAACAAGGTGATTGTGAAGAGGCACATTCTAGGTATGAAAATGTAAAATATATGGCTCTCATTTGTTCGCATAACATTAGCTATTAGAAACCAAGATCTATTAAATATATCTGAGCAGTGAAATAGGTCAATACATGTATTTCCATGCATATCACTTAGTCTTTCAGAAACTGAGAAAGATCACACAACACATTAACATTAATATAATAACATATCAACAAGTTAATTAAAATGTAATGTGACCCCCCTCAATAAGTAAATAAGTATAAAAAGGAAAGAAAGAAAACTATTTTGGCATTTTCTGCTTCTAAGTTCATTTGTTTTACTTATTAGTGTCTATAACATATTGAAACAGACCAACTGAAATGAAAAAATCATCTTTAGATGTTGGTTTTGGTCCACACTCTGCAGTGTTCTTGACTCTATGCTCACAATAATGTGGCAATGTTAGGGGGATCACTTATTACCCTGGAGATCTACCAGGTGACCCCAAGACACTGGAGAACAAGTTTCTGTCTTGTGCAAGGCAAACACGTTTATCTCTGTTCTATCTCTCCCTTAATATTAGATTGTAAGTGCAAAACATCATTGAATATTTTGTACATGAAATATCAGCATGGTCACTTATTTGTTTTATCATTGAGGAATTATATGAATCAGTAGCAAATCACTAGGAAATCATTGATAGTATTAAATAATTATTTTTCAATAATATATGCCATTATAATCAATATTATTCAATTGAATAAATATGCACATTTAATAGGAGACATGTAGGAAAATTCATAACATTATTCTACATCTTATAAGGCAAAGTGTAAATTTTAATTTATAAAAGTAGTCTTTTTTTACCACAAATAAACAGAATAAGGATAATATCCAACCAAAATAATTCTAATAATGGTTAATAGTATAGTTAATGCATAGAAATAAAATATATTCTAAGTGTTCATATACAAAAAATATAAAGTGTTTATAAGCAAAGGCATCCTTGTACTAAAATCTATTAGGAATACTATAAAACAAATTCATTCAAAAATAATGATTTATTTATATTTACTAATTTAATGATAAAATATATGATTCAGGTTTTAAGTTTAGTTTTTAAGTATGAGTTAGTTCTTTGATAGTCAAGATTTAAGTTACATACATTTGTACCCTGAGTGAAAACAATTTTACAATCTTATTGCATAAAAGTAGGACAGAAAATACTTGCTCTGTACAATATAATATTTTTGAGATCTTATCTGTACACTTTACTGGTCATGAGATACCAAGATATATTATTCTTGGTGTAGTATCTGTAACAATGCTTTTGGTTGTGAAAAACATTTAAGTAGATAGAATGATTAATGCAAACAGACCTTTTCGTTCAATCAGTTTAAGACCAGTATAAGGTAAAAAGGTAAAGGCCCTCCCGTTGATCATCGATTTGCTCGAGCGGGCCCAGTAACGTCTCCATTGGAGACTTTGTTGTTACTGTGTCTGGCATATCGAATACTCTCGGTAGCTTGCCGGGCTCTCCGAGAGGGGCGGAGGAATCGAACTCGGGTCGGCCATGTTGGCTGCGTGCAAGGCAGACGCCCTACCCGCTGTGCTATCGCTCCAGCAAGACCAGTATAAAAACAAAATATGACACTTTCCCGAGAAAAGTAAACTCCTCTTCCCAGATTTCAATAGCAATGGCACATTCATGATTAGAGAGATGATATAGCATGAAGGACATTGGCTTGCAGGGAGCCACACTGAGTTCAATCCCTGGTACCCCATCTTGTCCTTTGAGCCTGCCAACAATGAACCCAAAGCACAAGATCAAAAGTAGCCCTGAGGAATGGCAGGTGTAGTCCCAAAGTCATAAGGAAAAAGTAAGGAAACTGCACATTGGAGGGAAGAGTGAAATATTACGGGAATAAAGGACTTGTCTTACAAGCAGTGACCCAGGTTCAATCCCTGCCAGGCCCGAAATAAGCACTGATATTTATGGGTGTGAACCAAAATGCAATCACCACCAGTGGCTACCCATCAATGAAGGAAATGGTACAGTGGCATTTTCCTGCTTTGGGACTAGAACTAAAACACTAGCTCTTCTTACTTCTTGAATCTTCCTATATGTGCGTAAGAACTTCTTGGGGCTTAGCAGCATGCAGAATCATTCCAGACAATTCTTTATCACAAACTTTTTTCCAAATATATACACACATTCTATTGACTCAATCATTCTATTGATTATATTTTCCTAGAATAATTATTTTTTCTGATGAATAAGAATGCAAAACTGTGTTACATATAAATTACTGTTATTCGTTTTCTTTTAAATGTTTTATTAGTGAATCACTGTGAGGTACAGTTGCCTTTCGTGCTTGTGTTTCAGTCATACAATGCTGAAATACCCATCCCTCCACCAGTGCCCACCTTCCATCACAACGATCCCAGCATCCTTATAACCCTTCCACCCCATACTCTCTACCCACCCCATCTCTGCAACAGAGCATTCACTTTTGTTATCTCTCTCCCTTTGGGTGTTGTGGTTTGCGAAGAGGTATTGAGTGGCCATCATGTTTGATCTATAGTTTACTTTCAACACACATCTCCCATCCCGCGGATACTCCAACCACATTTACTTGATGTTCATTCTCTATCTGAGCTGCCTTTTCCCCCAGCATGTGAGGTCAGTTTCTAAGCCGTGGAACAAATCTCTTAGTACTTATCTCTGAAATTCTTGGATGTTAGTCTCCCATTCTGTTACTTTATATTAAACCAATAAGTGCAATCTATGACTGTCTCTCTATTTCTGACCCATTTCACTTAGTATATTTTCCATGTTGATTCATGCAAATTTCATGACTTCATCTTTTCTAACAGCTGCATAGTATTCCACTGTGTAGATGTACCAAAGTTTCTTTAACCAGTCATCTGTTCTCGGGTACTGTTTTTTTTTTTCCAGATTCTGACTATTGTAAACAGTGCTGCAATTAACACACAAATGCAGATGTCATTTTGACTGTACTTTTTTGCCTCTCTGGGATATATTCCCAGAAGTGTTATTGCTGGGTCAAATGGGAGATCAATTTATAATTTTTTGAAAAGCAACCATACTGTTTTCCAAAAAGGGCTGAAACAGTCCCTTTCTCTCCACATCCACACCAACAGTGGTCATTGTACATATATACATATATGTGAACATGTTTTTATATAAGTTCAATGTAATGCTATTTTTGTTTAAAAAGTTTCTTACATAGATGATTCTAGAAAAGTCACATTTCACTTCTTTAACAAAATATCTGATGTATACATTGAACTCATAGTGAAGTTGTTTATATAAAGGCAAACTGCATTACTCATTTGTGATATATCTTTAAACTGAAAAGATAGGGAAATTCTACATCAAGATATATTTCAGAAAATGGCAAAACACAGTATCTAAAAAGACTATACTTTTAAGAAGTATTTTAATTAGGAAACAAAAAGTCTAATTATAACAGTAATTATAAAATAAGGTTATATGGTGATTATGTCTTAATTTGTTGTATAACTTTTTGTCAAAATGCATCATGAGAAACACTACTGGGGAATTAATACTATTAAATAAAAATAATTATTATAGTATATATGCATATAAATTCAGAAAATTTTATTGTACTCCTGCTCTAGAGAATAAAATTAGGTTTATTAGGATTTTCCTCAGTGTTTAGAAGCTTTTTCAGAGCAATATCGTTAACTTTGTAGCAAATTTTGTGAATTTTAAACTAATGAATTTCTTAAATCATACATTTTACAATTTTTAGACTGTCAAGATATAACCATTTGAATTGCATTATTACATATCTAGGTTGTTGCCTGCTTATCAAAACTCTTATTCAACTATAAAAAGAAGCTAAATTAGTTCAGTACAATTATCCCTTCACAAAGTCAGCTGGATTATACACAGCTACTTCCAAATTTAGATAATTCTAAATTATGCCTTTAGTGAATTCAAGTAATTCCAGAGGCACAGGTATTTTGCTCATCACTAGATATTTCATATTTCTTATGGAGACTTTAAGTTCTTTTGCTTTCAGGCAAGATAGGCAACCTTTTCGTTTATGGTTGTGCAGTTTTCTCAGAATGTTTGTGGTCATTAATGTAATGGTATATTAAGAATGATTAATAGGGTTTATTAATTTTAATTTAGGATTTAATTTATTTAATGTAAAGGAATTAAAATTTTTATTCCTAAACCTATCTGATGGATACATCATCAGTTTAATGAATGTTTATTAAGTTGCCATTAATACATAAACAATATTATTTAAATATTATCTCATACTATATGGTAGAATGATTTATTGCTCCAACTATGTACAAAGTTGTTTGAATTAGTCAATCGCTTTTACCATTATAGGATTTTCCTCCAACCAAATTCTATGTATTTGTTTGTTTGGTATCTGTTTTTGTTTTGAAATCACATCCCACTGTAGTCAGGGCGTAATTCTGGCTCTCTGATCAAGAATTATTCCTGGAGGGGCTCAGGGTACCATGTGGGGTGCCTGCCATGAAACTTAGGTTGGCTGCCTGCAAGCGTGCTGCCTGCTGTACTATAACTCCACTCCCTTATTCTTTATTATTCACAAAATTAGCAACAATAGATATACAAACTTATAAAAGCTAATTTTAAAAAAGACAATTTTAATCCTTTTGTTTGTTTACTTTTGTTTGTTTATTTTAGGAACATACCCAGTGCTGCTCAAAGCTTTGTTACCAGGGATCGATCACTCCTGGTGGTGCTCAGGGGAACATATAATGTACTAAGAATTGATCTGGGGTTGGCTGGATGAAAGGCAAGGACCTTAGCTACTCTACCACTTCTCCTGTCTCCTAATGTTTTGTATCCTTATGTGGACAGAAATTTTTCTCAGCAAATATTTCTAATGAATTAATATCCCAAGTAATACCTTCAAATAAATATTTGACTGTCTCAAATTTGCTTATATATAAAATATATATATAAATATATCACTAACTCACAGATATTTATAACATATATATATATAACTCACTGCTTAGATAGATAGGTAGGTAGATAGATAGATAGATAGATAGATAGATAGATAGATAGATAGATAGCTAAATTTCATCAGTGTAGTTACTTATTGAAATCCAATAATCTAACAATAAAGTTAAGAGATGTTAAGGGAAATTTAAGAGGAACTACCAATTTCTCAACAGGCAAAAATCTAGTCCTTATAAATAAATAAGATGAAAGATATCATAAAATTGTCAGTGGAATAAAGTGATTATTTTAAGGAAATTGGGCTCTTGATACACACACATATCCCTTTAAAAAACTCAAAATTATACAAAAAATTGTACAAATTTTAATTAAATATATCTAAAATTTTGAAACAAATTGTATTAGAAGAAAATGAAAATCCAATGAAAGCCAATGAAAATCAAGTCTAAAAGGTCAGAGTATTAAATATTCCATAAATGTTACTACTGAAATTCTGGTACTTAAACTTGAAATATACTTACCACATAAAACAGAAGAACAGGGCTTCTGAAATTACTTCATATCAATAAAGATTGAAACAAAAAATGAATCTATATGTTATACCATTTTTTAATTGTAGGGAGACCCAAGTAAACATTTATGTATAAACCTTGATTTTTACTGAGTATATTGCTAAGATCTTAGGAAAAACTAAAAGCAAAGTCTTTCCAGATGGACACACCCTCCAATGTCACTCACAGATTATATTCCTAAACTCCAGATCTCTCATTTTCTTCTCCACATTTTCCTTTTTTAGTTAAACAGACTGAGAGGATAAAACACATTTTTGTCCACACTTCCTTTCCCATGAAGAATCCAAAGTGAGCTGGTGAGTTGGTTTACCCAATTTCACTTGGTGACATTCACAACATCCTCCATATAGCAAAAGATGCTATTATGCATTTCCTCCTACTGGATAGCAGTGCTCCTAACCATAAACTGGCCAGAAATAGCATTCTAGTATCCAGCTGTCAATTCCATACAATCTGCGACATGAACCACAGAGTACCAGGTTTCAGGGGCTGGTCATTAGGGACTGTCACCCATGATGGCAGCACCAATTACTTTGGGTTAAGAACTATGAAATATCTAAGAATCTGCATAACTTGCATGCTAGTGGCTTAGCCTGCCAATTGTTTATGATGTGACCACAGACACCAGTTTCTTAAATCATAGTCTAACAACTTTATTCAGAAATGTTCAATCTAATGTGCTGCTGATTTCCCTTCCTTCTCAAATCCCATGAGGGCAATGAGTGACACTTGTGTCTATGCTGTCTCTGTTAGTAACAGAACTGCAAAGGCTGCCATTCTGTCTTGAACTGGGCCATTCCTAAAATACCATCCCAACTCCAGAGTTCCCTGTGGGACTGGTTAGAGTTTCTGTTATAACTGTATCATAGTGTATTTATTTCCCCGGCCCAATTCCATTTCCCTCATTACTTTAAGTTGCTTTACCCAAGAGTTTTCCCCAGTAGGACATCTGCTGATTTAGAACTTCTGTTTCTATGTCTTAAGACATATACTGAAACAGACAGGAAACAAAATATTATTGAATATACGTTTTTGACACTTACAAAATAATTGAGAGTTCTTGAGAGATAAAAGTATAAATCCACAGCTGGGCAATTAAACCCAGAAACATGTTGCAGTAGCTAAAACCATGAAGTTTGTTGTTTAGACTTAAGTCTCCAAGGGTTCCTATTGTGTCTGCACATCTCAAAAGCAAATCTTAAAAGCAGGGCACTGACTTTTTTTCCATGAACAATCAGGTCAAGAAGGATTGTACAGTGCACTGTTTTGAAATTGGGTAGGAACTTTTACATCCACAATAGAGACCAGGGTATATACTTCTTGTTCTAATAAAGACAGTGATTATTATCTTTAGACAAAACTTCAGTAGGTTTGTCACAAGCACTGTAAACCACAAGTGGTTGCTAAGAGTGTCTTCAGATATGAAACAGATCTTCAAGTATCCAGTATCAAACTATATCATCTAACATGTAGACTAGGTTGCCAAAGGAAAGAAACTTTTAACATATGAATGGCAGCTGGATTATAAATTTATGAAGAAAAAAAGTTGAGCAAAGATGGTGCTGAAACACAATCCTCATCTATTTAATCTTCAAATGTTCACCCAATTGTTAGTTATAAGTTTTGTTTTGTTTTAAATGGGATCAGAGAGATAGTACAACAGGGAGGGTGCTTGCCCTGCACGCAAAAGACCCAAATTCATTCCCTGGCATTACATATGGTTCTGTGAGCACCACCAGATGTGATTCCTGAGTGCAGAGACAGGAGTTACACGTGAGCAATGCTGAGCATGGCCCCTAGAAAACAACAAAGAAAGTCATAAGGCTTGGGGTTTTATGCACTTAGATGGGATGGATGAAAAAAATCTGAAACAACTTTAAAATATGGTGTTATATTTTATAGAGGCGTAAAGGTAAAAAAAGGTAAAGGCCCTCTCGTTGATCGTCGATTTGCTCGAGCGGGCCCAGTAACGTCTCCATTGGAGACTTTGTTGTTACTGTGTCTGGCATATCGAATACTCTCGGTAGCTTGCCGGGCTCTCCGAGAGGGGCAGAGGAATCGAACTCGGGTAGGCCATGTTGGCCGCTTGTAAGGCGAATGCCCTACCCGCTGTGCTATCGCTCCAACCATTATAGAGGCAGTATGGTAAAAATCAATGCCAGATAAGAAGTTGTATCTTTAGAATGCTGAACTACAATAAAAGTTTTGATTTTTAACTCATCCATGCCTCCAATAAGAGCTGAGTGAATATAGCAGTTGGAAAGAAATATAGATCTCTGCAAAGTCTCAAATCAATACTTTGGGTGTTTTTGTTTGTTTGTTTGTTTGTTTTGCTTTTTGGGTCACACCAGGCAGTGAACAGGGGGTTACCCCTGGCTCAAACATACAGGAATTACTCCTGGTGGTGTTCGGGGACCATATGCGATGCAGGGAATCAAACCCGGGTTGGCCTCGTGCAAGGCAAATGCCTTCCATGCTGTGCTATCGCTCCAGCCCCCAAAACTTTGCTTCTATTGACTAAAAATTCATTGCCTGAACAATCAGTACTATTAAAATGCTTTTAAAAACTATACCTATGGTTGCTAAAGACAGTATAATAACTCCACTTCAAATGGTTAACATACAAAATTTTGCCAGTATTTTCCAGCCTCATTCACACCACTCAGTGTTAGAATAACATGATCACGATGGACGAAGTAAACAATAAAAAAGAAAATAACTAACACACCAAAGCATTTGAAAGGTGTTAATAGTTTAGGCAGCAAAAAAAAAAAAAACCTATAGTCAATGTATGAAGATTAATTATAAAAGTAATGAACTATAAAGGAAAGAAATAACCAAATTGAGTTATATTTATTAATATAAATAAAAGCATGAGTAACTTGGTTGGGTATTTTTGTTTAGAAAAAAATAAAAAAAGAAGTTGCTTTTTTTGTTTACTGGAAAATAATATCTTGAACTGCCATAATTTTAAAAATTAAATAAAACAAAGTGATTGTAAAGTTTTGCCATATTTACTTAATCATTTTTATCCAATTGATCTGTCACTAGTTTACAAAATATAAATGTATACATGTATATATGTTTTAGATAGAAGTATAATTCCCACTAACATTATACCCACTAAAAAGTTACCAATAATAAGATTTATTGAAATTATACACCGGGATTCCTTAAGGATTTTTCCTAAAACATCAAAGCATAGTATTTATAAAGTCACTGATGACTGTTATCGGCACTTGAAAATACTATAGGTAGGCAACAGCAAATATCAACTTGAAATCCATCTAAATACAACACTTGTACCTGAAAGGAACAGTTATCTGAGGTAGTTGATGAGATTGGTGACATTCTACCACATATTTGATGATTTTTTTGTGTGCTGAAATGGAAAGGCCCGCTCGAGCGAAAATTCATGTTTTTTTAAAAAAAAGATAATGTGTTTTTTCTGAAGTTTTAACCTTTTTTTTAGGTTCATGATATGTTTTTCACACACAAGTCCCAAAGGTAATCTAGTTTCTGTACCAAATAACTGATTTAAATGTAAGAGAGGGAATAAACATGACTATGAAATTCCTTATTTTTGCCATCAATCCTGATATGCAGTAGAATCTGGCTTTTACACAATTATTTGTGAATTAATTCTACAGAATAAGAGAATCTAAATTAGTAATTGACATGTATGTTCTTTCTTCATGTCACAGAATATTACTAACAAAAGAAGTGGAGAAGTATTTTTCACTGTTACACTATACTAGTTTTCAAAATTTTACTTACTTTATACAATATATAGTTTTCTTACTTTCAAATTCAAGGGAGGAGTGTTCCACCTAAGGTTCAAACATATTCTTCCGTTGAATTTGATAGCTAAATTGCCACCTGACAATATTAATCTTCACACAATTGAAACAAGAACAAAATAGGACTACTGATTATCATTATCTAGGGAATAGATCTGCAGGCAGAGGTATTTGTCTGGAATGCAGAAAATCCTTTAGAATAACCAGTAATGTTTTATGTGCATTGGTAAATACTGATAGATGGGAATAGTGACCCAGTATATATTAAAAGTAAAGTAAAGGCCCTCCCGTTGATCATCAATTTGCTCAAGCGGGCCCAGTAACGTCTCCATTGGAGACTTTGTTGTTACTGTGTTTGGCATATCGAATACGTCACAGGGAGCTTGCCAGGCTCTGCCGTGCAGGCGAGATACTCTCGGTAGCTTGCTAGGCTCTCCGAGAGGGGCGGAGGAATCGAACTCGGGTCGGCCATGTTGGCTGCATGCAAGGCAAACGCCCTACCACTGTGCTATCGCTCCAGCCCTCAGTAAATCACAAAACAACTAAAGACCTTCAGAAAAGAAATTTGAGCTTACTCAAAAATATAAAATATCAACAAGGCCCCAGGTTCATTTTAAAACTCTGTTTCTTCCAATCAAAATATTTGTTGTCTTGGGGCAGTGGTTCTTGTATTTACTTCATTTGGGGCCACACCCAGTAGTGCTCATGGCTACTCTTGGTTCTGGGCTTAGGGATTACTCCTTATAGAGCTCACATGGTTATATTTGATGATGGAGATCAAGCCAAGGTCTGCAGCATGCAAAGCAAGAACAGTAACCAGTAGTATTATATCTCTGGACCAATATTTGTATTTTGTGTGTTTATTTGATGTGCCAAAAACAGTAACAAGTCTCACAATTTGTTGTGAGACGTTAGTGGTGTCCGTTCAAGCAAATCAATGAACAACGGGAGGACAGTACAGTGCAGTGCAGTTGTTTATTATTCAGTTTATTACATGCTACATGACTAAATATTTTGCTGTACTAAACCATAAAGGTTTCAACTTAATAATTTTTAAACTACAGATAAAAGGAAAGAAAATAGCAACTGAACCTTGAGGTGTGGTCTAGAAATTCTACATGAAATGGTAAAGGAAGGATGTGTAACAGTGTGATACAACACTGTGATCAATTTAGAATCACAAGCTAGAAATTATCTTTGTTCCTCTTTGCCTTTTTTTATGGTGCTTAGTGAAAATATCAAAATACCAATATGCTTTATTTCCTATAGATCTATCATTCTCCTAGCGTTTTTTGTAAGGTATACAGGAAATTGATTACGTCTTAAATTATCTTTTAGGGTTGAGAATATCAAATAGAGATTAACATCTAAATAGTGCATTGAATATATCACCAAAATACATTCTCTGACTTATGGAAATACACTTTTCCTTCCAAGAACAGGGGTTATATAAGAGGTAGTAGCAGTGCATTTGGGGAAAAGTAACTTCTGGAGATGGAAAGAGATAAGATAGAAAAATAAAGAGAAAATCTTTTGGTACATCTGGTCTTTATTTTTACATTTTCCTTTTTTGTGCATTTGTTTGTTATTTAGGGGGCTTAATACCTAGAAGTGCTCAGAGACACCTCCTGTGGGTGAGTAGGAAGAACATATAATCTTAGTGGTCAAACTCACAAAGCCTCACCTTAAAATCTGCACTCCAAACAACTGAGCAATTTCCTAGGACCCTCCATTTTCTTGTGTGAAAAGAAATAACAGACTAATTTAATAAAAATAAAATTTAAAGGTTACACACAACAGAATATCATATACTTTCTAAAATATTAATGTTTAAAACTCAAATGTTCAGTAAAATATAGTACTAATAATAATAATTTTATATTTATTTGTCCTTAAATTTTCAGTTTTAAGTACTTGGTTCTCATGACAACTGCCCTCAATTGATGATTTATTATATATTCTTCACGGTAATTGAGGGCTGGAGCAATAGGACAGCCGTAGGGCATTTGCCTTGTGTGCAGCCAAACTTACCGAGCCAGGTTTGATTCCTCCGCCCCTCTCGGAGAGCCCAGCAAGCTACCAAGAGTATCTCGCCCGCATGCAAAGCCTGGCAAGCTCCCTGGGACATATTCAATATGCCAAACACAGTAACAACAAGTCTCACGATGGAGATGTTACTGGGCCAGCTCAAGCAAATCGATGAACAACAGGAGGACAGTGACAGTGACAGTGACACCGTAACTGAAAACGCTAACTTCCAGAAAAAAGTTATATAAATAAGAATAAAAGTAGGATTAATGAAGGGTCTATTATTTAATGCCGTAAAGTTGGGGCAAAAAAATAATGAATAATTATAATATAGGAATATAATCCAATTGGAAAGCACTTTAAGATAATAAAGTATATTTGGATTTGATGGAATGCTGCATGTGTTTTAAGGAATAAGAAATTATTAATAGTTTTAGGACCATACGAAATTAAAGAGATATGTCACTGTCACTGTCACTGTCCTCCCGTTGTTCATCAATTTGCTCGAGCGGGCCCAGTAACGTCTCCATTGGAGACTTTGTTGTTACTGTGTCTGGCATATCGAATACGTCACGGGGAGCTTGCTAGGCCCTGCCGTGCGGGCAAGATACTCTCGATAGCTTGCCGGGCTCTCCGAGAGGGGCCGAGGAATCAAACTCGGGTCAGCCATGTTGGCTGCGTGCAAGGCAAAAGCCCTACCGCTGTGCTATCGCTCCAGCCTCCAAGAGATATGTATAATATACAACTTAGAAAAACATAATTGAGGCCTTACCAGGAGTAAATATGGTATTAAGAGACAGAAAAAACAATTCATATGTTCCAAAATGTTATATTACTTTTTTTTTTCATGGAAGCAAGATGATGCAAATTGCAATCAGGTAAATGATACCACTCAATAATATTTTGTCCTCTTGGGCTGGAGTGATATCTCAGCGGGTAGGGTGCTTGCCTTGCATGCGGCTGACCCGGGTTCGATTCCCAGTATCCCATATAGTCCCTGGAGTAATTCCTGAGTGCAGAGCCAGAAGTAACCTCTGTGCATTGCCGGTTGTGACTCAAAAGGCAAAAAACAAACAAACAAGAATATTTTGTCCTCTTAATCAAAACTTCTAATTTTCTGCTTCTTTTTTTACTTACTGAGCAATGTATTATGGAATAGCATATGTTGAGATTATTTTGCTTTTATTGGGCTCCTTGTGTCCCGTTAGAGATAATTTGTTTTCATTTCCTCTAGAAATAATTGTACTTGCATTTTTACAATAGCTATTTTCTATGGAATAGT
The DNA here is from genome assembly GCF_029834395.1 of Sorex fumeus. NCBI lineage: Eukaryota > Metazoa > Chordata > Mammalia > Eulipotyphla > Soricidae > Sorex > Sorex fumeus. The sequence continues at coordinate 18,697,030 of NW_026606096.1, read as the reverse complement.
GTTGTGAATTCACTCTGACATAGTAACATATTTAATATGTATACTAGCAGTGACATTAATAGTCAGATCTTATGCCATAGTGCATAAACTGATTATTAGAGTGTTATTTTCTGTCTGTGACTCAAAATTACATAATAGCAATACAAAAGGGAGAAAGGGTGATCCTGTTGCCTATCACTCTAATGGTACTGAATGAGGCATCAATCTGGGAAACTTCTGAGAGGTTCAGTCTAGGGGGGTGTGTGTGAGTGTGTGTGCGTGTGTGTGTGTGTGTGTGTGTGTTGTGTGTTTGTGGTGTGGTTCCAGGAATTAAACTCCAACATATATATATTCAAGAGTTTCCATCTCATCCCTAGCGGGCTCTTCTCCCTCTCTGCTCCCCCTCCTACTCCCCCTCCCATTCTCCCTCTCCCTCTCTCTCTTTCTTCCAGGCATTATGGTTTGTGATACAGAAACTAAAGGGTTAACATACATATCCCTTTATCTCCTTTAACACTCCTAGAATAATAATTATTTTTACCTAGGCAATTGTGTAAGTGTTAGGAAGTATCACTGTCACTGTCCTTCCGTTGTTCATGGATTTGCTCTAGTGGGCCCAGTAACATCTCCATTTTGACAACTGTTACTGTGTTTGGCATATCAAATAACGCCCCGAGGAACTCGCCAGGCTTTGCCTTGAAGGCAAGATACTCTCAGTAGCTTGTCAGGCTCTCCAAGAGGGACAGAGGAATCGAACTCGGGTTGTTCATGTTGGCTGCTTGCAAGGCAAATGCCCTAACCGCTATGTTATCGCTCAGCCCATTAGGAAGTATATTTTTTCAAAATGTATTAGAGACTGATATTTTTCTTAAAACTACATTTATAAAATATAAAGTATAACAATAATGATATAGACCAAAAAATATTCAAGATTTTTTGTCTCTTCAATGTTATATTTTACTTTGAGTATCAATACATTTAAATTGGATTTGAACAAATTCCCCATGCTTCCAAATATGTTCATGTGTTCTGATCATCATTAATGTATTCAACATGGATTCTACAAAACTTGTACTGCAGAATAAATGAATCAACTTTTAAAGTATAATTCAATTAACTGATAATGTCTCAATAAATTTACAAAAGGTTCCTGGGGTACTTAAATTGTCAAAATCAGAAAAATATTTCTATAAAGTAAACATAAGTGAGCATTGTTATTTTCAACAAAATAATTTGAAAATTATGCTTATTTTGGAATTTATTTTGTTTAAAAAATAAAAACAAAAATCTCTAATTTGAAGTGCACTATTACTCTGACATCTGAAAAGTTAATTTTGAAACATAACGTTAACACTGACTTCTAAATAAACTTCAGCATATGAAATATTCTCATGTTTTACATCTGTGAAGGGAATTTTTAACATCTGAAAAGATTGCATGTATATGCAACTAATTGAGACATGATAAGATATTGGTTCAGTGCTAATTTGTCTATAAGAATTAGGATTGTAACTTTAAAAATTGAACTTACAAAAAAAAAAGATAGGGGATGGAGCCATAGCACAGCGCATAGGGCATTTGCCTTGCATGCAGTCAATCGGGTTCGATTGCCAGCATCCCATATGGTCCCCCGAGCACCACCAGGAGTCGTTCCTGAGTGCAGAGCCAGGAGTAACCCCTGTGCATTGCCAAAAAAAAAAAGAATTTAAATCCAATGCTAAACATTAAAAGACTATTAGTGCCATTGGCTATTAATGTTGTTGATTATTCTAGATCAATGGCACCAATACGCTCTCAACAATCAATCTCCAGATGAGTAGATCACAACTCGTATGAATCATCTCAATGGAACTAGGAGTTTTAGAAGAATAGTAGATAAGAGTTCTGCGTTAATGAAATCAATCAAAGATCCAGTCAGAACAGTGTTACTTCTCATTGTTTGCCTAATACTTTCTTAGTCAAAGGACAATCTGTAAAGTGATCATCTATGTTAGTGAACACATTCAGATCAAAAAATGCATGGGATATGAAACACAATCAATATATATTCTTCCCACCCAAAGGCAAAATTCATGTAAGTAGAAACAGAGAGCTTTCTAAGTGAAGTAAGGTAACAAAAAGGTCACTAGACTTTCATTACTTCTAACAAAGCTACTGCAAAAATTGAAATTATGATTAAGTACTGTGAAGTTTATACAATAATTTATGAGAAGGGCTCACTTATGGTATGGCATCTTGTTGTCCAATACTAAGATGCAAAAAGTAAAAGTTATAACAAAAAATAGTAACCAAAAATAAAATTAATTAACCTTTCTGTTTTTTTCTCTACCCAGTCTTCCCTCCTTCACTCTCTCTTTTATAAACCCAGACATCTTAAACACACAAATATATAAGGACATATGTGTCAAATATTACTGAACAGATTAGTAAATGACAAGCAATCCTTTTTCGAATAAGACTTTTTTTTCCTAGGGATGGGGGTAGAAATATCCAGGTGTGCTCAGGGCTTATTCCTGACAGTGTTCGGGAGTCATTCCTGGTGGTCCTTAGCGTACTAATATACGTGGTGACAGGGATTTAAATCAAGTCACCAACAACATGCAAGTCAAGTACCTTAACCTCTGTTCTATCTCTGTGGCCCAGATATAATCATTCTAACAGGTCACAATAAACAGTAAAATTACCTTGACCCCGAAACATTTTAAAAAATGTAATTAAGTAATTCCTACAGTTAATATTAAAGTATTTCATGCAATATGAATAATTGAATAATTGAATACTCTTGATATTATCCAGTTTTTAAAATTTGTGTAATTTTTAAAAGTTAGGTAGATTGATAGATGATTGATAAACTGACATGGATATAATTATTGAAAAAATTTGGTTGATCAGGCATATGGTTTTGATGCTGTAATAAATGGTGATGTCTAATTTAAAAACAAAATCCAGTAGTTTCTTATAGTACCAGCCAAGTCAAAATACTTTAATTCTTAGAATTCACTGAAACTCTTAAGCATGATGAGTAAAACAGCAATTTATGAGAACTTATGAATTTCAATTCCTTCATCATTTTATGTCATCCTTATATTAAATTAATGTATACCAAGCCCACCATGCTTCTTTTTCCTCCTTCACAATTTATTTTTGTGCCAATAAAAAAAGAATGTTCTCATACAGGCTCCATTCACTCTAGAAAACTATTACAATAATGGTTTTGTACCTAAAATAATAAAAATCAATGTCCACTACAAAATTAAATAATAATACACAAGGCATATAATAATTAGAATTTATAATATCTCTATGTGATATAAGTAAAAGCTGATGAAAATATTCAGTATACTTAACAAACACTCTATGAGACATATTTTTGGAAAAGAGCTTTAATAAGCATACTCATGTTTTCATGTTACATAAAATATACTAATATATACATTCCTACACTTTGAATAAAGTAGCTAGACATGTTCTTTGACAATATTAAACAAAGTTGTATTAGATATAAGACAACATATGGCTACATACACCTTATGTATTTTAATGACTGAGCAAACACAACATCAAAACATTGAACTCATAAAAACAACATTCATTACTACATGACATACTAAAATTCTCTTAGGGATGAATGCTATAATCTGTTCATTTAGAACAATTAAACCTGAGTTCAGCTCTTGGATATAAAAACATCACTTTCTTCTAAAAACATAGATTTTTATCAGATGTGTTTTCATTAAAATAGTTTTTGTAATATAATAGGCTTTATTGAAAAGAATTAATTGGCAAATTGAGAAAAATAACATCTCTAGAGAATTTTTCTATCAGAAAAGTACAAGAACTTCATATAAAATATATGTAAAACATTACAAGAACCCTAGATGAAGTTATTATTTCAGACTTATTCTAAGTTAAGAAAATTTACACATATAAAATTATATCTATATTAAAGACTAAAAAAATAAAATAGTAATCAAAACATTAAATAGGACAGAAAAAATTCTTAGAAATCCCTTAACAAATATTCTATTCCAGTAGTAACAGAATTATGAATATCATTAATATAAAAGAAAAACTAACTGATACACTTAGTTTTTATAGAAAAAAGCAATTTTATTAACATAAGACCATTTTAAAAGCAAAATTGATATGACTCAACACATATGATATAAGAACAAGTGAACTAACAAATGCATTATGATAGCAATATTTTATTCTGTAACTTTAACAAATTATTACAAATTTCATATGGAATACGTTGTTAACAGGTGGGAAGAACTATAAAAATTAAAATTTTCCAAGGGAAATGTAAACCCCCTCAGATAGTAACATTTATTAGAAAGCTATGACAAACAAACCCACAGCACATATATAAGATTAAATAAATGCAACAATGATATAAATGACATGTTTGAGACACCAACTTTAGAGGATTAATGTTAGCTAACAGATACATGTAGCAGTTAAACTTATTGGCTAATAACTATAAAATAGTGCTGAATTTTCATAATATTTTTCTGGATCCATGTTTATCAGTTAATCTCTAAGTAATACTGAAAAAATAGAAAATTTTATAAAGTTATTTTATATGGGTTTAAAATATTGTAAAATAATTCAGAAAAATACTTAGGATCTGTCTGTCAAGATAAAAAAAAACAAAAATATCATAACTAGTTGTAAAGGTAGAAATACACAACCATGAAATCATATCAAATATAGGGTAAGTTTTCTAGAAAACTACTTTGCTCTTAGTACAATAACAGCATAACAGAAAATAAGTAGCAATTGCTAGAAAGGATTAAATTGTAGTCATTCATGTAAAAATAAAAAAAATTAAATATAAAGCAATTCATTGTTAACATTATTATTTAAATAATTTAATAATAATTTAAATAATAATTTATTATTTTTCTCACTAAAATTTATCCACTAAGAACCCGGGAAGTTACTTATACAAAAAAATTCCGATGTTAACAAGGCCAAAAGTATAAATCTCTTTTTTTTATGCATACCTTGATCCATTTTATTTTTTTATTTATTTTTTTCCTTAAATTTTTATTAGTGAAACACCATGAGGTACAGCTGTAGACTTACAAATTTTTGTGCTTGGGTTTCAGTTATACAATGATCGAATACCCATCCCTCCACCAGTGCCCATTCTCCACCACCACCAGTCCCAGTATCCCTCCCACCCCCTTTCCCCCATCCCACCCTACCACTGTGGCAAGGCATTCCCTTTTGTTATCTCTCTCCTTTTGAGTGCTGTGGTTTGTAGAAGAGACATTGAGTGGCAATCTTGTTCCAACTACAGTCTACTCTCATCACGCAAGTATAAATCTCTTTTAAAAATTCATTTATTCTTTAGCAAAATAAAATGCATATATTCTAAAAATAGAAAATAGATTCAAATATCAAATAAAAATACAAAAATTCTTAATAGAATTAAACATAAATAATTGAAATAACAAATCAAAAAGTTTTATTGAAATATTTTAAACACAATTATTGTATTTTAAAGAAAAATCAATAGATACTTTACTATAATAATAGTATCTAGTATTATAAAACCATACACACATGCAAATTTTGCTATTTCATCTACCTCTATTTCTACAGACATAGATCTAGAATGCAGTGTATGTTATTTTTACATAAGTAATAATTTTGCACTAAAAGCATCATGTGAATTGATTAAAAAAAAACATGTGGTAGATGCAAAATTGACATAAATATATTACTTTGTCCACCATGGAATGAAACACCCAGAATGTAAGTCTTATAATGATAGCTTAGTCTCAGAATAATTCTGTCACTTGGGTGATAGTTCACTCTCTCTCCGGGGGTTCTGGGATATTTAAGTACAAATATTTGATTAAGATATCTTAGACATAGAACTCATATACTAGATGTTCTTTGATTCTCTAATTTTTTTTACTTATTTCATAAACCTTCTCAATGACATTAAATAAAGACTTCATAGACAAAGTGAAAAATGTAAATGAAGTTGTTTTATTTTTTTAATTACAGTTTCCTAAGAAGGTGATCTCTGAAATCAAATCTGTTATTAGCTTCAGGGCACCGCCAATACAGGCACTAAATATAGGCAATGCTTATTATTTTTCTCTTTATCCATTAATTTTTAATAAATGTAATGTGTCCCTTACTCATCATTATCAGATGCATATTTTATGTATCTAATTTTTAAAGACACAACACAACAATCAAAAACAGATCCTCTTAGAAGCACTCTTTTCTTTACATGACTTATACCTCATATATATTTAAATTTTTAAGATTTTTGAAATTAGACAAGAAAAGTTCTTCAGAATTTAGGCTCTGTAAGAAAATAGCATTTGCTTCTTTGAAGCCAATGATAATTTATAACTCTCAAAAATAACTTATGAAAACTAAAAATTTGGAACAAAGTTACAATGCAGCATTAATTTTGAGAGTTGCAGTGAAGAAGTTGAATATTTTATAACATATATATTGGATTTTAAGTTAATTTATTTTATACATATCAACTGCCCACATTATTTCATGCTTTATAAAGACACAATTTAAAGCAGCGATATACTTGAGAACAAGGCAAAAATATAACATTTGACAGAAGTAACAAGTACTTCTATTGTAAATAAAAAGAAAGCAATCAGAAGAAAGTCTAGAGGAATTTATGTAGTTTACAAGTGAATCAGAAGGAAAAAATGCATAAGAAAGAACAAAGCAAAATGTCAATAAAGAGTAATTTAGGTATATATGGGGAATATCAAGGAAATGACAGGTTTGCTGTTCTATTTGAGTGCCATTCAGAAAGCAAATTTCTTCTTACAGTTATTTAAAAATTAAAGCAAGAGAATAAAATCTTAGAAAAATATTGGTTAAAAAAATAAGAACCCAGAAAAACCAATAATCAATTAAAAACATCTCAATATACTTATTTCAAAATTAAAAATATGTTGTATAGATGAGTTTTAACTTTTCTCAAAAAAATATACTTTTTGGTCAAATAGGTTGACAGTTTGATGAAATCACTGAAATAACCACTTAAACTTTACTCTAAAGTTTGTATAATTTTTTAGGGAAGACTTCCTAATAAGTGCTCAATGGACATTGGGCCCATATCCAGTGATTCTCACCTTTGCGTGCCCGACAGTTCAGTGCTTATACTCTGCAAATACAGTATCAAAAAATCCAGCAATCCCAGCTATCACCATGGCTATACCTAAAACTGCCCAGTGGAGAGTGTTGTACTAGGAGTCAAAACTGGGGGCAGTCACGTACTTTAGCACTAACTTAGTAAATCTTTGATAACACTTAGAGAAGAACATGCTTTAGATAAGAATTCAGATTATCTCAAGATCTACAGAACATGCTTCAGACAAGAAGCCAGATTATCCCAAAACCTTCAGAATTTGTTTCCTTAAGTAAGAAGCCCCTCTCTTCAAAGATTGAGTTTAGAACACTGAAAACCCAGGGGCTAAAGAGAATTCATGCCCTTCCCAGGTCTGATATTGCTCAGTGGAAGTGATCACGGTTCCCTCTCATGACTTAAAACAATGCAGTTTGTGGAGTGGCATCCAGGATTAGATGTGTCAGTAAACATAACTTTTGTTTCTTTATCTTTACTATTTAACATGAAGTCACACATTTCTTTGTTATGAAGTACTCCTTTTTCTCTCTTTAGTCCCATGTGCTTCATGAACTCATTGCTTGATTTGGGAATTAACCCTGATATATTGGCTCAACTCCAGGTCTGCAAAATGTTACTGCTTTCTCATGAGGACATTAAATTGGCATTTCCTCTGCCAATACTTTTGATACATTTTCTATTTATTAACCAGTTTAAGAAGAACCCAGAGAGTTGGAGAGTTTCCCTTTGAACTAGAATGATACTTTAAACCAAACTCTACAGTAGCCTGAACAGGATAATAGGTCAAGAGTGTATACACTGGGCCCTCTGACTACTGATCAAACTGCTTAAGCCATGATCCCAGAGACTCAGAAACAAACCTTGGAGTCCAGAGGCTTTTGGCAGAAATGCATCCAGACTTGGCATTAGATTATCAGGCCTGGACCACTCAAGTGAGAAAAGATGCTGTCCTTCCACCAGTTCTCCCTGGCAGCTCGGGGGCTGCCATCTTCCAGAGGCCAATGGACAGTCATGTAGGGGCTTGCAGTGACGAGGCACAGGGGGCCTCACAGGATCGGGGTGGAGCTGACCCTTTCCTCCCTGCCCCAATGAGATTCTGAGCCTCAGCCCAAGAATGGGCCCATGATCCCATAATCCCAGAGACTCAGAAACAAATCTAGGAACCCAGCGGCTTTTGGCAGAAATCCCTGCAGATTTAATTATTAAAATTTCAGAATGCCAAAATCATATGCTATTCATAATCAGCAATACAAAACAATTATCTAGTGTTGCCTTTTCAGCAGATCTGAGTGTTGGGGTAAAATCCCAAATATTAATGGTAGGTCTGGTGTTGAAACATTGAATGTAATCAAAGTAAAGAGAGAGTATTGTTGAAATCATCTGCCAAACAGATAGGGGGAGGGTGTGGGAAGGGTAGTTTACTGGAGGTTTTGGTGGCGAAAAATGCGCACTGGTGAAGGAACGGATGTTTCATCATTGTATGACCGAGATTTAAACCTGAAAGCTTTGTAACTGCTGTCACAGCGATTCAATAAATAAGGTAAAGGTAAAGGTAAAGGCCCTCCCATTGA